>NC_045625.1:78057664-78682664 GCF_009829155.1 Mustela erminea
TGTCTTGGTCTGATTTTGGTATCGGGGTGATACTGGGCTTAGTGATTGAGTTGGGAAGTATTCCCTCTTCAGTTTTTTAGGTGAGTTTGTATAGAACAGATACCATTGCAATTCTTATTATTTGGTAGAATTAACCAATGAAACTATCTTTTGGGGAAAGTTTTTAGCTATGAATTCATGTCTGTAATAGATGTAGGACTGCATATTCAGGTTATCTGATTCATCTTCAGTGAGCTTTGTTTGTATTTTTCAAAGAATTTGTCCATTTCATTTACGTTGTTGAATTTATTGGCACCTAGTTTTTTATAATATTCTTTTCTTATCCCCTTATTGTCTTTAGTGACATCACTTCTCTCATTCATAATATTCTATATTTGCATTTCTCTGTTTCATGTTTAGTTTGGCTGCTGGCTTATCTGCTTTAGTGATCTTTCAAAGAACCAGTTCTTGGTTTTATTGATTTGTCTCTGAACACTGTTTTATTGATTTCTGCTCTTCATTATTTCTTTTGTTCAATTTGGTTTTATTTTGCTTTGTTTTTTTCTAGTTTGTTAAGATAGAAGCTTTAGTTATTGATTTGAGACTGTCATCTTTTCTAATATAGGCATTTAGTGCTATGAAATTCCCTCTAATCATTGTGTTAGCTATATCCCACAAATTCCAATATGTTATGCTCACATTTTCACTTAGTGAATCTTTTAATTTATTATTAGGAAGCTTTAGATCCGAGTTAGTAATTCCATAGGGCTTCATCTTTCATGATCTTAATGCCCTGCTTCATTTTTCCGCATAGTAATCTGGATACATTTTTAAAAGCACCTCAGCTCTTTTTAGAATGAGAAGCAAAGAAAGAAGTATTAAGACAATTATGTAAAATTACCTTTTGCAGGGAGAGATTTAGCTTGTAAAGAAGACTCTTTTACAGGGAAAATGATATGAGTTGCTGGAATCTTATGAAATATGAATTCAGTGGATTTGTTTCTTGCAATAGTTAAAGTGGCCAGAAATTAACTAGAATTTAAACTAGGGTTAGGTACTAATAACTTGAACTTGTTTATTGCTTGGTATTTTGTCAATTTATCGCATTTCTTCTCTGTCCCTGGTTAGTACATGTGGAAGCCATTATTGTTGGCTACCTGTTACTTTAATGACAAAGGGAATGGGGTTCACAGACATTAAATGATTTACTCAAGTTCACGTAACTTCTAAGTGATGGGTCTAGAATTCCAATACAAGTTCTTTTTGATCCAAGCCTATGTTTTTTTGCTCTATGCCACTGGTTCTCTTCTATGAGCAGTGATAGCATTACTTGGGAACTTACTAGACATTCAAATTCTTTCTCCCTCTACTAGGCCTAATGAATCATGGATCTTGGAGGTGGGACCCAGTGGTCTGTGGTTTAGCATAGCTTTGAGTGATTCTGCTGCACAGTCAAGTTTGATGACTGCTGGTTCTCAGTCTTGACCACAAATAGTAATCACCTGGTGCTTGTGTCCTGCCAGCTTGACTAATGGGAGTTTTGAAAGCTTTCCAGTTGATTCTAATGTGCAGCCAATGTTAACAACCACTGCTACTCACCATAGTACCTCTATGAGTCACATTAATGACTCAGAATGTTTTCAGATTAATGTCACTGGGTTCCAACAATCGTCTTTCTCTCCAGGTCATAAAGGTCGACACCTGCTCTCAAAATGACAAGCTGGATTCAGAGCCAAGAGAAAGGAACCTCTCAGAAGAAGAGACCTGCAGCAAGAACTGGCTCACAGTATCCCAGTTTAGTCAGATAAGTATGTAACAGTCTACTCTTGGATCTCAAAAAGGTTGGGAAAGTTTCCTCATTGTGTTCCCAGACCACTGGTGGTCCCTGCTGTTCTTTCAAGTGGAGATGGGGGAATGAGAGGGTGGCAGTATCCATTTAGAAACATAACTCTTTTTGATTTTTAATTTTTATGAAAACTATGGAAACTATTCCATTCGTTTAATGGAATAGTTGTTGGGATCCAGAAAAATTAAGGTTCAGTCAGTTTCATATTCAGAGCTGTTAAATCTGGCTCAGGGATTTTTCATTTAGTATGATGTATGGAGGGGGGTTGTCTCATGTTATAAATTCTCAAGGTTCATGAAACGTTGATATGAACCCTTACACAGAACTCGGTGGGATGAGTTGTGGTTGGTTATTTATTACTCTTGACATATAGTATTTATTCCATGGGCAAGTATCCCTTAATGGTGGTTCGTAAAGGAGAAAAGATGGATCAGCTGGCTACAAAGGAAAACTCTGAGGTAGGCAGAGTGTGTGAAATAAGCCTGGACAAGTAGGATAAGGCCAGATTATGAACAGAATTGGGAGCAGTGGTCAGAACTTTGAACTTCTTGTGTTACATGGTAAGAGATCATTACCAGCTCTTTGTTTAAAAATTTATTTTCTTTCACACATTTGAGGTTTATTCTTACTTAGGCGAAGCCCTATGCAACTGTTTGACAGGCAGCCTCCCATCCAGGGATGCGGGGACCATGTTCCGACCATGCTGCAGCTCTGCCATGCATGTTCAACGTGGGGCTTCCAAGATCTCTGCAGGGCACCTCCGTGGCTGCCGTGGCAAGACAGAATGCAGTTAATATCCATATTTTGTTTATCCATTCATCAGTGGGCACTTGGGTTGTTCCCCCATCTTGGCCACTATGAACAATGCTGTTATGAGCGTGTGTGTGCAAATCTCTTCTTTGATGTGGTCTCTTCTCTACCTTTCTTTGTGGGGTTTGTTCTACCAGTCTTCAGGTCAATTTCTGGAGTATTTAGGATACTCCTAGTTGTATCTAGTTATCTAGTTATCTAGATAGTTATCTAGTTGTATTTATGGGAAGAGGCAAGGCTTGGGTCCTCCCTCTATCACCATCTTCCTCACACTCCCTTTTACTAATTTTTAAACAGAAGGAACTATGTGATCAGGTCTCATAAATATTTACAATTCTTTGAAATACTGAAGTTAAGGTAAAATAGACACTGTATTGAAATCTATGTTATTATGCTTCTTTAAAACCTTGCTTTGTCTTATGGTTGGTGGTTTTCAACCAAGGGCCAATTTTGTACACATCCCACCTCTCTTTCCTGGGACATTTGACAATGTCTGAAGACTTTTGGTTATGACAACTAAGGGAGGTACAGATATTCTTGACTTCTAGTGGGTAGAGGCCAAAGATGCTGCTAAACATCCCACTACAATGCATGGGATGGTCTCTTTCCTCCCGAAAAGGAATTATCCAGAACAAAATGTCAGTGCCAAGGTTGAGAAACCCTGATTTATATTTGAAAATACTCAATTGTATGTTAAATCTCTGTGAATCAAATGGACTCTAAGCTGAAAGAGACATTAGAAATTATTCAGAACCCCCTTAACCTACAGATATAACTAGAGAGCTTAATTATTGTCTTGCCTTAAAGCACATAGTTTATAAGAGCCTGCAGTACGGAATAAACCCAAATACCATACCTGAAGATACGATTCTAGGACCAGTTGCCAATGTATTCATTTTATTTATAAATGTTTATTTATAATCTGATATTTAAGTTGTATGTTTTTCTTAAATTATTCAAGTCCTTTTTTTATCGAGATATAATTGACGTATTAGTTTTATGTGTACAACATGATTTGGGGGGTGTGTGTGTGTGTGTATGTATGGAGTGAAATGATTGCTACAAGTTAAGTCTTTTGCATAGTTACAATTTTTTCCCTTGTAATGAGGATGTTCAAAGATCTCTTCTTTCAGCAACTTTCAAATATACACTATTGTTAACTACAGTCACCATGCTGTACATTACTTCCCAGGACTGACTTATCTTACAGTTGGGAGTCTGTACCTGAGACCACCTTCACCCATTTCACTCGCCCCCCCCAACTCCCGAGTTATTTCTTTCCAGTGACTTTCAAATAGAAAAAGATGCAGGTGGCAGGAGGGTTCTGGGAAAGAATCTTAAGTCTGATGATTAGAAAGAAGATGTAGGGAAATAGGCTGACTCCAGGTGCCTAGTTAATCTGAGGAGACCAGGAGGCCCCTGTCTACCTGTCTACTGTCCACTAGGAAAAGTATATTTTTAACTTTTCCTAAAGGTATTTTAATTTTAGTTTTGCACTCTCATTGAAGCCATATTGATCATACCTTTACAATATTACCAAAATGTCATATGACATTTTGTGATTTTTTTCCCAGTAGATTTTTTGCACTGTGTGTGTATGTGTGTGTGTATATTTTTGGCAAAAAAATCATTAGAGAAAAAATGACTGCTCTTATTTCTTATCCTCCTACATTTAGCCTGGGACTCTTAAGCATTATTCTCAGAATTAATCTAGATCAATAATTTAATTATTATTGGGCAGCTACTACACGCCAGTAATTCTGCAAGTACTGGTATAAAAACTAACGACAATAATGATCCTTGCCATCCTTTTTAAGAAAGAGCTGAAAACGAAACGTGTCGTCTGGCATTCTTTTCTGTCTTTTGTTTTTGTTTTATTTTTTTCGGGTAGCCTACTATGATGCTTCATGCAGTTGTTAAGGAAGGTTGCCCTAACACTTTGGAATGAAAATTTCATGTGTTTTACATAAAGCATGGACAATAGGGTGTAGGAGAACAATTTGGAATGAAAATTTCATGTGTTTTACGTAAAGCATGGACAAAAAAGATTCGCTAAAGGTGTCCTTCTGTAGGGAGGACTCAAGTTATGGATCACTTAGTGCTTGACTTTGATTAGAGAGCAAAAATTATTATAAATGTAAAGGAAACTACTGGCGAATAGAAATACTGTAGAATATATAGCTTTCAACCACTTGAGGAAAAAAAGGACAAAAGAATCTTGGTAACACTTGCTAAAAAGAGAAAAAGAAGCTATATTCAAATTTAGATGAATGCACTATGTTCAGATCTTTCTATTTAGGAATGTAATTTGAATGTAACACATTTTCAAGCATTCTCTAATTTTTTTTCTTTCTTTTAACAAGGTCTAGAACCCTCTATATTTCAGAAAATGAAAACGAAAGAAATGGAACAGCATGCTCTCCAAGTCAGTGATTATCTAAAGCAGTCGCAAGAGGTAAAAACATCTTATTTGATATTAAAAAAAATCTTATACACACTTCTGTAACTCCTTGACTATGTCTGTTTTACCTTTATGACCCTTAATTGGCTTCTACTTTTTATTGGTACTACATTTAAATCCTTGCTTTGAATATACGCTCAGTTTTTTTTCTACTCCCCTCAGCCCGACCCCCACCCGTTTTTTTCTTCCCTTGTTGGTTTTCCTCCGTTCAGTTTATTGGTCCACCAGTAATTCACCATGAGTGTTTTTAGCCTGAAAGATAAATAAGTCAGGAATTTTTGAAAATGTGCTGAAGTTTATGAATGTTGCCAGGTGGAAGAAACATAGGTTTCAGGGGTGGGGCTAGAGTCAACAGATCGAAACCTGCTTTCAGGGGTGCGGCTAGAGTCAACAGATCGAAACCACTGGGAGGCAGACTGAGCCCAATTTGAGCTGGAGCTTTTAGCAACTGGAGCTTTCTAAGGATGGGATGGTTTATTTCCTGAAGTAGGAAGCCCTTCGCTCGGTGTGGTTTGGCAAACAGACGGAGCCGGCTTCTCTGCAGATGTGCTGCAGGGGATTTGGGCATTGCCGCGTGTAGGGGCCTCCAACACTGAGGGTCTGTGATGTTACAGCCTGTGTTCCTTACCGTCTGCAAATATGTGCTCGCTTTCCTGCCATCGACCGTGTGGGAAGCGTGAGATCTAACTGTGGCCATGGTTTGGACATTATTTCTATGAACTCAGAAACTCTGTCCACATTACCTACATTAATAACCTCATGAATGTGATCTGTGGAAGGTTCAAACTAAAATGTAAGACTGCTTGGAGGGGAGTGGAGGCAAGAACCTGTCTGCCATTCCCAGGTTTCAGGGCCAGGTATGGTAATTAACCTCTGAGCTTCGTTAGCTGTGTCTCTAATATGGGAGCAGTGCCATCCTTGGGAGATTATTGGTCATGGATAACAAAAATAGGACACGGGAAGTACCTAGAGTGATGCCTGGAATGTAGTAGGTTTCAAGAAGTCATAGTTGAGTCTCCCTAGGAATTAGAATGATAAATTCCAAGTAATGTTATTCTAAGTAATTATCCACCGAAACAACAGTGTCCTGATAGAGGACATAGGGATATAATGATTGATGTTTCTTGTCAACCTAGACCTTCCTTCCTTCTTTCCTGTCATTAACTGTTCACACTCATTTCTGTATATTGTGTTTCCTCTGGGATGTCCCCATATAAGTAATTTCATCCTGTTAAAGTCAGTCAACACACTGAATTGTTCAGAGATTGTGCTGACATTATGCATCTTTCTAACTTGAGTTTACGGCGTCCAGTGAAAGAGAAATACTGAGTTAGAGGAGGTGGGTTGGAGAGCTGGGGGAGGGCGGAGAACTATCCCCTTCAAGGTGTGTGTTTTTGCAAATGTTATTACTGGAAGCCTGGGGTGGGTGAGTGTTGGGCGAACAGGTAATGACCTTTCCTTCTGCTCAGGATCCGAGCAGAAACTCTTCGTGGAGCTCCAGGAGCACCGCCCTCAATAGGAACTCCCCGTGAGTATTTTGCAGTGTCTGTTTTTAAGCATCATTGGCTTCTATTTTTTTTAAGCCTGATTTGTAACAGAGGTTTAATTGGGTCGGAAAAAGAGGGAAAAGAAAGTGTTTCCAATGACGATATTTTCCTTTTGTTGTAAGACAAAACTTGTTATTCTCCAAGTTTTCCCGTTTCTGGCAATAAGATCCCACCTCAGTGCCTTCTAAGAAAATAATAAAACAGCTACTCCCCACAGCAGATTAAGCATTTGTCTTTTCAATGTCAAAAAAGCACACGCAGAATCATGAGTTTCCCATCTTTTCTGACAGATAAGATTGTGACATTTGCATTCAGGAACAGGAACAAGCCTGTCTGGCCGAAAGAAAAAGACTGAAGACCAGATAGTTCTAAAATTTTTTTTTCCAAATTTTTAATTTTGGTTTCTCATGAGCATCCCAAGTATCTGTCAAAGCAGTCACCGTTCAAGGATGGAGACAAAACAGAGGGAAGACAGGGATCAGAAGAGAGGGGAGCTAGAGAACCCCCATGGTGTAGGCTAGAGCATTTCCCTGGAATTTTATTTATTCAGAGAAACAAAGTTGGAAAACCAGCCAAGCAGAATGATTGTTTGGTTCGTAGTATTTTCTGGACCTTTCTAGTTAACATCATCAAAGGATCCTTCTGGCTCTGGGGCCCGAACTCAAAGCCGTCTTCTGTATGAAGGGCCAGTTGATACCAGGCAAGTGGAATGTGACTTCCAGTCTGCAGCCAGCTCCATTCGAGGTGGCCTTTCAAAGTTTTTTGTTTTTTTCTGGAACTCCCATCCAGGTCTCTGTGTGCAAGCCTGCCTCTAGACTTCGGGTGCACATGACTTTCCCCTCCCAGAGGTTCGGTAGTGTGTGCTCATGCCGAGTGGTGGGTTATTGCAGCATGAAATTAAACAATAATTGTAATTGTACTCTCTTCCCTAAGGACCTTCAATACCAGAGATACTCTTTGAACGCGTTTATTCAGACTTGCCCATGGCCACTTGTGCACTTGAGCAGGGCAAGTGACAATTTACAGAGAGCTAATCTCAGCCCATGAACATTTAGGGGCCACGTGGGCTAATGAAACTGATTTGTAGGCTTGTCCAGAGACATTCGCAGACTCATTTGTAGGCATCTGCTTTGCATAGTTCAGGAACCCTTTTGTTTAATTGATCCGGAACAACACAAACACGGTTAAATCTTATATGTGTCGTGTGATCATATAGCTAATTAAAAACAAAACCAACAACTGCTTTTCGACTAGCTTAGGGCATGCACAGTAAGTGAATTATATGCATATGTGGTGCTCACTTTTTTATGAAAATAATTGTAAGGTTGCAAACCATTTCTCTGTTGATAGAGGTAGAGGTCAAATGACACTTCTCTTTCAAAGAAAGTCTACATACATACACACATACATACACATGGACATACAGACTCTGTATTGTTACTGTTGTACTTATTTTTCCTTTCTTATTTGTCACTGAAACATTTAAAGCAATATCTAAACAACTTCAATTTTTCATACAGGTTGAGAAGTTCAAATGGAGTTGACAGTAAGTTGACATGTTATTTTTTTAAAATCTCATTAATGGCAAGGTTCCCTCTCCTACTGAGATTTCTGCAGTCCTTGAAATTCTGTATGTGATTTTTGTCTACCGTAGGAAGTAGAAAGTTCAGTAGAAAAGTAGGAAGTTGATGGTCTTTCTCCACATAAATCAGAATTGATGTCTGGTTTACAGTTCTGGTTTTTTTTTAATTGCCCATTTCAGACAGTGATTTTCCAGTTTTCTCTGTGAGTGAGGGTGTTCTCACTGAGCTCACTTCGACTGTTCAGCAAGTCTGTTTGTCTGTTACATACCGCTCACGAAGAGCCCTTCACCTTGTATGTGGATACCTTTTCCTGTATGGCTTCCGTAGGACTCTGTGCCCCAAGTGGCTGAGTAAGGCTTGGTCATAGGAGACAACTCCCTGGCAAAGCCACTGTCAAGGCTGTTCTCAAACTTGACCACACTCTACAAGCTCCTTTTCAGGTTCTTGACCTCTTGATGCCGATTGGGCCCCTTCTCTTCCCCAGCCCTGTGCGTCCCGCTCTCTCTGGTTCCCAGTCATCAGCTTTGCCTCCGTCCTACCCCGGCCCCATCCTTAGGAGCTGTGTTGCTCTGGCCCATGGCTTCTGCCTTAGAGCCTCTAATATTTATTTTCCCATGTAAAAAGTTTTGCCCTTGATTTTATGCTAGCTTTCGGGTGGGTCTCTCTCCCTTTGTACTTCCCTGTGTTCCCACTGGAATTACATTTCTGAACAATAATTCATCACTTATGTCCAGGTTTCCAGTGGCTTCCCATTACCTACAGGATAGGCTGCAAATCCCTTAATCTTTCTCAGGCGTCAGTGAGGGCCCTCATCCAAATATACAGGCTCGTGTTCATTCTTTCACTCAACATTTCTACCCTGAGGGATATGACAACCTACCTGTCTACCCCTTCCCTTGGGTGTCTACAGGCATCTCAAACCAGATGCGCCACCTCCTGCCTCACCCGTCTTAGGAAATGGCGACTCCATCCTTCCAGTTGCTGAGGCCAAGGTCTTGCCGTCATACTTGATGCCCATTTTCCCACATCTCCACGTCCAAACCATCAGTATATCCTCCAAAATATATCAAGAACCTGATCACTTGACTACCTTCACGTTACCACTCTTCATCTCCTCCGTGGATTACAGGATGACCTCCAAACTACTGCTCTCTGAGGGGCGATTTCCAGAGCGCAGTCAGAATAACACTTTGAAACTGAAAGTCAGATCAAGTCACTCTTCTGCTCACGTGGCATCTCATCTCACTCTGTAAAAGTCCAGATGTGGTCTACAAAGCCCTGTTGATCTACTGCTCCTCCTCCAGCTCTCTAACCTCATGTCCTCTCAGCACAGCCCACTCTGGCCACACTCTCCGTGGTCCTGCCTCAGGGCATTTGCACCTGCTGTCACTCTGCCTGGAATTTTGCATCATTTTTCCATATGACTTATCTATCTCTCCCTTTGGGCCTATGCTCATATTTCACCTTTTCACAGAGGCTTTGACTTGCCATCCTTAAAATAATAACCTCCCTTTCTCCCACTTTCTAGCCCTCCAACTTGATATATATGTAATACTATATGTACTATATATTTACTTTATTTTCTCTTTCCTCTCACTAAAAGGTGGCCAGAGATTGTGTCTGTTTTTACACTGGTCTTTCTCTTAAGCACCTAGTAGGTGTTGAGTAAATACGTGTTGGATGAATGTGAACAAATCCTCACAGCTCCTTAAACGAGCCGGGATTGAAACTCAGCATTATCAGATTCAGATGCCCACACTCTTTAAGAATATCACGTTGCTTGTCTATGAAGGTTTCATAAGCCTCTGTGTACATCTCTGGTCTGTTACTTAGCCAGCTGTGTTGTAACTATAGTTTACAGGTGCTTAGCTCCCAGTATTTCACATTTTCTTTTTTTCTAGGGTGGGAGCCACAACTTACTCAGATCTGTCCTGGCTAGCAGGACCTAAAGCGGGAGCTGAATATGTTTTTATTTTTTATTATTGAATGGATTCAAAAGAAAGGGCCTTTTCTGCTGATCTTACTTTTTTACGAAGCACCCCCAGAGGAAGGGATTTTTGTTCCTTTCCTTATCTGGCAACAAGAAGCCAGTGAGATCTGTGAAATTGGGTTCATTATACTGCTTCCTCTACTAGGTATAAAGCAGATACCACCATGAGACTAAAGCTCTCCACTTTAATTTTAATTTTATGAAATGGCAAAACTGTTGCAAGGGATTTCTCTGGAGACTTGTACTTTAGGACTTGAGCAGATAGAGGAGAACGAGTTAAGCCTGCAGGAGGTGAGCCCATCAAACAAGTCCCTTGGTGTCCTAGTCTCCGCCCACTCCTTTGTTTCTGGTACATGCCTCTTAATTTGTTTTCATCACTTTGTTGTCATTTTAGGTCAGTGAAGTAGACTGCTAATAACTTGGTATTAATAATGTCTTCATATGGGTACTGCATCTTGGTGAAAGCGCAGAGAATTGTGCTTTGGGGATGTCAAGAAGTGTGATGGGCAGCCTAGTGCCTTCTGCAACCCAGAGGTGTAATTGGTTCAGAGAAAATGCATCTTTGAGGCTAATATTACCTGTCTTTCTTCAATTCCCTATATAAATATGTTTGGAGATATTACATTGATGATTGGAAGCTGTCAGGATACCATGCCCAATAATGTGGTTAAAGAATATTAGGCCATCTCTCTCAAATACGGAGAAGCCGTTCCGATGAACCTGTTCAATAATAACTTTGAAAGCAATATATTCATAAGCATGTATTTATCTCCAGCCAAGTAATTAAAATGCCAATCTTCTCTACCATTTCAGAAATCTCAGCCTCCTTAAAAAGCCCTCCAGAGCCTCGCCATCATTATTCAGGTAGGAAGCATGTGCGCCTTGACGCGTCAGCTGAGCCAAAAGTCTGCGATTCTGCAGTTGTAAACAGAAATATTGATGAATCGCCAAGTATTGACATGATTCCCGACTTGAAAGGCTGTGCGTTCACTCTCGTGAGAAGAGCATTCAGACTTCTTACCTTGCCATTTACTTGGGAAAACAAGTTGTTAGGATTTAAGAGATTGTGGGATTAAAAAAAAAAAAAAAAAAAAAAAAGTATGGGCAAGTGCCAAATGGTGAAGAAAGGTGACCTCGGCGTCTAAACATTCCTTACAAGCCCAAAGCCAGACATCTCCATATTTTAGATTGGGGCCGGAAACGAGTTCTTTAAAGGAGTTAAATCTTTAAATTTAAAGATTGGGGCCGGCCCCAATCTAAAGAGGCTGTCAGCAAACACAGCCTCTGAATGAAGGCCAGCCCCAGCGAGTAGGTCCCACAAAGACACCTGACAAGGGTGTTATTTAACAAGATGTCAAGGGCCTTGACTCTCGTAAGCAACATCGCTTCACGGCGCTTCGGCTGGCTTCCTTTCAGAGTGGGAATAATTGTACTTGCCCTTCCTGAGGAATAGTCTGCCAAAGGGCTAGCTGGGAGCGAAGAGGGAAACACTTTGAAATGCAGAGCCATAGAACAACCAACTGGACTTGTGCCACTGGTTGGTCTTTTGCTTGCCGTTGCTCTCAGCACTGGAGGAGATGAGACACGGGCAAGGTCTTCGATACAGTCTAAAGCTCAGCCCCAGCATACAAGGTCGGTGGTGTGACACATACCATTAGTATCATGTCAAGGTCACGTGCTCAGGGCCCAGTAAGAGCCTCCCTTATCCTGAATTCTCCCCCGTGCAGGATTCCGGACTACATTCCGTGCCCTTCGAACTACGTCTTTCAGCTCAGCTCGTAATCCAATATTTTGACTCTGGCTGTCAACTTTAGAAAGTCTGCTGAAGAATACTGTGGCTCATATTGACTCTGATCTGTTAGGGTACAGCTCTCAACAGGAAAATGCAGATCACTTGCTTCTAATTAAAACTGGCCTTCAGTTCTCTCTGGAAAAGAAGGTGAACTGTGCAAAGTCAACAGTAGATGTCCCCACAGTCCACTGTGCGCTCGATGTGCTCTGGAAAAGGAAAACCAGAGAAAGGAAGATCACAGAACCCTCTTTAAAAGAAAGTTCCACATATGTATGGATGAGTCTGTGATTTGGTATTCAGGAGAGGGGAGGTAATAGCCCCACTCAGACCATGTTATATAATCTCATATCATTTCGAAGACTGGGGGACGGCCTTCCTGTGTTAAGGCACAGTTTATTTTAAAAGCTGGATTATGGAAAATATTTTTGAGGAAGGCAAAAATAAGGGGTCTTTGCAATGAAATATTGTAGCCTTATACGAATAGGCTGGTGTGGGGAGGCTTTCTGTAAGTTCAGTCCACTGGTGCATACTTAAAATAGCAAATCTGTTTTTGTTTGCAGCCATTGAAAGGAACAATTTAATGAGGCTTTCTCAGACTATACCATTTACACCAATCCAACTATTTGGTGAGTGTGCCATTTCTACCTTCTTGAGGCTGTGCCAGGGCAGAGGCATAGCGGCCGAGGAAATCACAGGAGAAACCCTTTTGCATCGTCTTCATTGAAAATTCTGTTTTGCCGGTGGTTGCCATTTAGTGCAATTAATTTTCTAAAATGGGAATTCTTGTTAACTGTCCAGCCAGCATCCGAGGTCAGAATTGGATACTGTGCGGACGGGACCTTTAATGGGCAGCATTTGGGAAAAAAAAAAAAAAGCAATAATGTTGCACCGGGCATTCACTGATTTAAGGCTGGAAGTAAGTAGGAAAGAAAAGAACCAACCAACCGTGTGTAATGAACACAGAACAAAGCGATAAATGTCAATACAGTAAAAACTAACAGGCATCTAAAGAGAAATGCTTTGTATATTGTTTTCAGTTTGTTTTGTTTCGTGTAAACTAATTGCACTTAGCTCAGATAGTAAATGTCATTTTTAAAGGCTGGAGTGGTAAAGAAAAACAAGCTCGCCTTAAGCCAAGGCTACCAGAGTCTCTCTGTCCAGCCAACTGACAATGTAACAAGGGTCCCCACTCTGTCCTAGATCTTAATTCTCTTCACATGGGGACAGATCAGGTGGCTCCTGATCGCGGACGCAAATGCCTTTCCCTTCCCTGTGGCTCCACGGCTGGTTTTGCAACTCAGAAGCCATGCTGTAAATCCTCCAAATATTTAGAACTCTAAAGAGACCTTCAGTGGTGTTTATCTGGGCACCAAGAATAAATATTTGAAAATGTGTTACTAAGGATTACCTAGATGTGTTCTGTTCAACTCAGTGCAAGAGTGAGCAAATAGATTCTTTTCTTGGTGAACCAGTATAGTGTTACCCAAAAAAGAAAAAGATAGAAAAAAAGTAAAAAGAAAGAAAAGCATTTGAAACCAGAGGTGTAAGGAGAAAATCAAACCCAGGCTGGACGGAAGTTGCGTATAGAACGTTACTTCTGCTATGAAGCATTAAACACTGTAGTAGGTGGTGTTTAGGCTTGCATTGTTCCCTGTTCAACAGCCTAAAAGTGGAAACTGTCCAGCAGCTCGAGAGTATTTTATGTGTAAAATCTTTTAAGTGGGATTGAGTTTGTATCTGAAGTTCTAGTTCACGTTAGCCACATTGACATATTTAATCTTTACAACAACCCAGTGAGCTGAGTGTTATTTTCACTTTCATTTCACTGATCAGGAAAGTCAGGCCTGAAGTAAGTTATCCAAGGGCACCAAGGGAGGAGGGCGAGGAGGTAGGGAGAGGCGGCAAGGTATGACCCTGGTGCTAACTCCAATTGTGTTAAAACACAAATCCTCCGTGGGCGTGTTAATGTCACCCGCAAGGAGGCAGGAATAGCTTTTTCTGTATAAAGTGCGTATATTTGTGTGTACTTGCTTGTAGATATATACAATGTATTTTCGGTATTAAAATGTCATAGAAGGAGGAATTAGGAGGGGCACCTGGGTGGCTCAGTGGGTTAAGCGTCTGCCTTCAGCTCAGGTCATGATCTCAGGGTCCTGGGATGGAGCCCCACATTGGGCTCTCTGCTCCGTGGGGAGCCTGCTTCCCCCCCTCCTCCCCACTCATGTTCTCTCTTGCTATCTCTGTCTCTCTCAAATAAATAAATAAATGGAATCTTTAAAAAAAAAAAAAAAGGGAGGGGGAATCGAGGGAAAAAAAAAAAAAGCCTAATAAGGCTTCTAAAAGGTTTGATAGTGAAAACATGGGGTTAAACTATCTCTTTGGAAGTATTTGTCTTTAAAAAGGAATCATAGCCCTACTTGTTTGTTTTTGTCTAGTTGTAGTTTACAATAAGAACAGCCTAATTCTTATGTATTATGTATTAGTGGAAATTATGTATTAGTGGGAATGTATTATGTATTAGTGGAAAATGTATTAGTGGAAATTAGTGGAAATGTATTATGAAATTAGTGGAATTAGTGGAAATTATGTATTAGTGGAAATTAGTGGACTAGGCTTTCTTTCTTTTTCTTAAATTTTTCATTTTTTTAAATGCCTTTAAAAAAATCTTTTAGATAAATATTTATATTTATATAAATGTATCATTTGAGGCTTGTCCTCTCCTGCCCTCTCCCCCTACTGGAAAATAACGTGGCCAAAGTCCACGCCTTTATCCTGTACTCCTTTGTGCCTAGGTGAACTCCCGCTCTCTTCCGAACATTTGGGAAACTGAACTGATTCTGAGTTGTTATTTAGGACACTGTAACATATCAAAGACGTGAGATGTCCTTGAACTTCTCACCTGTACTGCTTTTTGCAGCAGGAGAAGAAGTGACTGTCTACAGGCTGGAGGAGAGTTCCCCTCTGGCCCTGGACAGGAGCATGTCTTCTTGGTCCCAGCGCGGGAGAGCGGCCATGATCCAGGTGCTGTCCCGAGAGGAAATGGATGGCGGGCTCCGGAAAGCCATGAGAGTCATCAGCACCTGGTCTGAGGATGACGTTCTCAAACCAGGGCATGTTTTCATTGTGAAGTCCTTTCTTCCCGAGGTTGTGAAGTCATGGCACAAAATCTTCCGCGAGAGTACGGTGCTTCACCTTTGCCTCAGGGTAAGTTCGAGACCCCGGTGCCCACCCGGAGGGATGGGTCAGAGAAAGCCGTTCTGGCTGCATCCTGATTAGAGGCCATTTCCTTCAACCCAGAGGACAGCCTGTTCTGTTCTGGATGTGGCGGTGTTCCCGCATCTCTGTTGTGTAGAGCTTTTGTTTTTGGAGTGGAGTGTGGTGGAAGCTGAAATAGGCTAAAAGTCACACCGGGGAGGACTCTGGTGCTCCTGTGATCATTGATTGGCGCGCATATGATAACGGATCAATGTCTTTATCAATGTTCCCTACTTTGTAGGAAATTCAGCAACAAAGAGCTGCTCAAAAACTGATCTATACCTTCAACCAAGTGAAACCACAAACCATTCCCTACACACCACGGTGAGTACAGGGAGGATGGGCACCCTGGCCCTTCATTTTGAGTACAAATTTCTCTCCATTTTTTCTCAGGCATGTTAGTCATGAGAAATGCCAAAGCCATGAGGAAATTCCCCATTTGATCTTATTTTGGGGTTTCTCCTTCTATAGTTCTGGGGACTGATAACAAGAGAGTTAGATGTCCCAGGAAATCTTGGCTTAAACACTGAACTCATGTGCATGGGAAAGAGAAGCTCAGGCAGAAGCCATGACGGGCAGAGCCTAGATGTAGCTACTAATGTCCAGGAATATTCTAGAAGAAAAACATTTCTATTGGAAGCCCAGTCAGTTTTCTTCTCCTGTTTTCTTAGAGAAATTAGGAACTTTCTGAGAATGAACTCCTGTTACTTTTGCTTGAATGTCTCAAGACTCTTACATTCATTAGTAAGATAGATCATAATAGATCAAGGTAGATCCTAAAAGATCAAGATAGATCATGATAGATCAAGATAGATCATAATTTGGTGCTGGGGATTATGGTAAAGTTTTATCGCTTCAAGTAAGAAGTAACTTCAAGTTCCGAGGAACTTTATAGAGCACAGCAAGAAAAGTTGAGTCCGGTACTCTTATAAAAGAGTTGGAAGGTTTCTTCAAAGATAAGGGAGGTGGATAAGTGTGGGGAAGACTGCCAGTCCTTGCATTCTTCCCTGCCGTAGAAAGGTGGGGCACGTGCATTGAGGCTTCATCGGGCCAGACTTTAGCTATTCTCCCGGGCTGCTGACTGGTAATGTAAGTCTCACCTTTGCTGCCCTGTGGGGACTCAGTGGCCTCCTTTTCCTCCCTCATAGGTTCCTGGAAGTTTTCTTAATCTACTGCCATTCAGCCAACCAATGGTTGACCATTGAGAAGTACATGACAGGAGAGTTCCGAAAGTACAACAATAACAATGGTGATGAAATTTCCCCCAGCAACACCTTGGAGGAGCTGATGTTGGCTTTTTCTCACTGGACCTATGAGTATACCCGGGGAGAGCTGCTGGTTTTAGATTTGCAAGGTAACTGATCGTGCAAGCGTGATTGATACAAGAAGTATGAGGCACGGGTTCGGGAAACATTGACCAGGGATGGTTTGTCCATGTCCTTGTCACCTACACGTGACCCTGCCTCTTTCTTTGCCCAAAGACATAGTTAAGGTCTTTCAGTAGAGATATTCCCCAATAGTGTGTGCTTTTTAATTTTTTTTCTTAATTTGAAAACTGAAAGATGGTATCTGTTTTCTGAATTTATTATTCTCGAAACTGTCCAATATGCGAGGAACCACACGGGTGTTGCAAGATATCTTGCAAGAACAGGGATGGGTAGTGTGTGGAGTTGCTCTACCTAGTTTTGAAGGGAGGCGAGGTCACTTATTTCAGAGACATTGTGCAGTGGTGGTCGCGAGCACCTCTTATGTTGTTTCCCACTTAGCTCAAGAGGAAAACACAGGCATAATTAGCTGCCTAAAATTTAAATATGTCTTCAACTTTGACCTAAATGGGGAGTGATTTTTTTTTTTAAATTTGCTTGAGAGAGAGAAAGTGTGTGGCAGGAAGGGGCAGAGGGAGAGGGAGAGAGAAGCTCCAAGCGAACTCTGCCCTGAGCACAGACTCCGTGTGGGGTTTGATCTCAAGACTCAGTTCAGGACCTGAGCCAAAAACCAAGAGTCAGTTACACAACCAACCGCACCACCCAGGTGCCCCTAAGAGGGGAATGATTTTTGTACCAAATTTTTTAGTTTTATGGCTTTACCTTGAACTTCTGTTCATAATAACTGTAGGCATGCATTTATATACCTAGGAAAGTGTAAATTCTGGGCATATTTCATGACTTTGAGCTCAGGGCTTTGGGAGTTTATAATTTAGCTTGCTCTCTTTGCTGTGTACCTTGATATGACAGTTCATGAATGTACAGACTCAGCCCGAGAGAGGTGACACAGTACACTCATATTTAATGGAAACCTTTGATCAGTGCATCTCCCCACTATCAACACCTCACATGTCACTTATAATCCGGCAGCACAAAACAGAGTATCTCTAGCAGGCTTTCCTTGCAGACACAGAGTGAAATATGGATTTAGGTCTAAGTTTAGTCCTTGGGCTCACTGACTGGGGCTTTGGTTTTAAATAAGGGATTTAGTCCAGAAACGTTCACTGGAGCTATCTCATTTAATCCCAGAAGCAGCACCTCAAGGTAGATACGATGGGGACTGTAGGCCCAGAAAGTTTAAATAACTTGCCCAAGGCTGCACAGCTACTAAAGAGGGAGCCAGGATGCAAACTGACCATTCCGTATTCTTTCCTTCTCACTGTACTGTCTTTTTTTCTCTATGAGTTTCCTAGGACATAGCCGTGTTATGGTTCTATAAACAGATGGGGCATATTGCTTGTTCTCTCTGACTTTCCCACCTCTCCAGTCCTGGGATTCTGTTCCGAAAGCCAGGCTTGGAGGCTGGGCACAGCTGACATACATAATCCTGAGGCGTTGTGAACAATGTCCAGTAAATTCTGATTGAAATTTATGCCATATGTTCCAGGATGTGTACAGACTTTTTAAACTACACATAAGTCTCTCTGTCTTTTCAGATCTGCACTGTTCTCAGAGTGGAGTTATATTTCTAACCCTCAAACACAATATTTAGAGAAGCCATATAAACAAAGTTAAAACAGTCAACATGATTCAGCTTTCCAACCAGCAAGTGTGTGATCCATGTAACTCAGCATACGCGTGCCCACGGCGCTGCTTTTGTAGCTCATGTTGGGGAGAGGCTGATTGTTTTCATCTGTATTCGAGCGCCTGTGCTTTGAGTTTTGGGTGGAGTTGTTTAAAAAGCAAAACCAGAAACAAACAAACAAACAGAAAAAACAACCGAAGAAAAACTTTAAGGAATTAATGATGGCTCTTTAGTGTGTTTTCTATTCCACTTGAATAGGTTTTTGTTTAATGATGTTTATGTTTGGGGATTTTTATGTCTCTAAGTAATCCAAAGTGACATTAAACAGAACAAATGCTGCGTTGATAGTCTTGGGGGGGTGAGGAGGGAAATGGAGTTAACTTTATTCTTTTCCTGGGCAATTATGTGAATTGCAGAAATAGGCCACTCCAAAAACTATGTCAAAACACTGACCTTCAAAGAGGAGGACTGTGGGCCTCATAGAACGAGCATGAAGCAATGAGATACTTACTGGAGAGTTTTGGCCAATTGGTGAAGCCTGAATTTATGGAAGAAGATGAATCCTATAATAGTAACTATGAGCAGTTACACGACTAGAGCTAGTAGCTAACGCTTACCAAGCACTTATTTTCTATCAGGCGCTTGGGTAAAGACTTAATGCATTATGATATTTAATCCAAACCAAGTTGGAAGGGAAAAATGAGGAGAATATATGTATTTTTTTTTAATTTTTATTTTTTTAAATTTATTTGACAGAGATCACAAGTAGGCAGAGAGGCAGGCAGAGAGAGAGAGAGAGGGAAGCAGGCTCCCCACCAAGCAGAGAGCCTGATGTGGGGCTCGATCTCAGGACCCTGAGATCATGACCTGAGCTGAAGGCAGACGCTTAACCCACTGAGCCACCCAGGTGCCCTGAGAATATATGTATTCTTAAAATGCCATCGTGGTTTTGGGTTCGGTCTTGGATTTAACTGATGAGTCTTTCTGTCGTCGGAGAGATGATGATCTCCGTTGTTCGGGGACTGAGAGGCCTGGGAGCAGCAGTCTGGAGGAAGAGGCCTGGAGTTGCAGTGCTGGGGTCTGACTCCTGGCTCCAGCGTGAAGTAGCTGTGTGATGGGGGGCAGTCACTTTGAGCCCTCCTACCCTCATTTGTAATCGGGGAAATGCTATTATGCACTTAACTCATTGTTAATCCCTCCTATTAAGGAGCTAGAATGAGGCAAGTTCTTGGCCCATAGTAAGACCTCTGTAATGCTAGTTATTGTCATTAGTATTCTCCAAGTGGCTCTTTAAAACAGAAGTGATTCTTTATCAGCTTGCTGTGGCTCCCAGTTGGCTTAGGGGGAAAAGAAGAATGAGAAACACTCTGGCAGTTTATCCTGGCAGTTTTTCTTTTTCTTCTGCTTTCTACTCTCTTCCCAGGGAGTGCCAATCATTAACCCAGGAACTGCCTGCCACACCGGGCCTGGGAGCTGAACTCGAAGGAAAGGCTTGACCAGTTTCTGCTCACTTGTAATTATGCTGTAGTTTTCCACTTGCTTTCCATTTAGAAATCCTACATGTGAGGGCCTGCATCGTCAGCATTACATGTGAAATCCAACATTTGATTCTCAGCAATGGCAGTGAAAAACAATTACACTTCAAATTACAGTTGTCTGGAGAAGTTTCTCTCTCTCTTTCTCTGTCTTTTTTAAGAGGGGTTGGGGGGCTGGGGGAGGAGTCAAGGGAGAGGAGAGAGAGAGAGAATCCCAAGCAGACTCCATGCCTAGAGCAGAGCCCTTTTGGGGCTCGATCTCACAACCCTGAGATCATGACCTGAGCCAAAATCAAGAGTTGAACACTTAACCGACTGAGCCACCCAGCTACCCTTAGATCACTCTTTTTTTTAAAGCTTATTTTAGGGTTCCTGGGTGGCTCAGTTGGTTGAGCAACTGCCTTCGGCTCAGGTCATGATCCCGGACTTCCAGGATCAAGTCCCGCATCGGGCTCCCAGCTCCTTGGGGAGTCTGCTTCTCCCTCTGACCTTCTCCTCTCTCATGCTCTCTCTCACTCATTCTCTCTCAAATAAATAAATAAAATCTTAAAAAGAAAAGTTCATTTTATTTTTCAGAGAACTTTGGAGATAGCAGATTTTTTTATTCAACAAAGCATTTCCAGAATAAGTCAGCATTCCCATCAGCACTACCATCATGAATTCTGCCGCTACAAAGAAAGTAACTTATTTCCACGGATTTAGAGGCTCACAGATGTGTCCCGGGGTGGTTGGGATCGCAATGTGTGTGTCGGAGTTCCTCACGAGGGCACGCAGCGTGCACCTGCACGTGGGCATTTACCTTGTTAACGTCAGTATAACAGGTGTGATTGGGATTTTTGGATGTTGAAATGCCTAGTTTTCTTCCATATCTTCTCACTCTCTAGACGTTCCTTCTGCCATTGGAGGGCCCCAAAATATGCATTTAGTAGTAAGGCTTTGAACCGTCAGATTGGGTTTAGGGATATAAAGATTTGTGGAGACTCCACCGTCATTCTTTTAGAGGGAGTTATTCATTAGAGAAATGGGATAATCAGAACATGATTTTACCAGTGGTAAGAAAGTAGAATTTTATTTCAAAAGAGGTCTTGATAGAGTAAAGATAATAAAGGTAGCAGTTAACATTTTTTAGCTTGCTCTGGGACACTTTGCTAAGCATCTTGCATACAATAGTTCATTTCATCCTCAGTAAGCATATAAGATAAGGCCTATTATTATTCACACTTTCAGATGAGAACAGCGAGACTCCGAACAGAGAAGGTATCCAGGTCTCGGAACTAGAAGGTGACAGAGCCATGGGACCCAGACCCTTTGACCCCTGCCTGTCTAACAGGCAACAAGATTTAAAGTCAACGGGAGCTGATGTGATTTTGATCAGAGTTGTTCTCCCCTGTAAACTTCCTTTTCCCCTGTTGGTATGACCACTTTAGGTACTGAGCATTTCCAGCTTAAATTTAGTTTCCTTAGTCATCAGCCTTGTCATTGCTGGGAAGTCCAGGCTTAAAGTTAGATCTGAGCATAAGCATGAAAAGGTTTTTAGCTTCTGTAGTCTCTCTGCTGATAGTCTTCGGACTATCTTTGTGTCTGTTTTTCTGTGTATTTACTCCATCATTAGAAAAGTGGAGTCAGTGGACCCTGTTCCTTCTTGTATCTGTAATGAGAAAAATATAAAGAGCCCAGTCACTTCCTATGACTTTTTCTTTAAAAAGAATAAAGCCCGGGTGCCTGGGTGGCTCAGTGGGTTAAGCCTCTGCCTTCAGCTCAGGTCATGATCTCAGGGTCCTGGGATCGAGTCCCACATGGGGCTCTCTGCTCAGCAGGGAGTCTGCTTCCTCCTCTCTCTCTCTCTCTGCCTGCCTCTCTACCTACTTGTGATCTCTGTCTGTCAAATAAATAAATAAAATCTTTAAAAAAAAAAAAAAGAATAAAGCCTGAGCCAATCACATTTTACACACCTCCCCGTGAGCCTGAGTTTCAGCCTGGCTCTTCCTTTCCCTGTGCAGAATCCGTGTAAGGAGATGGTAAACCAGAGGCTCTTAAAGAGAATGCAGAGGGTCTGTGAACTTTGATGAGAAAACAAATTACACCACTATTTTCACTAACCCACAACTGAAATTCATCATTTCCTTCGATTATAGGGGAGACCACAAACCACAGTGGCATTAGCGGTACCCATGACTGTTTGCAGTAGCAATTACCGATATTAACAAAGCACATTACAGTGTTGGCAGATACTGCAAAACGCTGTTTGTATGATGCGGCGTTATGGTAGTTATAGACTTGCACTAGATTCTGTTATTTAATGTGTTAATGGAGATGCACATGTATTGCAGTACAACTTAAATATTTTGATGACTGTATTTCAGTATCATTGGTTTCCTTTGTCATCCTATGTATTTAAATTTCACATTTTTTAAACATTAACCCAGACTGGCAAAGAGGGTCCTGACACGAAAATGGTTGAATACCCTTACAATAACCAGGTTATTTTTCTAAGGAAGTCAGTTTCTTGGGAGAAAGGTCTATAAACTATAAGGATTACATTTTCTTATGAAAGGTTTAGCATATGGTAAAACATACTGAGCATGGCAAAAAAAAAAAAAAAAATCTTTTTAAAATAGCGGTTAGAAAACATGAATATTTTTTACCGAATAGAAATACATAATAAATCTCTACATTTCATTTGATTTTCTTAAAAAAATGTTTTATTTATTTACTTATTTGAGAGAGAGGGAGCATAAGGGAGGAGCAGAAGGAGAGGGAGAGGGAGAAGCAGACTTTCTGCTGAGCAGGGAGCCGGATGCAGGGCTCGATCCCAGGACCCTGGGATTATGACCTGAGCCCAAGGCAGACACTTAACCAACTGAGCCACCCAGGCACCCGTTTCATATGATTTTTAAATAGTTTTCCCGCAAGGTCGCTCTCTTCCAAGCAAAAAGAACCAGTGCAGTCTTGAGGCCAGTCTCCAAAGGGGCTGGAGTGTGCCCAAATGGTGCAGTTCCTCCTCATCAGCTTGCCCCGACAAGTTAGATCCGGCAGAGAACGGCTCCTCCCCACTTGCATTTTATAACAGCTTCGCTCTAGGTGTCGACTGCTGTTTCGATCCGTGTCGGTGCTGAGATCCACTCCTGCTGTCCTTGTACGCTTTGGTGTCCTTTTTTTTTTTTTTTTTAACAACTAAATTGTATGAAAGAAAAATGCTGGTTCAGGAAAGTGCACACGGCAGGAGCATACCCCCCAAAGAATTTTCACAAGTGAACCCGTGTGCAGCCAGCGTCTGCATCCAGAGGCGGGGGTCGTCAATAAAGGCTGTGTATATGCAGCATCTGGTGGGCGTCTCTGATGGAGGAGAGGTTGTACCCGCAGAACCTCGCAGCCCCTTGTGCCTCGCTGGGCGCCAGTGGACTCCACCTCCGGACCCCACGTCCTCACGGGGAGGGACGCCAGGTCCGGCTCAGCCTGCATCCTGTTCTCATCACTGGTGAACTGTGCAGCCTCTGACACACTGCTTAATCTTCTCGAACGTCAACATAGTTGGCAAATCGAGGATACGAGGGTGCTAATACTTTTCCTTTATAGTCGCAGAGAATTACAGAGACTATAATTAGAATGTCTAGTGTAGACAAATGGTAAATGAATGACGGATGCCGCTATCAGGAACTGTGAACACAACACCGAAATGTTCGTTTGCGGCCTCCTAGTTTATTACAGCATAGGAGGGGGGGCTGCGGGAGACAGTGGATTAGCTAAAATGTTCAGGCACACCTGCGTCATTGTTATGGTCCATTGAATTCATATAATGTCGCATTTACTACAGGGTGAAGGTAAGTTTAAAGAAAGAAATTAAGATCTGGATATTAGTTTCTTGAATTTCTGAGGAGATGAAATCCCCATTTGCTAAATGCATTTTATTTTTTCTTTGGAGGTGTTGGAGAGAATTTGACTGATCCATCTGTTATAAAACCTGAAGACAAACAGTAAGTTGATTAATGAGGTTATCATTTAGAAAATTGCTTTTAACACATTGTATCTTTTTTTGAAAAAATAATTTTTAAGCATTTATATTTCTTGCCTAGATCCTAGAAAATTTTGAGATGGCTTATATGTACAGAGAAGCTGGATATCTCTATTAGATATCTATATATCTATATCCAATACAATGAGATTTTTTAAAAAAAATTCACAGATTAGGAAATGGGGGAAAAAGAACATCTGGAAATAAAATAAGATGAAATTCGGAGTTAATACACATAAGTGGAAAGTATAAAGACTGATGTAGTAATTCGGGTTTTGTTGCAGATTTAACCCTGAGTTTTCTGGTGGCCCAAGCCAGTGAAAAATATGGGTGGGCTCAGCTTCTGTAGGCTTTGACGAGAAAACGAGGTCATAGGAGAAGCTCTGCTCCCCTTACTGGCCTCACAATGGAGTCACTTCGTCTTCTCACGGCAGGGTGTTCTGTCACAACGGAAGGCATCATGTGTGCTGGTCAGTAACAGCCGACCTACAAGAGGCCAAAGCAGCAGGGCTTTCAGAGGAAGCATCAGAGTGCCTGACTTAATTCAGGGGTGCTCTTTAAACTATACGGAAGAATGAGTCATCTCTCTGTCCTTTGAATTCTCATGGGCATTTGATCCCATACGGAGGCACCGGAGGGTCTGAGGTTGTGCTCTTCTGTTCAAGGTGGAGGACAAAGTATGGTGAGGCCGATTAAGGACTGATAAATGGCAGACGACGGTGGTTCTTAAACAGGAGCTTCCTCTACCATCACAGAGCTTGCTAAAACACAGATTGTGTGTTCTTGATTCAGTGGGTCTAGGGTGAGGTCAGATGAGGCCACAAGCTCCCAGATGATTCTGACGCTGCTGGCCTGGAGACCACCCTTTGAGAACCGCTAGCATATGGTATTTTTTATTCTCAGTTGTACTACGTGTCTGTATTTGGCCCCTGTAGGAAAAAAATGTATGAAAGAAATTACATATGTGGGCAATGTTCATACGATAACTTCTGAAATTTTTACTTCTCTCCCACAGCCCTCATATTGTAAACATGCTTTAATGCTCTTCTTTTCCTCAATGATTTGCACGAAATATCTTCTCATCTGTATAGGCATCTTTGCAGAGAGGTCCGTCTAAATGTGTATTAGCTTATCTCTTTGGACTAGGTGAGTTAGAGGAGATGAAGGGGATCCCTGTGCCCGTATGCATCCAACTTCTATGATATTTGAGCACTGAGTTCACGCTGTAACCCTTAGGGTACAGGGAAAGGTTTTATTATTATTTTTATTTTAGCACAGCTAAAGTGTTTTTAGCTAAGGATATTATTTCTTCAATAGCCCTGTGCACCCAAAGGTTTTGTAGTAGGAAACTTGTACTATAAGTACTTGTTTCTTCCTTCATTAATTTTGCAGTGAAGAATGTTTTGCATATAGAACGAACCCGGTTTATGTCTAATCTATCATCTGTTACATTTTGATCTCCCCGTGTGTCATTTAATATGACCTGAATATTTCCACCTTTTAGGATTCTAAGAAGATTGCGTTTATCCCACTTGACCGTGGAGTATTTCATTGCGTTCTGTAGGCCAGTGGGTCTCAATTTCCATTAAGGTCACCTAGGAAACTGAAAAAAGAAAAAGGAAGGAAAAAAAGCTTCTGAGAATGAGTATCAAATCAATATTTCTGAGGAGGGGGCCCTGATGTTTGTATTTTTTGAGAAGCCCCCCCTCGAGATTCTGCTGGGCAACCGAAGATGGGAACCTCTTGTCTTAGGACCAGCTTCATTGTTTATGATAGGAACTCTGTGGAGATTGATAGGACGGCATCACTGGAGGCTGTCTGGTTTTGTGGGGCGCCCTCCTTTGGGGGCCGTTGGTTTTCCCAGTGAAGGTAAACGTCTCACAGTGGTGGCAGGTGGCGTCTCCTCGGTTCACTGAGACACACATTTTTGAGAGCCGTGTGTGTGAACCCTTTGCTGCCCAAAGCAGGAGCCACGGGCCAGTCCCGGCACAGTATCTGGGAAACTGTCGGCCATGCAGACTCTCCAGCCCGTCGCTAGACCCACTGAATCAGCTGTGACAAGATGAGCAGGTGATCTGGTGTAAACCACAGACGCTGGAGAAGTGCCAGTTCAAGCAGGCGCTCTCATGTGCTTGCTTTACCCCTCCCAGCAACACTGGCAGTAGGCCTCTCCCGAGGATACCGAATCTGGGAGGAGATGGGTAACTTGTCTGCGAGGACCAGGGGTCCACGAAAGAGAAGAATCCTCGACCAGAGAAGAGTTCTTGCAGTACAGATTCGGGTATTACCTGTAGTGCTTGTTGTCCCCATCCTTCCCCACACTCGTGCACGTGAAGACACGGCCATCTGCCCCCCCCCCCCCAACCCTGTCTGGCCGCTGGGTCACCTCCTTGGGTCACTGAGCCTCGGAGGAGGTGGCCTCAGTGACCGGCCGTCTGGGGTTGTTTTCCATTTACTGCCTTGCTGGATGAGGTCCTGTGACAAATACAAAATGACAGTAACAGAGATGACATGTTCTTTAGGAAATCTGTGGGTACTTGGCCCTGCCTGGCGTTCCCGCGCTCCCGGAACCGAGCTACCACTTGCTTTCTCCTGTGCGGTAGAAGATCCAGAAAACAGCTTGTTGTTGTTACTGTTCTTTTTCACTTTGCTGAGACGGCAAGTCCGTCGGCATGCTGTAGGACTGTAGACGCAACAGAGCCAGACGAAGGTTTCCGTGACCCCCTCCCCCTCTCCCCTGCACGGGGAATGGTCACAGCCCTCACACAGACACGAGAGAAACGTGGATTCTTTTGTGTTAACCTTCACAGAGCTCACAGAGGACAGTTACTTAGCTTACGGCTTTTATCCGCGGATCAGGGTTACATCTCTAAGTTGGGGGTTTTCCTGCTTTACGGGGAGGGAGCAAGTGGCAGGTAGAATGCAGGACCGAAGTAATCCAACGGGGTCACGCTAGAGAAGAGCAAAAGAATGCTTGCGTTGGAATGACTGAAACAGCACCTTCATTTTTCACTCTGCTGGCATCAGGAGAGTTCTAGTACAAAGTAGCCAGTGGTTCTACTTTTTTATTTTTTTGGGGGGAGGGGGGGCACATTCGGTTTCATCTTATTGAAGTCATTCCTTAGCAGATGCCTGGAAGAGGCAGGTAGTAAACAAGAGGCGGCTTATGCAGCCGGTAGATCCCAGCAGAGCCGCACTTTGTAAGGGCGATTGAGTGACCAGGAAAGTTAATCCTGGGTGTCCGTTCACATTGTCCTCCCAAGAGATTTCCCCCACCTCCTCGCCTCGGAGCGGCGAGGCGATCCGAGAGCAGACTGACATCAGCCCCTGTCCCGAGCTTGGCACATCTTCAGAGCAGCTACTGTTGTTCTGCCAAAAGGAAGTGGAAATTGAGATAAATGTTTCAATACTCAGATGGGGAAAAAAAAAAAAAGTCCATTTTTTATACCACGTCCCTTTTGAAAAGCCACATTCCTTAGAAACGAAGTTTATGGTTTCCTTTTGTGCGAGTTTGCTTCTCTTTTTTCCCAAGACGTGGTATTTAAGAGTGGTAATTGAGTTCAGATTTTAGAATGTGCCGTTTCCACTCCACATGTCATTAAAATAAAATATTAGCTCTCGTAAAGTTTCTTTGGAAGCGTTTCTGGTGTGCTGTGCTCCACGGCGTGTGGGGTGTCGGCTGGGGAGATGGTCGTGCGGGATCTAATTGCGGGTGAACATCGGTCCTCAAATCCGCCGGGGAATCGATCATGTTATGGAATATTCGAAATGTGCTGAAGATAGGCTGGTTCTGTCTATAATTTTGTCACTCACACTTAGCATATGTAGTTTACTTCTACGAAGTCACTGTCTCCTAGTGGTCTTGTCTTTGCACAAAGAAAGAGCCCAGCTAGAGCAGTTTGTGGGATAAAAACCAACTGTCGAAAGAGCTGTGAGTCCCGGAAGTAGGGTTGCAGCAGGAATTTATTTTTGAGGACATCAGTTACTCTCCGAAAAGCATCTGGGTTTGAAACAATGTATATGAGCCTTTCCAGAAGGTGTGTTCCGACAGCAAGTTTATTTTACGTCTCACCTCACCTTTTGGGGCCGGGAGTAGAAAGAACATTTGGTGATGAATGTCATTCTCTCACCCCATATGCGTTGAAAAGGGTCTCACTGTATTTTGTTTTACTGTGGTACATAGAAAATTCACTCTTCTATCAGATTAGCGTTGAAATGAGTTTCACAGCAGGTCTTGGAGTTGGGTACAAAGATTGAAGTGCATTTGAATTTTAAATTTGCAAACCTAACATTGTTGCTTCTCCAAAGTGCTCTGTTCTTTGTTGGCTCCTTCGAATTTACTGGGTTACTATGGGATACTGTTCGGTATCTCAGAGAATCCCGGTTGAGCTCCTTTTGCTTCGCTGTGATCTCATTGATATTCTGATATTTCCTCTAGATCAAGAGGAATGGTGTTTGGACCAGCCAATTTAGGGGAAGATGCAATTAGAAACTTCATTGCAAAACATCGTTGCAACTCCTGCTGCCGGAAGCTCAAACTCCCGGGTATGGCCCCAGACAATTCTATTTCTCTCTGAGTAAATCTCTCCTAGAACAACATCCACTGTAACCTGGGATAGAGTCGAAAATCTCAATCACATTTTTATCTCATTCATAGTCGAGGCCTGACTTTCCGACTGCAAATTTCTCAAGTCCCCGAAGGGATTAAAAGGACGGGGATTTACTTCAGGTTCTGCCAAAATGTGATAAAACAACACTGGGCCCAGTACTTGTCACAGTCTCTCCAAGGGGAAAGGTTTACTGACTTAATTGGGGTAAAACTGAACTGAGGCAGGTTCCCCCCTGCGCCGCCCCCACACTTCCCACTCTGAGTCCTGTGTGGTGTCCCCAGGATTTCAATTCTTAGTTACTCATTGGACACTGGGGACCGGGGAGTAGCTAAGGAGACAACAGCTGTCAATTAAAGTAGTGCTTTTCACTACAAACGCCTGCCACGTTCAACATTTTTGCAGTGTGTATTTTTAAAAAATCTGATTTGACAATATGGCACACTTTCTCCGAAACTGATATAGTCACCACAGACAAATATTCTTAGCATAAAAGCAAGCAGCTGGAGGTCTGTGTCCCCCAAACTGGCAGTCCCAGCTCTGTGGAATTCTTTTCTTTGATTCCAGAAGGGATGCTTCATGTCTTCCCGCTTGTTCGCTGTTTTTCTTCGGTCGTACCAAACTTGTCCTCAGACTGGAGTCTCACGTGCTTTAAGCCCAGTAGCCCTTCCTGCCTTAGGCTAAAGGATCCTGCCCCCGGGTGGGAAATCAGTAAAAGATCAGCATCCACTGTAACTCGGGATGGAGTAGGTGCAGATGTACAACAGAGAAGGGCAATTTCTAATCTCGTTGGAGGTCGAGGTAGGCAGTTGAGAAGCTCTTGCGGGCATGGCAAAGCCAAAGATGGGGTGGGGGCAGGCTTGTCGCTTCAGTGGGAATGAGTCTGTCAGCCAAGGGGGTGGGAGTGGGGCTGTGGCTGGGGGTGGGGAGGTGACACAGGAGCAGAAGGGGGGGGCTGTCACTCTGGTCGGGTAGCGGCTCAGAGCTCGGTCTCACAGATACGCAGAAGATGAGGGCACAGAGGTCAGTCCGCAGCACACTGACCGTGCTGCCCAGTGGTGTCCCATCCGGAAGACACAGGGACTGTTTCTCCTCAGCCCGGAAAAGAGAGGACGGGAGGTATAACTCAGCGCTTGCCTCCTGGAGCCCAAGTTAGCTCTTCTCCATGATGAAGGCCGAGATCCTTTTTTTTTTTTCCCCCCCACCCATGATGGTGGGTTTTGACTAACTAAGTAATCCTTCCATTTATAGCTTTAATTTTTGTTTTCTCTCAACACTTCAGTTAACACGTTTAAGTGGAAATAAGGAATAACCTCATTTATTCAGATATTTATTAATATGAATATAAAAAAAAGCGTAGTTAGGAAAAACAGAACTGCAGGTGATTTTTCTTTGCTCTTGATGATGTTTTCTCAGTCTCACACTTTTTTTTTTTTTTTTCAAGGAAAGCTAGTTTAGAATAGTGTATAAGAGCATGGAGTCCAGAGCCAGATAGGTTGAGCTCATATCCCAGTAATGCTTTTTACTAGCTATGTGACCCTGAGCCTTGATTTTTCCCATCCATGAACTGAGTATAATAGCACCTAGCTCATGAAATTGCTGTGAGGACCGAATTCATCTGTGGATATGTTCAGTAAGTGTTGGTTATTAGTAAATGATAGTATGTATTAGTCTTATGTCTGGATAATCCCCTTTTAGCATTAAAAAATAATATAAGGAATACCTATTTAAGGTTAACAAACCTAATCAAGATGGCACTACATGCTACATAAACATAAAAGAGCCCGACCTCCTCCATAAGCTTCTCCCCAGGGGCTATACCCCATCAGTATTTTCGTTTGATAATTTTCTTTCGCAAATGGAATGAGGCGGCTTCAGGGAGCGTAGAATCCGGTACCTGGATGCAACCTTCCCCGGCGCTTCGGGACCCGAGGATCGACTTGGCGGCAGAACACTGACCCCTGAAATCTCTCGTATCTACCTTTTTGGCTGAACTCCCTGTCCTGTGCCTCATCCGGCCATGAAAACGCCCTGTTTCCAGGTTGGCCTTGCTTAACTCCAGCCGGAGTGTGCTTTCTACGGCACTGCATGTGGAATTCGGCGATCAGACCTCCCCCTCTCGGAGCCCCCCCACCGCCCGGCCCCCGCAACAGCACTGGGGAGCTAGAGTGACTCGCGCGGACTCTGGGGCGGGGGGTTTGGACGCGGCGGAGGGTTCGCGTTTCCCGTATCTGCAACCTTAGGCAGCAGGGTCCGTTCTGAGCACTTGGCCAGACCTAACGTTCAGTCTGTCTGTGCGAACACTGCCTTCTGGAGGCTCCCCTGTAACCGTCTGCCTTGTTTTCCTTGCAGATTTAAAAAGAAATGACTATTCCCCTGGAAGGATAAATTCCACTTTTGGACTGGATGTCAAAATAGAACCAGCGGAGGGGCCTCCAGCACGGGAAAGGGGGCGTCATTCTCCAGAAGACCTCACCCGCCTGTAAAAAGGGAAGGAGAGGAGATACCAGCCGTTGGCCTCCTTTCTGTGAACTCTGCTAACAGAGACTGAGTGGAGCAGTCGGCGGCACCGCAGTGTGCGTGGGACAGACAGCCTTACCCCGAGGGCCTCCCTGAGACACGCCCTCGGAGCCTGGCAGCTCGCCCTGCCTAAGGACCTCACAGGGGTTTGACACACGGATTCTCCCTGACACTGACCTGTGTGCACTGTGTGCACCTGACACTGACCTGGGTGCTTGGTGTGCTCGTCCCCCTGTCCACTGTGGCTGGGTAGGAAGACCCTCAGAGGAGCCAGCTGGGAACACTGCTCCCTCATACCTCATTGCCTTGGGTGGTTTCTTAGAGCCCTTGGAGCAGGGTGGTGGGCCCTGTAGAACCGGGAAGATGAATTTAAGTTATTTTCTCACTGTGTGCACGGACTCGAGCCCCCACTGCTGTTCATTACCTCACCCCCATATTGTTTATGGACGTACGAGTATAGACATTCGCCTTCCGACTCTCCCCTTCCTCCTTCCCAGCGGCACAAGGCTTTGAATAGCAGCAACAGGGGAAACAGTGGGCTGGGGTGTCTTTGCTCAGATTGGAGCACCGTCCCGCATGGGCTCAGCAGTGAGAAAGTTAGCATCCTGGTGAAATCCAGATGGAGTTGAGGTTTTGTCAGCCATCACATGATGCCTGGACATTTCGGGTTTCTCCGAAAGAAAGGAAAAGGGAAATCTAAAACAAATGCTCCTGCTTCCTTTTTGTGTTTTGTTTTGTTTTGTTTTGTTTTTCCTTAAAGGGGAACCGGGGATATGTAGAACTAGGAATTGCCATGAAATATTTTCCCTTTCCTTAAGCTCAGGGTTACTATCAACTAGAGTTGACTAAGCCAACCTCTAAAACAGGACTCCCCTTTTCAAAGTTGTGCATATAATACAACAGGCCAAGTTACTCTTTCAGGTTCTCTGGGGAAAGATGGAGTTCCTGACTGAAAATGTGCTTGAAGGTGTTTTCTTCATTCTACGGCAGTGTGCCGGTGGCTTGAAGGCGGAATGCCCCAGTAAGATTTGAAGTATGGCCTGAGAACATGTAATCAGGTTCCGAGGCCCAAAGGAGGGTCACCTCACCACCCAGAACCTTTGGGGGATCAGCCATCTCTCTTTGGCACTGGTCAGAGTCACCCCACCTCAGAATAAGCATGAACTTTTCACACAAGGAGGGAATGGAAGGCTTGAAAAATGTCAACCCTCTTTATCTAGAGCTCTTCCGTGAGCTGGTTTGATATATTCACCGACATAACTGCATTTCTAGATGATTCTTTGGGGGAAGTGTGGCCCAGGCATGTAGGGCTGGAGAGCCACAGATTTCATTTGCCCAGGATTGTGTCTGGTTCTTGTGTGCATTGCAAAGGACACATTTCTACCCCTTGTACTTTGGTCTTGGGGGGTGGCAGTGGACAGGAAATTTGGGTGATTTCTTGATTGGCAATGGGGATCACATGTTAATGTGTTTTTCAGGGCTTAACAGCTTTATCTGTTCTGCAAATCAATAAGGGGTCTCTTGGTACTTCAGTGCTGTGCTTAACTGTGGAAAAGAGGCAGTTTTATTGTCCAAGAGCCAAACTAAAGGCGTTAATTGAGGGGGCAAATATTTGTTACTTGGCATGGAACTTGAGAACAAATGCGTTTTGATTTCAAATGTCTGTGTTGTGCTTTTCTTTCTTTCTTTCTCTCTCTCGCTCTCTCTCTCTCTCTCTCTCCCTTCCTTCCTTCCTTCCTTCCTTTCTTCCTTTCTCTTGTTTTCTTTTCCTTCTTTTCTTTCAGAAAAATCACCAGAATATTATGTTAAAAAGATGAAGTGCTGGGCAAAGTTCCCTATGGGATTGCTTGTGTGCAAATGCCGATGTGACGGTCATGACTTTTGAGTGATTCATGACCACAGACGGGTGGGTATTCATTCATTCATTTGGTCAGTTTTAGTCAACAGATTTTTTACCAAAGTGCCTTCTCTGTACTGTGTGAGTGATGAGGACGCAATGAACAAAGCATTTCCTTGCCCTTAAAAAACCTTTCTGTCTGGTGTTTCTGTTCCCCCCAGCCCTTTGGTACCAACTGTAGATTTGTGGTTAATATTAAAAAAACTGTCTTCTGGGAGAACATTGGATCCAGTGATATGCCCCATGCTTCATCTGCTAGTGGGTAGTAGGGTCTGACTGGGATAAGAGAATTAGGGTAAATAAGAAGACCCAGCTAAGGATGGTTTTAGGAACCACTGAGGAAGAATAAACTGTAGAGTCCTTGCATGAGCACAAAACCCATCTCCCAGATGCGATGGGACTTGGGAGTTTGGAGAAGCAGCTGGGTTCACAGGAGACCCCGCTGAGGGCATCCTGTCTACACATAGTCCTCTCAGAGAGGCTGTGTGTTCCTGCAACGACTTCTGCCTCGGGACACTGGAAAGTCTCTGACAGCTCTAGGGAATGAGCTCAGATATGGTCTTGGGTCTTTCTCACCCTGTTCCTATTTTCTGTGGCTTTGCAAACCAAGTTCTCGGTGATAAAGTCTTCCCAAACGACCATTTACTGAATGTTTAAAAAATAATTTTATTTTCTTGGTGGTGGTTATTTGTTAACTATTTTGGATGGGACTACCGAGGTTCTAGAAGTCATGACACAGCTGCCCCTGTCATAGTGAGTTGTCTTTCTCCTCTAGTCACCAGCGTCTGGCACAAGACACGGCACACCATAAGCTTCCAATGTTATTTGTTGGAAGAAATAATAAAACCTTCAAATGGTAATGGATTTCATTCACTAGGTAATAAATCAGATTTGCATATTTAATCTAGAAGGGAATGATTACCAATTCCTTAAGACCCCACACAATTCTTTTGATCTCTCTCTGTTTTAATTTTCCAGGAAATAGCTTTTAACAACCTACACCTTGTCTATTGAATTCTCAACCAGTTCTTGCCCTTATCATTGTTGTGATACCAGAATACGGTCCTTCTTACTGGCGACTGTTGAAATGAGATGATAACTTCCCAGAAACTGCCTAGAAATAATCATCACTTTATTACCCTTTGAAAAGAAGATTGATAGAAAAGTCATTTGAAAGATGGTTCATTACCATGCCCTAGTCTGATTTCTTTACTCACATCTCTCCAAAGCATGAGAAAGGGAGGATTAGTCTCTGAGGTCGGAATTTGAAGGCTGTGTGTTTGCCTCTTTGAAGTCTTGGTATTTAATTTTCTGTAGTCATTTCTTGGGCAATTTTCTAAGAAACTAGTTGAAGCTAATTTATCATAAGTTAAAGTCAAATGACAGAAAAGATTTTTTTTTCCCCTTAACAGTCTTTTATTCCACAGAGGTTAGCTTCTGAAGGAAAATGAGACTTAAAATAGCATTTCAAATCTCGAGGCACATGGGTGGGTCCGTAGAATGGAAAGCGTTCTGGAAACCACACTCTTTGTTTTGTCTTGTCTTGTTTCACAGTTATTATTTCCTGACTTTTCTTTCTGGACCATGATGTACAGATAAAATATATTTTTGTAAAGTGGCCTCCTAAAAATATTAAGTTGTTTAATGTTTCCAAGAGAGATTTTTAGTCCTCAAGAGTAACAGACCTGGGTCTGTATCATTGGCAGATTTTGGTATAACTTTATATAATTTGTATAACCCTTTTCTTAACCCCTAACTCTGAAATGGAGATGAGATGCTTACCTTTTCAAACAAAGGTGAGCAATAGGAGAGCGTTTATAAAGCCCTTAGAGAATCTCACTTACCAGGCTTCTTGTGAGTATGAGATCCAGTTCGATAAATTATAAGGGATTTTCATTTTTGATATTATGTGATCATTATTTAATGTTTACCGAGGATGATCCGTGGACCTGTTTCAGTGTAAACACAAAAGCGGGTTCTGCTATTTCTCCGTTTCCTGAGGGAAAAAGCTCATTGCTCCCTTTTTGTTTGGAAGCTTAATTAAATAGCTCAAAACCAGGAAGTTCACCATTTCAAAGTGTCTCCTATTTATTTTGCTTTTCGATGTATTTAGGTTATGCAGTGAATTTCTTTTGCCATCTTCTGCCCAGAGAAAGCCTTCTGGAACAGTAAAGCCCAAATCTGACACCATGAATGGTGACATTTTTGGGAATACACAGAGAGCAGGTTTAGAGTCTTGATGTTTGCAAAGCTGGATGTTTTACAAAAATTTTAATTAATGGTGACTTAAGTTTTGTCATATGGGGCTGTTCAGTAATAAGAAAATTCCAGCCTTTAGCTCGCCAGCATCTTTTAGCAACTACAGTTGACCATGGAAGAACTGGTTTGAAGTGCATGGGTCCACTTATATGCAGATTTTATATAGTGTAGCACTATAAATGTATTTTCCTTGTGATTTTCATATTTTCTCTGGCTTAGTTTACTGTAAAAATAGAGTTTATAAGATATATAACATTGAAAATAGGTGTTAATTGATCATTTGTTATTAAGTCTTCCGATCAAGAGTAGGCTATTAGTAATTAAGTTTTGTGGGAGTCATTTCCAACTGTAAGGGGGGGGTTGTGCCCCTGATCTCTGCCTCGGTCAAGGGTCAACTGTAACCTCCTATAGAATTCTGCCCTTTCGCAATGATTTTTTTCATTGTGAACCTTTAGAAATCCCATTTGCTATGTTAGTATCACCAAGTCCTCACAAGTATTATAGTGGAGACCCTTTGGCTAATGACTGTCCAAATGCCTTTCCTTGGAGATATTTGGGGGAATCATTATCGATATCATGTGGTTGCATTTTGGCTTCCCATGAATCTTTTTCTCTGTTTCCCTATGGGTCACTAACTAAGAGGTTACAGAGCCTCAGGATGCCTTGGTAAGCAGAAGAAACTCTTGGTCTGGGTTACAGGCTGAAATGTGCCTCCCTACCCCTCCCCTCAAATTCATGTGTGGAAATTCTAACCCCCAGTACCTCAGAATGTGACTGTATTTGGAAATAAGTTCTTTAAAGAGGTAATTAGCTTAAGTGGGGGTCATTAAGGTGGGCCCTGATGCAGTATTGTTGATGTTCTTATAAGAAGAGAAGATTAGGACACAGCACACTCAGGAAATATCATGTGAAGACACAGAGAGAAGGTGGCCACCTGCAAACCAAGGAGAGACACCTCAGAGGAAAAGATGTGGCGACGCCTTCATCTTGGACTTCCGGCCTCCAGAACTGTGAGGGAATTAAGTCTTTTTGTTTAAGCCACCCAGTCTGTGCTACTCGGTTATGGCAGCCCTAGAAAACTATCACAGTTTATTGTCATATTTTGGAATTCTCTATTATCTTTGAAATTTCATAGCTAGGGCCTTGGGGAGCAGAGATGCTGGTAACAACAGAGGAGGAAGAGGAGAAATGGTTGTTGGATGCACGCCTCTGCTGGGGGTGAGGATAGAGAGTACCATGGGTTGTGGTAGGACTAGTGAATTGTTTTATTGAGATAGTAGAGGGGCGTGTGTTCTAGAAGATCACATGAATGTTGCAGATGCAAACTAACATGGGCTGGGCTTCATGAGGTTGGCCGTTTGCTTGTTGAAGGGCTTCTGGGGATATCTTCGGGGATAGGGTGAGAAGGGAGGTGCAGTCCTTAGTTTTGTACAACCGTTCAGTGTATATCCTTCTCCGAAATGTTTATGGAGGCCAGCCGCATCTTATGCCTGACACTAAGGTTAGACTTACTAGATAAGACCTATTTCTGTCTTCAGGGGTCTCCAAGACAAATAAGGAATTTACAGTATTACTGCCTGTAAATTTACAGTGCTGATCATCATTACCCAGCACTAATAACAGCTAGAAAGATAACTTTTTAATATCTTTATTATAGGCGACATGGGTTGAGCCCTCATTGTGTTTTAGGCATTGTGCTAAATGTACACTACACGTAATTTCATTTATCAGAACAGCAACCTGATGGCTATGCTCATTATAAAGATTTGAAAATACTGGTTATAAGTTCAATAACTTGATTAAATCAGCTGCTCAAGGGAGAGCTAGGAGTGAAAGCTACATCAAATCAGTAACATAGAAGACAGTACTAGGCAGCACACTCAGAATTACTACAGCATGCCTGAAAACTGTAAAACACTTACGTAGGAAATTGAAGACACAAAGAAATGGAAAAACATTTCATGCTCATGGATTAGAAGAACAAATATTGTTAAAATGTCTATACTACCTAAAGTAATTTACACATTGAATTCAATTCCTATCAAAATACCACCAGCATTTTTTACAGAGCTGGAACACACAGTCCTAAAATTTGCATAGAACCACAAAAGACCCTGAATAGCCAAATCGATCTTGAAAAAGAAAAGCAGAGCTGGAAGCATTACAAGTCCGGGTTTCATGTTATATTACAAAGCTGTAATGATGAAGACAGTATGGTACTGGCACAAAAACCAGACACACAGGTCCATGGAACAAAACAGGAAACCTCAAAATGGACCATTAGCTCTATGGTCAACTAATTTCCAACAAAGCAGGAAAGAATGTCCAATGGAAAAAAGATGGTCTCTTCAGCAAATGCTGTAGGGAAAACTGGACAGGTACATGTAGAAGAATGAAAATGGACCACTTTCTCACATCAGATACAAAGATAAATTCAAAATGGATGAACAATGTAAACGTGAGACAGGAAACCATTAAAATCCTAGAGGAGAAAATAGGCAGTAACCTCTTTGACCTCAGCCATAGCTACTTCTTACTACATGTTTCCAGAAGCAAGGGGAACAAAAGCAAAAATGAACTATTGGGACTTCATCAAGACAAAAAACCTTCTGCACAGCAAAGGAAACAATCAGCCACTCCCTTTTGACATCATCACAAGGTAAGTGCAAGACGATGAGTGGGTTCTCTTGGGTCCAGCATTGTGTCTGCCAGTGACATTTTCTGCCTCTACTGTACACTCCCTTTCTCTCTCACTTTTTTTTTCCTGCCTCCCTAGACAATTAGATTTTTTTGATCAATACAAGAACTATTGGATAGCATCTAGTGACAGTCCACTTTATCAAATTATAGTGAAAAGTAGAATCTGTGCAAACTACAAAAACTTAATCAAGCCTGACCATCACAATGTGTCCTTGGAGGCCTTGCAAGATGGATTATAATCAGAGGGTTGCTTGAAGTGCATGGAATCAGAACAAAGAGAGTTAGATAAATCAAATATTTAATGATGTTGGGCTAAGACATCCTGTTTCATCCCATCTTCTCCAGAGGGATGGGCCTGTTGGGGGAGTGGAATACCAAAGCCTACAAAACTCCAGACTGGGTCCAAAGGTTGCAACAGAATTTCAATTGTTTATCAACCTTAAGAAATTTGGACCATAATGAGAAAATACTTCCTTCTTCTCTTGCATTCTTTTTCTCTCCTCTCCCTTCCTTTCCCTCCCACATTTTCCTTTCTCTGATTCTCTATTATGTTACATCTTTTTACACTACATTGACTGCAAATGTAGACCAAAAAACATCATTAATTTTATAAGTGAGGTACCAATTTTTCCAGAAATGTAGAATCAGAAAATGTGATAGCTACAAAGATAGATGCAAGTAATGAGATCAAAGACCTTGTGCTTCACCCAAAGTTAATATTAACTATTGTCAGAGGAAGGACTAGAACCCAGGCCTTCTAAGTCATCATCATTTATCTTAATAATGACCGAATTTGTGTTAAGGCAAATAGTGTCTCTTGTATTAAAACCTTTCTGTGTTTTCCTGGAAAATATTGAGGTGTTTCTGTGACTGAGTTTTGAACTTGGAAATCTTTATATGGCTGTCATTAAGATGAGTCAAATGAGATTTAATCATCTACGCTTTTCAGTATGTGATTTCAGAATTCTAGTTGCAAGGCGACATTGCAAATTAATGATTTTAGCAATTCTCTTTACTTCTTTGTATATGTGTATGTGTGTTTGTATAAATGGAAAGTAGCTATGTGAATATCAGGCTTGGGTAACCATTGAAGATACAAAGTGAAACGATTCTGTAAGTCTTGGATTTCAGTGAGTCTGTCAAATACTCATTGATTGAGGATGATTTATGATTATTTCCTATTACTATAAAGCCTCATGGGCCTGTGGAATGCCTTTAGTTTTCCCAGGCTGGGTTACAGGGAATGGCAGAAAATTCTCTAGACTTTGGGGCCAGTGGACTTAGGTTTGAGCTAGGTTTGAAGCTTTAGCACAGAATAGTTTGTGACCTTGGGCAACTTGTTGAATGTCTCTGAACCTTTATTATCTGAATATGGTAGGATAATCTGATAATATACTGACTTGTGTTTCTTGATATTTTCTATCCCAAGAAGATAGGTGGACATACTCCCCTCAGGGCATTAATGGTTTACTGCAGAAGTTGCCAGGCCCCAATATGATATCCTGTCACTAAGATTTCTGGAAAATTGATGGGGGCTAGAACTTGAAGAGGCAGAGGACATCTACCCTGGGAAAAAGAAAAGAGATTCATTCCTGGAGATAGGGAAGATGGTGGTTTTTTCAAGAGGGGTATAGGACTTGTGAAAGGGCTAGTTCATGGATATCAGGAGGGCTGACTAAGAGCTATTGCTTGAGAAGTCATAGGGAACAATTCATGTCCATGCTGGTCACGGATCAGATGGAGCCTCCTGCCTCTCAACGAGTCCCGTGGGCTGGGACCATGGGCCCGATGGCCTACAGGTTAGAAGCCCCTCTTTGTTTTCCAAGTGCCCAGTAAACTACCTTGGTTATTATATATTTTATAACTGCAAAATATGACTGAGATTGATTCTTGCCATTTTAGAGAGAGGGGACTTTCTTCTAGGTTTAAAAAAATAAGGAAGTGTGCCATTTTTTGCACCTGAGCATTGTGGAGAACATTATCTCTGCAACCCAAGCTCTACCAAGTAGGATTATTCTGGGAAAGAGAGATAATATGCCCAGGGCACTTAGGACAGTGTCTGGCACAAAAGCGACATGCTGAGAATTATTAATAATTATTACGTAAGCCATTTTTATTTCATCATCAAAACAGCCTCTGACCAAAATTGGTGGAGCGAGAACTGCTTTCTCTCTTTTTAAAAAAGAGACTTTAATTTTTTAGAACAATTTTAGGTTCACAGAAAAGTTGAACAAAAGGTACAGAGATTTCCCATATACTCCTTGCCCCAACACATGCATAGCCTCCCCCATCTCTTCTCTTTGCAAGCAGAAGATTAATATGATAGTTCTTGAGATTGCGCCTAGAATGCCAAAAATGAAAGAGCCCTATATCAGGGAAATCTGGGCAACAACACTAAACACAAAAATGGGATGACTTAACACAAGAGACATTTATTTCTTGTTTGCCTAATAGTCAAGGGCCCAGTCTGACAGTGGTTCTTCCATTTTTAACAGATGGATCCCAAGATTGCCCTTGGGTGTCCACAGCCCAGGTGCCAGGAGGGGAGAAGAACATGGCGGAGATATATAGGAGGTCTTATGGGCCATCCCTAGAAGTGAAACACATCCTTTTTTTCATACCGTTGGCTAGAACTCAGTCAGTCACAGGGTCATGCCTACCTACAGAAAAGGCTAAGAAATGCCGCCGAGCACTATATCTAAGAAAAGACAAACAGGAATGTGATGAATAGCTAGAAATCTCTACCGAATTATGGATTATCTAGTCTGGTCCAGTACCTCGTTTGACTGAGTGTGGCTCTGAAGATGGAGTGTTTTTCGGTATGGCTTTGGAGAGTGGATTTTTTTCCCCCTTCTTCAGAAGTCTTAATTAAAACATTCTCTTTATTTAGTGCAGAACACACTTTTGACTAACTCCCCATATCTGGCACCAGACATCTTCAAAATATCATCAGATATACTCCCTTTTATTTTCCCACAATTCATTTATAATGACAAAAATCTATTGGACACAAGTAAAATCTAATTAGAATGAGAGTAGGCTTTACTGAGCACTGTTTGGTGACAGCTATAAAATATGTCCATTATAACTTTCTTTTCACTGCTTGAACCCCACCCATTCTCCCCCTTACCATCCCTCTAAGCAACTTCATGTGAAATCAAACACATCTTGCCCTCATTTCTAAATTGCATACAACCAGCTAGCAGGCATAGAAGCAGTGAGGCTAAGAGTAGAAATTTACATAAGGAGCCTATTAATATACTATACAAATGAGGGTCCTGCGGAGAATGTTAATTCATTTCTTACACTGGATGGTCATGATCACTGTAAATTTTCATCATGGCAAGAGCTAAGATGGAGGTAGAAAACTTGGATGTACATAAGAGATGGGAACTGACTACATTTTATGAAGACAGTTCATTATCACATACCTTTCCCACAAAGTAGAAGACCTTAAGGGGTGCTTTGACTTTAAAGTTTGGGTGCGTATGCTTGAAAATGATTTTTAAGAGTCATCTTGGATCATTTCATGAAGGGCACTGGGTAGGGGAATTGGAACATTTTAATATATCAATTGATCAAATTTTAAAAGTGAGTCTATTTCTAGAGTACTTTGGTGAAAATTTACAATCTCTTCTTTAATCTGCCTAAGTACCAAGGCTGATAACTAGATTCAACATGATTTTTTTTTTTTTTGTAAACCTCCTCCCCACCCCACCCACCCAGTGGCTGCTCAATTATTTTATTGGTTGAGTCATTAATTTATTGATTTATCTAAGATTCAGTAAGTGTCTAGCATTTGCCAGACACCGTGCCGTGATCAGCAAGGTGGGTACTCACAGGTTCGTGGGGAGACAGAGGTGTTTGAAAACCTCACTGCGCCACAAGCTACAATGGAGACATTTGCAAAATGCTTTGGGGTCAAGTGAAGGAGGGACTTCCTCGCTCGAGAAGGAAGGGAGGGCTTCACAGAGAATGATAGGAATTTGTCCTGGAGAAGGGAGTGGCAGCCAGAAGAGAGGCTTGTGGACTGATGAGGACCTGGGTGGCTATTCCTTATCATGTCCTTATCATGTCCTTATCATGTCCTTATCATGGGACAGAGCAGGAGGTGGTAAGACAAGAAGGTGAGGAGAAGGGGGAAATTTGTGAAAAGCCGTGCATGTAATCATAAGGAATTAGGTTTTACCACGCAGGCTACGGAAGTTAGGAACTGTTCTCAACACAGTTGATAGTGGGTTAATTAATTAATCAGCCATCCACGGAGTATAAACTGCTTGGCCTTGGTAGGATAGCACTGAGTATGACGTAGGCTCTGCCCCTAAGCAACTTGCAAAAGTTGAGCAAAGACCTTGAGTACAGATGGCTCCAGGGGTTTCTTGGGAAGGGCTTTAACTGCTTGTAGCATCAACCCCCTCCAAACTCACTTCGTATCACCATTAACTCTGTTCTATATGGCTGATAGACAGACGTTTTCTCAATCTTCTGTTCAAGGGCATTTTTGTAATTTATTGCTCTATTTTATTGCTCTATGGCATAAAAGTGATGAACACAATGTCCTTAAGAAACAAGCCAGAAAAGATCCCTTGTCTGTTTCAGTCAGATGGTTCCCTCCATACCTGCCCCGTATAGGAAGTCCGGAGCAGACAGCAATGACATGTTTTACTGCTACAAGGGGCTCTCCTAGGTGTGTACTGGGGGACACGCAGACCCAAATCAGTCGTTAGAGCACAGGGGAGAGAGCGAGCAGGCGCGTGCAGAAGCTCTCCTGTAGGCGCCTCATGCTCACGGCAAGGGGCGGCTTCCTGCAGGGGCTCAAACCTGCACTGAGTCCTGGGGAACGAGGAGACTGGGGACGTCGGGGCGTGTCCTGCGGAGGGCATGCCAGGGAACAGGAGCGTCAGTGTTCTGGACCGACTGCTGTGGTTGCTGTGCAGGAGAGACGAGAGGTCGAGGGTCGGAGAATGACGTGGTCACCTTGACAAATGAAAGGTTTGGAAGAAAGGCTCGTTGGACCAACATCTATTCCTTAGATGCAGTTCTTTGAGTGAGATGTGCGGCGACAGGGGGAAAGAAGCCCGCTTTTATTGACTCAGCCTAGCTGTCCCACAAATTCATTCTCTTTCTCCAAGAAATCGCATAAAACAGTGAGCATCAGGGCGGCTGGATGGTGCAGTCGGTTGAGCATCTGACTCTTGGTTTCGTGATCTCACGGTCGGGAGATCGGGCCCTGTGTCTGGCTCTGCTTTCTGTGCAGAGTCTGCTTGAGACTCTCTCTCCCTCTGCTTCTCCCACTCATGCTCTCTCTCAAGTAAACAAATAAATCTTTAAAAGCAAAACCAGGGGCTGCCTGGGTGGCTCAGTGGGTTGAAGCCTCTGCCTTCCGCTCCTGGTCATGATCCCAGGGTCCTGGGATCGAGGCCCACATTGGGCTCTCTGCTTGGCGGGAGGCCTGCTTCCTCCTCTCTTTCTGCCTGCCTCTCTGCCTACTTGTGATCGCTGTCAAATAAATAAATAATCAAAAAAATTAAAACAAAACAAAACAAAACATCAGGGCCCCAGTATAAACTGCCAAAGATTTCTTTGGCCATAATCTGCTTTTCAGGGTTGTTGGCATGTCTTTCCTGATCTGTGTGTCCAGTCTGAGAAGCTGAGCGTTGCGTATTCGAGCTTGGTTAGTGGTCCTCAGACTAAGAGGATCAAGTGGTTTCATTGTCACTCAGGGTCTTGACTGGGGGACTCAAGGAAGCTTCCTGAAAAAAAACATAGACAACTGTGCACACCTGTGACTTCAAATAATGGAAACTGGCCTTGCCCCCAGTTCATTTTTAGAGAAAGTACCGAAGGTGGAGGGTTAAAGCCTCTGGCAGGGAAGTAGTGTTTCAGAGGACCAGAGAGGTTTCTCAACCTGCCGTGGACCACTGGCCCTCCTCACTGGGGCCATCGGCTCCACACTCTTCTAGGAGTGGGAGGCATCTCCTGATGTGTGCTCTGGTCACAGTGTGGTCTAAGGTTATTTTTACCAAGGGAAGACAAGAGCAGGGTTTCTCAAAAGGAATAAAAAGGTGCAGTGAACTGTTTTTACTGTAGCATCATCTTTCCAACTGTAGCCATTTTAAAATGCCTGCCAGTAGTCTCTCCTCGCAATATTCACTGACTGACCATCAAACTGTTGTGGGCCTTGGGCCTAAGCCTTACGTCTCTGACTCTTGCCCCTGCTGAAAGCAGTTCTTATATCATGAGTAAATTTTTACAGATATACCTTTGACTCCCGCAGAGGAAGCATTTCATTAGATTTTGGAGAATTAGTTGAAAATTCCATTGACCTCTGGGCAAGGGAGGATTCTAGTACCCAGGCCTCCCCCGAGGCCACATGCCCTCTGGGAAGGCTAGTGTGGCCCTCTTTTCTGAGAGGCAGGAGGCCAGATAAATCAGCAATACCAACGGCTCAGGTCCCTCTCTTCTGACACACAGAACACCCGTGCCTTCTCATTTTATTTTTGGCCTCACTCAGGTATGGCTACCTCCCCCGTGTCTAGCCAGATCAAGACACTCACCCCAGCCTCCATACCGGGCTTTCCAGCCCCAGCAAGGACTTGAACTTGTGGTCCCAAGAGCAGGCTGGATTAGCGCTCGGGGCTCCCACGCCGACTCTATCAAAGCTTTCCTCTGCACATCTCCATTATGTGAACAGCTCTGTTAACCAAACCTATTATCTTTCCCCCTTGGTTTCAAGTTGAGGAAGGGAAAGCAACTTCTTTAATGGCCCACAGATTGATGATTAACATTTTACACGTCCCTGCTGCTAAGTAAAAGAACTGCTTTGTGGACAGTGAAAACGCCTCGGAGAAAGAAGTGGGAGTCAGCTTGGTTTATTAAGTTGTGCTGCTTCATTAATCACAATCTTTTTTTATGGCGGTACTTAGAGACCCATCCATTGTACTTCTCGGGAATGGGGTAGATCAAAAACAAGTGCTTTTAGTGCACCTTTGACATCTGGCATAGCAGCCGGCTATCTGCGATATTGCTCTCAAGCAGTGTGGGGAACTGCAGCGACTGTGACCGAGCTGGCCCTTCTGATCTAAGCTACTGCAGAGGGCAATGAATTACCTTAAAGGAGCTCCGCCGCCGAGCTCCCAAGTTTTATGCCGGACCCCTGCCAGCTTCCCCACTTTATGAGTATGAACAATCAGACAATTGAACTGATTTGACTTTGCCACTCCCGGAGTTTCATTGCCACGAGCCTGGGGAGGTTATGATGGCAATGCCACGCTCAGTGCTGCTCTGAGTTGCAGCGGCGCCCGCTGCCCGTTCAAGTAGGGCACCCCTCCTTGTTAGCTGAAAAACTCTCCTGATTTGCAGCAAGGGGGGAAAGAGATCCCATGCAATCAGATTAATTCAACTCTAAATGTTATTTTCATTTAACACTGAGGAACTAGGCAGTGTCCCAATTTTTTTTTTTTTTCCAATGGTAAACTCATTAAAAGGCAGGGTTCTTTTGCAACGAGCCTTCTAGCACGGGTGCGGCAGACACCTGCCAAGTCCTGATGCAGATTTGCAGACACACACACAGACATGCGTAGAAACTTACGTATATAACACATATCCACCTACCTACTCCACAGGCTGGCTCAAGCTTAACTTAGTATTGCCAAAAAAGGGCATCCGGTCCGGTCATAGTCTGAAAATGGGTAATTTGCATTGTTTAAAACTCACGTCGTTAAGTCCTCATTCTGTCTCTTTGTGTGAAACTGAAGGTTTCAGTAGGTTTAGTTTCAATAACTAAAGCTAAGGTTTAGTTGTATACATTCTGGTTCAGAGAACATACTTACTTTCAGGATTTATTACACGTAAATTTCCTCTAGTATCTTTAGAAAGTAGCATTGTTGTGTATGGAAGGATAATCTAATACTCATTGTAGAAAAAAATTCAAACAATGCCGTGAAGAATCTAAAAAGAATGTCCAAGTCACTCGCTATCTTACCACCTACAGATTCTGATTATTAAAACTTCATCCAGACTTCTCTGTCAATATGCCCCGATTGTCTGATTGCTTCCTTCTTTCATTTTGTGTCCATACACAACTCTTAATGTTAGAACGGTGTGGTAAATGTGATCCCATTTATATAAAATTAACACAAACACAGCACACACATTTTTAAAAAATGCCCTAGAATATCAGTCCCCTATGTTTCAGTGCTTTCTTGACCCTGAGTGCTAGCTTGGGAGTCTAGCAGACATCCTAAACGATTTAATACCTAAACCCCTGATTTCCCCCGAATCTATTCCTCCTGCATTCTTTCACATCTCAGTTAATGCCTTTCATCCTTTTGGGTGCCAAGGTCAAAAATTTTGGAGTCATCATTGATTCCGCTTCTTTGTTTCACCCCATATCCGGTTTATTGACATGTGATCTAGGGTCTGCCTAAACACATATTCCGTCCATGATCACTGCCCGCCCTCTGCAGCATCACTGCTCACCCGGAGGACTACTGTAGCCTTCATGTCATTCCCTCTGACTCCCGACTGCAGTGTGATGAAACTCTACCTCTGAGGAGTGTCACTTGCTTTTATGTCCTTCAGAAATATGGGGTGTGTTGGAAAGAGCAGGTACTTACCACCAGATAGGCCTTTGTTTGAATGTTAGTCATAATGGTTACGAGCTGCATGGCCTTAGGAAATTTACTCTGATTTTCTGAGTCTCTTGGGTTCTTCTTCGGTATAGTGAGGTAAGGAAAGGTTATCCTTACCTTTCGGAATTTACACTCCGTAGCGATAGTCTGGCACACAGTAGGTGCTCTGTAATTGTTCTTACACTCCTGCACATTTATTTAACTGAGATAGTGTCACGCTCTTTCCCGTGGCACAGAAGACCTTCACATTGTGACCCAGCTTCTTTAGGCTACACACCTCCAAGCCTTTGCTGTGTCCCATGCTCCGGCTACAGCAAACACCCATCCTTCCCAAAACTCACACTCCCTGCCTCCTCCCCAAACACATATTCAAGACACTCAACGGGCCTCCTCAATGCCATATTTCAGTTTTCCACGTTGTTACCAGATTGACTTAGCACATATGGAAGTCTGGCAATATTATTAATGCCATCTTCTAGCCCACCAAAGGGTTTCTACTGCACCTGTAATAACGCCCAATCTTCCTGATGTTGCACGCGAGTCCCCTTACCTCTCTGGGTGTAGGTCACCATGTTCTGTGCCTCGGGCTTCCTTCCTTCCTCTTGCCTTTGCTATGCTGCCCCTTCCGCCTGGAGTTTTCTATCTCCAACTACTCTTTGATGGCTGAGACTTACTTAGCCTTCAAAAATCCCAATATTTCTTTATTGACATGTAGTCAAATGTATGAATCTTAAGCATACAGACTGATGAATTTTTTTTACAAATTACTCATATAATCATTATCTTGACCAATATCGTGGACAGTTCCATCACCTCAGGAAACTTTCTCGTGTGTTGTTTCAGTCAGTTCCCAGTCCCTACCTTGGTACTGATTTCTATTACTGTAGATTATTTTTTGCTGGATCTTGAACTTTTTATAAATGATATCACAGGGTATATACCTTTTGGTGTCTGATTGGTTCTGCTTAACATGTTTTGGGGGATTTTTTTCTGTGTGATTGTATGTATAAAGAGTTTTGTTTTATTGTATTTTTGCTAGACATGAATATTGTATGTAGTGGTATCTCATAGTTTTAATTTGCAGTTCCCTGCTATCTAATGATGTTTAAAATCTTTTCCGATGCATACTGGCTTATTTCTCCTTTAAACCAATGTTTTACAGACTACAGGTTTAGTCCAATGGTGACTCATGAAATCAGTTTTGTTGGTTGTAAGCCACATTTAAAAGAAAAGAAAGGAAAGACAAGTAGAACAAATTATCATAGAATGCATCAGAGAGACTCATATATGGTAAAGTTAAGTACAGTTTTGTGAAACTTTTTCGGTTATTGGCATGAGTGTGTGTGTGAGTGTGTGTGTGTGTGTGTGTGTGTGTGTTCGTGTGTGTGTACTGACAGCAATTACATTTGTGAAAGGAGTTTAAAAAGGGCTTAAAAGCAATCATTTAAATTTCAATTAATAGAAGTATTCACTGGGCACAGCGGAGGACGGAGAATGGACTGGGGTGGGGGAGATGAGAAAACAGGAAGCAAACATCGTAACTTTTTAAGGAAGTTTTACCTGCTTCCCCAAACAAGATTGAATTAGATGCCTCATCTCTGATTTTATTTTGCTAATGTTTTGTCATTACTGAATTTTGACTCATGAGTGTGCTTATTTTTATTTGTTTCCCTTAAGTATCTACTTTCATTTTTCTTTTCTTTTCTTTCTTTCTTTCTTTCTTTCTTTCTTTCTTTCTTTCTTTCTTTCTTTCTTTCTTTCTTTCTTTCTTTCTTTTTTGTTTATTTTAGTTACCTGGTGTTCATCACAATTAAGTGCCTTCCTTAAACCCCATCACCTATTTCACTCATTCTCCTCTGGGAACCATCCGTTTGCTCTCTATGGTTAAGAGTCTGTTTTGTTTTTGTTTTTGTTTTTAAAGATTTATTAAGTTATTTATTTGGTGGGAGGGATGGGGGCTCAATCCCACAACACTGAGATCATGACCTGAGCTATAACCAAGAGTCAGGCACTTAACCAGCTGAACCACCCACCTGCTTCAAGGAGTCTGTTTTTTGGTTTGCCTCCCCCCACCTTACTTCCCCTTTGGTCATTTGTTTTGTTTCTTAAATTCTACATATGAGTGGAATCCTTGGTATTTGTCTTTTTCTGACCGACTTATTTTGCTTAACGTAATACTCCCTAGCTCCATCCATGTTGTTGCACATGGCAAGATTTTTCAAGATCTTATTCTTTTTTATGTCTGAGTAGTATTCCATTATGTGTATATATGTGTGTGGTGTGTGTGTGTGACCCACATCTTTATATCTATTCATCAGTCAGTGGACACTTGGGCTCCTTCCATGTTCTGGTTATTGTAGAAAATGCTGCTATAAACATCAGAGTGCATGTATTGCTTTGAATTAGTGTTTGTGTATTCTCTGGGTGAATACCTAGTAGTGTGATTGTTGGGTCTTAGGGTAGCTCTATTTTTAACTTTTTGAGGAGCTTCCATACTGTTTTCCAGAGTGGCTGCACCAGTTTGCATCCCCAGCAACCTTGTAAGAGGGATCTCCTTTCTCCCCATCCTCACCAACACCTGTTGTTTCTTGAATTGTTGATTTTAGCCATTCTGAAAGATGTGAGGTGGTCTCTCATTGCAGTTTTGATTTGCATTTCCCTGAGGTTGAGTGATGATGAGCATCTTTTCATGTGTCTATTGGCCATCTGGATGTCTTTGGAAAAATATATCTATTTGTGTCTTCTGCCCATTTTTAATTAGACTGTTCATTTTTGGGGTGTTGAGTTTTATAAGTTCTTTATAGATTTTTGGATACTAACCATTTATCAGATATGTCATTTGCAAATATCTTCTCCCATTCTGAAGGTTGCCTTTTAGTTTTGTTGTTTCCTTCACTGTGCAGAAGCTTTTATTTTGATGAAGTCCTAGTACTTCATTTTTGTCAATTTCATTTTATATAGCTGTCTTTTAGTCCTATTTATCGTTAGTCATAATTTGTTAGCCAGATATTCTTACAGTTCATCTTGTGTCTTTTATCTAGCATTTTTATTTATCTGAAAAACTCGTTCTTTCAATTCTGAAGGACAGTCTCTCCAGATAGAATATTCTTGGTTGGCAGTGTTTTCTTTTAGTACTTTGAATATATCATTCCACTCCTTTCTGGCCTGCACAGTTTCTGATGAAAAATATGTTGATAGTCAAGTTGCTTTTCACTTGCTGCTTTTAAGATTCTCTCCTTTCTTTTCTTTACTTTTTTTTTTTTTTAAGATTTTATTTATTTATTTGACAGATGGAGATCACAGAGAAGCAGGCAGAGAGAGAGGAGGAAGCAGGCTCCCTGCTGAGCAGAGAGCCCGATGTGGGGCTCAATCCCAGGACCCTGGGATCATGACCCGAGCCAAAGGCAGAGTCTTTAACCCACTGAGCCCCTATTCTCTCCTTTTCTTTAACTTTTAACAATTATAATGTGTCTCAGGGTGGATCTCTTTGGATTAAGTTTGTTGGGAATTCTCTAGGATTCCTGGATTTGGATGTCTCTTTTCTTTCCCCAGGATAGGGGAGTTTTCAGCCATTGTTTCTTTGAATAAGATTTCTGTCCCTTTCTCTCCTCTGTTTCTAGGATTCATATAATGCACATACTGATCCAGTTTATGGTCCTATAAGCCCCTTAAGCCATGTTCACTCTTTTTTATTCTTTTTAAGTTTTTGCTTCTCTGATTAGATGAATTCTGCAGTCCTGTCTTTGCATTTGCCAACCCTGTTTTCAGCTTGGTCTAGTCTGCTGTTGAAAACGTGTATTGTATTTTTCAATTCAATTATTGTGTTCTTTAGTCCTGTGACTTTGTTTGGTACTTTTTAATATTTTCTAGCTCTTTGTTGAAATTCTCACTTTGCTTATGCATTGCTCTCCTGGGCAACTTTATAATCATCTTTTGAATCCTCTATCAGATAAAGAATTCTCTTCATTTCATTAAGCTATCTTTCTGGAGTTTTATCTTGTTATTTTGCTTGGAATATATTCCTATGTTTCTTTACTTTCCCTCTCTGTGTTGGTTTCTATGCATTAGATAAAACAGCCACTTTTCTTATTCCTGACAGAGTGTTTTCATGTGGAAGATGAACCTTGTCAGTCAGCCTGGTACCATCTCTTGGCTATCTGCACAAAGCTTTGTGACTGTCCAGGCCACTTCCTTTGTTCTTATTGAGGGTGTGCCAAGACCTCCAGGGTCCAAAAGGGGAGGATTGCAGATGCAGGTTGATTGGAAGCTGGGAGCTTAAACAATAGCTGGAAAATTATGGTGTTAAGCCCTTTCCAGGAAGAAATAGGGAGATGTGGGTATTTTTGCTGACTTTGTCTCTCCTTGACCTGGGTGGATAGCTAGGGGGGTGATCCTATACCTGTTAAGAATAGCGTCTTTATTTGCTACAGTATTGTGGGACTTGTGAATGCAAGCCCCCTTGGCTGCCAAAGCCAGGAGATCCAGGGACCCATCCTTTGGGCAGCAGCTGCAAAAACTGGGGCACAGACATATGTTTAAGCCCCTTTCATGTAGTTACTGGTGATTTAGACTGGGCTAGAGGGAGAAGGTGGAGGATGCATCTGCTGGTTTCCCAGTCTCTGGGAAGGATGGCAGTCAGCTGCCATTTTGATGTGTAGGTATTGCTTCCGTAGTTTTTGGATTTCTTTCAAAGGAATTTGCTTGCTCTATGTGTAGCTGTACACTTGGTATGTTCATGGAAGAAAGGGAGTTCAGGAGCCTCCTATGTCACCATCCTGGACCAGAACCTTAAGTGATTTATCTTTGAGTCACTTCTACTCCCAGACAGGACAGTCTGGTCCCCACGTTCCAGGGGTCCTGGGCCTGGGGTTCCTTCTGTCTTGACGCTCCTGACTTGTCCACTATTTAGCATTTCAGATGCCTTCCATGGAAGTTTGATTTGAATCATAGGTAGATATTCTTTTAAATACTTTATGAGTGATTACATCAAAGTTTTTAAAGAAAGCGCATTTAAAAATTTTTTTAGGTTTATTTATTTATTTATTTAAGTAATCTCTACCCCCAATATGGGGCTTGAACTCACAACACCAAGATCAAGAGTCACATGCTCCTCTGACTGAGCCAGCCAGGTGCCCCTAGAAAAGAAAATTTGTAAGCCTGTATCTATCCAGTCATCAGTATCAAAATCAAAACCAGTTAATTTTGACTCTTCTTTATAGGCAAGAGTTAGTATCTTTGTTTTAAAGAAGTGTTCTCTACTTTTTAATCTTCATTAATTTTGGCCGGGGGGCGGGGCGGATTCTGCATTGTATTCTGTACATTCAAATGATTTGTATCATTTGAAACAAAAGCTCTTTCTCTTGCGTTCAATTTTGTAACAATAGCTGAAGTACATATTTAGACTCATCAATTAACTTCTGTGATCATGTTCACAGCCTTATTAAAAGCAGTAAGGTGTGAGGTCTGTAAGTTTGAATTCAAATCCAGAATGCTGCCATTCAGATCCTGGTACCATTTCTTATTGACTGTGATTGTGAGCAGGAAAGTGAACCTCTCTATGTATCGTCCTCCTCACTGGAAATGGGGAATAATAGTAATAGTTACCTCACTGGTTTGCACAAAAAGACTTCAGTGAATTACTACGTGGGCCAAGGAGAGAGTGCCTAGCGTATAGCAAGCTCTATTAGCTATTATTATCTTCTGTTTTCTTTGTGTTTGGCTTATCTTCCAGTGTTTTGGTAAATGTCTTTTGAAAGTGTCTTCTTTATCTAGAAAAAGTATATAGTTACTGTTATTTGGCAATCTTGCATATTTGAATATTATTTTTTGGCATCTCATAGGAACAAGAAATTGGTGGAGTGGGACTCTTGGATAATAATTTTTTTTCCCCCCAGAAAGCTAGTAAATAGTGTTTTACTGTCTTCTAGCGTTTATTGTTGCAAAAGTCAATGCAGTTTTTGTCCCTTGAAGGTGAGTTGTTTTATCTTCTTAGATTAATTAATCAGTTCAATAAATATTTCTTATGCTGTTTCTATGTATAAGATAGTTACATGCTTGGGTATATAACAGTGAACCAAAGCTGGTGAAGCTGACAGCTTTGTTGGAGTATGGGTTGGGAGGAAGACAATACCTAAGGTTAAGTCAATTACCCAGAGCTGGCTAAAATCCAAGGTCTGAGGGAACAGTTCCCATAAGACTGTTCTCGCTTCTTAGACTGATTATAAATTTAGGGTATTCACAAAGCCACTTTCAGATTTGATAATTCACTGGAAGTTCTCACAGAACTTGCTAAAGGCTATTGTATTCATGGGTATGATTTATTATAGGGAAAAGATACAAATTAGAACCAGCCAGAGGAAGAGACACATAGGGAAGATTCTTAGAGGGATACAAACTTCTGGTTGTCCTCTCTCCATGGGGGTCATGGTGGCATTACCTCCTCCTGACCACAGTGTGTGACAATTTGCACAGAGTACTGCCACCCCATGAGACTCACCTGAGACTTTGGTGTCCAGAGTTTTTCCTGGACTCCATTGCCTATGTTGCCTGCCTTACTGTCTTTTAGTCTCTAGCCCCTCCTGGAGGTTGGCCTCCTACTCTATCCTTGTGGAAGTTGGTTGATGAGGCACAGTGCGAAGCCCCCGCCATGTTAGACCTTCCCTGGACCAGGACCCCCAGACAAAGACATTCCTATTAGGACATGACAGGGCCCTCTTGTTCAGCTCCCAGTAGCCAAGGGCAAAATCCAGACCTCTTTTAGGGGAGAGGTTAATTCTTCACTGCACACCAATATGTAAATAGGAAATGCAATGAGGAATAATAAAGCATGGTAAGGGGGATAGAGAGGGACATGGAGGTGCTCCTTCCCGTAGGTGGATCGGCAAGAAAGACCTCTCTTGGAGTTTGTCTGTTTTATAGCTTTTTAAAGGGTCAATTCTTTGTCTTCTTGATATACCTCCTAAATTTTGATTAATTTCTGCTTTTGTCTGCATTATTTCTTCCTTTCAACTTTGTGTTTATTTTATTCTAATTTCTTGAGCTGAAAGCTTAGTTTTGTCTTTTAAAACATATGAATACATATCCACATATGTATTTATTGCTTTCTATGTATATATAATATATTATGTGTAATATATATTTTATATATATATATTTATAACATCTCATAAATATTGATATTTAAAGCTTAGATTACTTTTATTTCTAAACCATTTGTAATTTAAGTTTTGGTTTCCTCTTTATCCAGGAATTACTTAGAAGTTTATTTTTAAATTTCTAGATGCTTTCACTTTCTTCTTTCTTTCTTTCTTGGTGGTGGTAGTATCTTTATTTTGTTGTTTAGCTTCTAGTTTTTTCCATTGTGGTATATACTTTCTTCTTTTTGGAATTTATTGAGAGTACCTTTGTGACTCAATACAGAGTCTGTTTTTATGACTGTTCCATGTTTTTGAAAATAATGTGCATTCTTTGTTTATTGGGTAAACAAAGAATGTTAAATATTTATCTTAGATCAAAGTTGTTAACTGTGTTATTAAGATCTTCTCTAAATTTCCTTGAAAAAATTTGATGTATGATCTGCGATCTGTGTGATTTCTGTTCAGTGTAGCTTTTCCAGTTTCTGCTGGGAACTCTAGTAGATTTTAATGTATATATTTCCAAACTACACTGATAGGTACATTAAAAAATAAATGACTATTGAATATTGTAGGTGGATTTTTAATTTAAAAAAACACTAAACAGTCCATACTATAATGCTCTTGAATCCTTTTTTGTTTGATTACTATTTCTACATCCTTAAATCATCTTTTTGTTAGCATTATCTAGGGCATCTTTTTAAGTTTTTTAATTTGCAACATTCCTGTGTCAATTTGTTTTAAAGCTCTCTTAAAACACAATATATTTAAATTTTTACAAGAACCTGATTTGTGCCTCTACCTTTAAAAAGGGGAACTAACACATCTCTTATAAATTATTGCTACCACAAACTTCTTTTTGAGTCATTTTATTATGTTTTCTACAAATATGCCTTCTGTTGTTTCTTTCCTCATTCTTCCTCTAGGAATGCAATGCATTGAATCCCTTTTTCTGCCTTATTGAGAAAGATCATAATTTTGTTCATATGAGCTCTGTACTTTTGTTGCTAATTTGTTCACTGAACTTTGTAGTAAGTAGTACTGTAGTGAGTGAGATTTTTTTTTCCATTTCATTTCTTACTGACATAGAAGTTTAAAATTTAGGTTGTTGCATATTTATCATCCATGAAGCTAGTGAAATTATGTTTTTAATTTGAATAGATTTTAGAAAAGTAGTCTTTTGGATTTTCTAGATACTGTGTAGACTATAAGGATGATTTTGCATTCCGTAGCTAAATTTTGCAAGTACTGATTACAAATATAGGATGATTGTCCGTAACGCATATTTTCCACATAATGGGCTGTTGTGATGCTCAAGTGAAGAACGTACGTGAGAGGCACCGTAAGGTGTCAAGGACTCTGCTGTGGTTGGGCACTATTAAGAGAGTGGGTGCTCAGTCTGAATGTGCTGATTCAGTCTGATCTCTAACTTGGCCACTTCTCCCACATATTTCCTTTTTTAATTATCTGTGCCCTTTTCAAAAGGCATATGAGATCCTGTGTTCAGGAACATAGGAGATTTGTGGGAATTTTTACTTAGAAATGGATTACCACATAAAGCTTCCTTTTAAAGTCAGACATTAGGGTCCTTTCCTCCCCCCCCTTCTCATTTTTCTGTTGGTTCTGCCAACATATCTGTGAAAAACGTGCACCCCTGTGGTCATTTTGGTCAAACACAAAGCTGAGCAGATGCTTGCTTGAGCCCCAACCACCTGAGAGGCCTTTGTTGTCTTGTCAAGAGTCTCCAGACTGGAAATCCAAAGGACACAATTCATTGCAGCTGATGGCAGGATTATGAGCTGATGATTTACTGTGAGACCCAAGCTGGACTGGAGGCACTATTTGGAATGGGTAGCATGGGGATTTGCATCCATTGGGCACAAGGACCAGGAGCCAGGAGGTGAATCAAGGACCCAAAGCTGTTTCACCCGCTGGTGAGACTTCGTGATTCCGGGCCAGTGCAGGTAGAGTTGGGTTCATGAGCAAAAGGCATCAGGCAAGCTGGGAGGAACCTTGCCTGCGAGGGCAAGGGTATTTGCATAAAAGAGCACTATCTTCCCTTGTGGAAAGTGGAGACTTGGAGAAAATACCCTCTGGCTTCTCCTCGCTTGAGTTCCATGAACCATCTCCCAACCAGAGAATGGGAGAGCCTCAGAGACTCTTGTCTTTGCTTCAAGCTCAGCTGATGTGTTCGGGTGTCCGAGCTGCTGGGACTCGTGTTGCTCCTTACAGAAAAATAAGACATTTTTTTTAAATCAAATATTAAGATTAGTCATAATTCAAGACATTAATTTGTTTTAAGTATTATTTCATCAGTGATTAAGTTCTACTATTAACTTAGTATTGGCCAGAGCTTTTCCTTTCTGAGATCTAGCTTAAAGCATGCCAATTCCATGTGTCTGTCTAATACCTAATTAAAGAAGTCTAAACTTCTGATGACGTCTGTGAGTATCTGGATAGCTTAGTCCTCAAGGCCACAGAAGCATTTTGAGGTTGACATTACTGAAAATCAGAAGCCACATCAATGGGAGGGGGGTGGGGTATGTGTGTCCCACATTGTTCATTGAGCAGCAACTAACCTGAAACCATACATTTACCATCCCTGCTTTAAAAACCCTTTGGGACATTTTGCCACAGAGAGTTTCTTATTGATCCTTTGGCCCACTGATGCCCAAGCTTCATGGTCTCACTGACTTCTTTCTTGGTGTTTTTCCCCCACTCTTTCCTCGTGTCCTACCTTTGTCTCGGAGAGCCTTGGGACCTCTGTATCCTCCAAAATCTCCGTTCTCTTGAGGGTTTTCTTTTTAATAGAAACTGCCTCCCTGAGCAGGAATTTGTGGTTATAAGTAACAGACATTTTTTCCTAATAGACCAACATAGAAGAGTGGCAACCAGTCCCAATATTAAAAAAAAAAAAATTATAAGGAGAAACAGATCAGCTATTTGATCCAGCTTGTGGGTGACCAGTTCTGTGAGGCAGCATCACAGAAACACTGAGCTAAAAATAAGCTGCTCAGGTAGGCATTCCAGAGCCTCTGTAACCGGCCTACTTTTGACTTTTCTCCACTGATCTTCCATCATTGCTCACCGGGAACTCACTTGTCTAAGGAGCCAGGCAGGGCAGGAAAGGCGTAAAAGAGCCAAACTAGAGAAAACATGTCTTGTCTAAAAGCGACAGTTTTTCCAGCTGAGGATATGGGCACAATGTTGCTAGATCTTCTATTTTTTTGCGAAAGCATCTGGAGAGTCCAGTTTTATACAGATTTTACTAATGAAGTGTCAACCCGAGCAAAACACGGCGGGGGTGACACTCAGAATGCAGCCACAGGGCTCCGTGTTCTAGACTTCTCGCCTTCTGTTTGCTCCCGCCTCTTACCCAGCCAGAAATGCTCCTCCTTCTGATAAACACCTTGTCACCCCTCAGGGCTCGGTTCCAGCAGCCTGTTTCTCTAGACCTCCCATTTCCTCCTGCAGCTATTTCCACATAGAGATGACTCCTTCACGGTGATCAGAATCCTCTCTGTAAATACCTGTTTTGAAATGTACAGCTGCTTTTGTTTGCCCTTCTGCCGGCTCTGCTACACTGTGAAAACCTTGAGGCCAGGGACTGTGCTGTCTTTTATCCTTGCGGTGTGGTGTGTAATGCTTAGTACATAGCAAGTGCTCAGTGTTTGTTGAATGGATGAGGGAAACAGACATGCCTTCAGGATGTGGGGCCTGAGCTTGGCTTTCTTTCAGTCTGCTTATTGTATTGTTCAGATTGTTGGGTTTTTTTTGTTTGTTTGTTTTGTTTTGTTTTTTGTTTTTAACATTTGATCACAGTGACTTGCCTTTCGGCAGTTCTTATCCCTGACCTCTGGGGACTAGCAGCAAAATAGCTAATACCATGTCTGTGAAAAACATGAGTTTTTACAGGGGGACTCAGCTTTTGACCGTGGGACTCAGCTTTTGACCCTGTAATAGACTGACCAAACAGTCTATTGGTCATTTTGAGCAAATATCTGGCCTCTTTCACTGAAGAGTTTATTTTTAAAGAATATTTCACTGCGCAGTCCACTAAGGGCAGTTGGACAGGCATTTGTTCTCATGGCGTGAATGGGAAGGCTGAGTAAGGTAAAAGCTGGACTTGAGGTGGAACCTTCTAGATCACTCCTGGGTGTCCTCTCCATAACATGAACTAGAAAGAGCAACCTGACTGCTACCTTGAATCTGTCTGGATAAGAGATTTAAATTCTAAAATTAGATTTCCCATAGCACAATGCCATTTAACCATCTGAGGGCTGAGTCTCCACATATTCCTGTAACATTACGTTCAGGAATTTAATTCTTAATTTCTGGAGGGCAGGAGGATGGTGTTTTGGAAAGGAGAATTTAGAGAAAACTTAAAGCCCCTTCCCCCTCACGAGCCTGGAATAGTTTTAATTTAAAAAATCAATAAAGATGAAGTTGTGTGTGTGTGTGTTTGTGTGTGTATATGTATGTGTGTGTGTTTTGTTTTGTTTTGAGAAGGATGATGTAGAATTAAGATGTACATCAAGGGATTTTCTGCAGAGGAGTATTCTTTTAATAACCAATATTTTTCTGAGTTTTCCTCCTAAGACTAGAGACATCTTAGAGCTCAATGGCTTTAAGCAGAAAACATACAAATAAAAGCAGCAGTTTCCACGCGTGTCATGTTTCTATCTTGTCTAGTATGTGCACAGGGAGTTTCCAGGCTACACGAACCAGGATTCCCTGACCAGTGAGGTGGACTTGGGGCTTGTGGAAGGAAAGTTTCTGCAGACGGAGGGTCATGAGAGTTACTGTTTATTTTGGCCAAGTCTTTCCTGACTTTGCTTTCCCCGCTTCCGCACCCCAATCCTTAGTCAGTAAACTGGCATTTTACCCAAGTGTGTTAGAAAACTTCAGGGCTTTAGGTTTGTAAGGGCAGTGAGGAGGCTAAGTGCCGAGCAGGCAGTGGGGAGCACATTCTAGATGATACGAAGTGGAACCCGCATGGATCCCAGCTCTGGGTCAGCCTCCCTGCCACGAGGCAGATCCCGTCTACGGCCCCGTGGAGCTATAGAGGGATTGTTAATGCCATTCTCCCCCGTCCTGGTTAAGCATTCTTAGGTGGCTGTGGGAAAGTATTAATTCTCAGTTCACATTTGAAATGAGAAGTGGGACATTTGCTCTCTGGGAAAAATGCGTGGAGGGATGGCGGCAGGTTTGGAACTGGGCGGCCCTATTTGAATGTCCACATTCCCACTTCGTTCACCTACCTCTTAAATACCTCCTGTAGCATTCTTTAGACAACTTTATCTCTGCCCCATTATTTTTCTAATGCTGCTTTGACCACTTCCCTTTGCATTATGAACAAGTTGTGTGGTGTGTGTATTGTTGGTTCATATAGACATTTGAGAAAAACCTTTATTTTTTATTTATTTATTTTATTTTTTTAAAGATTTTATTTATTTATCTGACAGACAGAGATCACAAGTAAGCAGAGAGGCAGGCAGAGAGAGAGAGGAGGAAGCAGGCTCTCTGCCAAGCAGAGAGCCCGATGTGGGGCTCGATCCCAGGACTCTGGGATCATGACCCGAGCTGAAATCAGAGACTTTAACCCACTGAGCCACCCAGTTGCCCCAAACCTTTATTTTTTTGAAATTGCATTAGAGTATCCTCTTGTTGAATGGCCGGGAACTTACAAAGATCACTGGAATGTACACTATATGAGCAGAAGAAACGTGTCTGTTTGTTCATTACTTTTTCCCCAGTTTTTATTAGCTGAATTGTGTCCCTTAAGAAAAAGACAGGTTGGTGTCTTAACCCCTCCTTCCTCAGGATGTGATCTTATTTAGAGAGAGGGACTTTATAGCAGTAAAGCTCATCAGGGTGGGCCCTAATCCAATATGGCTTTTAAAAGGGAGAAATCTGGATACAGATACACACACTGAAATCGGGATGGTGTTTCTATAAGGGAGAAACACCAAAGATTTCCAGAAAACGTGAAAGGTTAGGTGAGAGGCACAGAACAGATTCTTACCCACAGCCCTCGGAGGGAACCCACCCTGCCAACATGTTGATCATGGACTTCTAGCCCCCAGAACAGGGAGACAATACATTTCTGTCATTAAACCACCCAGTTTTGGGGAGGCACTTTCTCACAGGAGCTCTAGCAGACTGCTACTGTCATGATTGACAGGCTGTCTGGTCATAGTAGGTGCTCAGTAAGTAAGTGCTTAGTAAGCATAGTAAGTAAGAGCTGAATGAATGACTCACGGTGTCCCCCTCCCAGGGGAGGTCTCTGTCGTGCCTAGAAACTGGGATGAAGTGTCTGTGTTCCAGTCAGCTTAATCACTGCATATTTCTTCATGATCTAAACCTTGAAAATGAACATTCTCTTCCCTGGTGCTCTTTGTGAGACAGAAAAAATCTTTGCTGGGACAGGGACTCAGGAGCCTGGGACTCAGCTTTTGACCCTGTAAAAATCCTTGAAGGAAGGAATTACAAAGAGCTAAGATGTGAGTCTGAACCCAGAGGAGGGAAAATGGAAAAACACAGATGATTATCTCAAAAAATGTCTTTCCACAGAAGACAGAAATTGTTCTGTTCTTCACCTATAAGATTTGGGATCCAGTATTTTCCCTTGTGGGTCAATATGCACAAATCAATTTATATTAAGCATGTCTTTTTATTAAGATGCATTCAGGGCCTTGCTGACCCTGCAAAGACTAAAGACACCCCCCCCCACCCCGGGCTACCAGTTCTTAGGACAGTAAATGAAGCCCCTTAGTGACCTCTTGCAAATGCATAGTGACCACTGCAGAGTCCCTGTCCCAACCTCTTCTGTTCTTGACTGAGCTCTCACTCTCTGCTCTAGTACTGTCCGCCCACCCAGCCACTCCAGGGCCAGGTATGGAGAAGGACTGGAGACACTTCCTAAATCCCAGAGCCCACTAAGATTATCCAAATCCAATTACCCAAATTAGCCAACCCTAAACCTGCTTACCTTGCCTCATCAGTTCCTTCCTTACCATGGAAACCACAAGAAAAGTGCTTTCCTGGGTTTCTCCCTCACTCCTCCTGCCTCCCCACCAACCTGGTGCTTCCCCACGTGGCCTTGCATGGCGCGGCACGAGTGCCCCCACTCGCTTGGAAACTGTTCACAGCAAACTCCTTTCAGTGGGAATCACCTCCTGATCTGTCGGCCTCGTTGTACTTGAAGGGTAACAAAACCCACGTTTAAAAAACACACGTGTCTGTAAAAGCCACTCCTAAATGCAGATGACCGATATGGGTGATAGAGACAGGATCCCTAATCGCCCCTCACGTCACCGATCTGTGTTGCTGGTCGTTCTGAAGAGGTTCTTCAAATGAACTCTACTGGTCTCTGTGAGCAGAATACGTGGTCAGAGATGTTTGGGATCACTGAGAATTTTGAGTTTGTGAAGAGGGAGACTGGGAGTCAGGAGCGTAAGATAGATTTTGCTTACGGTGTTGACAGGACAAAGAGGTTTGGACGTGCACTTGCTCTGCTTAGTCTCAATGAGCCAGCCAAACCAGCTAGAACCAGTGTAAAACATAGGTGGAGGAAGATTTTGTCTATTAAGAAATTAATTATAATTAACATTCAATAATAATGTTATATTTTTGGGTGCCTGGGTGGCTCAGTGGGTTAAAGCCTCTGCCTTTGGCTCAGGTCATGATCCCAGGATCCTGGGATCGAGCCCTGCATCAGGCTCTTTGCTCAGTGGGGAGCCTGCTTCCTCCTCTCTCTCTGCCTGCCTCTCTGCCTAGTTGTGATCTCAATCTGTCATATGAATAAATAAAATCTAAAAAAAATGTTATATTTAATATTTATATTTAATATTTAATATATTAAATATAATTTAATATTCAATACATTATATATTTATATATAATTTAATATTTAATATATTATATATTAATATATATATTTTGTACATTATATATTATATATTATATATAAATATAAATTTAATAATAATAAATAACATTTAATTAACATTTAAAATTTTTTAATTTAAAAAAAATTTTTTTAAAGCAGAATAAGCAGTGATGGGTGAATGATGAGTGATAATGAGTTCAAAGAGTAGAGTTAAATAGAGAATAAATGATCATGTGTAGGAACATCTAATATTTTTTGTAGTTAGTGGTGGTAATAAAACTTATCTTTGCCTTTGACCTCTTGTGTATCCACCTTTCTTGGACCATAAGAGCAGAGTCTATAGCTGTCATATTTCATGATTTGGATTTCCGTCAACAGTGCCTGGAATGTAGCAGAAGTAATTATTTGTTGGATAAATGCTTGTTACAGTACTGGATAGGAAATTATAGACTTTCTTGGAGTTTCCACATTTGTGTCAGGACTGCTAAGTGTTTCCAAAACCTGGTGTCTTTTCTCTGTGGGTGCACAAGTGGACCATACAATTCCCATCACCTTTGCTGTTATGTGGCATCATGGGGTTACTTCCGACTGGTGGAAGGTGGGTACCCTACCCTGTCCACACCTACTCGAATCTTGCATGTTCTTTCTTGCTTGCCTCATCCTCTGGCCACATGCAAAGTATCCAGCGATGAAGGTGACCCGTACGATGACACAGGGCTTCCCATTTTGACTGTTGCATCAGGAGAGCATGAGTACAACTATAGTAACTTCCATCTCTTAAAAAGCAGTAACATCTCTAAAATTTCTTACTAGAGCAGTGAAATAGCACAAGGAGTGATCAGTTCTCCAGATTCTCTCTCTTTTGACTGAGACGTTGGGACTTGATCAGACCAGACTGGGGGAATTGGAGAGGGATATGTCAAGACCAGACTTTTATGTCCAATTTGTTTTACAAATTGAGCTCCCCAATATCTCTGTTTTTTGTTTCCTGCCTGGCTGAGTCTTCTGTGAAAATCTAGAAAGTGATGTTTAACCATTAACAGCCACTCAGGCTCCTTCTCTCATTGCTTTTGGCTAAATCTTTGGAGCAGAGAAGAGAAAGAGTGTTCTTCCCGTGCCTTTTGCCAGGGGGTATCCATTTCCCCTCTCACTGCTATGGTAAAAAGGGATGGTCTAGATCTGGTGCCTCTTCACGAGGGTCCAGGGTAAAACCAGTGGAATGACAGCAGCTAGTTGGGAAGCTCAAATTACAAAAGGAGACTGGATCTCAATACATGTAGTTGACACATTTACAGAATACTTATACAACGCCATGCCCTGCTTCATGAACTTGGGAGGTTTAAAGATCTGTGAGACATAGCTATAAAGAATTTTATAGTGTCTTATTTTATAGTAATATTTATTCAACCAGTTGAACTTCACAAGTTCAAGTTCAGGCAACAGTGAGAGAAAACTTGTATAGCACATAGGCTTGGTCCTATGAGGTACTTCCCTCCTCCACCAAGATGGCATTAGGAGGTTTACTTCACTTCTCCCTTTTCTCTAATTGGGTCAGGGAGCTGGTTTGCCACGTGCAGTGTGGGGCCAAACACTGGGTACTTTTTTGATATCTGAAATGTTTCATGCACATTAGCTTGGTGTGATTATGGGAACATGCTGCCAGTTCTTACTCTTAGAGAAGAGGATCTAGGAATGGAACAATGCGTTGGGCATAAAAGTGGCTTCATTCATGATTTTTGATAATGCTATCAAAGGTTAATAACTGTCATCTTCTGTGGTCCAACCAGAGTTTAAAAGTGGTTTCATTTTATTAAAAGTGTGTTTCAGGAAACACACTAAGCTTCTGGAAAAAAAAAATAGATAATTTTAGTCAAGGGTTTTGTGATCAGTTGTTGGTGACCAATGACATGAGCCCAGGATAACTTGAGATCATAGATTTGCTGACTCTGACCAGTCATTTGAGCAGCTGATTAGAAAGCATGGGATGCAAATGGTGCTCTGACAGAAAGATGGTGGCAGTTCTCTGTTTCTGTGCTCTCTGATCAGGGCCACATGGGATCTGGATGTCTGGAACAGGAAGTTTGAAACACACTGCAGTGGTCACCACTGGCTCCAAAGACTGAAGTTGGGAGGAACTTTACATAAGGCTTTGTGAGGCTCATCTTGTTGTGTGGACCAGTGCTTTTAGTTTTAAAGCCTGTTAAATCTTGCTCCTAGTAGAGCATTTTAGCTCTAGGGACGCCAACCTGCAAGGACCTCCCAGCATGCAAAAAATCACCAGCCTCTCTTAGAATTGCCCTTTTCCAGCATCTCTCTGAGTCTGTGATGATCCTCAGTGACTTTCTACTACATCTTCACATAAAACTCAAAAGAGTATTCCTGTGTTGGTAGGCATTGATTTTGGGGTGGAGCAGCTTGGTGCTGCTTGGTTAAAGAAAAAACAGTAAGACCTAGAGACTTAATCATCAATTATTCATTATCTGAAAGCTTTCATGAGATGTAGGGATTGTCACATCTCTCTGCAGACCTGCTGCAACTTATTCCAACAACGTGTTTGCAGAAGTGTTGCTTATGGCTCCACTGGCTGCGGTCTCCTTTTATGAAAGTTCTAGAAAAGGAGAGCCACCATCTTTGAGAGCTTCTGTTCCTAGTTTAATTGCAACTCAGTGAGTTGTTGGGCTGCAGTGAAGGTGCGTCTTTTCTCAATGAGCACTTCTAACCCAGGCCAGGTTCATGAAGACACAGAAATTTCTGGAAAAGAGTTATCCATTAGATCCTGGAAAAGGGCAATTCTCTAGGTAAGAGCCCCTGGGAAAATGTTTACAAAGGCAAATCTGGCTAGCTCCTTCATCCCTTCTTTGTTTCCTGTCCAGGGAAAGAAAACGATTAGGCAAGACTTTTTCTTTTTCTTCTTTTAATTTTGTTCAGCATTAAAGGAGGGAACTTCATAAACATTGATTGTCATTTACAGAAAACATTCAGAAATCATGTGTGCATTATCTGGGAATGCTAACAGTATTCAACTAATAATTTACAGGACATAAAATAAGGACAAAAACCTATTACATTCTAAAGTAATATAAAACTTTTTTTTAATTGTTAGGGAGTGCTGTTTTATTCTAGTATATTTATAATAATAATAATAATAATAAAAAACAACTCAATGCTTACTTCCTAAATGACTCAGGCTGCAGTTTTACTCACGTACACAGAAATTAGGGCTTATATATTAAACAAGGAGAGAGAGATCAGAAAAATTGTAGATTTTAAAACTAGATGTCATGGGGTTTATTTGCAGTTTGCTTTTTGCCTCTATAGGCTAATAATAATACATGGTAATAATGTGATTAAGCTCCAGAAAAATCAATGGTGACTATTGGAGGCATTATTCTTTTAAAAAGGTATCACTATTATGCATCTTAGAGTGAATGCTTTTATTTTACATGTGTCTGGCAATGCAGCCTTTGTGCGTCACCAACATTTGTGCATGCTAATAAGACGTATCAACTGCACTTCACGGCTGCCCCTCCAGGTGCAACCCTGGTTGGTTGGCGCAGCTGAGCGCCACCCCTCACCCTCACCCCACGCCCCTGGCAGCCCATGGTTCCAACCACTGGAGGACCTGGAGTTGTTCTTCACTTTACACTTGTAGGCTGGAGCTAACATAAAAATCAAATCTCTGAATGTTGGAAGTAGATGAAAATCATTTCTCTCAATCCTAAAAGCAGGGAAGCATTGTCAGGGACTTAAAAAATATTGGAAAGTCTCATTTAAATCTAAATATCTTTTTTTTATTATAAATCGATCATCATAAAATACTAGCCTTTTAAAGTCCTATTTGGGATGCAGGAAAAGCATCAGGTTCATCGGACTTGCTCCTGCCTGTGTGGTTACAGCTCAGGACACCTTCGATCTTCCTCCCTCTCGGTGTCTCCCCAACCCTCCCCCAGGTTCTTTGCAACATTTATTTGGTGAAGGTCAGTTATGGCTTCAGCGAATGAGTGATCTGACCTCAGGTTATTCATAAGAAATCAATGTGTACAAAAATATTTTGTTCATCAGAAAGCAGAGTTTGTGTTCCTTAAGCTAGTCCATGCAGAAAGGATTTGGACAAAGCCACTTGCTACAAGGAAAGATGACTTACTCAGGCAACTTCTTTTTTTTTTTTTCTGTTTTCTTTTCTTTTTTCTCTTTTTTTTTTTTTTTTTTTTTAAACTTTCTTTCCTCACATTGTCTAGTTCTGATAGCGTTTGCAGGTCTTGGGCCAATCTTCAATACAAATTCTTTGGAGCAGATTTAATGGACAGCCCTGTCCCTTTCTCAGCTGTATTACAAAAAGAAGCATACACTTAACACCAATGACCCGTCAAGATGCTTAAACTGTTAACAACCAGTTTCTGAGAAGTACATAACACGCATAACACGCAGAAAGGAAGCAAGTACATATTTGCTCTTTGTTGGTTTTCCCCCCTCTAAAAAAATTGTTACAAAGTCTTAAGCTTAAACAGAGACATAGAAAAATCAGTGTATTCACTGTCTCCAGTTATTTACAGCAAAAATTACAGAGACAGCATACATTGTATTAGACCTTCCACAAGCATATATTAAAAGTAATTACATTTGAAAAAATATTTTTATTTTTCCTCTACATTTCTACAATACGTACTCAGTTTTCTGTGGGTGTGGTTTGCACTCGTGTGTGTGTGTGTGTGTGTGTGTGTGTGTGTGTTCCTCAGATGAAGCAGACAGTACTGTGCTTGGATGTGCGATCTGTAGCTTTTCAGACATACCTAACGTGTGTCTGCGTGTGGTTGTGACAGAGCCATGCAGATGCCCTCCACCGGCCACTGCCACAAGAGTAGGGTTCAAGAGAAGGGTCATGCTGCCCAGCTGGGGTGTGGACACCCTGCGCCTGCCTCAACTGGGTCTATTCAATGCCGGTCCCCTTGTGCTTTAGTTTTGGCCATGAGAACAATCACTGAGCTGCTTTTTCTGATCCACTGGAGGTCAAGCTTACGGTCATGCAGGAGGCAAAGATTACTATGGGCAATTGACTTTGGAGGATTTTCAGCAGCTTAGGCAAAAAGTGCACAAACAGACGACCTCCACCTGCTGCATAGGAATCCCGGGTCCTGCACTTCAGAACACGGGGGACTGCGTGATCATGACCACGAATACATTCTGCAGACACAACTAAGGGAAAGTAAAAACGTGCCACAGATATCGAAGCCACACATGAGAAGAGACACATCAAGACTGAAAAGTGGAAAAATCATGCGTTTGATGTTCAGAAAAAAAGTGGTGAGAGATGGAGCTACCTGGCTCTAGGAAGCTAGGAGTTTGGGCGAGACAAAGAGAGATGTCCCTTATGAGTCATCGTTAAATGGGATCACTTGCACTTTTCGACTACTTTTGTTTTTCCAGCTGAACTCTTGCTGGGAGTGACAGTCAGATGTGGAAACCCCACTGAGCTCCGCACCCCCGCCCCTCTCATGCGGAGTCCTGTCTGGACAGACTTACTCCAGGAAACAGGCCCCGAGATTCAATTTTGCTTTAAATCAGAGGTTACAAAGTGGACCCTCTTCTGCTCGGAGGTGTATTTGTTTGGTCTGTCCTCAGCTCTGAGTCAACTGACATCCCTTCCAACCAGAGAGATATTGTAAGATTCAGAAGCATTAGCGACACTTGGGCTTTAGCCGGCCATCGGATGTCCCCTTTCAGATGGGGCACTTCCTTGCCAGCTGGCGGCTAGACTGCTTTCGCTCATTTGCATCAACTCCCTGGCCCTTTTAGGCTTCTGAATTTTTAACCCTTGCTTCAAATGAACATGTACCTCTGGGTCCTGAGACCTGTCCCCGCCTCCCCCCACCAAAAAAATACGTTGTCAGCTCCCGTCTAATGACCCACGTGGTTTTCCATACCAGGCTGTGGTTCTATCGGCAGCCAGAAACAAAAAAAATCAACTACTACTTCATCTAAAGCAGATGGTGTGCTTCTGGTCTTCCTGGTCCAGGGGGCTCTGTGCAAAGGTTCACTACAGATGCAAACTTTCCAGCTCTTGCTGTTCTCTTGAATGGCGGCTCTGTCAGGCACAGGCATCCTTGCCTGAATTTGCTGCCAACTGTGGCAACTTCATTGGAAGCAAATGTTTACAGAGAAAAGAGAGTCAGGAAAAAGTTATTTCTTCTAATTTCCAATAGCGGTGGAATTTTTCCTTCTGTAATACACGGAAACAAAGCAAATGCAACAAAACTGACATCATTTGCATCTTTCTGATGTTTTCGAAAAAAAGCTGGTCACGTTTTAGGTTGTTCTTGGGACGGAAGAGTCACTTTTGCATTCAAGCCTGGTACACATGGGATTGCGGAGTGTGTGAGTGGACTAGCCATGTGTGTGGGTTTTCTACGAAAAGTTTAGCTTGACTGCCGTGAAGTTAGGTGTTGAACAAGGCAGCTGCGATAGGAAATGTACTGGTTTGTCCCTGGCACCTCTTGCTACTAACGTCCAGAGTTCCCTGTGATTTAAGGTGTCACAGATTCTCCCCAAGAAGTCCCATTACCCTAGAGACCACTATATTCTGTTTATACCTACACAGTGGTCCTTTATTCCAGAGCTCTGAAGACAGTTTTCAAATGAGGGAAATCCAGAAGGGGTATGTGTGTAGAGTACATAGTACATCTCTACCCTCAGCTTTCATTCTCTGCGGCGGGGCGGGGGGGTCACAGAATTAGGGATACTAAGATGACCCAAGTTGTGGACACCCAAGTGTGGTGGACTAAGCCAGATCTGGTATTCTTTCTTCTCCTATATTCCCTCCAAAATTTGCCTTTCCTCTTCCAGATCACAGATACGCCAGAATTTGAATTCACACAGCTTTACCTCCCCTGGCAGAGTCCGCTAACCCCACTTAGATTTCTGTATTCTCCCCGCTCAGGACCTGTGTAGGAAGCTTGGGTTTGCTCGGGAGACACATATTCCTGTTAATAGGGCAGCTCGATTATTTGGCTCTTAGCAGATTTTAGAAAATGAGACCGAGTTGTCCTTACTCGTGTGCAACTTTCCATCAAGTCCACACAGTTAACGACACGAAGGTACTGCTTACTGTTCTGAAAGCCTTGTCAGAGAGGTTCTCTTATTGGCATATCTAATTTATGCCGTTTACATTTTGTTGTCATTTTCCTGTTTTATTCCCCCCCCCTGATGTATTTTTTTTTTTTAATGAAACATCCCTGAGTGGGTACAGTGCAATATCTGCATCAAGCAGTGATTGTCATTTACGAAGCATGAAGGGAAGAGTACAGATGGTGGGTTCTCTGGTCCAGTGTGCATTGTATCGTGAAGGTGGTGGGAACCCCTGCGCGTCTTCGCAGGGAAGGGACAAAAATTGCGTGTGGTACACAAAGTTTTCTCAACCAAATTTCAAAATACCTTGAGATGTGGTCATAGGAGATGTTCAAAAGGCATCTTGGAAAGGCGTATGTCGCCACCGAAGATAAGACCTGGTTCTCTTTTCAGGGACAGATTTGGCAACTGGGGCGCAAAATGGAAATCTCTCTTCTGAGCTGAAGTGGCCTGAGCGTGTACTGGTTGCCACTGTTTTGTTCTTGTTCAGTCGCTAGCTGTTTCCTGTGCCCTCACTTCAAAAGGTTCCTGCCGTCCCAGTGAAATGCTCGCACTGGTAGAAATGACAAACAAATTCAAATCTGGTACCTCCTGAGGCACATGTGGGAAATAATCCTTTTCCTACATCGCCCATGGGACGAGGGAGGAAAAAATTCTCAGCCACTTCATCAATTGAGCCAATTTAAATCCTCAAAGGTAGACCGAAGGGAACAAATGATTCCCTTTGCAACGGAGCAGGAATTATAGGCCAACAACGGAAAACACGAGGCCGACAGAACGATGAAAGCAAAGTTTGACATAAGTTCAAAGCTCAAAGGGAAACACCAAGTAGACACATTAAGCGTTGCCTATCACAAGCCAATCATAAAACATACATTGCATTTGGAAACGGCTTGGCTTAATTGAGCGCCTTCCATTACCCTGTTTTCCTAGCAATCAGTAAAGTAATCTTTCCATTAGAAGGAAATATGACTCTTGGAATTAATTCTTTATACAAAGAGCTAGCAGGAGTGACATTTACACCAGAAACAACCAAGTCCCTGCAGCAGCATAACACGCAGTGCGCAGCTGTCTTCTTAGACACCGAAGGTAATTTGGTTCAATGTAGTTAAATTAATTGAATATAACAGTAGTTGAGAAAGAGAGTCATTATTTTAAAGCCTTTTTGTTTTTCCCCATTGGTTTGGAATTCATCAATCATGAGGTGGGAAAAGGCTCTGTTTTCTAGAAGAAAAGACTAGCGCTACCGTCTGATCATCAAGGAGGGGTGCGGTGGCATCGCGGAGATGGCTCTCAAGACCGTGTCACTTTAGGAGAGCGCTGGAGATGAAAAGGAAATCAAAGTTTCCACTGATGGAAACTTTTCAAAGCAAGTGTGCGCGCATGCGTGCGGGTGCGTTTGCCGAGGAGGAGAGGGCGGGGCCTCGAGAGCTGCAGCTGGGCTACGCTTCCGGGAGATGGTGCATGTCATTGTCTTCTACACAAAGCCCGGTTCTAGCTTCATTTTTAAGAACTCTTGTTTTGGATCCACTAAGACCCAAGACATCCGGCCTCCAGAGCCCAAGCAGAACAAGCTGCTTGGGGTTTATGCTTTCCTGGCACTCGGCTGGAGAGCAGGTGGAGAGGGGAGGCTTGTCCTAGGAAGTCTGAATTCACTAAGCTTTGTCTTGCCTTTTGCACTCTGTGCTTTGCAAGTTGCTTAAAAAAAAAAAAAAAAGTAAGCCCAGGCTAGATGGATGATGCGATTTCAAACCACATGGGAAATAGTTTTGGCTTTGGGGTGTATTAGTTGTACAGAATAACTCAGATGCGTTTTCCTTATCTGTCGAGTTCTTGCTCTGTGCATACAGTGTAGCATTTTGGAGTTGAGAAATTAGAGGCCCCACACTAGAAGGACATATAAAATCCTGCCTTCCCCTTTATTGCTGCTTTTTCTAACAAACTTGGCAAAGGGAATGCATCTAAAGAACTACTTCTTTACTTTGTAGGTGCTCTTTCCTACCTCTTCTTTGCCAAAACAAAAAACAAACAAACAAAAAAAACCACACCAAAAAACAAAAAACCAAAAAAAACCCAAACCAAAACAGAACAGGTTAGAGAGGACATGTTGACATGAAATGGCATCTGGACCCTGGCTTCTGATTTCTGCCGTGACTCTTATTTTATTAGAAAAAATTGCTGGTGATCAAACCTACAGACTGCGTTTCTCTGCTGAAGATACAATGAGCACCAAAATCAGTTTCTTTCCCAGCCTAAAATCCAAAGAAAAAACAAAAGTGTTTTGCGTGTGCTGGTGAAAAATAGGAAACAGTGATTGTTTGGTTAAAAAAAGTTCTGGACTCCACAATATTATCTGTGGCCTAATTCTTAAAAACAGGAAAATGGCTCCAAATACTCCCCCCCCACCCCAATATTTACCATCCTGACAAGGCTTTGATGTCACTAAGAGAGCTAGAGTTCTTACTCAGAGGCTGGGTGTTATGTTTGTTCCTTCACAGACTTATCTCTGAATCGGGACCATCCTGCTGTAGACGACAGCTGAAAAGTCTGGCTGGGAAAACAAAATCCTGATTGTCTAACATAAAGGTAACACAGAAGGGAAATAATAAGAGAGAGCCTGATTGAACCTCCTTCACTAGTGGGTATGGTGTTTTAAGCCACAGTGCACGTGCAGGTGTAAGTAATAATCATATATAATATTCTCGGATATTATATACTTATTACGTACCTGCACAGTGCTTTTCAAGACAGCTACAAATTTTCACATGCATCAACTATCTAAAAACATAGAAATAGGTAAGCCTATTCAGTGGAGTTTTCTTAAATTATATTTGAACAATTAACAGGAAAAGTAATCATGTAAAGTACCGCTCTGTTCTCGTATATATCTACAATAAAATTCTATAAACAGTTGTCTCCCAAAACATACCCGAATAAAATAAAATTAAAAAAAAAAAGATAACACCCAGTGTCCTCTAGTTGTATATTTATGGTCATTTCAAAAACAAACAAACAAATAAAAGAGCCCCACTCAGGTGCATATTTACATTCTTCAAACTGTAGCGGTGAAAAATAATTCTATTAAGTGCAGGACATTCCTAATGTTGCAGTAGACATTTTTCTTAAGTCTTCATGAACACATTGCTTTTGTCTTAATGGTGATGCATTCCGTGACTAGGAGACAGTCCTCTGGTCGCCTTCATTTGCAGACGGTGGCACAGTCAGGATTAAAGAGCTCCTTGTATAATGGAGGAAAGAGGGTGTTCACTATGTCTGGATGTGATTGTTTGAATACCTGCAGCTTCTCCCCGTGCAAGTTGCAGACCGCCGTGATGGTGGGGATCTTGGCTATTAACTGCAGAGCGGGGAGAGACGGGGGGAAGGGACAAAGCAGGAAGGAAGCTCATTAGTGCTCTGTCTTCTGAATCAGTGTCCTTCCTGGCCTCCGATGAAGGCAATGGCTTTGGGAAAAGACGTTTGGGAAGAGAGCAGGCTCACTTTCAGCTTCTCCTTTCTGACAAAACAAAACAAAATGTGCCTCCCACCCCCAACCTCCAGAGGGGAAAGAGAGAAAGCACGCAAGCAGGGCCAAGCTTCCTGATTTCACTGCTTTTAAATAAAACTGTGTTTGGGAGGTAGTCGATTCTGATGGGTAGGAGTGGGTGCTTTGCGCCAGGCCGACTGAGTCAGAATCCTGGTTCCAAAATAGCTAAATGGCCGTGTGGCTGGGATACACTCTGTCTTGGTTTTCTCGTGTGTAAAGTGGGCTTACTCACAGTTCCTAGTTCCTTGGCTTGTTGTGTGGACGGAGGTAATTCATATAAAAGTGGTGAGAATAGTGTAGGCATGAAATGCCATTGTTAGCTAATATTATCTATCGTTTCCCACAGATTTTTCTGATATGACTGTGAGGTTTTTGGTTTTTGGAAGGAGACCATGAGAGGAAGGTGTGATCTAAACTGTATGAGGCGTGATCCATAATCCTCGGGGCTGCTTTGCTCACTAGCCTGCCTGAATCTTTCTCGTTCTTTTCCACTCTAATGCATAAAATGAGACTCTGTTTCATCAGGAGAGAACCTGGGAGGTCACTGGCACTAGCTTCTTCAGGGAGGCATTTAAAAAAAACTCATGGGGAAACAGCCACTTATAATTGCTAGATTTTGACATATATGTATCATGTGGGATGTGATTTTTTTTTTTTTTTAGTTCCAATACCCAGAAAAAAGGGTTTTATAATAATTTAAAATGTCCACAGTTTGTGAAATGCTACATAGGTCTTAAGAGATGAACAATTCTAGCTTTTAACAGATTTGTAATGTGGGGACTCCTAGAATTTATCATCTCATGTCAAAATTAGTTTAAAACCAAACGTCATCATGATCAAATCACTGTTGGAATAAGATGTGTTTCATAAAAGATAAGCCTGATAGTTCATAGAGCTGACCAAAGGTACAGTAATGATAAAATAAAATAAAATAAAATAAAATAAAATAAATTAAATAAAAAATTAAATAAAATTAAATAAAACCCGTCGAATCACCAGTTCGGTTCATGTGCTCCCTATCCTACTCAATAGTAAGAAACCATCTCAGCCTTTGAAGTAAAAGAGAAAATAGATAATTAGTTACTTTGTGGCTCTTCAAAATCATAAACTTTGCTTTCATTAAGTTTCCCTTTAACAACTAATGACTGTATAACCACACTATGAGCAATTCAAAAATAGCATCAGGATGAGAGCTGTTGACACTTTCATTAAAGGGATCTAGAACACACAAAGAAGGTTGGGGTTCAGACATTCCATTTCCATGGATGTTTAATGACAGGGGTAGAAATGAAAAATGTGACATCTTTGTTTATAGAATGCATGTTAAATTTTAAACTGAGAATCAAGACCTTCTTTCCTACAGGATGTTACTGGAACTTGCAGCAGGCACTCTGCTAGACACCAAAGTGCGCAAGACAGTATGACTCTTGCTTATCGCCTGCTTGCGAAGACGGATGTGAATAACGGCATCCCGCCGTCAAAAACAAACTGGAAAACCATGGTGGGTGCCATGCAGAAATGGGCTAGAAGTGCTAGAGAACAGAATGTTCTCTTCAAGGCTTCCTTGAGAAAGCGCCACTTAAGCTGAGCTCTGAAGGGAGAGTGGGAGCCGATCAGATGCTGGGGTACAGGATTTGCCCCGGAGCCATGTGAAATGATGCCGCGGTACTTGGTGCACAGGAAGAACGGAGCGGTGAGTGAGCACGTCTGACGGAAGAGCGGGAGGGATGGGCGTGGCCAGTAGATACAAGCTGATGTTAAGGCTCTTTGGAAGGTTTTTCAGCAAAAGAGATGATCAGAGTCCCATTCTGAAAGAGTCACTTTGGGTCCAGGGTGGAAAACAATGTCTTTTCTACATTTTCATAGGTAAAAGGTATACCAGGGTCCACTTCCCTGAAGTCCCTTGGGAAATTATCCAAGCTCTCTCAACCAGCTGGTTCACAAGGATGGAGGCTACAGCAAGTTGGAGCACTTCTTACACATTACCGCCTCCCTGAAAGAGCGACTGAACTCGGAAAGGCTCTGAAGGCTTTCTGTGATCGCCTGCAGCTGAGCGGATGCTACCGCGGAGCTCCGAAAAATTCCAGCTGCGATCCGTAATGCCTGTCAACCTCTCCTCTGTGTAACAATCACCGGGGCACTTCCTAGAAATCCAGATTCCTGGGATCTACCCTTAAGGAGTCTGTGTCCGTAAGTCTAGGTGGCCTATCAGCCTCCATGTTGGAGAAAACATCCTTCGGGAGGCTGATGGACTGCGGCCGTGGAGGTTCAAATTTTTTGCATTTACAAGTTGCAAAGTAAATTCGGTACCTTCTCTGAAACAGTCCTGGGAGCTAGGTGGAAGGTTAGCTCCTTTTCAGGAGACAGAGACAGAACTGATCATCCTCAGAGAGGAGACGTTCCATCTGCTTAGCTCTGTTAGTGTAGTGGGGGGCAAGAAATAGAATTCCTAGTTCCCTATGGGACACAAATGCACCATAGATAGGATCCGCCTAGTGATTTATAAAACAACAACAACAAAACTAAACCTATGGGTTTTAAATCTCTACTGCCTGGGTCTGAATTCTGCACCTGCTATTAACAGCTGTGTGATCTTGGGCAAGTCACTTAACTTCTCAGCTTCGTTATTCGACAGATGGCCCCTCCCTCGGAGGGTTGTGTGAGGGTTAATTAACTGCGTTGACACAAGCTGTCAAGAGCAGTGCCTGACACATGGTGGCGATACGGGTGTTAGGTGTTATGCTTCCATTCCCATATAATGCTTCCTTCAAGGAGAGGAAGAGTCAAGGCCACGCTTGTCCAACCCAACCACCCAGGGGGCAAGACCCCAACTTAAACCTTAACCAAGCACTGGAAACTGGGTCATGTGTTAATGTTGCAGAAATCAGCCACTTCCTTTTGTTGAAATGAAAAAACAAAATCATATTTTCATTTTCTTATAGCAATTAAAGTAACCTGCTCATTTAGGAAACTGTGATTTATAAAGTAGAATCTTATACACACTACAATTCTTAAAGCTTTTTTTTTTTTTTTTTTTTTGCTCCTTTTGGGAAGGGGAAGAAATGTCCTCTCATGCATTTACTTATCATTAAATGCGTAAGAGGACAACCCTTCTATAGTTGCTTATTTGCCTTGGGAATACTTAATTACGTGTTTGGTTTAGAGAGAGTAAATATGGACCCTTGCTTCTTTCCCATTGCAAACTGGGGTTTAAGGAATATCTGATTCAGGACCTACTTCTTCCCTCTTTTATGGGATTTGGATCCTGTCCCTGCTGCTCATCTGTACAATGGATCAGATGATGAGAACTGCTTTTTGTGAAGAACACTGGGGCCGCATGAGCAAAGGGCACCAAGGAAGGCAAGAAGCTTCCCTAACCTGTGTGCACTTGGAGGAGGCTGATTTAAAGCCACCCAGGCAGTGGGAACAGAAATGCTGATGGGCATCCATCTGCTGGGAGGCACGAAGGGCCAGGAGGGGTTGCAGAGGCAGCGGCAGCACTAGTCAGAGCCCAGAAGGGCCTGGTGGAGGCAGCGGCAGGCAGTCACTTACTGCTCGTTAATATTATGTACTGCAGCTGGGGGACCCCCATTTCAAAGGGAGCTCAGAGCAGCCTCAGTGGCAGTTAATGGCTCAACAACTTTTTAAACAGCTGGGGAAGTGATCCAGAAGCACTTGGAGATGGAGGGGGTAGTCGATTTCAAACCATCATGAAATTTCTTCATGTTTAAATAATCCCCCTAGCAGTAGACAGAGGGTCCAGAAAAAGGCATTTTCACATTCATGTCTCTCTTATGACAAGCATTTCTTATAAGAAGGAAGCTTTAGCTTATACCTACAGGGGTCTACGAGAAGAAAAAACAGCTGTTGGAGAAGAGCTAATAATCCAACGCTTCTTTCCAGAAGGTGGTTTTATGAGAAAATCCACAATTCTGTAACGAGTACGTTTGATGTGGAAAAATGGAACACGCAGAGGGTAAGACGAGTGATCTCGTTCACAGAGGCTTCCAGGCCATCCAGATGCCCTCTAGCCTGAAGCTGGAAGCCAGCAACGGTTTGACCGAAGTGGAGGAAACTTCAGAAGCACTGATAAAAGCCAGCACATCAAGTGAGGCCAAATACACCTAGTTTGCATGCCTGTTCACTTTTCTTTTTCAGGGGTTTGTCTGGCTAAACTCGGACACTTAGGTTAGAATTGTAATACTGAATGAACTTGAGATATCTGTCTGCTTGTGAGCCCCCGACCCCTGACCCCATCCTTGGCATCCACGCTGAACCACTGGGTACAGGGGGAGTGCACATGGATTCAGCCGGGGCTGGAAGCCGAGACTGGACTGAGAGCCGGCAGGTTACTTTTTAAATCTAGTAGAAACTGCACTTGAAGAATGTAGTTGGAGAAGCTACATGCTAGCCAAATTTCACCACAGGGACCGGGGAAGCAGGGTTGGCTGGTATTCAGGGAGGGAGAAGAATTAAGGAGATGCCTTAAGAGAGAGAAACGTGAGATGGAGAATTAGGAAGGTGTCTTGATTCCTTGTTCTAGTGCCTTCCTGAATGGTGGCTGCATTTTCATCCTTAGGTTCCAGGAGATCTCTCTCCATTCTTTTTTCTTTTTGCTTATGCTAGTGTGAATTGGTTCCTGTTACTTGTTACCAAAGAGTTCTAATGATGACATCGACTTCTGACTTGAGGCATGAGGAGTGACATCAAGGTCTCTCTTTCTCTTTTTAAATTTATTAGAGAGAGAGAGAGAGAGAGAGAGAGAGAATAAGCCAGCGAGAGAGAGGGAGAAGCAGACTTCCCACTGAACAGGGAGCCTGATGTGGGGCTCCATCCCAGTACTCTGGGATCATGACCTGAGCCGAAGGCAGATGCTTAACTGACTGAGCCACCCAGGCACCCCAAGACCTCTCTTCTTACTTACAGACCATTAGTCTGATGGAGAACCCTTGGAATTTCTGGGTGGTGGACATGCAGCGTATGCCAGCAGACTTGGAGCAGCTAAAATGAACCAAAATAATCTCGTCTTTCACAGTAACTCTGCAAGGAAACTGGCTCAGTCCATATGGGCCCACCGTCTCCCCCTCGCATCTGGCACAGAGCTTATGCTCTGCCAGAAACCTGAGCTGAAGTGGGAAATGGCCCCGGGACAAAGCTATGCTTCTTGGGTATGGACTCGGAACTTAAAAAAGTGGGGGACCTGCTGAATTGTTTTCTATAGTTCTGCCTCTCCTTGGATGACTTTAAAGCATAAACACCATTATGAGGAAGCCCGAGAAGCCGGAGTGGGGCTCCAGGGGCCCAGCTTCATCGGGGCAGTGGCTATGTTAACTCTGTGAACACTCTCGAAGCAGTCTATCTACTTACCCTTTAAGAACTCTTCAGCATGTGTTCTGCTTTTGAAAAGCATAGCAAGTTTGAAGTAGGAAACCAATTCCTAGCCAAGTGGAGGAAAGGGGAGGCTCAGCACCTGGTCAGGGGCTCCTGGAGCGCTCACGGGACAGCTGCTCTTCGAGATGAAACGGACTCCACAGCCCCATAGGCCACCTACTGAGAATCCTAATATAACAACCAGGATCTTGCAAGAAAGCGGGCTTTAGACTAAACATTCCATTGCTAATCGGGACATAGCCTATTTCGACCTCATTGAGAAAGCAATGAAGATCAATGGAGATGACCTTGTGCCGTTTCCACGGATCCCTTGGTCAGTATCTGCTCTCCAGGCTCCATCAGAAAATCAACATGGTGAGTTTTTTTTTTTTTCTTTTCTTTTAAATCTGTATCAAAAGAGCACCATTAATGTCACAGTGACCAGGCTCGTTTCTTTCCAGTAAAATTTCAATTTATTAGCATGTGCAATAGGGCCGTCTAAGCCTTCCATTTTGTAAGCCTCTATTTAGTAGCTTGGTTCTGTTAATAACAGAAGAAACTTCCTTATGTCGATGAGACAGTTTTGCTACTGTTACGCTAGAAACGGACTTAGGAATGAAGAAGTTAGTGTATCAGTTGGCTTGTACTTCTCCCAGCTCAACCCATCACAGTTTCCCTGGGGAAGGCTGGAACCTTCCAGAGCTAAGGAGGAGATGAACCTCAAAGAAACAGATTTGTCGCCACACGGTGCAGCCATTTTTCTTGTCTAGGACAGTCTCTTTTCACAGCTGACTTGAGTTCCGTGTTTTCATTAACATGGTACAACCTTAGAGTAATACTTATGGATGAAGGGACACGGTGGGACATCTTCACAGACAGCAAAGGCTTAGAGTGACTGGCCGCCTGGCTAAAATTAACAAGTCAGGAAACAGCAGGTGTTGGCAAGGATGCAGAGAAAGGGGAGCCCTCCTACACTGATGGTGGGAGTGCAAGCTGGTGCAGCCCCTCTGGAAAACAGTAGGGAGGTGCCTCAAAAAGTTAAAGATAGAACTACCCAATGACCCAGCAGCTGTACTATTTAGGTATTTACCCAAAGGACACAAACATAGTGATTCAAAGGGATACATACACCTCAATGTTTATAACAGCAATGTCCACAATAGTCAAAATATGGAAAGAGCCCAGTTGTCCATCGACAGATGAATGGATAAAGGTGTGTATAAAAATACACACACAGAGAGGAATATTACTCAACCATCAAAAAGAATGAAATCTGGGGCACCTGGGTGGCTCAGTGGGTTAAAGCCTCTGCCTTCAGCTCAGGTCATGATCTCAGGGTCCTGGGATCGAGCCCTGCATTGGGCTCTCTGCTCAGTGGGGAGCCTGCTCCCTCCTCTCTCTGCCTGCCTCTCTGCCCACTTGTGATTTCTCTCTGTCAAATAGATAAATAAATTCTTAAAAAAAAAAAAAAAAGAATGAAATCTTGCCATTTACAATGATGTGGAGGGAGCTAGAGGGTATTCTGCTAAGCAAAATCAGTCAGTCAGAGAAAGATACCATATGATTTCACTCACATGTGGAATTTAAGAAACAAAACAGAGGATCATAGAAGAAGGGAAGAAAAAATAAAATAAGCTGAAAACAGGGAGACAAACCATAAGAAAGGGAACAAACACGGCTGCTGGAGGGGAAGTGGCTGCGGGAACAGGGTGGCTGCGGGATGGGCAGTAGGGAGCGCACTAGAAGTAATGAGCACCGAGTGTTCTGTGCAACTGACGAATCACTAAACTCTACCTCGGAAACTAATAATACAGTATATGTTAATAAATTGAATTTCAATAGAAAATTTTTTAAAAAGTGACTTGAAGAGAGAGAGCCATAGGGGACAAGTAATAACCCTCTGGCCATCCAGGAATAGGAGGAAAGAGAAGCGTGAGAGAGATTCTGAGCTGCGGCATAATCCCTAGACTCCTCCATATTTAGAAGAATTTGAATTTCCACTAGCACAGAACTGTGTGTTCACAAATATCCGGAAGGGTGGTGTGGCCCATCTGTAGTGCACGGCCAGGCACAAGCAATTGAACAGTTTGGAGAAATGGATTAAAGGCACGGTAACTCCCTGAAGTGTGGTGGTTGTAGTAAAATAAGTACCAGCACTCGCTCTAGTCTCTGCGTATGGCAGAGCGAGCAGCTGGTGGCCCGACTCCCACCACAAGTCCTCCAGGCCTTCCTGTCGGGTATGGGTCAGTACAGAGTTTGCTACTTTTAAACTTCTCAGTAAAGATTTGGGCAAGAACTCAGGAGGGTCGCATGTATGTGCAGGAGGGCTAGGAACAAATAAATAGACTAGCTACTAAGATTTCATGACTCTGATTATCCAGGAGCTGCGACAAGAGGGGACAGGCTGAAGACTTTATCAGACAGGCCTCCAGCCATGGCCCTGGCTCAGAGCTCGCACTGAAGGAAGGCCTGGGATATGAGCAAGATGTCTAGATCCAAGCTTTGCCCTCAGTCGTGAGTACGCTGCCCCTCCCTGGCCCGAGCTAGACTGACTCCTTTTTCTCCTTTGCCCTCTGTCCTCTGGCCAGAGCAACAGGAAGGACAGATTCTTGTGACTGGTGATAAACGAAGTCCATACTCCAGAGAACCAGACTGTCACCGGTCGTGGCGGTTCAAATATACACCCACCCTGTTATTCGTAGCTCAAATATACCTTATACTTCCTTACCTCTTAACATTTCCTCCATCACTTGCAAGGCCACACTCCATCTCCTGAGCCCTCCAACTTCCTTTTTTTGAAACAGTTCTCATCCATTAGTGATTGACTCAAATATACCACCTTTGGATCAAAATTTCCCTGCCGAAATGCACTTCTGTCCACAAGAGCAGCATTCACATACTAGACCCCTTACAGAGTGCGCCGCTTGCTGATACCAAATACCATTTCATCCTCAAAATAATCACAGAACCTGGACATTGTCTTCAGTCACACTTTACAAATGAGGAAACCTAAGCACAGAGAGGGTAAGTCACTTTTCCACAGTCACTCAGCTAGGAAGTGGTTCTGATGATTATTACAAATATGCTACATATTATCACGATGCTATGAGGAAAGGAAACCAGAATCTTTAATAAGGCTTTAAAAAATAAATGGGTTCATATATTGGGTTTGAAATCTTCTAGTTAATGGATACAGAATTCCTAATCTTCACACCTTCTGCACATCCAAATTTGGTTAAAAGTACAAGGTTTGGACTTCAATTTCAGGAAGTGGGCATGACGGAAGTGTGCTGGAGCCTGTTCTTTCGGGATCAAGTCCTGTGACTATGTCTAAGCCCCAACCCTCTCACCTGATGTCCGTTCCACTTGTTCAGGGTCAAATTGGTCGCACTATAAATAGTCCCTGCGCGTTACCCAGAAGGCAGATCCGACCCACTGACTGCGGATTTACCTGCGCCCCTGGACTTGAATGCCACAGTCGGGTGTGTGCCCATTCTTCTAGAGGGAGGTTTCAGGATGTCTGCCAGATTCCCCGAGGGGTCTATAAATTACAAGTATTAAGAATGGCTGCCACTGTTTGAGAGGCATCCTAAAGGCAGACGAGCTCCGTGACTATGGGGGCAGAAGGAGCATTTCTGAAAAGATGAGTCTGGTGGGACAGAAGAGTGTTTGCTGGATACAAATGGAATGATTCCTTTCCGGGGGGAAGGGCTTCGTGAGAGAGAGTGCCTGTATGTCGATGGCACCATTGTCCTGTGTTAAAGTGGTCGGGAACTCAAGATACTTGCCCATTCCCACCCCCCCATCTCCAGCACTTGACAGTTTAGGAATCTAAGATAAATAGAGTGACTCATCGAAAGCCATGCAGCTCAGGGCTGAGATCGAAGAGTCCAGAGCTCATTCTCTTTCATGGTCCCTCCCCTTTACTTCACAGAGCATCCTAGGAAATGCTGGCTTACAAGCAGGGGTCCACACAAGAAACCTACAGCCACCTGCAACCTATGGTAGCAATGCTCATCATCTGGTTCCAGGGAGTTCTATACAAGAAACAATCCTCTTTTAACACTTTCTCTTGCTTCCTTTCTACCCCAAATACTTCTGATGGCCACCCTCAGGACACCAGGAGGTAGAAAATGATGTAAGCAGGAGAATTTTTGTACTGTGGATCTCATTTGAACCTCAAAACAACCATACAGATGCCAAAAAAAAAAAAGATAATCCTCATTATCCTCATATCAAGACCTCAATTTTAGGATGGCATATATGGGGACAAGGTCTTTGGGAGATCCAAAATGCAGGAAACATTCCCCCTCCATTAACTGACCAGAAGTATTTATCGTATATTCTGCAGAGCAATTATAGAGACAGGTGTATGTTTCCCAAACCATCTCTTCTGCCCAGTGCATCTGGAACCATGCAGAAGTTTTGTCTTGACTGGGAGAAAACCAAGGTACAGAGAGCAAGTGGTTTTCCTGGGCCATACCAAAAGTACCAATTTCTACTAGACAACTATCCCTCTATAGTGTAAAAATGTCCCTCCTAGTGAGGCCTTCATCCTAACAAAATGTTACCATCATGAAACAGCATATGTAATTCATAGATTTTTATAGATAGGAGTTTCTGTATTTGCAAAGTAGTATGTGGTAATACCTCTGACAGAATTTTCCCCTTTTAAAAAAATAAGGAACTTTGAAAGCAGTGGGAAGGTTTTGATGATTATAAACATAGACTAGGATTCCTCTTGTCTTCAACTGAAAATATGCTTCATTTGCCAGTTGCTTGCCCTCTAAAAAATTCCAGTTCTTAAGAAATCCAAGATACTTTAAGATCCTAAATAATGCTTAGTTTCAATCATTAGGAAATTACTTCTTCCCCTTATGAGCATTTTACTCTGGTAAACATCTCTTCTCAGAACTCTTCTTAAAGATCACAATTCTTAAGTAAGCTGAACAGAGACACTGATGGCAGGTTGCACACAGTTTGACCTAGGGATACCTCACTATTTTGAAGGAACCCCTGGATAAATCGTGTATGAAAAGATTAGAATTGAAGGAAAATTTACTGGTAATCAGTCTAATCTTCTACTCTGGGAAGGACTCTGATTTACAACACATCTGACAAAAAATCAAGCAGTGTCCTCTAGAATATGACCAATGCCGGGAAGCTCACTACCTCACAATGGTTTACGCCTTTGTTCAGCAATTCTTATTTTACGGTTCTTTCTGATTTTAAATAAAAATCTCCCTACTCTTAAGGTTGGCCCACATCTGACTTCTGAAGAGCCACAAATTCTCTTTGTTCATCACCTGTCAATTCTGAAGACTTGATTCCTTGCTTTAAGCTTTTGTTCTTCATATAAAACACCCTTCGTTTCTTTCCCTGGTCTTCTTGTGCCTGAGGTTGAGATCCGACAATATCCTCTTGCACAAAGTCATTCTTCTCTCAATCTGTTATAACTTACTGATCTCCTCTTTAAAGCAGCACCTCAACTTTTATACATCTTTGGTAAATTCCAAAAACTGATACTGCTGAGCAATGCCCTTGCTTTCTAACTAGCCACTGTGTTTTCCCAGGGACAGTAGGTCTGTTCTCCTAGGACATACCTTTGCCAAAGTCTCATCATCCAGGTGATTCTTCTGAATCACGTGCTGAAGTGCAAAATAAATTTTTTCCTGAAGCTTCTGGACCTTCCTTGGTTCTATCAGCCAGGCTCGGTCTGACAAAGGAAAAGAATTAGGTTAGCGTGGGTGGGGGGGAATGTTAGCTTTCACCGCATTTATAGGTGCTGAGTTTCAGACCCATTTCATTGCTTTCGAAGACATATAGTTATTTATATAAAACACAGATATTTTACAAGAAATACCCTGATGACAGCAATGCTAGGTACACTGACCCAGGAAAGGAGGATGGAGGGAAGAACCCAATGGTTCCAGTAAACACCAGCATGTTTCGTATTATCTGTGACAACTTACATCTCTCTCTCTCGCTCTTCTGTTTTTGGACATTAACTTCTACTTTGAAAGAATCTAAGTTTATGACTTGTGAAGAAAATGAATTCTAGAAGAAAATCTATTACACAGGAATATTTTTGGTATTCAGGATCCCCCTTCCCTTTTATAAGCTAAGCTATAATGCAAAGCATAAACATGAATCAATTCCAAAAATTTAATCCTGTGTGCTCTTTTTCTACATGGAATTTTTTTAAAAAGATTTTTATTTATTTATTTGACAGAGAGAGATCACAAGCAGGCAGAGAGGCAGGCAGAGAGGAAGGGAAGCAGGCTCCCTGCCTAGCAGAGAACCTGATGCGGGGCTCGATCCCAGGACCCTAAGATCATGACCTGAGCCGAAGGCAGAGGCTTTAACCCACTGAGACACGCAGGCGCCCCTCTACATGGAATTTTTAAGTGGTGGGTAGGACAATCCCTCCTTTCCTTTCTCCTATCCTACATTTTCTTTTTTTCCTTCCTATATCTCTCTCTTCACCACCCACTTCCTTCCTTTCTTCCTAGAAGCTTTATGGCTGGTGACAAAAATGCAGCCCAGCATCCATGCCTCAGGTGGGAGCTTCCATGAAGAGACATCTAGAGTCTCCAAATGCTGAACAAATACTCATGGAAAAGAACTTGGAAATGGTCCATCTGAACACGGTTCAGGTCAGGTGAGAAACTCAATTCTGTAATCCTAGACAGGGCAAGGACAAGTCTAGCCACCGGTTAAGCAAAACCCTTACGTAAGTGAGCACAAAAGCCTGCAGTGACAATTGTCAATCCGAATAAATTAGGTTTCTCTCCCTCTCCCTTCTCTAAACTATCCGGCGCTGAAGAGACCGTGGCTTTTGTGACAAGATCTGGGGGTTCAAGGGTGGGGTCCGGCATGAACAGAGCCTGCAGAGGCTGGACATCGGTCTTTCCTCTTTTCTGAATATGGCACTAGGCCAGGATGGCAAACAGGTATCTGGAGCTGCAGAAGCCCCTGAGTTGGCCTGGAAGATTCTTTGCTAGGAAGACAAAGCCAAACGTCATGCTTCCAAACTCTGCAAAACTTGATGGCTATAGGCTCACAGTTCAGCTGATTTCTGATCCATAAACAACAGGCTTACCTTAGGTCTGGGCAGTTATCTTCATAGATAGTTTAGGTGAGTTATGCCATGTCTTACGTATTCGCTCCTAGGAATGTACTCACTTACCACAGACATCCCTAATAAACACAGTGTATTTTGCAAAGCTTCCTTTGAGCAAGTGGGAAGCAGAGTGCAATCTCCTCCCTCATCCTAGACCCACAGGCTTAGAACGAGTCTTCTATTTAACTATATTCCAAGAAAACTGTCAAATGCGATGAGAAAATGGTAGGAGGAAAGTTATCTGGCATGTGGTTGCTATCAGAAATAACTAGTTCTTGTCACTTCTCCCATTTATCTTTGTGCTTCCAGGCCTGAGAAACTTTGGAGGGTTTAAAACAAAACAAAAAACAAAACAAAAAAAGGCCTAAAGGAAAAACTTGATTGTAGACAGAGCCACAGAAGAAACTGTTAGTAATAACATGCCAAGTGATAATTTCTATTTTTGATAGCATGGTTAAATAAAAAAGAGAGGCAAATTGAAAAGTCTTCATAAAATTTAACAATAAATAGATAAAGCCTCACTGATAAAAAAACGTAGAGGCTAAGAGGCACCTGGATGGCTCAGTTGGTTAAGTGTAGGACTCTTGATTTCAGCTCAGGTCATGATCTCAGAGTCTTGAGATCAAGTCCCACTCCAGGCTCAGTGCCCAGCATGGAGCCTGCTTAGGATTCTCTCTCTCCCTCTGCTCACTCTCTCTCCCTGATAAGATCAAATAAAAAGTGTAGAGACTGGTGTTATTGGTAGATACAGCTGGAATGACATGTCAGTGTGTGCAATCATGGGTAAGATTAATTTCTTCCAGTCCCACTGAAAACTATGTAAGGGAATAAGAAGAGCTCTAGTCCCTAGGATGAATTTTACAGAAAGAATGAGTCTCGTGGCCATGAAAATTATTAGCGGAGAACTGTAAATGACACTGGTATCCTTTCACCCAAAATCTAACTGAGCAGACAGCTGAGTGACTCTGAGTTCATTCTGGTTGAAGAAGGAGCCATGTACTTACTAGGATTCTAGACATTCTCAAGCTGCCACATATTTACAGCATTTCAGTTGCTAGAGTTCTACTGGAGCTATAAACATTACACCTTATCTTCTTTGAAAATTTTGATATGTTATTGCATTTTAGAGCTAGACACGATCTTCATTTTTTTCCTAAGATTTATTTATTTATTTATTTGAGAGAGACAGAGCACGCTGGGTAGGGAAGGGGCAGAGGGAGAGGGAGAGAATCATAAGCAGACTCTGAGCAAGTGGAGTGTGAGCCTGACACGGGGCTCGATCTCATGACCCTGACATCATGACCTGAACTGAAATCAAGAGTCAGACACGTAACTGACTGAACCACCCAGGCGCCCCACGATCTTAGTATAATGAAGTCCACACTTATTACTTTATAGATGAGGAGACTAAAGCTCGGGGGGGGGGGAATCAAGTATTTAAGGTCACAGAGAGAAGTGATGACACATCCCTCTATGGGAATGTCTGCGTCCACATTGGAGATTCTCCCTTTCCCAGTCTTTAGTGGGAATCATTTTTCCCTCTGCTGTCCTCATATTGGGGCTTTTCAAAGCCCCTCATATTGGTAATCTTGGTGGAAGAGCCAACAAAGCAGGTGTTTAAAGAGAAGGTTGTACATTTTATTTCCTTTTGTCCTCATGCTGGATCTTTCATTTAAATATATTTCTACTAAGTCTCACCTTGATGGACATTTGTTTTCAACCTCCTTTATTCTTACAATCGAAATAGAACTTAGCTGTAACTCAGGCCACCATCCGCCCTCATTAATCTGTTAAGGAATGCTTTCGCTTATCTAAATCTGGAGTGAGCCTTACCACACACCCTTCTCTTGCTTGTGGGGTAAAATGGCTCATTTTAATTAATTTAAGGCTACTTTCTTTTGAAGTGTCCAAAAATATCACAAGCTTGCTTAAGGAAATTTAAATTTCTCCTGAGTACATAGGCTTGGGTAGATATAATTCATGTTAAAGACAGAATTTTTTTTTTTTTTTTTTTTTTTTTTAAGACAAGACCTCAGACCTCCTTACCTGGAGATATCAGAACAGCAGATGAGAACAAAGCAATCTCCTCCTCAGTCAGCTGCAAGGAACACAAATTCTTTGCAAAGTCAAATGCTTCATTCACTAGGTCATCGGAACCTATAAAAGAAGGCCAGTTAAATGAGAATAATTGAATGGAATGGGGCAATAGTAAGGAAAGCCCCATAATCCAGACGGTATTCAGGGATTTGCACACTCGGCAAAAATTTTTCCAAGTTCCTAGTAATTACAGAATGAGGAAATTGGGCAGCATCTCAATCAAGCACTGAAAATTAACGTTACACCCATGAGGGGCTGATGGGATGGTATGTGCCCACTGTAATATTCAACTGGGACTAGAGAAACTAAAAATAATCTTGGAAGTCTGAAATTAGTTCCATCTAAAAATATTTAAATAAGTGATTTTGGGGATCCTTCAGTAGAGAGAGAACATACACAGAAAACCAAAAACATTACTCATAAGGCATAAGGGCTATCGGTCTTAGTGGCCCCGGAACCTGGCAGCATAGAATGCTCAGAGACCTCAAACTGAGATGTCTAAACTTCTTATAGAACGAAGAGGAGGTAGCTTTCAAGTGGGTAACTTCCCTGAAAATCTTACTGAGGGGCAGGCATTCATTTATTTTTACCTTCTCACGGATCCCTTGTAGGTCAGTTGCTTAGCAATGGTGAATTTTGGCAAAAGAATGCTTCGTCCCTACACTGATCCTTGGTAAATGTTTATTTTATGAGGCTGGAAATATACCCAAGTTGCCTGCCAAGGCTTTTCCTCCTTTCTTGAAAATCTAGCCTTGTAGAGGACATGGATGTGTATCAGCGGCAGAAGGCCAACAATGCCAGCCAGACGGACTTGCCATTCGCCGCCCTATCAACTGACAGCACAGAAGGTGAAAGGGCACTGGCCTCTGTGATGTCCAGGGGCCACGTATGGAACAAATGGCACTGCCAATCGTTAAAACCTTTCCTGGCATCGGCCCATCTTCGCTAGCGTTCTTATCTGCTCGACCGATGCCGATGTGAATGATACCCAGCACTTTCAAAGACTGCCTGTGTGTGTGCCCCCCCACAGGAAAGGTCTGGGGATCATGGGAAAGCAGGGTGGCACCCACTCTTCCTGTGCTCCCACCAGAACATCATGGATTAACAGGGAGAAACTCAGTGCTATGGGAAAGAAGCAAGTGAAGGAGCTCTTTTCGTTAAATATCTTAACTAACGATTATGCATTTACAGAAGACACTAAGAGATCACTCACCCATGGACCACCAGTGGTCTACCTAATGTACTTTGTGAGGCAGTAAGCTAGAAGGCAAAATAAGTTGATCTTACAAAGAATAATCTAGAATGTCTCTCAGTTCTTTCGGAACCGGTCTCCATTGATTTCTGAAGGAGGTGTGGTTGATCTCAAAGGGGGCTGTGGTTCTCTCCCACCTTTCATATTAGGATGCACAACTCTAAGATCCTAGATAACACTGGTCCAGCCCCTGTCAAGTGAGATGCTAGTTCAAATTCAAGAATCAGGGCATTTCATTTACCAACTTCTCAGTGGAGAAACTGACGGCAGCTAAGAAAATTGTGTCACCGTCAAAGGTAAACTCACCTAAGGCCTTGAACATCTGCATTCCTCCGTATTTTCCTTCAAACAGGACAGTGTTGTTTAATGGGTTGAAGGCACGGCACATTCTCACTAAAACCACTTCCAAGCAACCTATGAATAAAAAAATAAAGGAAATATGTGTATACGTGCAATAATAAAGAAGTTATTATTATAAAGGCCGGGGACTTCCAAAAGAATCTCGAAAACACACACACATACACGTAGACACATAGCTGCACCCATTCAGAAATACCTCAGGATCTCTTCCCGAGTAAAACAAAACAAAACAAAAAAAAATAGCTCTCTTCATGCTTGTGTGAGGAATTAAAGATAAAATAGACCTTAAAGGAGGTTAAAATGGAAAGCAGCAACAATATGGTTTTGGGGAAGCATAATTTTTCTTTTCTTTCTTCTTTCTCCTTCCTTCCTTCTCTCTTGCCTTTTTTTTTTCTTTTTTTAATTGAATAATATTACAGGTGGTTCCAACTCCTGGATCCACAAGGAGGTTTGCAACAGGCAAGTCCAACCTGTTCCCTTTTGCAGAAGCTCCGCAGGGGCCACATGTGCCCCCTGTCCGTGTTAGGTTTCAGCACAGGACGACTTTACATAGGGGCCCCTTCAGGGTGTTTCTGGAGGGCACCACGGACGTCTGATGTCTTTGAAAGGAGGTTTTCTTGGTCAAATGAGTTTTGGCAAAATGCTGAATATGATCTCCCTTCCAAGTTACAATCAGCATTCACAGGTCAAAGGCTGGGGAAGCCTCAACATGAAGGAACTTGTTCAGCCTTGATACTAGCGTTTCTCTGACTTCACGGTTGGCCCAGAGAGGGCAGGACCTGTGTCTGCAGACATGACGGGGTTGTGGTTACTTTATTCACTATTACATCTCCAGGACCTAAAAAAGTTCCTGGCACCTAGTAGGGGCTTGCTAACTACTTGTTTTTATTATGTCTGTAAAGTTTTCTTTATTTGAGAGAGGTAGAGCATATGCGGGTGGGGGGAGGGGCAGAGGGAGAGAAACTTCAGGCAGACTCGCTGCTCAATGCGGAGCCCTGCACGCAACTCCATCCCATGACCCATGAGATCGTGACCTGAGCGGAAACCAGGAGTCAGACACTTAACTGACTGAGCCCCCCAGGCGCCTCTAAATATTTGTTGAATGAACTAGTTTGCTGCCTTTGTTTTGCCCTCTGAACATTTATGGACATTCTGAGGAACCACCGTACAGGAGAATCGGCTAAGCCCCTGGTTTCCCCAGGGTATCTGTGGTGCCTTTCTTACTTGCCCCTGAATATTTATGTCTGTGTCTTACTTTCTTTGGTCTGCTGCTTTCTCCCTTATATGTCACCCAGCAAAGGGGCTTACACATAGAAGGGGATTTGTAAATCTTAAAACAGTGTTTTTTCTGGGGTGCCTGGGGTCTGCTTCTCCCTCTGCCTCTGCCTGCCACCTACCCTGCTTGTGATCCCTCTCTGGGCTGTCACTGGCCCAGATAGACCTTAAAGGAGGTTAAAATGTCACTGTCAAATAACAACTTTAAAAACAAAACAAAACCCCCCCAAAACAGTGGTTTTTCTGACAAAAAACAATAGGTACCATTTATTGAGTATCTATAAGGGGGAAGGCACGTTCCTTGGCCCCTGACATCTGTTATTTTATTTGATCCTTACAATACCATTTCAGGTGAGCTTTTTTAGTCCCCCCCTTTTTTTAGGGGTGAGTTACGGGAGACTTAAGGAGGTTAAGTTCTCTGTCTGCCCTTTATACTAGAGTCAACGTTTTTTACAGCAGGCAGAGATGTTAGAAGGTCACATGGTAGAGTGGTTCTCCAGGATCAGTCTATGGGCTCGTTATACCTGAGACTTAGAAATGCAGTAACCTGGGTTCCCTTCTCAAAGACTTCAGATGACGCCCACGACTCAGAACAGGCAGCGAGCTCCTCAATGCTGCCAGTGCAACTGGAAGTTTGGAATTCATTATTTCTACTCCATCTCTTTATTTTGCAAATGAGGAAACTGCCATCTCAAGAGGCTAGCTCAAGGTCACATATCAAATGTGGCAGATTTTTTTTTTTTTTTCAAAGAGAGTCACAAAAATATCTTCCATCCCACATGCTTTTCAAGGGCCTTACCACTCCCCCATCAAGAAGGAGGATTCATGTCTCCTATCCTTGAGTCCAGGTGCACGGTCATGGCTGCCCTGACTAACAGGGTGAGGTGGAAATAACCCAGCTAAGCCAGAAAAATGTTATGCACTTTGGCCTTGGGCGTTCGGAGTGCCAGCCTCTGAAACTAGCGAGCGTGCTGCGAGAAAGTCCAGGCGCGCTGTGGAGAGGCTGACGTGCGTGCATAGGAACTGGGGACTGCAGTCCAGAGCCTTGGCCGAATTCTGGACTCAACCAGTCCACACTGGCAGCCAAGTGAGGGGATCCTCCTGTCCTCAGTCAAGTCGCTTGCCTCAGTGAACCCCACATGGAGTAAGAAACAAGCTGTCCCTAGCTAGCTGAGACCCGCTCACATGGTAGCTTTGGGAGCAAAATCAGTGATGACGGTCAAATGACCTATAGGTTTCAGGGTCATTTGTACCCAGCAATAGATAACTGATCAATCAAACTCATGTTCGAGACAAGGTTTGTACCATCTTCAATCATGTGGTAAAGCAGTGGCAGCAACTTATAACTACTCTATCTGGTCAGCTTGGCCATACACTGGCTTTGTGACATTGAACGCAGCCCTTCATTTCTCTGAATCTTCCCCTCCTCCTCTAAGAGGGAATTAATACCAATGTCCCCAGACTAAGTGAGATGTCGTGAGCAAACATGAACATACGTAAAGTATGTTATGACACACACACACATATATAATCATTACTACAGCCCAGGTCCAGGAAGGTTAACAAACACCATGATGGTTCCTATTTTCTATTTTGAAAGGGGGGGTGGGGGTCAAGAAGGCAAATTTGTTTCCTGTTTGGGTAACAGCATCTGGGAAGTCTGTCGCACGCAGACGTTCCTAGGTGACTGTGCGAGTCAGAGAGCAGGTATGAGAGCAGGGGACGGGAGATTAGAGCTCGGGGGGTTTCTCCGGGTGTAGACTGGCTGCAGGCTATCCTCATTAAAATGACGAGGAGTGACCACAGAGGCAACGCACTGCTAGCCTGGATGTCTCTTCCCACCCTGACAGAAGGCAAGTGGCGCGTCTGAGAGCCAGCTCAGCAGTTCAGCCGCCTTGACACGTTCATGACTTGCTTGGCCTGTCAGGCTGGGGAATCTCAACCTCCGCAATTAATAGCTCCACTTTCAATAAGCAAAATTGTATCTGACTTCAAAGGGGAACGGAACGAGTATCAGGGCATTTTCATTACCGGGAGTCTCCTCTGGGAGTTGGCCGACCGTGTGGGTGGTAAATATGAACTACACCCTGGAAGGAAGGTTTTCCAGAACCAACACTGAGCCAAGTTGACCAAAGTGACCGCATCCTGGTCGCCAACAGGCCCCCCATGCTTCTCCTCCCGGCCTACCTGACTTGAGAAGTAGAATCTGATCGTTCTGACAGAGCTCCATGAAGCCCGTGATCCGCTTCGCGAACTCCACCACGTACTGGATGGCGTGAGTGATCTGGATGGCGCACTGCTGCCACAGCGCTTCCCTGGACTTCAAGAGAGAACCACGGAATGAGCAACATGGAGAGTCAGTGGCATAGTCAGGGTTTCCCTCCTGGTGCTCCCCTCTCACGGGGGGGCCCAAGGCCAGGATGTACCCAATTCCTTTGAAAGAGGTAGAAAATGACAATATTTTCTGACATATTGTTCTGATCTGTTCAAACCTTGATACACGATTAATGTACTGAGACGAAAATAATGGAAGCATTGCACTCAGGTGTAAAGATCGATGTTTAGTTTCTTTGCTCTTTTCCCCTCCTCTTCCCCTAAACAAACTCGGGCTCTTAGTCCGTTCTGGGAGAAAAAAGACTCTCACACTGAGGAGCAGTGATCTCGTTCCCAGGCTTCTATCTGGTCATGTTCGTGGGCACCTAAGGAACACTGAACACTGAACTTGTAAGATTTTTACATTGTGTTCTTTTTCCAGAACTTACGGAGAGTGCTGTTTGCTATAAAAAGAATTTCACAGGGAAAGACCTCAAACCATCAACTCACTCTCTTAAGTAATTTAGAATCTGTGAAATGTATTTTTTGACCCTTGCATTATCTTCCTTGGAACAGGATACATAAATCCAAGTGTGTGAATTCTGCTTTTTATTGATCATAACAATACCTATGGTTTTGTCTTATTTATATAAAAGGGATAATATTTAATTATGCCAATGGAGAAAAATCAATGTTATAATCATATATTTATTGACTTATACATATTTTTTTTAGATTTTAAGTCATCTCTGCACCTGATGTGGGACTCGAAGTCACAATCCTGAGATCAAGATCACAATCCCGAGCTCAAGATCACGATCCTGAAATCAAGCATGCTCTACTGATTGACCAAGCCAGGCGACCCTCATATATTTAGATATAGACCCATTTATGTATTTTATTTAAAATTTCATTTACTGGTAGATCTTGTAATTGTAGATCTCCATCCCAAAGAAAAGTGATGTGACTATATAACAATAGCAAATTCCTTCTCTTAAAAACTTCTCTGGTGGATACAAAGTAATAATAATAAAAAAAATATATAATTATAACATGAGGTGAGTTGTCCTTTTTTTTCTTTGGTCCTTTTTAACATGCAGGGCAAGAAAAAACATTTAGGATGCTTTATGGCATATCTTTGTAGTGTAAATTTGCAACTATTACTACTGCTACAATTTCTTAATTGTTTCTCTTCCTTTCCTGGCCCCGGGAAGCCACGATGAGAGGTCTTAAGGTCATCTGATGTGGGCACAGTCTCCCTGGTCCCTCGAATAGGGCAGTGTTCTTTAATTGGGGTGGTCTGGGTTCCCAGGGAACATCTGGCGACATCTGGAGGCAGCTGATTGCCACGACGGGGTGAGGGACTGCTACGGTACCTGGTGGGCAGAGACCAGGGATGACGCTAAGCATCCGCCAGCGTGCGGGACAGTCCCTACACAGAGAATTATCCGGCCCTAATTGTTGGTAATGCTGAGGTTCGAGAAAGCCAGAAATCGAGAAATCCCAAGAAAAACGGTCACATGATTTCCTAGAGTACCTTGCTCTGATAGGCTTTAATTTCTTCATAGGTGTGGGTCTGCCACGCCAGCTGGTGTAGCTCCTCCATGGTGTACTGACACGTCTCCAGGTGGGACTTGATGATGTTCTGTGCGATTCGATCTGTGAGAAGGAAGATCAGTTAGAGGGTCTGTAAGTTCCCGCTCTGCAAAGAAACTAGCTGTTACTGTTTCCTACAGGAATCCCTTTGGAGATACTCCAATTGTATGAGTGTCTTTAACCCTACTATCTGTCTATGTATCTCCTAACTATTGTCTTTTTTTTTTTTTTTAAGATTTTATTTATTGAGAGAGAGAACACAGTGAGAAAGTACAAGCGGGGGAGCAGTAGACAGAGGGAGAGTGAGAAGCAAGGAAGCCCAATGCGGGGCTTGATCCCAGGGCCCTCAGGTCATGGCCTGAGCCAAAAGCAGATACTTAACTGACTGAGTCACCCAGGCATCCCTCAATTTCTAGTCTTTTACTCCCTCCCCGCTTTTGGGTCACAAACCCGGGGCTTTACAAGTTGTGAAGTGTTCAAATAATAATTATTATCATTATTTATTTTATTTTATTTATTTATTTGCCAGAGAGAGAGAGAGAGAGAGAGAGAGCGAGCACAGGCAGGCAGAGTGGCAGCAGAGGCAGAGGGAGAAGCAGGCTCCCCGCCAAGTAAGGAGCCCGATGTGGGACTCGATCCCAGGACGCTGGGATCATGACCTGAGCCGAAGGCAGCCGCCTAACCAACTGAGCCACCCAGGCGTCCCCAAATAATTCTTTTTAAAATAAATACAAATGACCATGTTTCCTGCTTTTTGGCCTAGAATACCAGTAACACGGTTGACATTTCACTCCAAAGACTTTAAAAATATTTTGAAAATCACCAGACTCCCATTGTTTATCTCAGAAAGGGGGAATTTATTTATTTTTTTATTTATTTGTTTGATAGAGATCACAAGTAAGCAGAGAGGCAGGCAGAGGGGGGTGGGGAAGCAGGCTCCCCGGAGAGCAGAGAGCCCGATGCAGGCCTCGATCCCAGGACCCTGAGATCATGACCTGAGCTGAAGGCAGAGGCTTTAACCCACTGAGCCACCCAGGTGCCCAGAAAGGGGGAATTTAAATATAACTTTATTGGCTTATGTTTTTAAAGAGAAGATAAAACAATAATCTAAAAAGCTAAGTTCTCTGTTGAGAAAAGAGAAGAGAGTAGAAGGACAAGGTAGAGGCTAGATGCTCTGATATTACTTTTGTAGATTGGACTTTGGAACCATATAAATATCTTACATGATAAATAATGGCAGAAGGAATATAAATGAAACAGTATTGACTCATGAGGTGATAATTATTGAAGTTGGGCCATGGTGACGATTATATTCTCTTTTCTAATTTTTCATAAGAGGAAATTTTTTTTTTAAAAATGAGAAGATGATTACATTCATAAAAAAGTAGGAACAAACAAAAGAAGTCTTTTGGGGCTATTCATCTCAAATGAGCTGTATCTGGTATTGTATCTTAAATACCGAACATTCTGGGTTTGGAGGTATGGCAGTTGAACAATACAACCAGACATAACAGATCTCCTCAAAAACCTGCAACACGTCTCCTAGAGCTAGACAGAGCTGGTAGGAGGTTCCTTCAAAATCCCCTCAGCTATTTGAACATAGGAATAGCATGAGACCTCGGGAACCCAAGTACCCAGGGATTCTATATAAGTGGGGTGAGTAGAATGAAGATGACCAAATCTTTTTTCCACCTAATAACTGTTCTTGGCTCACACAGGAATAGAATTTTTCTATTGTCTCAGGTTATGCAATTTCAGATGCAATTTCTGTTCTTTCTAAATGGCCATATTTCATTCCTCCAGGATAACTCCCAGAGTGGTGCTGAGGCTCCTTCTTTTTATCTCGCTAAGCTTCTGGGACACGTGGCGTGAAATATATTGAGTTTTGGTGATGTAGAGAATAAAGACATGTACGCTTGTGCTTCCAGTGAGCTCTCCAAATAAAAAACCTTGTATAGCCCATTGCCTGGTATACTATAAACACTGAGTAAATGCTGGCCACACTGGTCATTATTAGGACACTCTATAGTATTTATCATCAGGGAAGCTATGTGAGGACTCCAATGGACACAAAACAGGGAGATTTAATTTCACAATCAGTACCACTGGAGGAAGATATTTCAGTATTTCTTAGTTTTCCAATCAGAACCATTAAGTGCTAGATGTAGAAGATGCTACAAAACGCTAAATTATGATTACAGTTATTCTCTGCAGTTGAACTGAATGAATTTCTAGACTCCCATTGCTTATCATATCCTAAAATCCTTTCTTTAAAAAAATCCTATATTCAAAATTTTATTGAATATCCTCCGATGTTATAAAAAAAAAAGGGCAGGAATTACTTTATACATCATATTAAAATAGATTGGTATGTCATGGTTCATCATTTTTCAATTTCACTTGGGCAGTCTAATTATTTAGAATCTAAAAAAAAAAATCTATTCCTAAGAATATGATGAAAACATAAGGGTTTTTATGGCTTTCTAGTTTTCAAACCTTTATCTTCTTGCTGTAGTCTGCCTTCATCTTCAAAGATATGCTGATTTGTCAGTAATTTACAGGCTTCAGGGTTTATAAGCAAAACTGCAACTGCCACTCAAAATTGCATTATGGAGAACTCTTTATCTGTCCCTTTATGCCATCTCCTGGGAAATACTGGCCAAGGTTTAAAAACTCTCTAGCCTTCTGCCACCAAAGCTTGGGGTCCTATGGGGAATAAGAAGAGGTGGGCATAATAAATACATGGACGGGTTAAACAAAGCCGGAAGTAAAATCCACACGCATGCTCAGATGTCCACCCCCGCTTCCCTGTGTTCTCAGGTGGAGGGGTCGGCTGCTGTTACGCGTGATTCCATGTCCAAAGAGCCCTGTTCCACTTAAACTTGGATTGTGGTTATTTGTGCCGATCGGTCTGTTCCAGACCTTTCGAGGTTGTGTGTGTGTGTGTGCTTTTCAAGAACCGCACTGCGGAGCCGAGCAGAGTGCCTCCACACGCTCATTCAAGAGATATTTTTTGAAAAGCTATTTTAGACCAGGTTAAGGTACAGATCTTTTAAAATAGGACATTGTCTTTTTTAAGGGGTCTTACAGTATCATACATCATGACATATCATATCATAATATAGTAAATGCCCTTGAGTTGTTCTGGGAGCCCGAAGGAGAATGTCTCCGACTCAGTCTGGGGGAGGCAGAAACATAGCCGTAGAGAAGGTGCCTGTTGGTCTGGGTCTGAGCAGGTTTGTCATGGGGAGAAGAGAAAGGCACACACCTCAGGGAGAGGGGCTGCCCTTACAAAGGCCCAGACAGAAAGCTATTAGGAGATAGATAATTTCTGCTCCTTATAAGCCTTACCTCTTACCACCAATTTCCCTTTTACCAAGAGAGAGACTGAGTACCTCTAGAGCCATTTTTACAGAGCCAGCAAATGGGGATTTGGAATCAGGTATGTCTTTCCTGGCAAGAGCTCTGTAGCGCGCAGCAGAGAGCACGTGCACAGATGGGAGAGACGAGGCTGGGATGGAAACCAGCACCCACGAGCGGAGTGAGCCTGAAGAATGTGGGCTTCTTGTGTTAAGGCAACTGGGAGCCAGTGGAAGCTGTGGAGCAGGAGAGCGACCCGCTGGAGTTTTTCTTTTATGAAGGTGACCTTGGCCATGGCAAAGAAGAGGCAGGGGCATGAGGGAGTACCCAGATTAATCAGGCCATGGTGAGAAGTCAAGCAAGAGAGCAGGAGGCTCTGGCTCCAGGACAGTTCCGAAGCGGGGTGCACGGGACCCGCGGGTGTGGCAGCGAGAGAGAGCGGGACAGGAGACAGAGCATTCAATGTGGGAGGTACTCAAGCAGTGCTGAGTTGGTAACGGCGATGCTGAGAACGGCCGTCCCTCCGCCCCTCCCTCCGCTCACTCGTCTTCCATTCTCTGCTTTAGTTCACAAAGGACCTACGAGAAAGCTTACACCGCCCCACGCTAGAGGATCTTAAAGCCTAAGCACTCCCAGCTGTTTTGAGGTCAAACATGGAGCGCGCACCATTACTCTCACACCGTCTTGGTGAGAAATCAAAGGTAAATCTGACGTAAGAGCCAGGAATATCCGCGGGGCGAAGGCACAGCGCAGCCCTGCTCCGTGCGCTCCCGGCAAAGGTGAGCCGCGCGCAGGACCCAGGTGGGCCCCTCGAGGTCACCACACCGCAGGGTGAACTAGACCCTGCCCCAGGGAGCAGGCCCGAGGGCTCCTGCTGTCCATTAGAAAGACACGCGGCCATCAGAGGAGATGCTCTGCCCGGCGGAGAGTCTGCGGTTGTGCAAAGGGAGAAGGATTTCAGAAGAAGGGACAAAGGGAGCGACAAAGAACACAGGAGGCGACGTTCCCGCTAGGAGCCAAAGGAACTTTCCAGAGCCCTTGCCTGGAGAAAGAGAAAGGGTGAGAGTAAACGTAGTCCTCTCCAGGGACCGACCGCATGAGCAGTCCGGACAAAGAGACTGAGGGAAAGGAGCAGAGCACACGGAATCTCTCCGGGCAATCGCACACCTTCATCCGTTTCCCGGGCTGGGACTGCACTTGCTGGTCGGAGCCTACTTTCTGTCTGATTCTTTAACCAGCCTGGGCCCCGGGTGACAGAGGTCCAAGCGGGAGCCCACCGCCCCGAGCTGGGATAAGGGCTTCCAAGGGGATATGGCCCGGATGGCTGACAGAGGGGAAGGTCTCCCGCCTTCAGGGACAAGGTCCATGAACTCTACCTTGCTCTTCCTGAGATCAGGGATGAGGCTGGAGGTTTCTAAAGTGGATATAAAGACACAGATACATTTTCTCAGGAGTTAAGGCTCAGTATATATATGTTCAGTGAGACGCAGGTTCGTCCAGTTCACACGAGCTGCTTTGATAGCTAATAAAGTGATGTCAAGGAATGAGAAAAACAATCTTAGATGCTCCGTCTAGTCATTTCTTTTCAATCACGATGAGGTAAAACACAAACACTGATGCTGCGAGGAATAACTGGGTGTGTAATTACAGGCTAATGTCAAGTCTATGAGCCTTGTTTTCTGTTTGTTCATTTCACAAGCAACTTCTTGTTCTTGCTTTCTCTCTACGCCCCTCTGCCCCAATAAAATTGATGTTTTGTTTTTGGACTTTGACCCTGATACTCTTCTTGAAGAAAGGCTTGTTGGAACACAAGACTTATAACTGACTGGCAAAATTTGCAACTCCATATATCAAGTAACTTTATAAGACACAACATCCAATTCAAGTGAAAGCATAATCCCAGAAGATTTTTAAGTAATTGATACAGGGATACGTTTATGGCACAGATTGTAGCTAACAGATTGCACTTATCTCCAAACTCACTCAGTTGTATATTTAATGGTATGCATAGCTTTTTGTATGCCAATCATACCCCAATAAAGAGGCTTAGAAAATAAGTGATATAAAGCAAATATACTTAACCATTTTTGATTAAAAAAAACAAAAAACAAAAAACAACCAAACAATATCATTAAAATTGTCACACCTCCCTGGAACTCTTAGGGGTAATCTTCAATCCACTTACAATGTGGGCATTAAGAAGAGAAAAATTAAATTTTCGAAGGGAAATCTAGAATAAAATTGATGGCAATTCTCAACAGTGTGTGCAAAAGTTATAGAACCCTGGGGCTGGAACTGACCTCCGTCTTCCATTTCCAAATGGACTGTATCTAAATAATTTCAGAAGTGAACCGGCTCTCTATTCCCCAAGACTTACAGGACTGCCACACCCCTCCCACATCCTCATCAATCTTCACTGTGATCTGCTGAATAAATCTAACAAGTAGGCAGGGACTCCTTCCTTAAGGCATTTAGAAATGGTTGAGATGTGTGTGATAAAGTTCACAAAGGTAAGTGGAGTTTTAAAGATCAGTCCTGTTGCCCAATGTAAAAATAGTATTTTGAAGTAATGCTTAAAGAAATACATGAAAAATAATTTTGCATACGTACTGATCCACAGAGTAAAGTGAGGTTGGGAAACAAGTCATCCAAATTACCTAATCCTATGTAGAAAAAAAGGTTATGTGTGTATATTTCGGTGAGGAATAAGTAAACTGACAAGTAAGGTGACAATTCCTTGTTTATAACTGTAATGCTATAAAACGAGGACCAGCTTGCAGCTTCTAAAATAGCAAGTGACCTTCTGCAGCTCTGATTTCAACTACTCAGCGGGTTTTTTCCACCAAAGGGGCTTATTTTAGCTCTCACTAGACATTTCAGCAAATGGTGCTCTCCAAAGGCTGCAGCATCTCTGACATGGATTACACAGGTGGTTTCATTAGAATCCCACATCCTGGGAGCGGGGAAAGTTGAGTATATCTTTAAAAACTGCTGCTTTCAGTGTTATTACCAAGAGCACCCGTGGCCCAACTGTACCAAGGAGAGAAAGCTGAGACTCCACGCTATATATAGTGCATCTGAACTTCCTAATTCTTTCTCCTCCCCTTCCCCCCCTTTTCTTTGCTCTGTAAGAAAGGATGGTTTCTTCCTGGTGAACTATACCCTCTATTCATTTTCCTCCACAAGGGATTTCTTTTAAACTTGGAAGTATTCTCCCTAAAATACTATATCTCCGCCTCAATCAAAATGATTAATGAATTTTTAATTTATCGCTTGCCTTAAGGATCTGGAGAACCACTCAAGTCTCTGTTTCGTTTGTATTACTGGTGTGAAAGAGGAATTCTTAGGGGATTCTCTTTGAATTAATGCCAGGATATCTTCACGGACTTGCTCAAGGCAAGTTTTAAGTGCCTGCATTAGGTTTTCAGAATATCAGGATTCCTCAGAATCCATGCTCTGAGGGAGTAACTATAATATAGTAGAACAACCGTTTGAAAGGTGAAGCATTTAACCAAGTGTGCATTTCGTCTTTTTGACCCGCAGACTACTAGTTTTGTAAGTTTCCTGTCACTGAATAGAACAAGTACACTGGTTGGGGTTTAATAGGTGACTATCAATTTCAAGACCTTTCTGATTTTTCCAATCTCTATTTAGAGCTTCCTATTTTTTAAGCATAAATAGAGCTGTGCTGTCAGCATAAAACCATCAATAACATTTAAGCTTAAAACAGCCATCTCTTGGGGCGCCTGGGTGGCTCAGTGGGTTAAAGCCTCTGCCTTCGGCTCAGGTCATGATCTCAGGGTCCTAAGATCGAGCCCCACATCGGGCTCTCTGCTCAGCAGGGAGCCTGCTTCCCCCCTCCTCTCTCTCTGCCTGCCTCTCTGCCTACTTGTGATCTCTATCTGTCAAATAAATAAATAAATAAAATCTTAAAAAAAAAAAACCCCAAAAACAGCCATCTCTTAATGATGCATAACCGCAACAGGAAAGTCGTATATTTTTAGCATTTAAGTTTCTTAAATTCTTTTAAGAAGGAGTTGGGGGCATAAATAACCTATAACTCCTTTGTTGGCTCAGTTTCATGGTCTAACCACTCACTACTCCCTCACCAGTGAAATAACATAGCTTCTAGTCTCCTTTTCATACAAATTCTACTGCTGATGAGTATATCAAAAAATGGTATAACAGATTTTTACTTCATGTAGACCTGAACCAAAATATTCTTAGAATTCTTCAGAAAAATTATATTAACAAAATGAGACTATGTAATTAACTATAAAAAATGATGAAAATGTGATCAACACAGTTTGATGAAATATGAACACAGAGTAAAACAATGAAAAAAATTAGATTACTATTACTTCCAGTAATATTATCTGGGCAAAGACCGAATGAATGGATGGTTAATAAAAATGGTTACTATTTCCTCAAATTTTAGGAAGCTCAGGTAAGAGCACTTTATTTTTTTTAAATTTTTTATAAAGATTTTATTTATTTGAGAGCGAGTGAGAGAGATTAGAGAGTGAGAGAGATCACAGAGGGAGAGCGAGTAGGAGAAGAAGACTCCCTGCTGAGCAAGGAGCTCAATGCAGGGCTCTACCCCAGGACCCTGGGGTCATGAACTGAGCCAAAGGCAGATGCTTAACAAACTGAGCCACCCAGGTGCCCCAAGAGCACTTTAAATAGAAGGTAAGAAAGCAGAATGTAAAGAGGAAAAACTGGAAGAAACTCTATAGCATTGATGTCTAAGCAGAGTATAAGCCAAAACACAAAGCGTCACAAAGCAGCAAAACAGATGAACTATGTAAGAGGGTGCTTTCTTAATACTTTAATAATGGAAAGCCATTTGGGCTCACAGACGTTTTATTTTATTGTGATAGTATAGAAGTCTAACTTTTGGGAAATTACAGCTCCCTTTCTTCAAACTAGTTAATACAATCAAGAAAGAGTCTTTTATGAAAAACATTTCAACATTAACTTTCATAGCGAAAGACCTCTTTCACAGAACAATCAGGAAACATCAACCTGCTTCAATGTCCTAGAATTGATGAGTTCTAAGGGAGCTATCTTCTAAAACAGAGGAAGCCAATATGGACCCCTTTGGATTTTTACTCTGTGGCCTTTGGGAAGTCACTTAACATCCTAAAGTCCTAGTGTCTTTGGGTTTGATTATCTTTCTAAAGAAGGATTTGGCAGGAGAGACATATTCTAAGGACTGTGTGAAGCATGGCGACTTGAGTCTGAGGGGCTACATGGGAATTTCTCTTTGTTCCAACTCATGAGGGAGAAGTCTTGCAGAGTTACGGAGGGTGTTCTCAGATGGAACAGACAAGAGCAATGCAACCCAGAGCCCATTAAGATCTCTCCCCACACTCTTTAAAAGACCGCACCTCTGCGTGCCACCCGAAGGACAATTAGCGGGTCACAAATGATGAAAACCTAATTATGAAAATTGCTCAGGGCCATCATCAGCATTGACTTTTACTATTTGGATTTTGTTGACCTATGGATTGACTATGAATTTAAACTGAAGCAATCCCCCTCCCTCTTTTGGAAATTTAGTTAATGTACTTCTGACCTTAAGGAGGAACTATTTCAAGGGAAATCTTGGGAGGTAAACTTTTAACATTTCCAAACATTAAATCCAAATTTTTGAAAGTAACTTGATTCCTTAAATAATACCTTTAGTGGACTAATGTTTTAAAACAAGTGTTTTCTTTCTTTCTTTCTTTCTTTCTTTTTTTAAGATTTTATTCATTTACTTGACAGACAGAGATCAGAAGTAGGCAGAGACACAGACAGAGAGGAAGCAGAGAGGAGGAAGCAGGCCCCCCGCCGAGCAGAGAGCCCGATGCGGGGCTCGATCCCAGGACCCTGAGATCATGGGTCCTGAAGGCAGAGGATTAACCCACTGAGCCACCCAGGCGCCCCTAAAACAAGTGTTTTCTAAAAAAAAAAAATAAAATAAAAAAAAAATAAAATAAGTGTTTTCTATATAGTCTTGCTCTAAGTCATCCTACAACAAACTTGTCTGAGAACAAGAAAGCAGTTCCACAATGGGCCTTAGAAACATGGCTCAAATTTAAATAGCACATTTTTTCTCCTTAGGGTAGAAGGTATTTTGCCTCAGGAAAGTTTAGATCCTAAAAATAAAATCAAAAGAATAAGAAAAAGAACAAAACAAAGAAAAAAGTCTTTCCAGCTAGGAACTTCCCCCACAGGTCTCCCCAAACTCATAAAAGTCAAAGAAGTCAATCCTGAGCCACTGACAGGGAAAGCCTCTCAAGCTGGTTGTATCCTATGCCAGTAACACTGAAGTGCATTAACCTCCAGTGATTTGGCCATCAAATGACATTTCTGTGTTCCTCGATGACCCATGTGGTACTTGAACCCTAACCCACTCTTCCCAAGATGGGTGCATGGAAAAGTAGTTCAGGGCTCTTTCCAAGAGCCAGTGTCAAAGCTTGCAATGACTCTCTCTCTCTCTCTTTTTTTGGTTGGTGGATTTTAGAGTTTTCTTACGAAGTTGTGAATTCTGAGTCAAAAATTAATCCCGACCTAGTATTGCTAGGAAAAGTTCAGTGAGGAAGATCAGTTTTGTGCAATTTCAAGTCAAAACAGAAAAGGTGAGTTAAGATATTTACCTAATGGAGTGAATGCTAGCACATTAGGAAAGCTGTATTAATAGAGAGGTAACGCACGTCGTGACAAATATGCAAACATGTACACGAACTTGAACTGAGCATATACCTTTGTATTGCTCATAATGTAAGCCATCTTTATATTTGTTTGGAGCCTTGCTGGTCACAGAGTACTTCTGTATACATTATGCCACTGACTCCACTAAATGCACAGAGCTTGATACCAGAGTGACTACAACATATCACTAGGTGATTTTGGAACATCTTTGTGAGGTTATTAAAAGATATCTAGGAGGATACGGATTTGAATGACCGTAGCAAAGAACCGTAGTTCTTTGTCCCAGGACACTTGAGAGGAATGCACAGCCATGGACTGGTTAACACAAGAGTGTGGCCACGGTAGAGATCCCAGAAATGTGACAAATGGAGTTGGTTAGACCAGTCCCCATATCTGGGAAATTTCCCTTGGGATAGAAAGCAGGATTCTAGAAATGGCAGCCAATTCTGTAGATGGCAAAGAACAAGGGGGTGTAAAAATTTCAGAGGAGTCAAGTAAATCTCTTTCCAGTGCCAGAGATAACTGGGTAAGCCTGGGGCTAGGACTAAGGCCCTTTAGCAGTCCAGAACATATCTTCATTTTACAGTCTCCTCTCTTCCCACAAGAGAGGCTCAGAGAGGTAGTCAGGTTGGAGTGGGCCAGTGAGGGTGGGTGGATTTACCCTGAACTTGTATCTGCACAGCATCCCATCCTCTATACTGAATGAACATGAACTCCGGTATTCGGAGATTGCTTGCCACCCTCTTCTTGAGCCTCTGGTTATCCTTGATGCTCATTTTTAACCTAGGTTCTTGTGTTTTATTTTGTTTCAGGAGTGTGGATGGAAGAGAAAAGGCTGGTGCCGAGTTCTGGTCTAATTGTGGTTATTAACTTTATCATCGCTAGGGTCAGCCCAGCACATGGGTCTCCCTCCTCATGAGGGAGGTGTAGTTGGCTACAGCCCCAGGCAAGAGCTTGAGCACCTTGTAGAATAGCCCAGCTGCTTGCAAGACCCTCCTCTCTACCACCCTACCCTTCTCTTTGGGGAGTGGCTGTAACAGAGGGAGTATTTGTACAGAGGGCTGAAACTCCCACAGGAGGTGGGAGAACCATAATCCTTCAAAGTCATTTAATCCAACCCACCTTATTTTTCTGAACGAAGAGACTGAACCTCAGTTCACACAACTGGTATGTAGAGTAAGGATTCTCATCCTCAACATATGGTCCCTAAACTGCCTGCAAAGGACCTGTGGTTGGGGGGAGGGAACAAGAGGTGCTGGAGGACAGTGGAAGTTCCCAAGATGTCTTCCCTCAAAGCAAGAACGCAAGAACAAAAGACACTGACTTTCCTTTCCCGGTGCTGCCTGAACAATTTTTCTCACTAATTTGGTCTACTTCTATTTATTTCAGTGACTTACTAGACAGTTGCTCTCGAATCACATGCCTGCCTGTGTGTGCCACCAGTGCCATTGGGGGACAAAGGAGATATGCAGCTAGAACTAAATTCTACTCTCTGTACCATTTCCAAATAAGTCATTAATTACATACAGAGAAATGTATATTAAACATACATATGAATATGCATAGAAAGATTTAAGCAGTTATAAAAGATTTATCTGCAGAAGCATATGTCATTAAACATGCCACCTTAAGACCATAGCACCTGCTTTGGGTTCTAAATGAGTAAAAACTGAAACACCAATATTGATAGACTTCCCCCAAATAAAGCATGCTAGTGAGATCTTCTGTGTTTCTATGTGGACTTGATAGAATGGAGTAGTAGTGAAGGGGACTAGATCACTTTCATACCAATCTCTTTGCAAGCTCCTCTATTACTACTCAGTTCTGGAATAGGTAACTTTAAAAAAAAAGGCTTATGTCTAGTTTTTAGGCTTAAATCTCCAAACTCCATAAATGGAACACACAAGAAACAGGAAACTAAATCTATATTTAAGATTATATAGGGAGACCAAGGAATTCGTGTTTCTTTATCTAGAGAGAAAATTACTAAAAGCAACAGCAAATTCAGGCGGTGTGTGTAAAAGGTAATTCATTCCCTTAACCTCAGAGTGAATTTGATGGAGCTGCCCCCAACTCCTGATTTTAAAAGCATATTGTTTGGCTATTTGTCTAGTACCTTGCAGATATGTTGTCAATCATCTTTGAGCTTAAATGAGCTTTTCTTAAGAGTACTGGCCCTAGGGACGTCTGGGTGGCTCAGTGGGTTAAGCCACTGCCTTCGGCTCAGGTCATGATCTCAGGGTCCTGGGATCGAGCCCCGCATCAGGCTCTCTGCTCAGCGGCGAGCCTGCTTCCTCCTCTCTCTCTGCCTCCCTCTCTGCCTGCTTGTCATCTCTCTCTGTCAAATAAATAAATAAAATCTTAAAAAACAAAAAAGAAAAGAAAAGAGTACTGGCCCTATTGGGTCCCCCAACCCGTCTGATAGCTGCTGTGGAGAGCACATAGAGAAGCCTCCCTTCTTTTCATTGCTCGCTCGCTGGGAACCGGCTAGCCGGCATCCTCTCCCTGACACCAAGCACTGCAAAATTTTATCTCCAAAGATGTAACACATCCTTATGCGAGCCTGAAGTAAAGTTCCAACTAAACCCAGTTAATACTGCTGCCTAAATATTAATTTGCTGCTTACTTTTGTCCTTGTCTTATTTCACAGCTTTTTCTCCTACAGGATTTTGAGAAACCCAAGGATATAATTCTTGAAATGTTTCATATTTTTCTGTTTGTTTACTCATATTTTGTTTTCTATTTCCAAGACCACAAGAATAAACTATTCCTATTAAGAGCTATGGCTCAGCATAAGCAATACCTGCCCCCCCGCCACCTCCCTCACCTCCCCGAGGGTCTGTGGTAGCATCACGCCCAGGACTTGTAATGTATGACACACTGAATTACTATCCTTTGTTTTCATGTCTGCTCTTAGCAGGTGAGGGCAGGAGCCACAGTCTGCTGGTCTTGAAGGCCAGGCACATTTCAAAAAATGCCTGGTAGTCTAGGGCAGTTGAGGACCTACATCAGAATTTAAACTTTGTCACCTAACTAACTCTACTCTAGGAAAATCCCTTAATTTCTTTATCTGCAAAATGGGATTTCTTCACTATACAGCTGAAGGCATTGGTGTGAGGATCAAAATGGCTAACATGCATTTTCTACACTTCTCTCCATGAAGTAAGTTATTATTATTAGGTCCTTAACCTAAGAAGTTTGTAGTTTCTTTGGTACATTTTTAGAAAGACAAGCTTGGATTTTCCGGGGAATATTCCTGACTCTCCTGACATTCCTTTAACTCACTTTTTGGGATGACCCTGCTATTGTTTCCACAGCTGTTTCATGGTTCTGAAACATGTGGTTTTTAAAAATTAACTCCAAGCTGTAAGACCATATTCTACACGAACTATTCCCCAAACTGGTTTAAAAAAAAAAAAAAAAGCTGCTTTTATGATAAATTCAATACCAGAATAATGTCGTGCTTGTACGCAGTTCATTATTCCTTCAGAAACCAGGGGAAGCAGATCAGGGCTTCTAATAGCCAAGAGTGATGCTCAAAAATTCTTTAGTGTCATATCACTTTCAATTCACCCAGTGAGAATGTGGCTAAAATCAGACTTTCTATTTTGTCTGAGCAGAGTTCTCTCTGTGACAATGTGCTACCAGCCACATTAGAATAGATGCTCATTAATCAAGGCAGGTCAAAATGTCAGCTTTCTCACTCTGGGTGCTCCTTTGTAGCACCTAGAAGGACGGCAGGCAGGCAGCAAACACTAGACATGCTTTGCTGTGCAAATGCCAATTACCTTGCGAGGGGTTCCCTTTGGTGGGAGGACATACAGTATAATGGTTCAGAGAATGGCTTCTGATGTTACTACCTGAGCTCACATGCTTATTTTGCTTTTTTATACATTTTGTAACTTCTGAGCCTTTTTTTCATCTGTAAAATGGACACACGCCTACTTCTGTAATAGGCATAATACAATTGTTATAAGAATAAATGGAGGACATTGCTCAGCCCAATGTAAGTGCTCAATAAAAGGTACTTATATTACTTGTAATAACCACTAATGTTATTAATTATAACAATACGAATCACATTGCAATATCAATTACATTAATAATAATAATAATGCAGCTTACGCTTGATAGGTGCCGATCTAAGAGCTTACTAGTCTTAATTCATTTCATCAACACCCTCTGGTGGGACTGCTGCTGTTCCAGGTTTACAACTGAGACCCAAGGAGATCAGGTAGATTGCATACGGGAAAGGGCACACTAGGATCTGAACTCAGGCTATTCAGCTTTGGAAAGAATTCTTCACCACCATCCCATACCACAGATGCCTTTCTGCTCAACGATAATGCTATGGACACGGTGTTTTAGTGAAACGAGGGACAGATTTTTGGATGGTGCAAGAAAGAACAGTGTATCGCCTTACTGTGGCTTGTCATAGGTTATGTGCACTTGACACGCATAGCAGGAGTCTGTGTCCACTAGATGGCATTGTTGTTTTAATGAAATGTGAACCAAGTCACTACTTGGGTTTAGGGGCCTGCTAAATTGGCGAACAGCAGCAGGACAAGCCAGCTGGATCCCTGAAAGTCTGATGGAAGAAACCCCCCAACTTTACAGCTCAGCTAGAGATCTCTAAAGACTAATGGTACCAAGAAATAATCAAGAAAAAATACATGCTAGTTTTTATCTGGGTGTTGATGTCTATAGAAAATCTGGATGAGTTTTGCAATCCTCTTGTCCAAACTCATCAATTCATAAATAAATAGACAGAGGGCCAGAGAGAAAAAGTTACTGGGAGACGGAGGTCCAGACTTGATGGCTCTGGCTGTAGTTCTCTTTCCTTAATACTTCCGACCGATTCTAAACCACAAAGGAACTGTGGTTTCTGAATTCTTAGAAGCCTTTCCTTTGGGGTATGGGACAGAGGACTGCTCAAAAATGAAAAGTTCTTGCCTACGTTTTATATGTATGTTCAAAATCAAGACCAGACTCAGATACTTAGATATGAAGGAGGATACAAGCAAAAACTGGTGCCCATTTCTTTTTCGTTTTAATATGTCGTCTTGGAAAGACTGACTGTACTTTATTTATTTAAAAAATTTTTTTTATAGAGGGAGAAAAGGAAGAGGGGCAGAGGGAGAGAGAGAATCTTAAGTAGGCTTCATGCCCAGCGAGGAGCCCGATGTGGGGCTAAATCTCACAACCCTGAGATCATGACCTGAGTCAAAATCCAGAGTTAAAAGCTTAACTGACTCCCAAGCACCTGGAGTGACTCCACTTTGAAAGACTGACCTTACTGGCTGACAGTGCAGTCTGTGGATATTAAACCCAAGCAGGTAGCAGAGTAATGGATAAGCCAAAGGACTGGAATCAGACTGCCTGGATGGAACTGAAAAACCTGGGAAAATCCATGAGACGCCCCTAAGCCTCTGTTTCCACATCTATAAAATGGGAATCATATTTTTACTATGAGATGTTTGTGGAAATTAAATGCATGTAAAGTGCCTAGGACACAGTTAAAAAGCCAAGGTTAAGGGTTGCGTTGAAAGTGAAGGTTTTTGTCATGAAGGCTGATGCTTAGTCTTCTGTGTCTCTCGGCTATGAGTGTCATTGCAGATGCTTTGTCAACAACTTCCTTACTCACTGTCACATGCTAAACTGCTAAAAAAGAGAGATAAGGTTTCAGGTTTTATAACTGTGTAACATCACTCCTTCCTCAACCAGATGGTGGAAGTAGCCAAGATACATATGGCACGGACTTCATTATGTGTTCACATCAGCTTTATTTAAAACAACTCGTAGGCTTTGGGCTCCTACTCATAGTTTAGACAGAGAAGGTGACTGGCGTGCAAATAATAACCATTGAACACTTGCTGAGTGTCAAACATTGCTCTGTTTTGCAAGTATAAACTCATTTAATTCTTACTACAACCATGTGATCTAGGAACTAATACTTTTCCCTTTATAAAGATGAGCAAACTGGGATCCAGAAACTTGCTCCAGCTTAAATAATAAGCCAGAGTCAGCACTGGAACTCAGGTGGCCTGGGGCTTAGTGACCCTCTCAAGGCAGGACGTGAGCAGGCGCTTCCTCCAAGGTTCCAGAGGCCCAGCTCCCTTCCCTCCCACCCCCATACCTAAGACCACAATGAAGTCGGATGGAGCCACTGTCTGGGTAGCTCTTCTAGGCTACTGTTAACAGGCAACTTTGTGACCCAGGAGGCTCACGTGAAACCTGCATCAATATCTTTATGGCAGTTAGTTAACGAGATCCACTGGTTAATAGACTCCTGAGCTTAACAGGGTAAAACAAAGTTGTAACAGGTCAGAAGAGAGCATGGCTAGGAGAGCGCACTCTTGAGGACTGCTCCTTAAGGGATCAAAGATCATCGCAGCCAAGGGAGGCCTGTGACTCGCCCTCTTCACGGTAACTTACTGGGTGCTCATACATTCTGTAACATTCCAGACTCCCCTCTTTCCACGCCAGGAATTCAGACTCTCTTCCCAGGTAGAATTCTTGAATTCAGACTTATAAGAGACACAGATCTTTACACAGGTCTCTGGTCTACTCTGCTTTTATTTATTTAAAAAAAAAAAAAGATTTTTATTTATTTATTTGACAGAGAGAAATCGCAAGTAGACTGAGAGGCAGGCAGAGAGAGAGAGAGGGAAGCAGGCTCCCTGCTGAGCAAAGAGCCCGATGCGGAACTCGGTCCGAGGACCCTGAGATCATGACCTGAGTCGAAGGCAGCGGCCCAACCCACTGAGCCACCCAGGTGCCCCTACTCCTCTGCTTTTCAAAAGAAGGAAATGGAGGTACTGTTTGCTTCTGGTTTGTCCCAAGTTATCTTAGAGGACGAGCTGGAACCCTGTTCATTCAGGTATTACAAACTGCTTCTACATCCCTTAGCTATTTTATTTTAAATAGCATCACTCTGAATACTTGCTGAAATTCTCATTTTTGCCAATAACATTTTCCTTCAGTGATGAACCCAAATTCAACAGAGAGCACCTTTACACACAGCACCTTCCTGCTGGTCATGTCCTCTTTCTTCCTTTGCCCAGCATCAAATTTTGTGGGCCAGGAGACCAACGACATTTATCACAAAAAAGATTTTTAACTCAAATAGCGTTTTTCACTAGAAGCCATGCACACAAGCCATCGAACCTAGACCTGCGACAACGACCACACTATGAAGGACCAAGGCGACTGACTTCAGAGCAGAATTGCCAAAAAGGAGCTGGGAGGCGACTCCCACTTACCGATTTCGGTCATCGTGATCCCTGGCGCTAGCTGCCCGTTGTTGAAAGAGCTATAGGTAAACAAGTTGGGTACGGACGTGAGGTCGTAGATGGGTTCTTGCTTTATCTGTTTGATTCCAGTCATGTCAAGTCCAGATTGATCCGGGGACGGCTGGCCGGAATCCACGCTGTAGTAACCCTCGGACTTGGGCAGGTCGATGACGTGTCCGTTGGCGTAAGCGCCCCCCGCCTCGCCGCTCAGGCTGCCGAGGCCGTTGCTGAGGCCACCGCCGTACACCCTGGCCAGCGCCTCGGCCTCCCCGCTCTGCTGCTGCCGCTGCTCCTGCAGCCGCTGCTGGTGCTTCTGCACCTCCGCATACAGGCTGTCCCGCTGCTTCTTGGACATCCTGCCGAACTTCACAGCTGCAAGGGAGGGTGAGAGAAAGGCAGGAGAGAGGCTTGGGGTTATCATTTCGGCAAGTCCAAGGGGTCCTGGGTCCTTGTCCCCTCCACATCGATGCGCAGAATCCCAGCACCTGGATGCCCAAGAGTGCCTTCACCTGCCCCCCGCATCTGGGGAAAGGTCAGACTTGGGAGGGTCCATCCTGGTTTAAAATGTGCATAGTGAGAAATAAATCTAAGCTTCGAAGAAATGTCCAAACTTATGTATGTATCTCTTATTGCCATGAAGTTAGAAGGCATAGTTCCTGGTTCTTTCTTCTGTGCAGGGGAAAATCCACAAACCAAAAGCTACCAAACAGCGCCTGCTTTTAAAATGTCAACCAAGGGGCACCTGGGAGGCTCAGTGGGTTAAGCCTCTGCCTTCGGCTCAGGTAATGATCCCAGGGTCCTGGGATGGAGCCCCACATCGGGCTCTCTGCTCCACGGAGAGCCTGCTTCCTTCTCTTTCTCCCTGCCCACCTCTCTTGCCTACTTGTAATCTCTGTCAAATTAATACATAAAATATGGGGCGCCTGGGTGGCTCAGTGGGTTAAAGCCTCTGCCTTCGGCTCGGGTCATGATCCCAGGGTCCTGGGATCGAGCCCTGCATCGGGCTCTCTGCTCAGTGGGGAGCCTGCTTCCTCCTCTCTCTCTGCCTGCCTCTCTGTCTACTTGTGATCTCTGTCTGTCAAATAAATAAATAAAATCTTTAAAAAAAATTAATACATAAAATAAAATAAAAAAAGGATTTATAAAATTAAAAAAAAGTCAACCAATATTCTTTCTTAGCTTCCTGGGCTAAGCACTAGGATTACTAGATTGTTGGAGAGGGCCCTATTATTTCACATTAAAAAAATATATATTTTATTTATTTGTCAGAGAGAGAGAGAGAAAGAGCACAAGTAGGGGTGGGGCAAAGGGAGAAGCAGGTTCCCCACCAAGCAGAGAGCCCAGTGAGGTACTCGATCCTAGTACCTGGGGATTATGACCCAAGCTGGAAGCAGATGCTTAACTGACTGAGCCACTCAGGTATCCCATATTTCACATTTTCTAAACAGCACAGTTGGTGAGACCAAGGATGATAAGCACCATTTGAAGTAAGCATTTGACTTCAGTTGGCTTTTGGGACCAAATTCAGTCTTTGGAAAATAGAAGTTTTGTCTATCCAGTGCTCGGCAAGTGAGCCCACCGTTATCCTTCCTTTCTTGTTCTACCACCCCCGAGTTTTATATTGCCTATCTCTTCAGGAAAAATCCTTAGCCATTGTGAGGAAAAAGAAGGAAGAGGCTCTGTAAGCGGTTACAGAATAATCTGAGGGTGTTTTGATCTGAATTCACTGTTTCTTAACTAGAAGAGCTTAACCTCCTGAACTGCTATGGATAGTGACAGTTTTCCTCACAAGCGAGTATTTGAAGCCAAGGGGCCACCTTGTCTGAATCATCAGACACTGTGTCGTTCAGTTCGTGTTCATGGTGGGGACTCTAACAAACATGGAGGTTCCTCTCTGAGTTTCCACTTTCTTTTCTTTCCCAACAATGTTCCCATCACCTTTTTTCAAAGAAAATATTTTTATTTATTAATTTATTTTAGAAAGAGAGAGAGAGATCCCAAGTGAGCAGGGAGAGAAGCAGAGGGAGAGGGACAAGCAGACTCCCTGCTGAGCATGGAACTGACTTGGGGCTTGATCTCACCACCCTGAGATCACGACCTGAGCAGAAACCAAAAGTTAAATGCTTAATGGACTGAGATATCCAGGTCCCGCTCCCCCAATCACCTTTTGGTACTGGAAGCCCAGGGAATGTAGAAAGAAGAAAGTGGAGGGTAGAAGCAGGTCCAATTCCTGGTTTTAGTCACTAGTGCTGGTGAACATAATTTCTGAGAACAACTAAATGAGGAAGTGCTTAAGAACTCTCCAGAACAGAGAGTCCCCAGAGAGATACCTACTGTGAAAGAGCTGCCATTTCACAACGCCCCCGTCCCCTGCCATGTTCCATCAATGTTCATTTTCTCCTTCTGTTGGTTACAGAGCTACCAAATTCTATGTAAGCGTTGGCTGTTCAGAATGGAGACCACATTCCCCAGCCCCCCTCCCTGGCAGGTGCCGCGGTGACTAAGTTCTGGGTGGCAGGAAGTAAATGGAAAGGCTACATATACTTCTCAGAGTGGGGACATGCTGTCTTCTTCCTTCCCGCCCGCTGGAAGGTTGTGGCTATGAAGGCTGGATTTAGAGCAGCCCAAATTTCCTGTTTCTCCTGAGTCCTCCTTAAAAGACTGAGTTGTGGTACTGCCTAAGCAGAAAAACAAAGGGGTAATTACCCAGTAAGTTTTCTGACTGAAGACAATTCACATGTTTAATTCACACCAAATTCCCCTTTCCACCTCAACTGTCATTTTTATAGAGTCTGGAATCATTCAGATCCCTGCATTTAATTTTGTTGGTAGAGACACACTCTTTTTTAGATTCTGTATCTCAGACATACATTTATGTGCTATATTTCCAGTTTGTCCATGGACCAAATTCTAAAGAAAATTTTAGGGAAAGCATCCTATGTACCTCTATACTGTATCTTTACAAATAATATATATAACATTTTAACTATAATTTCATAAATTTATTAATAAATTCATATATTTTACTTAATATATAAATTCCTTTCGGAAAACCTTTTTTGTTTAAGAAAAAATAAGCCGTGATAACTCTGGATTCAGGAAGAAGAACTTTTCCCCCCAAGAAATTAAGTGACACCCTTCTTTATTTGCTAACCTGTGCTTTGCATTCATGTAGGTTCAGAATAACATTTATTACAGAGCTATGCAGATGGATACAAAATTTCTATTTATTGTTTTAGATTAAAATTTTATTTTGGCTAGAGTAGATCTACCTTTTCTTTTTTTTTTAAATTTGAGAGAGAAAGGGAGGAAGAGCTGGAGAGAGCATGAGCAGGGTGGGGGTCAGAGGGAGAGGGAGAAGCAGGTTTTCCCCTGGGCAGGGAATCCCATGTGGGGCTGGATCCTAGGACCTCTGGGATCATAACCTGAGCTGAATACAGCTGCTTAACCGACGGAGTCACCCAGGTGCCCCATGGAGTATATCTACTTTCTTAGTTACTTTAGTAGAATACTTTTGTGTTTAAGATCTATAGAGGGGAAAAAAAAAAAAAAACTGGGGAGAAACTCCTCCGCTGCGGAGACATAAATGCAACGTCTCTTTTTAAAACCCTTTCTGTTTAAACCTTGCTTCAGATTTCCATACACTCTGCCTTTAGGTGAAATATACATTGAGGTGAGTTGATTGCTTTAATGACCCTGATTCTTCCTACCTATTCCCAGGGTAAATGCACACCACCCTATCATTGTGGGCAGGGCCGTCCTGCCCCACCCCCTTGCCACAGGGTAATGTGACCTGCTGTGGGCCAATCCCAAATGGGAGATTGACACGTGACAAACAGAGGCTTCAGAAGTACTTGTGTGACTGAATTATCTCACGAGGAAAAGGACATGCCTAAACCAGATTGCTAGAGGATAAGCTTTGCGAAGCCCCGCCCAAGTCCTCTGGATCTTTCCAAACAAGGCTATTTGCCTTCGGCAGAGGCACAGACTGACCTATAGCTGGAGGCAGATGAATGAGTGAACCCAGTTAAGACCCTACATTAAATAATTTTAGGTTCAGAAATGTGCTATTAACCACAGATCTCATAATCAAAGCGAACGAGGTCAAGTAAGTATGCTGTCCAGACCTCTGCCCTAGTAAACACCTGAAAACCCAATGGTGAACAGTTATGCCCTTTCCAGGTCACCAAACAAACCGAAATATTTTCAGAGACAACTTAAAGCTCTCCTACATTTTGGAATTATCTGGCTTCATCCTGAATCAAGAACTTCGCTGACAATTACTATATTATTTTAGAATAAATTTTCCATTTATTTCAGAAAGACTGATGAGCCAGTATTTCAGTTTTGTACCCCTTCCTGTTACAAAAGTCGTGATATATTTGGGGAAAATGATTCTAGTACATGGAATAAGTAAATCTACTGAAAACTTTCCTGACAGATATATATTATACATATAAAAAATTCCTTGTCACCATTTGTAAAAATGTTTGTTATATTCATAGGCCTACTTCTAATAAAGGCTGCATTACTATTATATTTTCAAGTATTAGCATTTTTCTTACCACTACTCATTAATCAGAATGGCACATATTTTAAGCATTTGCCCCTCTCAAACTTGAATTATTCTGTTAATGATTTTCACTTGAGTACAGAGGCAGCCACTTGTTAAACTGCTAGCTCTCAAACTCGCACGATTCTGTATACATCAGAGTGCTTTATAAATATTCAGTGATGATGATATTTGCTTATGATATGCTCTTATCACTCATTTTGATCCCATACTAGCAAAGAACAATTTTATGCAAAATATTGGGAATCTTTTCATATTTATTTAGATTGTGGGATTCTTTTTTTTTTTTTTTTAAGATTTTATTTACTTATTTGATAGAGACACAGTGAGAGAGGGAACTCAAGCAGGAGGAGTGACAGAAGGAGAAGCAGGCTGCCCACCAAGCAGGGAGTCTGATGTGGGGCCTGATCCCAGGACCCTGGGATCACAACCTGAGCCGAAGGCAGATGCTGAATGAGTGAGCCACCCAGGCGCCCCAGACTGTGGGATTCTAAATGGAACAGAAGTGTTTGGAATAATTATAAAACAAAGTCATCGATTCTTTGAAGATTTGTATTTACTAACACATGACATCCAGAGATGTGTTTTTGGCTTCAAGAGAACCCAATCGTAGAACTACCATACTCACTTTGGAAATTATTTTATCTTACAATCTTTTGGTTGTAAAGTTCTCTATGCCTACATCTTGCTGCTTACCAAGGAAACCGGTCTTAATTTAACTCTTTTTAATTTCAAGGATATGCCTTTTTTATAGTGCTCTAAGCTTTGTAGAAAAGATCAGATTCAACCTACCCAACCCTATTCATAATCTAAAAATATTCTCTCTCCTCCCTCTCCTTTCCCAGCAGAACTTCCTGTGATGACTGAATGTTCTGTATGCTTTCCAAGATGGTAGCCACAAGCCACATGTGGCTACTGAGCACTTGAAATACAGCTCGTGTGCGTGAAGAAGTGAATTTTAAAATAAATTAACTTTTAAAAGTTTAAATTTAAACTTAAATAGTGACATGTGGATACCGTTCTGGATACTGGACAATGCCATTCTGGAGAAGTAGAAGACTAATCTGTGATGCCTGGCCTTGTAGGGCAGCTGCTGCTTTTTCATTGATGGATGTCATTTAGGAGGTCACACACCCAAATTATTGCAAGGTGTGTGTCATGCTTTTTCTTTGGGGCCCCATATCTTCCTGCTGGCACCAAGCATTTTTTCCTGGGTTTTGTTTGTTTGTTTGTTTGTAGTAGTATAATGGGAAAGAGTTTATCCTGAAGACTCCTGAAACTAACATTTGTGAAGGGCCCATTAAAAAGAAAAATAAAAAAGAATATGGAGAAGATTTGGTGGGCGTATACATGCTATCCATTCTCACACATATAAACATGCGTGCCCTCACCTTTTTAGACACATGTGTGTGCGTGCCAAGTGGATTTGATTTTCGAGTTTTCACCCCAAATAAATTTCAACAAATTTGTTACTGCTGAGTTTTTTTTGTCTACTCATATATGTGCCATGGCTGATAAATCATTATAGAATGGAAATTCAGGAATTAATGAAAGTTCAGTGATTTTAATAGTTATATCAAACTATTCATAAATAGCCATGTTGCTTTGTTGACTAGGTATGGTGAAATAAACATTCTTGGTGCCATGTATAACTGACAGAGAGCAAATGCAAATATCAAAATGAAGATGGCACTTTCTGTCTGAAGGAAAATGGGCAAGGTATATGCAGAAAGAAGTTAGGTGTGAGGGCATCTTACCTTGGCCACTGGTACTACCACTAAAGGACCTTGAAGTACTTGCCTAATCACCAGAAGGTAAGCATAATAAATTAGTGGCAAAGGAAGTACGATTTCTCATTCTTGAGTCCTTACTAGACATAGGTAATCAACTATAACTTTGGGTCTTTTGAAATCCACAAACAAGGCATTACATATCAACAGGAGATTAAACCTAGTCTGCTACTTTGGTATAATATAATTTATTTGCTACAAAATACCCTTTATAATCAAGGTTCAGATGAAACTTCCTCTATATAACATAGTCAAGAATTGTTTTCCCTTAGAAAGAATCATCTTTTGCTTCTGCTGGAGCCTCATTCCAGCAGCAGAATTATCCTTATTCCCAACCACTATACCCATTCCTGAGCATTTCTCCTCATCATTAGGTTTGACATAAAACATGTTTAGGACATCTTTTTGAAGAAATCTCTGGCTGCCTCTGGATTGTCTCTGGACCTAAAATTAAGGTGGATCATTATTCTGAATTCCCAGTGTCTTTAAGACATTTTCATTGTATTGCTTTTACTTGCAAGTTTTTGTGCTGTGGTGAATTTCTTCCCCCTTGAGAGTAGATTGTGGCTTTATCCATTAAATAACCCTTCCCCCCAACATATTTCTTTTATGCCATGGGATTCAGACAATCTCCTAGATTTTGAGAACTTTGGACCATATGCCTTTTTCTTGTCCATAATTCTGTTCACCAGCATGGACTCCTAAGACCTGCCTTCCAGGTCTTTTATTGTAGGAAGAAGTAACAAAGACAAATAACTAACGACTTATTTTTTTTTGCACAATTATTAATATATACTCTCCTTCAAATACTATCAATTAATATATTGCATCACTATGGTGAAAATAAAATATAAAGTCATCAACTCAAGTTCCCATATAATTTCACTAAATAAATCCTTAAAACTACTAAATCCCCACCCTCTACTTTCTTTACTTTAGTTATGTGGAGGTACACAGTGTAATCAATTTACCCTAGGAGTAAGCTACACAGTTAGCAAGTAAAACAAGAAAAAACAAGAAAAACAAACAAAAGCAAGAAAAAAAGGCAAGAAATACAAACAAAAAGTCATTTAATAGAAGTTTTGGAAACTTACATCCTTGCAACTTTAGAAAGCTACCTATAAACTGAAAGGCTCAAAGTCAGATTCTTTTTTTTTTTTTGGTCAAATTGGTCTCCTAGGTATATGTTTATGCAAGGCAAAGTTAGGTGGACTGGGAAGTAGAAAAAGATAAACAAAAAATTATAAGTATTTTGAGAATGCAAGCTAAGAACTGAGTAGTTTTTATGTTTAGATACCAAGACTTATGGAGAACTGATTTCATCCAAATGAGTAAAAGGCTCAGGGTGATTTAATAACTCATAAAATCCCTTTATATCAACAGACAGTGCATGCTAGTTACCTGTATTTCTTTAAAATCTGGAAGCCTCCCTCCCTCTCTTCCTTCCATAGTACCTTGACCTTCATTAGGTGTGACCAGAGGCAGAGAATCCGCAACGATTTACACACAGAGAATAAGTACCAGGGGAACTGCCTGTATGTCAGGCTCCAGGTAAAAGAGAAGTCCATGGTTCATTCAATAAACATTTAGGTGCCTGCTTTTAACCAGACTCTGAGGATACAGTGAGAACAAGACAGAAATGCCCCCAGGACTCAGGGTTGCTCACAACCTGATATAGGAGTGCTGTGGCCAATGTTATTGGGGAAATAATTAGTTGAGATGAGTGCTTAAAAATGAAAGCAATACTAGATGAAATTCTTTGTGTGAGTTTGTTTGTCCTGTTTCATTAACCTGTGGAATTCAGCTGGGGACCCACCTCTCCCATTTGGGCTGTATTATGAGAAGGACACCACCCACACGGCCTTTTTTAAGACTTGGACTTCTGTTACAGCCTTTGCAATTTTCATGATGCTTTCCCAAAGTCCATGCCCAACAGCAGAATTCTCTGCTTCCTACAGACATGCAGGCCGTTCCTTAGCATCTCCACGTACCAGGCAAGCTATGCAACTGTCAGACTTACCCAGTGACCTAATGGTCCTGGTTTGCCTGAAACTATCCCTGGTTTTGGCTCTGAAAATCTCACATCCTAGGAAACTGTTCCTGCACAGGCAAACCTAGATAGGATCCAACCCAGGCCTATGTGGCTCTCACCAAACCTTGTTAGCACAGTTTGCTCCATGAACAACAGGAAAGTCTTCTTTCTTCCTATTTCAGAGGCAATACAGTATTTTTATACTTTCTTATCTTCTTCATGTACAACCAGCACATGGTTTTCTTTTCTTTTATCCCCAATTCCCTTTGTCTAGAATCCTTCCGGTGGCTTAAACAGACTCCAGCAAAGCATCCATGTGAAAGCCTTTAAGTAAGAAATAGGAACGCAGTGTCTTACCATCTCTCGACATTCCTAGGGCAAGACACTTTTGCAGTCGGCAGTGCTGGCAACGGTTTCTGTTGGTTCTGTCGATTAAACAGTTTCTCTGCCGTGGGCAGGAGTAAGAGGCATTGTTTTGTTGGCTCCTCCTAAAGAATCCCTAGAAGCAAAAAGAGAATGGGAGGGAGGTGGATCTATAAGAAGGAAAATGGAGAAAATTAACATATACCTTTGCTACGTTTTCTACAGTGACTGGAACTGGGTTTAAGTAAAAAAAAAAAAAATTTTTTTTGACACTTCTCCTTGGTTAGCTTACAGATGTTTGCACTGGGGAAAATGTGTACTATCTGCAGAGAGATGAAGGTGTCTTTCATTCATTCATTTAATCAATGTTTACTTAAGATGTCTGTGACCTGGACTGATCTCTGCAAAGAAAAACAGAACATAGCTCCTTCCTTCAAAGAGGAGGGAGTGGGGAAGGAGTGGCAAAGGACAGCGTCATTGCCAAGCCAAATGCGACAAAACATGATGGGGACAATAATGCAACCTTACAGCAAGTGCAAGGGGGCGGGGAAAAGAACTTGGGCTGTTGGTCGCAATAGCTGTACTGAGGAGGGTGGGCCCAGTGTGTACCATCACCTTCCTATAGTTCCTAAGATGCACATTCACCTATTTGAAAAATTTTAAATTTGGCCAGAATGCATCTGGAAGGTTGTTTTTTTTAATATCAGTGATGTCCCTTATAATTAACCTCATCTCTAAATAAAGGAAATATGGTATATACATTGTTCATTAAAAATCAGCAAAAATAAAAGCTGAACACATGCTCTTTCTTGGCCTCAGGCTCGGGAGATGTAGGTTTTCCTACAAGTAAGTCTGGGTCTTTCTGGTACAAATGTAACTGCCATGGACTGTACATAACCCTTCTAGATAAATCCACAGCTGAGTTAATCATTTAAAAAATTCTTTGGATACCCTTGCCTTAATTAGAAAACCCTACAGGGGAAAATCTGTGTTTCCTCAGTTATCAACAGCAGGATAGAGCAGGGCTGGGTCTAGGGTCACAGCTAGTGAGGCACCCATCTTGGCCACAAAATTTAAGCGGAGCCAAAAAACTTGTTAATCAGGATAAGTAATATTTTAACACAATATATTGAGAATCAACATAAATGCAAAACACCCCATTTTCTTTCAGTTTGGGGCTCTCCTACAGCGTGGCCTGGCACGTGAAGAGAGCTCGGCCGCTCTTGTGAGGAACTTCAGAAATAGATGTGTGGTGCGTATCTTTTTAGAGAGTAAAAATGCCAACCAGTTTTGTGTTTAAGCTCCAAGTCATTCAAAACAAGGACGACTTTGGTGCCCACAGGCCCACGTGTATTGCTTACATAATGGACCAGTGATGGCAGAAGGAGCTATCTAATTGTCTAGTTCGAATGAATTCATGGAGCCTTTAAAATGGAGCTCACATCCAATCCCCAGGGATCGAAATGATGTACTCCCTACACAAATGGCTCCTGACATACAATGGTTCAATTTATGATTTTTTGACTTTACATGTGGAGCGAAAGCAGTGCGCGTTCAGTAGAAACCATACTTTGAATTTGGATCTTTTCCCAGGCTAGAGAGAGGCAGTATGGTGCTCTCTTGTGATGCTGGGCAGGGCTGTAGCCCCAGCTCCCAGTCAGCCTGGCAATCACGAGGGTCAACAATCCCCTATACTCACAGCCATTCTGGTTTTCACTTTCAGTATGTTATTCAATAAATTACATAAGATATTCGACACTTTATTATAAAGTGGGCTTTGTGACTTTACCCAACTATAAGCTAATGTAAGTGTTCTGGGCACACTTAAGGTGGGTGATGCTAAGCCTCGATGTTTGGTACGTTAAGTGTATTAAATGCATTTTTGACTTCAGGTATTTTCAACTCACCCTGAGTTTGTTGGGGACATAACCCCTATGCAGGTCAAGGAAGATATATACCATCAAAGCAGTCAGAAGCCATAACTTCGGCCCATCAGTCTTGATAAAAGAGGACTTTGAATTTATTTTTTAAGAAAGCATTGGTGGTTTTTATCTTTGGATGCTTTAGTGCCACTTAGCAAAAGAGCTGACAGAGAAGACTTTTGAAGTCATAGCCACAGTCCTAATTTAAGGCCAATTTGACATTAATTATGAGGCATTTCTTGCTTATCTGTTGTTCATTATTGCAAATGAGGTCTTTGGCATAAAAAAGAGATTCTGTTTCAAGTTTTATTGAATGAGGAGGAATTTGAATAAGTGCACAAGCTGAATTGATGTTATTTGAAATGGGCTGTTTATGTTGACTCAAGAACCATATTATGAAAATTCAGAGGTTGATAGTGAACGTACTGATTCCGACATCTTATTCTGAGCAGAGTTTCTTGAGTTTTCTATTTGGAGAAAGATGCAGCAGATTGACACATGTGGGTTTTCCCAGGACATAAAAAAAAAAAAGTAGTGTCATGTACAATGTCATTCTGGCTACACCTTTAGAATATGGTTGTGAATGGCAATGTAGTTTCTAGTATTGGATCTTTTTCCTTTAAACAGAAAAGATGACAGGAACCTACACACTTGTTTCTGGCTATTGACCTGTTCGAATATCTTTGTTTCAGAGTCAAGTCTTCTGGAAATTACTGTTTAAGATGTTTTGCTTTTTAACATGAGCATACACTCATATTTTGAAATCGGGCGTTTTCTTAATAGAGCTTATATGTTGAAACACAAAACATCCACACTTTGACACTGGTTAAAAAAAAAAAAAAATGTATGTGGTGGATACTTTGTAAACCAGACCAGAGGCCTTAACATTGCATAATAAACCAACACAGTGGTGGGAATGCTTTCCCTGGAGGGTTCAGATTCTTAAATTGTTAATGTTACGAAGAAAACTATTTGTCTAAGGAGAATAAAAAATCGCTGATTTGTAATTTTGCTTGTTTCTTCTGATGAGCTGGAAACAACTGCATTAAGTTGGGTAACACACAGTTCTCAGCTGTAGGTCTGCAGAGGACCAGAACGTAGCGCAAGTCTCATGCCCTTCAAATACGGATGATCACTCACCACTTTGAAAGCAGGTCAGTGTATCGACAGGTTAGTTACATTTATGTTATTCTCCCCTCTCTGTATCCTTTTCCCACTTTATTTTCATTTATTTCTTTTTCTTTTCTTCATCCCAGTTTCAGTTCCAGGAATCATACTTTCTTGAGACTATTATGAAGACATGGCCAGTTTTTCACATACCACGACTATCTGACCGTTACATGAGCTTCATTTCACATGTTTTTGAGTCTGTTAAGATTAAGGCTTGTTCTTAGAATCTATGGTTGTGGTACATCTCCTTCAGTCTACAGATTTAAAAAATTTTTTAATTTTTTAAGTCATCTTTCTACCCAACGTGGGGCTCGAGCTCAAAACCCTGAGATCAAGAGTCATGTACTCCACCGACTGAGCCAGCCAGGGGCCCCTGTCTACCGATCTTCAATTAATTAATGAGTTGCTCTGCTTCCATCTTTGATCAAAAATAAGATTGCTTTTGCCAATAACTTTGCAACATGTCATTTTTCACTCGCAGAGTGTAGCTACATTTTCTGTGTTCTGGTGACACTTTGCCCTTTGAAATTAGGTGTGGAATTGTTTTTTATTTCCTCCGTGGTGTTTTGCCTCTCATTCCCACCCCCCCTTCTAAGGAAGAATTTAAAAAAACTTACTGTGAACTTTCAAGTTTCTCTTATTTCAGATTAGGTCTGTGTTAACTGTGATTTTCAACTTTGTATTTTAAGAGCAACTTGCTCATAGGAATTTGTCTTTTGAAGGGTTGGTTCAATCTCTCCTTGGAGAAGAACACTAGATTGAGAATAAAAATCCTGTGTTTTTGGCCATACTCTGTCACTAACTAGATCAGTGACATTGGCCTAATGGCATGATCTTGTTTATACCTCACTCACTGAAAAATGAGGAGGTTGGGGCAGATAATTTTTAACTAATTTAGAGTCTGGTATACTTCTGACATTCTATGCTTCTACTTTATTTTCTGGAATGTGAGAATAAAAGATGGTCCTGTGCATACTGCAACTGTTACCTGTGACTTCTTTCTCAAGCAGATTAATAAATCTAGGCCATTGGCTTGCAATCTTTAACCTTTAGTAGTTTCACCTAGTAATCAACACCCTTGAGTTTACTAAAGACAGTACTGTTAAAACAGGAAGAGGCTGTATTTCTATCTGTAAATGTGACTAAGTCAAGCTTTTAAAATCCATTTTTAAAAATCCATTTTTAAGTAGCTGCTGACCAGGTATGCAACCGCGAAAAAGCTGGAAGGCCAAAGAACAGAAAACCAACCCAGCCACACACCAAGCAGAAGCTCCCATGGGTGAGCAGCAAGCACAAGCACCCTTCAGCCCTCTTTGAAAAGATGTCACCACGTGCATGGGGAGGTACACCGATGCCTGAGGCAAACACGATGCCTGGCCAGTGCTGTGTTCAAGCCCCCTACCTTGCAGCCTTCACACGTGATCACTCCGTAGTGGATCCCGGAGGACTTATCGCCACAAATTTTGCATGGTATCACTTCAATTTGTGCTGAAAGGGGAAAAGACACATTTTGAGTTTCATCCTTTTGCTCTCCTGTCTCCTTCCCCCCTCTTCCCAGCATGACCTTAGGATTTGAGGACGCTGGGGTGGGGTCGCCCACCACTCCTGGAGAGAAAGGACAGCCATCTACCACCGTTTGCTTTGTTTTTCTAAAACTGACATATATAAGCAGGGATCAGAAGTTTTCTAAACTCTTAGTTCACTGCTTCCTCTTTTTTAAGCTTGACCTGGTTACTAAGTTGACTCAAAAATCCCTTGAACCTGTGGCTTTGGTTCTCTTATTTTGCACTTCAAACACGAGGTCACTGAGAGCTATCCCATGCCTCATTTCAACAGCATTTTAAATAAGTAAATGAAGCAAAACTGGAAGGGGTGATAGAGCCTTTACACATGATGTGGCTGGATGTTTACTGGTGAAAATGTCAACGGAGACAACATGTATTGATCACACTCCACATGACCACGAGACTAATAAAAGTTATCGACACAAGATATTATAAATTAAGGACACAGATAATTTCACTAATACAACAAAATTAATCCATGGAGAAATCAGGGGAAAATGATAAAAACAGGTGGCCACTATGACTTTAATATAAACAAAGTAATTTCATGGGGATGAAGACATCTGGGCTGAGTTTGAAGACTGTGTACGGTGAGGTTAGGCCGATGTGAAGGGCAAAGGGCATTTCTGCCAGCAGAATGGAACAGAAGAGATCTGGAGTAACAGCGCCTCGTGATCATTGACAATGGCTCACAGACAACTCAGCTCTACTGGAAACGTGGGCCATGTGGTTGGGTAGAGGGAGTGATAGGAGATTATGGAGTTCCTGGGAGTTAGTAGAGGAATTTTCACCTGATGCCACTGGCCATAAGGATTCAAGGAAGGGAATAGGGTGAAGACACATTGGAAGTGGTGGTTTGGGTCCTTCAGAAGGGTGGGATCAGCCAGTTGAACAAAATGAAGCAGAAGACCAATTCAAAGGCTATTCCAAAGCTGGTGTTAGGAGATCAAAGTATGGATTACATCAGTGGCAGGAGAAAGGGAGAGAAGAAGCAAATAGGAATTTCAACTGGGATCAACAGAAGAAAGGACACAGAGGTGGAGACTGATGGAGAATCAAAGGTGACTTCAGCTTCACCCTTGAGGGTCAGGTTCAACAGCAGTTTTGACACAAATGGGGCTGCTGGTAAGGCAACTACTTTGTGGAATGTGGTAGAGCATGGGATTTCCATCTCGCCTGTGGGCACAGGTAGGCACCTGTAGATGGAAACTTGTGGAAAGATGATTTTAAGTCATCAGCACTGAGGTTATGGATGAATCCATGAGATAAACTTTATTTAGAATATAGTAATTCCTATGTCTCTGGTAGTATTCTAAGTGCTGTTAAAATTGTACACACCAGGAAGAGCTGCTATTCCTGTTCCCAATTTAAAATAATTATGCAAAATATGCCTCAAAATGCTTTGTACATCAATCTGCCGTTTGGATGCTTTTCTATAGTTTCTCACCCTGGAATATACAAAACAGATAAATGTAAGACATAACCCTCTTTCTCTTATTGTTTTGCATTTTTTAAAAAGAGAATACTTAGCTTTAGGAGAGTGTATTCAATTTTTTGAAACCAAGTATTTCATGGTAAGTTCAAGTCATCTTTATGAGCAAAAAATTCAGCGTTATGGCCCTATTTTTCGTATGAGAAAACTGAGGATTGAAGTGGTTAATGATGCCCTTGAGCTGCTTTGGGAGATGGCAACTAGAAATTAGCCAGCTTTCCCAACACTTTGTTCAGTAACCCTTTCCCTGCCTACCTCAGGTTTCGGACATGAATACATGTAATATACAATATAATTCCTATATTAGTCCAATAGCACCAGCCAGAGATAATGATAAAAACATCAGGAGTTGAGACAAAGTCAACTAAAACAGTTATGAGCCTAAGTATTTATATTAGTTCTGTTCCTTTAGCTTTCAAGTGAGATGAACTGGTAATTGTTTTCAAGGTTTTGTGATGGGGGAAAAATGTGAGAGTTGATGTAATTCTATTCTCTTTTCCTGGATTCCTGTCCTTAATCTGTTACTGATTGGGTCCACGGCCAAGACCAAATTCTTGTTCTTTGGTTTATCAAGTTTAGCTGACAAATGTCATAGATTGGTGAGGATTAAATGAGATATTTTATGTGAAGTGCCTTGCAAAGAGTAAAGAACTACAAAATGTCAGTCTTCATCAGCATCAGAACTATTGTTAGCTGGTATTTCTAATGCTATTGGACAAGAATTATGACAGACCACGTTATTATTCCTCTATTAAAAAATCTTATTTAAGAAACTCAAAAGAGTGACACTATACATTATTTGTACTTTTTTTTTTTAAGTGATGATCTTTCAAACAGGGGATTCTTTATAATGATTACAAAACTGACTAAAAATAACAGGTATCTGCTGTACAGTTGTTAGGCGTCTATGATATTAAGTCAGAGGCACTCTTTGCATAAATTACTCCCCAGGGAGTAACTTACACGTGGGGAGAATCTGCTTCAATAAGTTCTTAATTATAAAATGATCTAACTCTAAAGGAAATGAAAATAGAGGTAATTTGCCCCCCAGGGTGTGAGAAGATGTTTTTGAAAGCCACAAAGGTTATCTTATACAACTTGGAAAATACAAATGGGAGAAGGAATGATTCGATAGAGCATCTGCATATTTATACATATTTATTATCCCAGCTCAACGTGTAATCCTGAAGAACCATAAACATTTTAACAGTATTTTTAAAGAGAAAGAAAAGGGCATATGTGTGTTGTTATGTGTAGGAAGGCATTATCAACTGGAAACCAAGGACTGTTTTTACCTATCATGGCAGAACAGGTCATCTGAGGCGTATTATAGGTAAAGATAAATTTAAATAATTTAAAGGACTAATCCTATTCCTTTGCCTTCATTTAAAATAAACTGCTTCTGCGCTACAACATCACAACTCGTCCTATGTATTTTATAAAGCACGTCTTCAAGGCAGAGAATTTCGGACACTGATTAGGACAACGAGGACGTTACTGCTCCAATGGACACTTCTAAACGTCCTGCCAGTACTACAGCCACGGTCTGGTAGGCAGTTATCTTGCAGTGAACGCAGATCTGCGGACATGCTATTTATCACGGGTCCAAGCTGAACGTCCACGGAGGATGTGGTGGCTTGGACCACACCAGCTGTAACAGTGAAGGCACTCTAAGGTAACTGAAGGGGGAGTTCAACTGTCCTGCTTTTGTGCGACTCGCAGATTAATTCAACAACAGTGTTCTCTAAGAGACAAACACAGAGGAGCCGCGATGCCCTGAGAGACGGCTTGAGATGTGCTCATTTCAGTTTCCCCATTTCTTTTATTTATTTATTTATTTATTTATTTATTTATTTATTTTTTTAAAGATTTTATTCATTCATTTGACACAGAGAGATCACAAGTAGGCAGAGAGGCAGGCAGAGAGAGAGAGAGGAGGAAGCAGGCTCCCCGCGGAGCAGAGAACCCGATGCGGGACTCGATCCCAGGACCCTGAGACCATGACCTGAGCCGAAGGCAGCGGCTTAACCCACTGAGCCACCCAGGCGCCCCAGTTTCCCCATTTCTTATATCTTCTGCTCACTTCCATTTTCCTACTGGCAATCCTCTGTGGAGACTTAAGTTAAAATTTTATTTACCAACTAGATCTTTTTGTTATAAAAGCAATCCTAGATAGTATTTCGGAAATGATATTCATACAATATCAAAGACTATCATGAAAGATTTGAAAGAATTTGATGTTTTACCTTATAAAAGATCACATTAGGAAGTACGATTAGTTTAATACTCCCTGATTTGGCAGGCAGGTCCTATTCGATAATTATCAACTAGTCACAGTTGGTCTCTTCTTTGAAGATGGCAGTTCTCTCTTCTCCCCCTGTCCCCCGGTACCTCCTGAAGGCTCTCCCTTGCTTAGAGCCCCTTACTACAGCAGCGCATGAAGTCACCATGTGTTCAGTGCTTCCTGAGGATCAAAATGTACATATCTTTTGTTCTGGTCCCTCAGAACCCCCTGCTGCTGAAGGCAGGTGTGAAGTTAGATTAACTAATCCAGGCGAATGCATGCACTAGGAAATGCGTCACTTTGATGCATCAAAATACCTTCATTCTTAAAAGAATCCACCAGGCACGGTAGTAATAGTGGACTGTTCAGGTACTGTCTGGTTGAAGGAAACTGTGGATGTTCTTGTGGCACTCAATCCCCACTCCTACTCCTACAACTCAACCTGGCCATTTTTATCATCAAAACATTTTAAGTCTGTGGAGGAAAGTGTCCGAGTTAAAACAACAACAACAACAACAACAACAACAACAACAAAAAATATATATATATATATATATAAATAATTTATTTGACAGAGAGAGAGAGAGAGAGCACAAGTAGGGGGAATGACCAGCAGAGGGAGAGGGAGAACCAGGGTCCCCGCTCAGCAGAGTGCTCAACATGGGGCTTGATCCCAGAACCCTAGGATCATGACCTGAGCCAAAGACAGATGCTTAACTGACTGAGCCACCCAGGTGCCTCAGGACTTTTTAAAAAAAATTTTTTTCTACTGAGACCAAAGATCATTTGTATGACTCCTAAAAGCAGTAGTCCTAATTTTCTTTCTTTCAGTACAACCAAGGGATTCCACATATTCCCTTTTAAGCAGGGGTGCCTGGGTGGCTCAGTTGGTTAAGTATTTGCCTTCAGCTCAGGTCATGATCTCAGGGTCCAGGGATCAAACCCCACATCAGCTCCCTGCTCCGGGGAGAGTCTGCTCTCCTCCTCTCTCTCTCTCTCTCTCTCTCATAAATAAAATCTTAAAAAAAAAAAAAAGGCTTTAAGCAATACAGATTTCCCATGTTTGGAGTGAGGAGAAGTAATCAGAATCTTGCGATTGGGGTGGATACATATTTTGGAAGAGATCCGCAAGTGATTCTGCTACAGTGAGGCTCCCTCCCATTGAGGAGTAAATGAATCAAGCTGTGAACTAGGAACTCTGTAGCATGTGAACCACCTGCAAAGGAAATAAAGCCCAGGGACAAGCCTATAATCTGAAATTACTAAGGAGTGACCAAGAAGTTTCTATTTGTTTGCTGACCTTTGGTTTGGGGTTTACTATTAGCATCTTTTGTTTTCTGCCTTTCTTCTTTTTCTTTTTAAAAAGATTTATTCATTTATTTGAGGGGGGCTGGGGCAGAGAGAGAGGGACAATCTCAAGCAGACGACACACTGAGAGTGAAGCCAGGGTCAGGGCTCGATCCCAGGACCCTGAGATCATGATCTGAGGTGAAATTAAGAGTCGTATGCCCAGTGGACTGAGCCACCCAGGCACCCCCATTTTTCTTTTCCTGAAGGGAAATAAGAAACATCTGCCCCATCAACAATAACTTCCATTCCTGGATACTGGGTTTACCCCTCAGTTTCTGTTTCCCAGAATTTTAGTTATGCTAAAAGTGGGCAGAGCAGGAAAAACTCTTACTGTCTGAGTGAAGCAAAATTTGCACATACAAAACTTCCAATAAGGTTGACTATTTTGGTTAAAATTCCTTTTGCACATGGTCTCAGTAGTTGTGTAAGTTGCGGCTCACCTACTGTTTGTGGCAAGTCCTAATTAAAATCCCTGTTCGTAGTCCCTCCCTCTCTCACTGGCAGACTGGTAAGTTTCTACCTCTATCAGGCATACAATCTTCTGATGTCACAGAAGAGCAAACCTACAGGATAAAGCGAGTATTTCTAAGATCTGGTTTCAGTGCAACTCTGACTTATCAGAAAAGAGCGGAAGTGTGGAAAAATGAGACCCTTAGGAAAAAAGCAGAAGTCTTTGAGCTTTTATATCACGCTATGTGGTGACTCTAAAAGATTCCTGACATCGGATCAGGTCTGCGTTCACGTGTGTCTCAACGGGGTGCACAGCATCTTTAATCCCAGCTTCCTGCTTAAATACCAAAACCAGTGTATGCAACTCAGTACACTCTAATTCCTACGAGAATTCCTCTAATTCCTCTATCAGCATTTGGGATCTCCCTTTCTTCTTAAACTCTCCTCTGTAATATTCTGGGTGGTAGACTGTGTGAACCTTTGGTTCCATTCAGTTTAGACAGACAGCTTCTGAATGACCTGCAGGTAACATTTATTTTTATATTATTATATCCCATATGTCACTGGGAACAAGATTAAGAAAAAATTGCTATCATATGAGAATGGCAGAAAATGATTTTTTTCAAAGGCCTGATTTATAGGATTATCATGAAGGGCGTTGATTTATCTTCCAGAGGAACACTGAGCCCCAAAGAGTTGTTTGCTGACTCTAACTCCTCAATAGACCGAAACAACAGAGAACGAGAATGAGACCAACAAAGGACAGTAGCAGCAATTAGCATCATCATCAATAGCAATTACTGAGAGTAAGTTAAATATCCCCCTTGGAAGTCATAGTGGTTTTAAACTCATTATTTATGAATTGATTCCCATTAGCTACATCTTATCCTATCAGAGTTTTAATTACAACAAGATAATGTGTGTGTAGGATCTGACATCATTCAGGATAAAAGAGTCATGTCTTTGGTGACCACCCACAGTGTGGTCTGCACACCAGTGGCACCGGCACAACCTGGGGGCATGTCAGAAATGCCTCGAATCAAGACTTTCCCAAGACCAACTGAATCAGAATTTGCTTTTTAACAAGCTGCCTAGGACAGCATTCAGGTTTAAGAACTGCCCAGTGATGTCCAGGCAATTACAGCTGTAGCTATTCTGAGAACTAATGGAATTTTTAATTTCTCTGGTATTAAGGGAAATGAAAAAGTTTATGGCACTCAGGAAAAAGAGTTTCTAGTGTTGTCTGTTAGGTATATATCTTTTGTTCAAAAGGCAGGAGGAAGGACACTCAAAGAATTTGTTACAAAAAACCCTTGTCATTAATTGACAAGGCAGAAGAAAGAGAAGCCAGTGTATGACCAGAAACATCTTGCATTACTGTAATTAACACTCGGTGTACTGGGTTTCCTTTACAGATTTTAACGATTGTCAGCTGGGTCTACATCTCTTCACACTGTAACCCTGTGTGGTAGTATGTCTCCCCACCCCCACCCCCCCCGCTTTCTGCAGACCTGTTTTTGGGGTCTGACCACTACTAGCTCACTCAATGGATGCTCTTCAAAAAAAGCCTTTTAAGGAGATTTTAAAAAGTAGTTTTTCTATTTTAAATTTTTAATCACACAAAGTTTACTCCATTTTGGTGGAGATAAGGAGGTCAAACAACATTTGCAAAGAGATGAGCTCATTTCAGCTCTCCGTGGTAATCCTGGAGAGGATACCTTCGGAAGGCTACCCCATCTGGAGGAGCCATATTCACTAACACAGAGCTCAGTAGTCATGATGGTTTCTCACTGCATTCCTCCCATTCATCATCACGCTGTCCTGAACCCTACGATCAAAGTGTGGTCCCTCACCAGCTCACTAGAAATTCAGGCCTTAGGGGCACCTGGGTGGCTCAGTTGGTTGAGCGACTGCCTTCGGCTCAGGTCATGATCCCGGAATCCCGGGATCGAGCCTGCATCGGGCTCCCAGCTCCATGAGGAGTCTGCTTCTCCCTCTGACCTTCTCCCCTGCCATTCTCTCTCTCACTCTCTATCAAATAAATAAAATCTTTAAAAAAAAAAAAAAGGGGGCGCCTGGGTGGCTCGGTGGGTTGAGCTGCTGCCTTCGGCTCAGGTCATGATCTCAGGGTCCTGGGATCGAGTCCCGCATCGGGCTCTCTGCTCAGCGGGGAGCCTGCTTCCTCCTCTCTCTCTCTGCCTACTTGTGATCTCTCTCTGTCAAATAAATAAATAAAATCTTTAAAAAAAAAAAAAACTTAAAAAAAAAAAAAAGAAATTCAGGCCTTAGTTTCTACCTTGGACCAAGATAATCAGAATCTGCATTGTAACAATGTTTCTGTGATTCATACTCACAGTGAAATTTGAGAAGTCCTGGAAGAAAGAAGGAGAAGGTATTCTATAATTTAACTCTCAGAGAGTGTCTACCCCTAAACCACAACTCCATGTGAGGAGACTTTCATCTCAAAAAAAAAAAAAAAAAAAAAAGACATGGGGCACCCGGCTGGCTTAATCGGAAGAGCATGTGACTCCTGATATCAGGGTCATGAACTTGATTCCCACATGGGAGTACAGAAATTACTTAAATAAATTTTAAAAACTTAAAAGGAGATGTGTATTCTTGAGAGCTAATTTTTTTCAGTTATAAAAAGAAGAAAACAGCGATTATTTTGCTTCAGTGAAAAACCAGTCTCTCTGCGGTTCCTTCTTTTGTTTCTGAGCCTCTTTCTCTAGTCTTCATTTAGCTGAAATCTTCAACAGAAAGCTCATGTTTATGCAGCACCCCCTTCACTGAAGGAGAACAGGAATGGAGAACTCCACACACCAAGTCACACACAGATGACTCAGAGAGAACAGGCAGACTTCATTCCCTTGATAAAAATTCAAAAACAGCAAAACCCCCTCTTTCTGGGAGATGAAAAAATATAGTTTTTCTTTGTTAAATATCAAATTGCATTAAGACAGACAAATTACAGACAGGAAAAAATATTAGAAAACAAGAATGTGACCGAGGGCTTCTAATCAAAATATTCAAAGAGTTTTCAAAATTCAAAAAAAAAAAAAAAAGGGCAAAAGACCAGAAAAGACACCACAGCAATGATGTATGGATGGCAAATCAGCATATGAGTAGACGTTCAATGTTGTATGTCATTAGGGAATTAGAAATTAAAACAACCTTGTGATGCCACTACATACTTACCAGAATGATTAAAATCTAAAAAACAAAACAAAATGATAATATCAAATGCTGGCAAGGATGCAGAGCAAAAGGAATGCTTATTTGTTGCTGGTGGGAATGCGAAATGGAACAGCAGCTTTGGAAGGAAGTTTGGCGGTTTCTTATAAAACTACCTGGTCTGACCATATGACCCAGCAACTGAATTGGCAACCTACATCCACACAAAAACCTTTGCATTAATGTTGCTGGCCACTTTATTCATACTTGCCCCACAAAAGAGATATTCTTTAATAGGTGAGTGGATAAACCAACTACATTGCATCCAGACAAGGAATATCATTCAGTGATTAAAAAGAAGGGAGCTGGGGCACCTGGGTGGCTCAGTGGGTTAAGCCTCTGCCTTCGGCTCAGGTCATGATCCCAGGGTCCTGGGATCGAGCCCCGCATCTGGCTCTCTGCTCAGCAGAGAGCCTGCTTCCTCCTCTCTCTCTCTGCCTGCCTCTGCCTACTTGTGGTCTCTGTCTGTCAAATAAATAAATAAAATATTTTTAAAAAAAAAAAAAAAGAAGGGAGCTATGAAGCCATGAAAAGACATGGAAGAATCACATAGGCATAAGGTAAGTGAAAGAAGGCAGTGTAATTCCAACCATATTACATTTTGAAAAAGGCAAAATAGAGACAGTAAGAAAACAAAAAAATCAGTGCTTGCCACAGATTCAGGGGAAGGAGGGGAATATAAATAGGTGAAACAAAGAATTGTTAGGTTAGTGAAATTATTGTGCATGGTATAATGATGCATAAATATCTATCCATTGGTCAACACCCATAGAATGATACAACATAGAGTAAACCTGATATAAAGTATGGACTGTAGTTAATAATGGATCAGTATGGGCTGCCCCAACTTTTTACTAAACATGCCCCCAGACGCAAGGGACACAAAAGCAAAAATGAACCTTGGGGTTCAAGATAAAAAACCTTCTGCACGGTGGAGGAAACAATCAACAAAACTAAAAGACAACCTACAGAATGGTAGAAGATATTTTCAAATGACATATCAGATTAAGGGCTAGTATCCAAAATCTATAAGGAACTTCTCAAACTCAACACTCCAAAAATAAAAAAAATCCAGTCAAGAAATGGGAAGAAGGTATGAACAGATACGAACAGAAACTTCTTCAGAGAAGACATACAAATGAAAAAAAAAAAAAAGACATACAAATGGCTAGTAGACACATGAAAAAATGCTTAAATCACTCATCATCAGGAAAATACAAGTCAAAACCACAGTGAGAGACCACCGGTCATAATGGCTAAAATTAACAGCTCAGGAAACAACAGATATTGGTGAGGATGAAGAGAAAGGGGAGTCCTTTTACACTGTTGGTTGGAATGCAAACTGGTACAGCCACTCTAGAAAACAGTACGGCGGGTCCTCAAAAATTTAAAAATAGAGCTACCCTATGTAGTAATATTACATAATATATAATTACCCTATGTAGTGGTTGTGCATAATATGGAATATTATTACATAATATTTCATAATTATGTAATAGTGCATACCTAATATGCACTACTAGGTATTTATCCTAAGGATACAAAAATAGTGATTCAAAGGGGCACTGGTACACCAGTGTTTACAGCAGCAATGTCCAACAGCCAAACGATGGAAGGTGTCCACTGAGAGATGAATGGATAAAGAAGATGAGGTGTATATGTATGTATGTATTTAGGTGTATATAGATATATATAGATCTTTACACACACACACACATACACACACACACAATGGAATAAAACCCAGCCATCAAGAAGAATGAAATCTTGCCATTTATAACGATGTGGATGGAACTAGAGTGTATTATTCTAAGCAAAGTAAGTCAGTCAGAGAAAGACAAATACCATATGATTTCACTCATATGTGGAACTTAAGAAACAAAACTTATGTATATAGGGTAAAGGAAGGAAAAAATAGAGTAAGATAAAAACAGAGAGGAAGGCAAACCAAAAGAGACACTTAACTCTAGGGAATAATCTCTGGGCTGCTGGAGGGGAGGTAGGTGAGGGGATGAGGGTAACTGGGTGATGGGCAGTAAGGAGGGCACTTGATGTAATGAACACTGGTGTCCCATGCAGCTGATGAATCACAACATTCTACCTCTGAAACTAACAATAGAAAAATCTAAAAATAGTAAAAAAAAAAAAAAAAAGGAAGGAAGAAAAGGAAAAAAAACAATGTATCAGTATTGGTTCATGACTTGTAACAGATATATCACACTCATGCAAGACATTAATCATAGCGGAAACTGCATGGGAGGGGGTGAGTACCTCTATGGAACTCTATTCAACTGCTCTGCACATCTGTAAGTGCACTAAAAATTCTACTAATTATCAAAAATGACTGAATTACACAAAAGCACTTCTTTTGATGGAAGTGGTCAGGATCCTCTGAGATAGCCCAAGAAAGACGAGCAAGGAATACTTTAAAAATAATTAATTCTGCAAGTATTTGTTTATTTTCAGCCACAAATACAAGCAAGTCCAAGTTTCTGTCTTCAGAATGAATCCAGTGATTGTACAGCCCCACAGAGGTCTAAATAATTTGAATGCAAGGCAGACTGAGAGAGTGCTAGAAGAATATGGAGTAGAAGATGTTGATTTCAAGTAGGAGACGCTGGGAAGGTTTGGCGGGTGAGGTGGTTTAGAGAGTGAACAGAACTTCAAGTGGTAAATAGGTAGGAAAATGTCAAAGTTAAAATTGGTGACTAAAGATTGAAAGAGGAAAATCCAATTATGAGAGTAAAATTCTAGATGAGCTATTTAAACTTATCTTGGGGGCTTAGTTATTGGCGTTAAGTGAACAGTAGAACAGAATGCTTTTAGAACTATCATACGGCTAGGCTTTCTATCTGTAGTCACATGCATCTGGTTGAACTACATGAAATTGCCACTTTTTTTGTGTGCAAGGGAGCATGCAGGATTGGCAGTTTCATATGGCTTGTGTAGTATGGCTCAGTGCTCTAAGAGGTGGTCTGTATGCTACTTTCTTTTCAACAATACTTGGAAAGACCAGTTAACAGGGACATACATGATGAATATGAAAATCAAGACATCCTATTATGTATCTGAGGATGGACAATTCAAAGGTTGGAATAGGAACACTAATTAAGACTAATTACAGAAAGACACATACATCCCCTGCAAGTAACTGAAGTTTGGGATGGAAACCACACAATACTACTTCTCGTTTTCTTTATTGGTAAAGCAGGAGAGACCATTCTGGAAGCTCTCAGCCCTTGTTTAGTGAGTTCAGAGGGAAGAAAAATACATCTTTCTCTGCTTGGTGGCAAAAAAAAAAAAAAAAAAAGGCTAAATCTCTTGAAGTATGTTTAAAAAGAGACAAGGCAGGACCACAGGGAGAAGAACTAGGTTATATTCTAAAAGGCAGTGATCAGAATCCAATTTCAATGCCTTTGCTCTGGAAAAGAGAAACCTTATAAAATAAAAATGGCGTGCCATCCTCTTGTAAGGTATTTGGGTGGATTACTGTCCTGCAAGAAGACAATGTCCACATAAGATCAGAATGTTAGCACTATATTAACTTCTTTTTTTTTCCTGGTGCCATAATCTTATTTAACTGGCTCATAATGTCCTACAATTTGCTTGGATGGTCCCAAACTGAACTCTTTCATATTTAGAAACATCTTTTTTTATATTCCCCTAGCTATTAATACAGCAAATTATTACATAAACAAACTTTAGGACATGAGAGTTTTACGTCTGTTTTGTGTCAGAGAGAGGGAGAGACAATGAAATGGAAAAGTAATTGTCAATACAAAGACTTGCTTTGCCATTGGACAGTTGATTTGGTGAAAAATTTGTACAAAGAGACACTCCAATATGACATGAGGCAGTTTTAGCTTATAGGAAAACACTTAGAACATTTAATGGCATCACTGAATATTCTATAAGAACTCAGATTTTAGGCCCTCATTTTAGGCCCTCTCTGCAAGAGCTCTGACTTTGTTTTTAACAGCTAATGCTACCATAGCAAAATGTACTGCGAGTTTCTGTGCTGAGAATTACATCCTCACATCACGTATGTTCTAGCCAAGGCAGGTATGGGCTCAGTTTCATCCTTACATAAATAGCCTTTCCAAAAAAAGGAAGACATGCAGATTTTAAAGGAAGGAGTTTGCATCTTCACACCACACTAGAAATTATTTTAGAGGTCAAATGATAATTCAAGATGTCACTTTCAAAGCTCTAATAACTTCCTCCTACGCCAAACATCACAAAGGCCCTCTGTCAATGTAGGCAAAGGTTTAGCGACCAGCAAATGGAGAATTAGGAGTGCCCAGCTCCCTCGAAGACCGAATGCCTATTCTGCTGATACTGCACACTTTCCCTAAAGAGATTACCAGCATAATCCTAAATATTATAGGACCCAAGCTATCTTATTTTTGAGCTCATCAGATCCAGCATGCTGCAGGTAATCTGTCACAGCTTTATTCAGTGTTGACGTAAGCTGGCAAAAAGAGGTGTAGGAACAAAGGTGACCAAGTACTAAGAACAAATACCGTGATTTTCCAATTTCACTTTAACAAGTTTCCTTTGTTGTTGTCTTTTTTTTTTCCCCATACAACCAGAAGATTCACAATCATTGATAGTTTTTGACAGTGTGTGCATGGAGATGTTTACGGTTGGCCCGTTTGTTAGCTGTGTTTCTTATACATTAATTTATACCCAAGGCCTTTTGAGGCTATCAGTAGACTGAATCAATAGGAGAAAGGGAATTTTCCTTTTTCCTGTCATTTCTTTAGAGGTCTGAATTACTTCGAAGCTGCAAAGATATTTGGGGGGGAAAATAACAGAGGAAAGAGACTGGTGAAAACTACAGATTGCTGAGCACAGTACTAAGTATTCTACGGTAGTAACTTTTAAAAGAAGCTGCAGATTTAATTTAGCATATTCCTTTTAATTCCACTAAAATTGAAAAGGAAAGTAAAATATTTGTTTCTCTTTGCAGAACGTAAATACACATTTGCTCATATAATTTATTTAAAAAATGTGTGTGAACACACGCGTAAGCTCTTAAAATCAAACACTGGGTTTTCTGTAATTTTGCAACAGAGGGGGAAACTCCTGTTCTTTTCCCCACCAAATCAGGAGAGAAAGGAACGTTTCTGTTCACCTGTCAGCCGCTGCTAATTGTTAATTCAGACGCAAAGAGGATTAAGTGCATAGACGTTAATATGTCCAGTGTTATTAATTTCTAAACAACAATAGCAACAATATCCTGAGTAAATCTGTCAGTAGTAAGGATAAATAGTGTTTAAAGAATCCATTGATGTCAGAACTGCAATCTGCTTGTAATGGCTTCTTTCACCAAGACGGTCTTTAAAAACATACATTTGAAATCAGTGAATAATTGCTTTAAAATAATATCCATTCTTTTCTAAAATTGCAAGCACCAGGAAGCTATAAACAGGCAAAGATGTAATTCTCAGTTTACATAATATCTAAAGGACTTTTAGTTTGATTAGTAACTTTTTTTGCATGGTGGTAAGATTTGTATTATTTGAAACAAATAATTGTGTTAATTTACATTTTCATATTTTCAACTGTTGTTCATTGCTCTCTAGTCCTAGGGAAAGAAGTATAGCAAATCATCCATCATATTGCCCTGATATGTTTTTAAAACAAATGCTCAAAACCAATTTCAAAACACGATGAGATAATATGCATTCAGGGAACGAGGTACTAACTTGTAAAAAAATTAGGAGAAAATCTCAAATATGATTCACCATATTATTAGTAATCACTCAACCAAATAGATTTCCTTTTTTGGAAACTAGATTTCTTACGTATGAGAAACTGCCTGGCATCATATCACCATAACGTGAATTTTTTAAAAATCAGAGAAAGTAAAATCGTCCTAACGGTAGTAACGCCAATGACTAAAATCAGAGCCACAAAACTGTGACAAGGCTGTTCCCAGAGTTAACCTCATGCTAGGGTCATGTGACTACCTGAATTCATTCTCAAAACTTATGCATTTGGTAATATAGGATATGGTAACACTCACATATAAATATGTTCTCCAGGGGGAAAAAAGCCTGAATCACTTTATTACAGACATTCTCAAGTCAGAAAATATGTATTGCTCCCACCCCTAGCCATCAATTCATTGTGCCGAGAACTTCTACCCGCTTCCTGTTTGCCTGGAGGACAGTTGGTACAGCTAAGCATCCGAAGAGAGAAGAAAACGCAAAACTCACCAGTGGCGTCAGCTTTACTCTTGGGCTCGTTCTCACACATTTTGACGTAGCAATTACAAGTCTAACTGAAAAATATTGCACTTTTCCCTGGAGGTCTGACGACCGCCCTGATGTTACTCCTCAACTAGAATCCCAACAGACTGCATTAATGAGATTACATGAAGGAGGGAGTTAAAGGTATCAACTGTTCCATTTCATTAAGTGAAGGGTGAAGGCCTGCCCAGGCAAGGGAGGCAGCAGGGAGAATATTGGCTTTTCCTTCGGATACTACTTAGTCATGAGGTAAGGCAGCATTTGCTAAATCACGATCAGCAGTTTAAGAGCTGCGTATCCTTCCCCGCACCCCCCTGCATCCAGCCCCCAGAACTGTTATTTCTGCACTGAAATTCTCCTTTGTTCTCAACCCCTTGGAAGCTGATCCAAGAGGCCCATGGCATGCAACAAGGGTCATCTCTGTGATTATAAGAGTATAATGTACATTTTCTTCGGAATTACTTTGCTCCCATGAGTTGAGACCCCCTCTGGAGGTCCAGGGATGAAGGATGGATCTGTTCTTTCAAATGCGGGACCCCGGCTGTCCATGGAGTACTTAAAACAGCCCACAGGCGTTTTACAGAAGAAAACACAGGTGCCTTACACCATGCCCGTGGCAACAGTGTGTTCTAACCCTAACCTGACCTCAACCCTGGGCTTTAAAATGACTTCATTTTCCCCGCATGCCTCAGTGCTCCCACTTGTAAAACAAGAATGACAAAGACACACACACGAACAGAAATTTCTGACTTCATGACTATCATGGCTAGGTAAAAACTGCTTTAACTCCTACAGAAAAGAGCACTATTTTTATGCACGAGCAAAACGCTCTCCCGAGGGGCAGCTTTATTGAACCCCTCCTTAGGTTTACCATATAGATTCAATGCCTTCTCTTCACCATCACCTCCTGCGACCACCTGGGACAGCTCTCATTTTCTTTTCTCTGATCACCTGTCACAAATGGTTTCTTGATCTCCCTCCCTTCTCTTCCTCTCTTTTCTCAAGCACCTGTGTTTGTTCTTGGCCCACACTGTACTGGAAAATGCTTTTCAGCGGGAAGAAAGGCAAGGAGTGGTCAGGTGGATTGGGGAGGCCGTGGGCAAGCCCGTCGATAGTACTCTTGGTGGAGCTGAGCCCACTGGTTTCCAACTTCGGATGCCCATTGGAATAATCCAGAGAACTTAAAAATATCAATGCCCAAGGATTTCTATCTCCCGATGATTTGTTCTGTGTGGGGGCCAAGGTATCTGGAATTTTTAAACATTTCCAGAGTGATTCTAATGAGCAGCCAGGACTGAAGCCCCTGGAATGTTCCTCAGAATCACCAGAGACTCATGTTAAATGTATAGATTCCTGACTCCTTGCCATTACTGAGTCTGGATCTTCTGAAGAGGAGCTTGGGAGGCTATGCTAATGAGTGCTCATGCATTTGCAACAATTAGTTTGGGGAAAACCCTGGACTTGGAATTAGAGCATCTCTTCTGAATTCTTGGGTAAGTTACTTAATGTTTTTTATGCCTTGGGTTGCATATCTGTAAAATAAGATCACAACACGTACCCACTAGATCACTGACCACTTCATCCACCATGAATCCCACCCCGGGATCCTATTTCTCCACCATTCATGGGTACTGGTGTTCTTCATTAATCCTTTTTAGGTGCTTACATTTCACCTTGACTATAAGCTCCTTAGGGATAAGCACTCTCTGTGCGTTTCCAGGTGTCTAGCATAGAGAGTCAATAAAATGTATGGAGCCCATCAGTGACAGCAGCAAGCTGGCCCCACCGGGGAGAGGGGAACCATACACAAGTCTGTCTACTCCAACCATTTCCTTCACCTTTCTAGCTCATCTCTGGGGCACGTGAACTTATCTGCTTGGTGCTCCTCGGTGGAAATGAGACAAGGTTAAGAACAAAAAGCATTTGCCTCTTTTTGTTCTTTATTTACTCACAATTGGTTCTCAGCATAGGAGCAAGGAGGCTGACACAAAAAAATTCTCTTGATTTCCTCTTTCCCCTTAATCTACTACTCTTCCCCTCATCCCCTCTGTCTGACATTTAATTGCCTTTTTGGACCATTGTCCCATTGGTTTCCGTCTTTCTTCTGTCCCGTTGGTGGATCTCGTTTTCTCCGGTTTAAGTATTATCATTAATTGACCTCTCCTCCCGGATGGCTCTCCCTCCACCCCACCCCACGGTAGGCAGAGGCCATTATACACCTGCCAGACTAACGTGTACTTGGACTGTCCCTGGTACCACAAGACATTAAGCTAGTGGCACAGAAAAGTTCTTAAAAAACAAGGAAACAGGTCACCTGGGTGGCTCAGTCAGTGAAGAGTCTGCCTTTGGCTTGGGTCATCATCCCAGGGTCCTGCAATGGAGTCCGGCCTAGAGCTCCCTGCTCAGCGCCGAGTCTGCGTCTCCCTCTACCCCGCCCCCCTGCTCATGAGCCCTGCGCCCCGCGCATGCGCATGCGTCCGTGCACATGCGTTCTCAGATAAACTCTTAAAGCACCAACCAACCAACCCCCAAAACAAACAAACACAAAACAGCTCCCAAAATTCAGGGAGGAGGGGAGCGATGAAGCTTCTTCCACAAAAAAAGTGTCATAAAAGAGAAATGGATTGATTTCATACACAACTGTCCCTCTTTAGCTCTGTGGTTCTCAAAGTGTGGTTCCCCAGACCAGCAGCATCCGCGGCAGCACCTGGGAGGGAACCTGTTAGAAACTCAAACGCTTGGGCCTTGCCCAGATCTACCCAATCAGAATCTCTGGCGTGTGTGGGGGAGGGGTGTCCAGAATTCCACGTGTTCCCAACCCTCCAGGTGCTCCTGGGCACCCACCTGTTCAGAGCCATGGCTGTGCAGCCTGGCTTTTCCAGACAGGCGGAGGGAGAGGTCATTCGCAGGCTGCCCCAGACTGGCTGTGTGGTTCGGACCAGTTACGAAGTCTTCTAAAACCTGGGCTGCATCGCCTATAAGATGGCCCTGAGAACACCCACCTAATGGAAGTGCGGACGAATTTGAAGGGAGATAATGAGAGGATTCCTGTAAAGTATTCAGCCTGGTCCCCAAGCACAAAATAAGTGCTCGGTAACCGTGCGCCATTGCTCTGTTATTACTTTAGAGGAGAATGGGAAGGGTTTTGTACTTTAAAAAGCGCCACTCTTTGTTTTTACAAATTGTCTCAGAACCTAGCTGCACATTAAAATCACTTGAGGGAAACTTTTAGAAAAATATCTGATTCACAAGAGAATCACTGGAAACTAATTCAGTAAGAAGTTTTGGAAGTGAGATCGGGCATTTCTACTATTATTTCACAGAAGATACCCAGATGATTCTGTTTTCTTTGAAGAGTTTACTTGTTTGTCAGAGAGCAAGACAGCACAAGCAGGGGAAGCGTCAGGCAGAGGGAGAAGCAGGCTCCCTGACGAGCAGGGAGCCGGATGTGGGGCTCGATCCCAGGATCCTGGGATCCTGACCTGAGCCGAAGGCAGACACTTAACCAACTGAGCCACCCAGGGGTCCCAGATGATTCTGATACACACTGTAAAACAACTCAATATTGCCATGAAAAAGAGGTGTGAGATTAAATGCAGGTAAAAATTAATCATCTGTAAAGTCAGATGTCATATTCATTATTTCCATGATTTTGTCCCAGTGCATTGGCAGAAAAGCATAGAGAAATACTTAAACATAGGTTCTAGAGCAGTCCACCTTGCCATTACTGACATTTTAGGCTGGACAATTCTTTTTTCTGGGGAGCTTTTCTGTGAATTATAAACATTCTTGGCCTCTTATCTGTCCGCCAGAAGCCAGTATCATCCAGCAGCTGTGACAACCAAAAAGGTTTCCGAATGTTGCCAAATATCCCCTGGGGGACGAAGTAGCCCCCAGTTGATAACTGTAGTTCTCGAGTTTCAGTGTCTGGACACAGACCCAGGCTTTATTATTTAGCAGCTCTCTGATCAGAGGAAGCTACAACCCCTCTGTGCCTCGGTTTCTACTCTTATGAAACGGAGGTAATAATAACACCCGCCTCACAGAGTTCTGTGATCCTGTGCGAAGACAGAAGAGAAAATGCATCTAAAGCCTTGAGAACAGTATCTGGAGTGTGGTAGGTGTTATAGTCGGAATGTTTATGTCCCCCCAAATTCAGATGCTGAGATCCTAACTCCCAGTGTGATGGTAATAACAGATGGGACCTTCGGGAAGGGATTAGGTCATGAGCTAGATCCCCATGAATGGGATTTGTGCCCTTCTCAAAGGACCCCAGAGAGCTCTCTGGTTCTCTCTTCATACGGTGCGGATACAATAAGTCAGAAGTCTGCAGCCTGGATGGAGCTCTCACCGGATCCAACCCTGCCGGGACCCTGATCTCAGGCTTCCAGCCTCCAGGACTAGGAGCTATTTGTTGCTTATAAGCCACCAGTCCATGCCACTTTGCTGAGGTACCCTGAATGCGTACTAAGATACTACGTATTCAGTAAACGTCAGCTATCATTTCTGCGCGCGCCTGTGTGATGTTCTTATATATGCATATATACGGCCTGTGCATGTGTTATGTTATATTGATGTCGATATCTCAATAGTCTTATTTTGATGCCAAAAAAAACTGAGAAAACTCTTTGCTTGAAGTCTTTACATACAAGCTGTATATCCATTCATCAATCTGTCCCCTGAGTAATGAACCAGAATGACTAAATACTTGTATACGTGTTAAGGTCTACAGCTGGTGCAGAAGGCAGAGGGAAGAGCAGAAGCCTGTGGGGATTGGAGCAGGGTTGTTCCACCCTGTTGCAGCTCTGCATTTTTAAGAAGTGACTTAGCCTCTCAAACCACTGCTTTGTCCTTTGTAATGTGGGGAAAATAATTACTATTCACATATTTGTTTTAAAAATGTGAAAGCATATACATCAATATCCTGGTATACAGAAGGCATGCAAGAAACATTTAGTTCTGCTAAGTAGGAATCACATTAGTAGGAAACAAGGTGGGTATCATCTCTGTCCTCATGGGCGTGTACTTCAAGTGGCATCATTTTGTCTAAATTGACAAGGAAGCAGTGGAAAGTGTTTCTCCAGTCAAGAAAACATTTTGTTCTGTCAAAGTTACATTTGCAAAATGAGGTTTCTGAAGGGTACTTAGTAAAATTAAGTACACACTTAAAAATATATACACTTTAGTGTAACCAAAACTATACGTTCTCCAGAAGGTGAAAAGAATAGTTTAACCTATTGAAGGTTTTGTAAATGCAGAATTTATGCTACTTGTAAACATCCTTGGCTTCTATGCACTAGATGCCAATATCACCCTCTAGCTGTCACAGTCAAAAGGGTTTCCAAATCTTGCCCAATATCCCTTGGGAGACACTTACCTTGTACAACCCATTTAAGAAAGTCCAACACTTTCCTTTTTAGACACCGTACAGTAGTGATCAGTGCTTTAGTCAGTAGCTAAATTATTCTGGTGACAGAGCTTGTAAATATTTAACTTTGGTTCAAACCTGTATTATAAAAACCATTTACATGCCCAAGCATTTCCCCTACAGGGCTCCTATTTATTTTTCATTCAAGGGGAAGTTATATAGACAGTGGAATCAAAAACAAAGAGACTAGCAATATGCTAACTGGATGATGACATCGGTCCCAGAACGCAAAACTAAACTGGCAGAAATTCTGAGCCTTGGTTGCTCATACACTAACACATTCCTAAGCTCCCTTCCAAAATATCATGTTTTAAACTTTGAGAAAATGAACAGGAATAACTTCCTGGTATTCTGGAAAATAGATTCCTTTCATTATAAGACTTCTTAGATCGATAAAATACATAGGGTAGACTTTGGAGAACAACTAGTTTTTTATTTTCATAAAAAAAGTGCTGAATATTTTTTTAAGACTGTTTTTTAGAGTCATTTTTGATTTACGATAAAATTGAAAGAAAGAGATTTTGACATACCTACTGCTCGCACACATGCAGAACCTCCCCCATTATCAATATCTCTCGCCAGAATGGTACATTTTTTAAAACAAGGATGAACCTATACTGACACATCATAATCACCCAAAGTCCATAATTTCCATTAGAGTTCACGCCTGGTGGTGTACATTCTAGAGGTTTGGACAAATGCATCATGATGTGTGTCTAGAATATCATACAGAATATTTTCACTGTCCTAAAAATCCTTTGTGCTCTGCCTATTCATCTCCCCCTCCCTTCCTTAAGCAACCTGCAATCTTTTTATTTCCATTGTTTTGCTTTTAATGTTTTTGATATTAAGCAAACACTATCTAATTCAATAGAAATCCAAGCCTTAGGAGTTGATGACATTCAAACATGAGGATACGGCTGAAATACAACTTCTTGCATTTTGACATTTGTTCATTCAGCAAACACATGTGTTGAGGGCATCCTAAATTCTGGTTAACTGAGTGAAATGAATACCTTCCCGAATGAACTCTTGGTATGTAAGCGAATGGTGCAAGAGAGCCAAGAGATTTCCCTGGTTCTCACGTGGCACCTGTTTGGTGGAGTTCAATGATGGGACGTTCAGGACTTTGCAAGACGACCACTTTCACTATTGCATTCTCCTGCTGATTAATCAAGCATGATTACCTACCTAAAGCCCACATATTGTAGGGTGTCCACAAGCCTTGCATAAATATAAGTAGGAGTCCTCTGGTGTCCTGTTGGTCTTATCAGTGTTATAAACACTATCAAAAAGTGCTTGGAGTTAGCACGTCATTACTTAATTTTTGGTGTCTCAATATGAATGCCAGCGATACAGATTTACCTCCCAAGTTCTATAGCTCTACTCTGTCATTTGCTCTAAGTTCTTGCTACTCTGTCATTTGCTCTGTTCTTGCTACTGAGGGTTTTCAGTGTATATGTGTATTTATGCATATATACGTATACACGTATCCATATCTATATACATATACTTATATGGTATAAATACTTGCCTATATGTAATTCGTCTTCCTCTGCCTGTTTCTGAATGTGGGGCATTTGAGTTATTTCTAATCTTTGGGAAGCTTTTTAGTTTGCCAGGAATCTCAAAGATTACCACTAAAGAAGAAACAATCTGTAATCTCCAATATAGCATTCATCTGGAGACTTGTCCTTACTTAAAGTGGCAAACTTCACACTCATAACCTTCTATTCACTGGTGAGTTTCCACTCTGCCTTCCTGACTCTTGTACCTCCTTCCAATCTAAACGTCATTCTCCTGAGTAGAAGAGACACCATTCTTAAAAATATGCAAAAAAGACTGATACCATGAAAATGTTTGCCAAGGGATCTTCACTTGGAAGTCGCCTTCAGATAAGCTCCCTCATAAGCCTGCCTGTGATGGAGACCACCGTTACTTGGTGCCATGAGAGACAGCAGTAATTCTGCATCTTGCTGAACATGCAACATCAGAGGACAAGCTTTGATTATTTTAATCCAGGACACATGGCTACCAGCTGCTGCACCTGGAACCTGTATTACTATGAACTCTTCCATGGGCTTTGTCCACAGTAGCTCAGAATTTTCTAGCAAAACCATTCTTACTTCTTACGAGCCTGGTCTTCTTGCACTGTGGTCATCAAAAAAAATAATTTTATAAACATCAGTGATCTTTAGCCCTGTATCTCTAGGTTCTGTCATATATTGCTATTGTTTAGATTCTTTATTCCCCCTTTCTGTACAAAGGCACCAACAAGATATCTTAATTTACATGAATTCAGGTATAGTCACAAGAGCTAAGACAACTCAGTTTTGCTCCAAAATCGGCAAAGGAGCTGAGTTTCTCATCTCGTGTCTTCTAAGGAACATATTCGCCAAGAGACAGCTTAACAACCAGATACAGCAAATTTACTTAAAAATGTAGAAAGTCCAAGAATGGTAGCATTATCTCTGTGTGCAGTCCAAGTTTGCATTCGTACAAAGAAATCTGTCCCTAAAGTATCCTACAAGATAGAACTGCGTATGGTTCTTCTCCTTCACTCGTCCTGGGACACCTTACTCTTCTTACAGCCAACCAGATCATGAATATTTTATTGAACAGAATAAGAAACAAATGGAGAGTGTGAAACCACATAAACAAATCACATGTTGGTAAACTGAAAGTAGATTTAGCATCTTTGAAGAACAAAATCTTTCCTAACTTCAAAGTGAAAATAGCAGTGTTGTCTGATCTAAAATTAAAAGCAGAAAATCCAGAGGAGTGATCAAAGGCAAATAAATGAGGTGCTTGTGCTGTCTCATTTGGTAGGGCATGCCACTCTTGATCTCAGGTTTGTGAGTTCGAGCCCCACACTGGGTATAATGATTACTTAAAAATAAAATCTTTATTTGAAAGGCAAATATATGAAGCCGTTCACTGTTTTCATTTGCAGAATCCCTCCCCAGGGTCCACAAAAGTAAAATGTAGTTAACACCTAGCATAGATTGAGACCTTAGTTCATGTTAGGCACGTGTTAAGAGCTTAAACTGTGGGGCGCCTGGGTGGCTCAGTGGGTTAAGTCTCTGCCTTCAGCAGATCTCATGAGCTCGGGGGCCTGGGATCAAGCCCTGCATGGGGCTCTCTGCTCAGCAGGGAGCCTGCTTTTCCCTCCGGTCCCCGCCCCTCTCTCTCTGCCTGCCTCTCTGTCTACTTGTGATCTCTGTCAAATAAATAAACAAAATCTTAAAAAAAAAAAAAAGAGCTTTAACTGCATTATCTTGTCATCCCAACAACTATGGCAAGTGGGTGGTGAGGAGACTGAGGCACAGTGGGGCTTGGGAAGAGAACCTTACAGTGGTGGTCTCAAAATGTGATCTACAGACGACTAGCCTCAGTGTTACCTCGCATTCTTCTGTACATTATTCTGTAATGTATTTAGAAAGGCACATTCTCTGGCACACCTTGGATCTCCTGAGGTGTGCTCCCAATACTACGGGAGTGAACATTATACCAATCTGTGTTTTAGGGGGCCCTCCAGCTGATTTTAATGACTGCTAAAATCTGAGGACCATGGCTTATATTACATGCCTAATAATGGTGGGTCCGTTTCTGGTTGGACATTTAAGCCCATGCTCTAAATCACATGCATAAGTTATAAGCTTGTTCACAAAGGTGAGTGATATTAGGAGCACTACAATTGAGACACACTTTTTACTGTTAAGCATTAAAGCATTGTTTGTTTCTTCTATTCGAGGAAGTCCTGAAGGCCTGTTTCCAGCCTTGGCAATTTCAGTAGGCCTAGATGATTCCGCCGAACAAGGACAAGCTGCACATTATGAAGCCTTCCACTCTCTCTCTTTTTTTAAAGATTTTTATTTATTTATTTGACAGAGATCACAAGTAGGCAGACAGGCAGGCAGAGAAAGGGGTGTGGGGAGGAAGAAGCAGGCTCCCTGCTGAGCAGAGAACCCGATGTGGGGCTCAATCCCAAGACCCTGAGATCATGACCTGAGCTGAAGGTAGAGGCTTAACCCACTGAGCCACCCAGGCACCCTTCCCCTCTCTATTTTTAAGGAGCAAACTGACATGGGGTTATCACCTTGCTGGGGGCAAACTTACGATCGCCATGGTAGATACAGTGCCCACACTGTGAAAAACGGGGCATGTCACCATTGCCAGGGTTAAAATTCCACAAAATGTTTCTCTTGGGGACAATGCTCACTGGTCCATAGGAGGTTTTACTAACCCAACAGTAGTGCTGAGCTTTTGGTCCTAGAGATGATCTAGGATCCTCCTAGCCCTCAGGAAATTTGATAACCTGTCATCAAACTGTGTGCCTGAATGAGAAAAAAAATTGTGACTTATTTTCTCTTTCTACATTTTAATCATGATATTAGGCTGCGGTAGCACTTTTGTCACAACTATTTTTACTTAGTATCATTAGTACCTTTACTATACTTCCTGCGGAATGTTACTTTAGGACTGAAAGGAAGATTTAAACTCCAGCCTCCCTGAAGAAAGAAAGGGAAACAAAGCAATACATGTTTATGATGAGATCTCCCTTTGCTTCCTAGGATTAAAGGGTTACTGTATACCATTTGTAGGCTTTCTCTGTTCTGCCAGAACAAAGGGTAAAATAATGCATGGGGATAACACTTAGAAAATGCAGTAGCATCTGCCCTCCCATTTCATTTATATATATTTTTTGTCCTTAATACTTATTAGGTGTGCAAGTAGCTGTCTTAGGCACTATTAAGTGGTAAATTACAGTTATTTTTAAACTGCTTGAAAAGCATTATCAAAATATTGCTGTTTGGGAGGTCAACAAAGCCTGGGGAATTTTTAGTGATAAATGTCATATCAAAGACTTAAAAGACTTCTTTTCTTACCCTATTTAGGCAATTTTTTTTTCCTGGGCTGAGATAAAATCACCAAGTAGAAATAATTGCTGTTTACCACCACACTTACTAACAAATAATGACTGGGTGATCTTTAGGAATGAACAGTGAATTATTGTCTTATTGGCTGAAAATTAAAAACTGTCCCCCAACGGCTAAGGAATTTTTCAGATGAGTTGGGCATGAATGCTGCAGGGACATTTCAATAAATAAAGGACAATACAGATCTTCGACTTTGTGACAAAAACGCCCATGGAGTGAATATAACCCAATTTACCAATGCCCTTGCAGCTAATGGGTCCAAGAATAGTTAATGCTCGGAATCTAAAAATTATCTTTTGTTTGCTAAAGGCAGTTGATGGGAGAAGAGTTGGAGGAGCAGCTGCCTTCGGTATGTTTCCGAAAAGTGCTTATTCTGACTTTCTGTAAAGAGACTAAATGGCCTAGCTGAAGAGTTTATGTTGCTTGGGGTATGAAAGAGACAGAAACGTTAGGATACCTTAAAACAGGAAAGGATTCAAACATTTACTCAAAAAAAGAATCAATGTGAGACTTAAGACAGAGCATATCAGTGCTGAATGCGTCCTGCCTTATTTGAGATTCCGGATCATTTGTTCTGAAAATAACAATGGGGCTTTTTTTTTTTTTAAAAAGGATCCTATCTTGGGGTGCCTGGGTGGCTCAGTGGGTTAAAGCCTCTCTTTGGTTCAGGTCATGATCTCAGGGTCCTGGGATCGAGGCCCGCATCGGGCTCTCTGCTCAGCGGGGAGCCTGCTTCCCCACCCCCCTCTGCCTGCCTCTCTGCCTACTTGTGATCTCTATCAAAAATATAAATTAAATGGGACGCCTGGGTGGCTCAGTTGGTTGGGCAGCTGCCTTCGGCTCAGGTCGTGATCCCAGCGTCCTGGGATCGAGTCCCACGTCGGGCTCCTTGCTCAGCGGGGAGCCTGCTTCTCCCTCTGCCTCTGCCTGCCATTCTGTCTGCCTGTGCTCGCTCTCTCTCTCTCTGATAAATAAATAAAATCTTAAAAAAAAAAATATATATATATATAAAAATTTAAAAAAAAAAAGATCCTATCTTACATAAACGGTAGGGATGTGTGAACAAAATAACATCTGACGCTTCAGCTCACATTCCATGTATACGAAGATAATACCAGCGTGCTCTGTTCTGGTGACATGTAATGGAATGAACTCTTTGCAATGGACTGAACATTTTTGTCTCCCCCAAATTCATAACCTCCTATGAGGTTATGACAGTAATATGAGATGATGGTAATATGATAGTATTAGGAGGTGGGGCCTTCAGGGGGTCATGCGGTCATGAGGGTGGAATCCTTGTGAATGGGATTAGTGTCCTTCGCATAAAAGGCCAGAAAGCTAGCTAGCATTCTTATTCTGCCATGTGAGGATTCAAGAAGTCTACAACCCAGAAAGGGGCCGGCACCAGAATCCAATCATGCTGGTACTTTGGTCCCAGACTTGCAGCTTCTAGAACCTAGAGAAACAAATTTCTGTTGTTTCTAGGCCAGCAAACTCTATGGTACTTCATTATAGCCGCCCACATGGACTGACTCGCCTCTTTCCCTTTCCATGTTAGTATACCGGTTAGGACAGTGGTACTGAGCCTTATTAAGCTGGAACACACTTAGGCCAGACCAATACCTCAGGGCTCCTAGGCCACGCCACCCTCTCCCACTTTGCAGTGGATTTCCGATCATCTTTGTGGTAACATGTGTAAAGTGGCAACTTTACAACATGATCTGTTAGTCTGAATTTCTTACAGAATTATAAATTAAAGCCATCTATAAGTACTTAATCACATGTTAATTTTAGTTTCTGAATATCCACATTTTAATATTTTTATTTTTATATTGTATATATTTATTATATATTATGTGCACTGTAGTCTTTTTATTGAACTATTTAAAATTTAAAATCAATTAATTTGAGTGTCAACATTTTGACAGCTCCTTGTAATCCATTAAGTGAGTAACTAGTTTTACATAAAAATGGAGTGCTGTGGACTTGTCATTTGCCTATTACAAGAACTGAAAATAAGAAGGCTCCTTAATATTTAATTAGAGGTTGGCCTCGAGGTTGGCCCTCCCAGCGAATCGAGGATCACACTCTGAGTGTGATCGCGCTGGTTAGCAGCGTGGGTCCTGACCTGCACTCACGTCCTAGTCCACCCAGGAGATGTATACTTTGTCAGGATGACCGACCTCTCTGCATCTAGGTCTCCCGCTACCAAACTGGTGTGATGACTCCTACCTCATAGGGTTGCTGAAAGAATAAAATGATATCCTGCGGTAAGGTCATTGGTCCATGCTTGGCACACAGAACGTGGTCAGCTTATGGTGGCTCTTACTGAGCATGAAAACTGCCCACCCCATAGCTGAGCTCCAACCCAAGGCATGCTGGGTACCTGCAGCTTCCTTACTGCTGAAGGTAGAGGGTCCTCCTGGAGGGTCACCACTGGGGACACATATGTTTGAGGTTTGGATACTTGAAAAACTCTTATGACTTGGCACATCATACTTCAAGAAGAGCTGTCCCACAGACCATGCATTCCTCCCTCCGAGGGCGGGACCTCACCCCCCAAGCTAGCTCTTACTCTCTCTATAATCCCCTGACAAGAAAAATTACACCTGCTGATTAATTCAGCAATAAATTCCCACCAAATGCATACTAACTTCCTAGGCTAGTACTCATTTACACTCTCTAGTTATGCAGTGAACAAGTTGCCTGTTATTTTGGGAGAACATTATAAACACTATCACTCTTACACTAATTATAACAGCAATAATAGTTATCATAAATAACAATACTTTATATGGCACATTTTTATGTACATTTCTATGTGCATTTTAAAATTTGAAATTGTTCACCATTTATAAACGAAACTAATTTACATCGTGAATAATTTCTTGGCAAAACAGGAGGAAAGGTATTAAATAACCAGATATGGGGAAAGGAATTATTGCCTGAACAGTGGAGTTGTTCAGACACACACACACAAAAGGTGCTAGGTAATTCTGGGATCATCCATTTTTACCCCTCTGCGTGGCTGGCTTGGTTCAGATGAAACAGCTTGAGGCCCCAGCAGCCTGTTAATAAGGCCAGCTGCAAAGGGAGGGCCAACACTTGTCGCCACGTTGAGCGTCCTGTCATCATTAAGGCCTTTGAACCAAATGCTGCAACAAATCTTTCTCAAGCACAACAGAACAGGTTCTTTTCTTGCCATCAGAACTTCCCCCACACTGTTTTTATTTAACATAATATACAGTGCCAAAAGGCATCATGTATGCCTCTTAAAAAAGTATTCTTTGAAACAATACAAGATTCATTCATTTAGGCATCTCTTTGAAAAATTATTGAATGCTTCTTTGTGCTGGGCTCAGGAATTCAACCAACAGCTTATAGAACAAATTTTTTATCTTCTGATTTTAATCTGAGGGAAAAGCACGTCTCAGCATAAAGCCACAATGGAAGATATTTTATTCTGCCTGGAAAAACAGTGGGGAGGATTGCTCTCTAGGCTTTGGGGTTTCCTGTAGGCACAGGGTGGCACTGGCGGAAGGCCAGGCTGGGAGTCAGATGTGCTGTGATGATGGAATTAGACCCTGGTCGGCGTGACGTGGAGCAGAAGTCCTTGGTGCTGGGTGGCCAGCATACTGCAGACTATGAGCAAGCCAAGTTCAAGTCTAGTCTTGCTTCTAAGGGGACAATGTGGTTCTTTCTTGGCACTATAGCTTGTGCCAAGATTGGGGGGGGGGTGTTACTGCACATTTACACTAAACGTGGCCATAACCTGGGCTTGAGAAAGACCCACTCTCATTCGCCCACTAAACTATAATAGGTTATTGGGAGTCCAGAGGGAAAGTGCCTGCAGGAATACAACTCCTTATGTTTTTGCTCTTGATCACAGGTCTCTGTAGAGATGCGGGTAAATAGGATTTCTAGCAATGTCACATGATATTAAGTCCTTCTTCTACAATAACTTTTAGAAATCTCATAGGAAGCTTTATAGCTTTCTAAGTATGGATACTTAGAGTTGAGAAGTAATCTCTTTTAAAGCTACAAATTTAATATGAGTGTCCTCAAGGGAAAATAAACATTTTATTCACACTTGTTAGAACTCGTATATGCATAAAATATCTCTGATGTGATAAACAGGAAACTGGTAATACTGTTTGTTTCTGGGGAGATGGTTAGAGGTGGAGGGGGCATTTAGTGGAATACCTTTTGGACCATTAAAATCTTGTGTATATATTACTCAGATATTCCTGTGCAAAATTAAATTCAATAAAAATTTAAAATAAAACCCAAACAGGGCACCTGGGTGGCTCAGTGGGGTAAGCCTCTGCCTTCAGCTCAGGTCATGATCCCAGGGTGCTGGGATTGAGTCCTGCATCGGGCTCTCTGCTTGGCAGGGAGCCTGCTTCCCCCTCTCTCTCTGCCTGCGTCTCTGTCGACTTGTGATTGCTCTCTCTCTGTCAAATAAATAAATAAAATCTTAAAAAATAAAATAAAATAAAATAAAATAAAATAAAATAAAACCCAAACAGTTGTTAAGATATTCTCAGATAGGGTGCCTAAGTGGCTCAGTGGGTTAAGCCTCTGCCTTGGGCTCAGGTCATGATCTCAGGGTCCTGGGATCGAGCCCCGAATCGGGCTCTCTGCTTGGCAGTGCACCTGCTTCCCCCTTTCTCTCTGCCTGCCTCTCTGCCTACTTGTGATCTCTCTCTCTGTCAAATAGATAAATAAAATCTTTTTAAAAATTTCTCACATAAACATTAATTTTAGTAGATACATAGTACTTCTTCACATAGTTTGCCTTAATTAATTCGATTTTATCATAAGTGGGTATTTAAGTTGTTTCTAAGACTTTTTCCCCTAAAATAAAATGCATATTTCTGCTTACTTATCTTAGATTCCCATTAAAGGACCAGCTAAGAAAAAGGGCATAGTGATTTTACAGGTTCTTTGAAACAGTGAGCATGTTATGAGTATGCCTATCTCTTTATACTCTTTCTGATACTATTATTAATATTTCAAAACAGTAGTTGCTAATGGAATAGGTGAAAAACGGCTTCTCAATATCTCCGGGTTATAATACAGTAAATATTTACCCTAGAATGACTTCTATCTACTATTTAACATGAAATTTTGGCTCTTAAATGTTTTGTATCTGAGGAATGCAAATTACTAAAAGCATTAGCCTAAGAAAATGATAATTTTATTTTTACTTTATTTTTTTAAGAAAATTATAATTTTTAAAGGAAATCTGGTTAAGCATGGCTAGAAATAGTCTTTAGGTTTCCCATGATTTTGGTAAAGTCTGCACTATTTTAGTTCTTCGCTGGATAAGCAATGCATACGATACTCTACTATACAATAGGATTGTACTTCAACAGAAGATTTTAATTTATTGATGTTTCTAGCTCTGGAATTCATCTTTGGAATCTTTTACTATCTTAACATCTGAGTCTATCTCAATGAGAAAACTCTACCAGAGCCGACAGGAGCTCTTGGAGCTGGTTCAGTTCATGTTGCACCAAATGACAGGTGTCTTTTCTGTTTGTTTGTTTTGTTTTGTTTTTAGCTTTTATTTATTTATTTGACAGAGCTCACAAGTAGGCAGAGAGGCAGGCTCCCCGCTGAGCAGACAGCCTGATGTGGGGCTTGAGCCCAGGACCCTGGGATCATGACCTGAGCTGAAAGCAGAGGCTTTGACCCACTAAGCCACCCAGGCGTCCCCAAATGACAGGTTTTTGACCATCTGTAGTTCAGGGGATGATCCGAAATGACCATGACCGACAGTCTGCGTGGTCCATTAGTGATCTCAGGGACACCAAGGATCCTCAGGAGCGCCTTTGCAAAGGTTTCTGTATCCTAACTTTAGGGTAGATGGGCAAAGCATTTCAGTGGTGAACAGGGAGATTTAATTAACTCTGAATACAACCTTCACCTATAGATAGACAATTCCCATAATTTGACTAAGGACACCACCAAAAGTCTGAAAATACTTCATTTCTGGTCTCCCTTGTGTCTGAAACTTTCCATTTGATCACTTATTTCTTTGTTGAAGACACTGCTATCTCTAAGGAATTACTTTTAAGAATAAAACTGTCTCTACAGGCCACTGTGATTCTAAATGTGAACTAATGGTTTAGGGGTCAGGAGCTCAGCAAAGCTCCAAGTGAAGGAGACCCAGGATGGGTAAGTTTTAATGAAGAAGGGCTGAGGGACGTGTTTAGAGTTTCCCCGAGGGCCGTCGTTCAAAAGTAGTCTTTAGGAAGCAGTGGCAAAGTTGGCTACCTTATGAGATGACAAGAGACCAGCAGCCAGGAGATGGCAGGATAAGAAGTGAAATCAGATATTTGTTAAAAAAATTACTACTACTAAGTAGTAAGTAGTAAGTAAAGTACTACTAGTATGGGAAGTTCCATACCAGTAGTTTCTAAAGTAGCTTGGGTTTCTGGGATGTTTGAAGTTTGCTTGGCGTGGTCTGGCTCAGAGATGATCACGGGGCAGCTAGTAGGACCCCAGATGGTGCAGAATCCTGGCTCTGCCACAACCCACCATTACAACCTGGACATATCATTGAATCTTAATTCTCGATGTAGCTATAGTACTTACAACACAAAGGACCGGGGGGGGGGGGAGTCCTCTGGAAGCCACCCCTCTGTATGTCTCTATAAATTTGATTCTCTAGGTCCTCTATACCTCTCAAATACCATCTGTCCTTCTATGACCAGCTTATTTCATTTAACACAATATCTTCAAGATCCAACCATAGTCAGAATTTTCTTCCTTTTAAAGATTGAATAATATTCCATTGTGTGTATATAGCACACTTCATTTACCCATTCATCTATAGGTGGGTGTTAGGGTAACTTCCACCTTTTGGCTATTTGAATAGGGCTATTATGAACATGGTATATTGATTTCATTTTTTAAAATTTCATGTACATGTGGTAGAAGTAAATAACCAATTTTTGACCTTGGAGGACATGAATAATAGCTGGCAATTCAATTCATGGGTTTTTGTGTCTAATGGAAAGAATTTTTGGAGTTGGGAGCCCAGTGTTTTGCAGGGAAGAAAGGTTATCTCCTAGCAGTTCATCTTGTAGGAACTGCAGAATTTTAGAGTATTATAGGGCCTTTGGAGATCACCAACCTACCACTCCTCCCCTCCAACCTATGACTACAAATAACTGGTAGGCAATTAATAGTTCAAGAGAGTGAATAAGTTCTAGGTAAGCACAGCCCAACAGAAATATAATGCAAACCAGATATATAATTTAAAATTTTTTTAGTAGCCACATTAAAAAGTAACAGGAAACAGGTAAACCTAGTTTCAATATGTTTACTTTAACATAATAGGTACCAAACATTATCACTTCCTTATATAATCAGTATGCAAATTATTAGTGGGATATTTTACCTTCTCTTTCCATATGAAATCTTCGACATCTGATATGCACTTTACACATACATCTCAAGCTGGATGTTACATTTTCAATGGTTTAAGTTAAATATAGTTCTGCCAAAACAAGATCGCTAAAATAAATGGAAAACATTTTACACTGTTTTAATATTTAAATTATAATTAATCCAAGTTAAATAGCATCAACATTTTCATTTTTAGGTGCTTATTTCCAGTGCTCATGAGCTACATGTAGCCAGTGGCTGCTCTATGGGTCACTGCAGCTCCAGAAGCACTCCTTTTCAGTTCCAGAATTGAGGCTTGATATTTGTAGCCCTGTCCTTAAGCTGGTATCACTCCTACCACATACAGAGCATGGTTCTCAAAGTGTGGTCCAGTGAATGGCCGCATCTGCATCACCTGGGAACTTGTTAAAAATGCAAATCTGAGGGACCCCCTCCTAGACCTACTGTGTCAGAAATTCTCACAGTAGGGCCCAGCAATCTGTGTTTTCACACCCTCCAGGTGAGTCAGATTCATGCTCAAGCTTGGAAACTATCATGATAGGTCTAAAGGTTTTCCATGGTTGGGGGGAGGGGGCGTGCCAAGACAACGAGAGCTTCTAATCTGCAATGCTGTCCAACAGAACTTTCTGCACTGTCCAATATGGCAGCCACCAGCCACATGGCCACTGACCACTTGAGACATAGCAAGTGCAAATAAGGAATTGGGTTTTAAATTCTATTTAATTTTAATTACCTTGAATTTAAATTTAGTTAGCCACATGTGGCTAGTCGTTATCTAATGAGCCTCTCTTACAGACAAACATGGGGTTCAGTAACTGTGCAGGATCGCTGACCCAAACCTGGAGTGAGCTCAGGGTTAACTCGGAGGTAGAATCTGATAGGCAACAGCCCTGCCTTCTCCAGGGCTACTCACTTAGAAGAGAGATGAAGTGGATTCACTCAACCGGTGTGTGTTCTAAACCCAGGATTATGGTAATCAAAACAAACTGTAGCCCTCTGCTTGATCAAGACCCAGGGGCTTTTCCAGGTCCAAAGTAGAACCACAGATTCTGACCAGGAGGCCATGACACCATAATCTTATTTTGTAATTAATGACTGCACAAGCTGTTCTCTTCCTTTGGCCCTTGAGTTATCATAACTGACAGTCTATTAATTTTTTAATGGTCCAGGCAATCTGGCTGTGCTTACAGTGACCTTTCTTATTTATTACTTCTCTTTTCTGAAAAGTGCTTTCTGGAGCTGACAAATGTCCCTACCTTTATTCTGGACCCTTTCTCCTTGCGCAGTTCTTGAGCAATTACTATGGTCTCCTTACACTTCCAAAGCACAAGCGTTTTCCATAATGACAGAGAGGAAGAGAAAATGACTGTGTTTTCAGGTACTAAGATGAAAAACCCTTGGTGCTATGGCTCTTATTACCTAAAATGAGAGAGGATGAGAAGAAAAGTGGTGTGGATTTGTTGTTGTTGTTGTTGTTCAAATCAGCACACCTTTCTTTCTTTCTTTTTTTTTTATTTAAAGGTGTTTTTTTTTGTTTTGTTTTTAGAGTTTATTTATTTATTTGACAGACAGGGGTCACAAGTAGGCGGAGAGGCAGGCAGAGAGAGAGGAGGAAGCAGGGTCCCCATTGAGCAGAGAGCCTGATGTGGGGCTCGATACCAGGACCCTGGGATCATGACCTGAGCAGAAAGCAGAGGCTTTAATCCACTGAGCCACCCAGGTGCCCCTCATCACACCTTTCTTTTTTCTTTTTTTTAAGATTGTATTTATTTATTTATTTATTTGACAGAGAGAGAGAGAGAGAGAGAGAGAGAGATCACAAGTAGGCAGAGAGGCAGAGAGAGAGAAGAGGAAGAAAGCTCCCTGCTGAGCAGAGAGCCCGATGTGGGGCTCAATCCCAGGACCCTGAGATCATGACCTGAGCTGAAGGCAGAGGCTTAACCCAAGTGCCCCAACACACCTTTCTTAAACCAACTTAGATCCCATGATTCCCTGGACATGAGTCCTCTTTGATCATGTGACTAAAGTGGGTCCTGTGGAGCTGGGATGTGGTTTCTGATGAAGTGGACCAGGCGAAACAGAGGAATAGCACAGCTCCCACACCACTGGGTTTCATCACAACGTGCTTTGTAACACAGGCGCAGCCAAGGGACTCAGAGTGACCTCAGAACAGCTCCAGCTCCTGAACCCGATCCCCATCTGCTTATTCTTCCCAGAGAGAGAGACTTAATTTGTATCTAGTTATAAATGCTAGAACTCAATGATGGCCATGCCATTTTTATTTGTAAGTAGAACCAAAAAACCACCAAGTAATGCACAGAGAGTATCACGTAAACTGATAGGCTGGCAAAATAATTCTGTCTTTGACCAAAGGAAAGTGATACAAAGTTGTCATTTTCACCATGTCCACCTGAAACCTTCCCGAACAAGGGTCTACCTCATCCTTCTAACACTTTAATTGGCAGACAGTAAAGCCTGATGGGAAAATAATGATCTCTTAAATACCTGAGAATGAAAAGCAAATTAAGTTAGCACAATGTAAAAGGCAAGTAATTACATAATGTCAATCCCATTTTCTACTTTTTAGTCTTAAACAGCATATCAAGAAAGGGCATGCTGGAGAGAAAAAATAAAACTACCTCCTTAGATGAGTTATGCCCTGCTTAGTTGGCTGAGCAATGACTCTACCCAAGAAGAGGCTGCCTGTACCCAAAGTCTTTTTCTCCAGCCTGTCCTAATATTCATCAGCTCCATGACAGAGGGACTGTCCTTTTGAGCCAAGGATTTTTTTTTTTTTTTTGGGGTTCATAGATGCGTTTCTGAAGAGGAAGATAACCAGACTGCATATCGGACAGAAAGAGAGCATCACAGAGAGCCTTGTGGGGCTGCGACAGATTCAACAGAGGGAGGGTCCCCACTCTTTTTGGCTGTACCCACGCCTGGCCTTGAGACTTCAGGCTGGTTTTTATCATCTACCCAAAAGGGACATTCTCGGGGACTGGGTATGCAGAATGGTCTGTGGCAATGACAGGGAAGCCCCATACAATAAAAAGGACAGGCGAGCTCAGAATGAAGAAGGACAAAGGGAAGCGGGCTCAGAGGCATCCCGGAGATCAACGCACTGACTGGCTCATCCTCCCAGACCTCCCTTCCACCTTTTCTCCCTCCCTTCTTTCCTTCCTTCCTTTCTTCTTCTTTCTCCCTTTCCTTCCAAATGGAAGTACTGGTAATTTATATACAGAAAGGTATGACTGCGTGTGTGTGTGTGTGTGTGTGTGTGTGTTCTTTATAAAACTTCACAAAACGCAGAGATATAAAGGAGAAAGTAAACACAATTAATCTTATTTCCCAGAGAAAAACCACTGCTAAAAACCACTGCTTTGAGTGTATTTTTAATGAACTTTTTCCTGGCATATTCCTATCTCTCTCTCTCTCATATATATGTGTGATAATATAAAATAGATATTTGTGTTAAATAAACTATATCAACAAGTTATGTACAAATTGTACATATAATTTCCATGATCCTTGATACTCAGATATCCCTATTTTTGCATATTTCCTAAGGAGCAGGCAAATAAGAGTCGTGGTTCTTTTGTTTGAAGTCCAACTGAAATGATCCTCAAGAACCTGGAAATGGGGTTTGAAATATGAGAAGGGTTGTGCTGACAGCTCTGAGTCCTCACATGTGTCATAGGCAAATGCTATGCCATGTTCATAAATGTGTAGCTGCTTAAAAAAAAAAAAAAAAGCTTCATTCATGCCAAAGGCATGTAGAATAAATTAGGGTCCATCTAAGAGAGTGTTCCTAATTTCAATTTGTTGATGTCATGCCAAGTAAGTTTTCTCTCTTTAAAAACACCCTAAAGCCTCACATACCCAGAATTTTCTAGCTTGAGCCTTCGCAAATTCCCCTAAAATGAGCAGCTGCTCTTTCAAGCATTATGATTTTTCTACTGGAACCTCTTTTCATGAAGAGCCTTCTAAAATATGTTACATAAGTTTTATTTTTCTTTAAACTAGTATTCTGAACATGATTCAATTTTTTTTTGGTAAAGGTTCAACTCCCTTTTAAGGATCCAGTGCACTGATGTAGCACACCATGGCCCAGATCTTGTGAGGTACGGGGAAGTGTTGGTCTCTACACAAAGATGGCTTCAGATGGCTATGCCTTCTGAGCTCTGGTCTTCTATTTGCAGATCTCCGCCTTTTTATTTAAGGACAAGCTATTGTCCTTCTGGCTCAGTTGGTGCATTTTCCCGGAGGAACAGCATCTTCCTTTCCATCTGCGCCATTGACGTCTTCCATGGAGGACTTGAAAACCAGATAACCGAGTTTGCAGGAATTGTGTGTCAAGTACCCTACATTGGTTAAATAAAAATAGACTCAGAATTGGCCCATCCTGATTCTACATGGAAGAATGAGCAACATGAGCTTAAGCAATGAATTTGTTGCCTATTTGGGTTACTTGCAATTTTTTTTTTAGTTAAAAAAAATTGAGTCGTGAGTACGGTGCCGGACATATGCGATCAATCAATATTTGTAAAATTGAATGAAACTAAATTTCTGCTGTGTCATCTGGGGAAATGACATTGCCAGGTAGTTGAGTTACAGATGGATGAAGGGCTGTACTAGGGGCAACTATACGAATCTGGGCGGGCCCTCGAACTGCTGTGACCTCATCAGCTCAAGAAACAGTCTAGAGACACAAGGAAGACCTTCCTAAGGTTCAGCACGCTCTTCCCAGGCCTGTCACTGCTGGCGTTCCCTAGTGCCCTATTTCCCTTCGCCCCTGAATCACGGCTTTTGGAGCATCCTTGACAGGCCCACGGTACCTCCTACAGGTTTGGAGACATGATATTGACGACGACTAGCCAGCTTGGGGTCTGGTTCTCATATGACATACCAGCAGTATCTGCCTTCCCCTTTGAGGTCCTTCATTTTCTACATGTTCACCAGCCCTTAAATCACCTATTCCTAGAAAACTGGCCCAGCAGTGAGTGCGGACAGAATCACATTTTCTCGAGGCCCTTGGCTGTTTCTTTTTCTCCAGTTCTACAAACTGGACGGCGATGTCATGAGGATATTCCAAAAAAACCTGGAGGTTGGAGGTAGCCAGCAGTATGGGGGACCTCCCAGGGCAGGGCTTCCTGTCTTAATGTACATACAAATATTTTGAGAGTGCAGATCCTGGTTCGGGGGTGTGGGAAGGACCCGAGAGTCTGTCTTTCTAATAAATCCTTCTCTGGGAATTTTATTTTCTCTAATAAGAGAGCAAGGTCTCATCTTGTCATTCCTGAAATTCTACATTCCCACTGTTTATTTTCCAGGAAATACAGCAGGAAGCAGGAGATCGAGGGCTCCCGGGAAAGTGGATATGGATGGCTATGGTCAGTTTCTGAACTATCAAAGTCTGAGCCACCCTAGACAGTCATCCACTTCCCATTTTGCTATACTAAACAGAAAACAAACATAAATAATGGTACACCGTCAAAACAAAAAAATCGACCATCATCTCACATCACACACACACACACACACACACACACACACACACACACACACAGAATATCTCAGTAACCTTCTAGGCATTAGAAATGATGAGAAACCTCTTTGGTTAAACGTAGGAGTTAGAGCCTCTTCTATTTGATGTACATTAATAAATGAAGTGTAGTTTATCCACTGGAATCCCTGTGATGTAAAAAGTTTAATGTGAATACATTTGGCTTCCAGCTGTCAATGAATTTAGGTAAATCCAACCTTGAGAAAAACATGCTTTATGTGAAAAACGATTTCGAATTCCATGAAAGCACCTATTTGTTATCTGAAGCCTGTCTCTCCAGAGCAGTTAAAGGAATAATCAGATCAGTCACCACCACTTTATGATCTATGTCCATTTAGCATCAGCTACCTGCCTTAAATTAGAATGTTTATGACTATGTCTTCTCTACATTTATTTGCTATAAATCTGAAATTTTCTTTTCTTGGTAACTAGAGTGTGTGTAACTTTTGTTCTCCTAAAACATTTTTAGAGCTAAGCGACTTCTTCTTACAATGAGAATTAATGAGAAGACCATGATGGGTTGCCTGGACACTGACTCCCACCATGGAAAGCCATTCATTCACATGCACAGACTATCATGCTCTCAATTCAAGATTGGGGTCACTTTTTAAAGGCAACAGAAGGTTAGTTAAATTATAGAGGTTCAGTGTGTATTAAAATCCATTTTACAAGAACTCAGTTTGGCTAAAAACTTCAGGGCTTTCTAGCATTTGGTTGAAGATGTCTTCATCATTCCCCCTTTCCACCTGCCATTCAGTGAGCTCTGAAAATTTCCTTCAAATTAAGCAAATTGCTCAGATTAGGAAATTTTCCAAAGTGAAAATACAAATAGCTCCTAACAAGCAGTAACATACTCACAAAGTACCCCTGGGTGCCTTGTGAGGGACAATCTGGATGGGTCAGAGAGCTCACTCAGCGTGACAGCAAATCGTGGAAAGAGCCTTAGAGTGTGTAAGTCAGTATGCATAACACTTTATATTTATTATCTTATTTAATCCTCATGACAATTCCCATTTACAGGTGAGGAAACTAAGATGGTAGGGGGCACGTAAGTTTCCCAAAGTCAAGTGCAGAATCAGGACGTGAACTAAGGTCTGTTTGAGGTCAGAGTAGAGAACTACACTCCAGGACTACAACTCTTTTTTTTTTTTTTTTTTTTTTAAGGATTTTGTTTATCTATTTGACAGAGATTGCAAGTAGGCAGAGAGGCAGGCAGAAAGAGAGGGGGAAGCAGACTCCACACTGAGCAGAGAGCCCGATGAGGGGCTCAATCCCAGGACTCTGAGATCATGACCTGAGCTGAAGGCAGAGGCTTTAACCCGCTGAGCCACCCAGGCACCTCAAGCACTACAACTCTTAGACTATAACCCAGACTATTAGCAAATACTATTATTATATGACTAACAATGTATATGATATTTCAGAAGGCCTCATAATTGCTCCAAAAGTCACCAGTCTGTCAACAAACATATCTGAGTGCCTCCTGTGGGCCGGACCCAAACTTGGGCCCTGAGGACTGTGCTGAACCACAGACATAGGCCTTTCAGTCCAGCAGGGGTTCTGCTACTCCCAATGCTTCGAGTACGCCTAGCGCTAGGATCAGTGACTAGTGCTACTACTCCTACTTCTGTGGCTGCTGCCGCCACTCAGAGCTTGCTCTAGGTCAGGCATGATCTTAAATGCTCTCTCTCTATTATCTCCTTGAGATGGGTGATAGCGTTATCTTCATGTTACAGAGGAGGAAACTGAGGCACAGAAGTATTAAGTAATGTGCCCAAGGTCACACAAGTATCAAGTGGAGGAGCCAGAATTAGAATCCAGACAGCCTGACCCCAAAGTCCATGTTGGTTAGCCACCACAGAAAGCCAGTCACTGTCATGATTTAATTTAGTAATACCATTTATATATAATGCTGTATAAGGAACTAATCGCAAGTGTGCAAATTGCAGCGAAGAAGAATAAGGTTGTGTAACTGGACACCCAAGCTCATCTCTGGGTTTGAAAATACTTCTCTGAGGAAGACCGGAAGCTTGCAGTTTGGGGCAGAGTGCAGAGTGGGCCAGCGCCCCCCGATGCTGGAGAGAGAATACCAGAGGAGAGAATGGTCTGGGCAGGGGGGCATGGGAGAACCTCTGTCATGTCCTTCCTATGGTTTTCCTTTTCCTTTTAAATTTAGTTTCAGATGTGGAGATGAGATGTAAAAAAGAAAACCAGTATTTATTGAGTTAGGGTACTTTGCTAGACGCATCCCATACAATAAAAGGTGTTTAATTCTTAAATACGGGTGGTGCGAGACAGGTCTTGAAACCATTGAAAGAATGGGAAAACGGAGGCTTCCAAAGCCACTTGCCCATGGTCCTAGAGCATGTAGGTGACCAAGTCAGGTTTTGAATCTGGGCCAGTCCTGGCTCTTATCCCTGAACCATGCAGATCCTGTTGGAAGAGAAAACTCTAATCATGGAGTGGAGGGGGGGACCTGTGGTGTCTTTTCTTTCATTTGATCACTGAAGTTCCTCCTTCCACTTTGTGCCCATCCTATTTGCAAAATTACTGAACTGTCAGAATGAATCTAACGGTGGGAAATGATGGATAAGTTTTTGAAAGGAATGTTTTTAAAATGTTCTATAATGGGATGTCCAACCTACACTGCTCTCTAAATGTCAACATGGTGTTTCTTTTTTTTTTTTCAAGATTTTATTTATTTATTTGACAGAGAGAGAGAGAAAGATCACAAGTGGAGCTGGGGGGCAGCATGCAGAGGGAGAGGGAGAAGCAGGGTCCCTGCTGAGCAGGGAGCTCCATGTGGGACTGGATCCCAGGACCCTGGGATCATGACCTGAGGCAAAGGCAGACATTTAACCAATTGAGCCACCCAGGTGCCCCCAGTGTTTCATTTTAAAGAAAAATGATAGATACATTCTTTTGTCAAGCATGCATGTAAAGCCTTCGCTTTTTTTTTTTTTTTTTCTGGGTTTCTTGTTAAAAAAAAAAAAAAAAACAACTCATCTAATGGTCAGAGCCAAATCCAAAGGAAAATCAGAAGAAATAAGAAGCGTTAACAGGAAAAGCAGGCCAGAGAAATATACAACTGTTTTCCTCAGAGGATTAAAAGATATCTTGCTTTGAATCGCTCTGTACCCATACAACAAGGTAATACATGTACTTTAGCTGACTAAACAAGATTCCATTGATAGCCTAAAAGCTCCGAGTGTTCTTATGTAATGAATATACTATTTCATGTACTAATGGCCCCAAAAGAAGGAGAGATGTTTTTTATCTTTCCTTCAGAAGGAAAGTTAATTGAATGATGAATTAAGAGTATAATATCCTTGTTCTAAATCAAAGAACACCTAACCATAACAAATGATGATCTATAATAACATTACGTTGTATATAATGCATTTATTAGGATGAGAGGTAAACTCATTTCCATCACTAGATTTGGCTCTTGAAAGCACTATTTTATGTAGAGATAAAAAAGTGGGTATTGATTTTTTTTAAAGGCAAACATCAAAATTTATTGACTCGAGTTTGCCAAGGTCAATATTTTCCTCATAGAGCAATATATCCATATGTTTACTGAAGCACAGAATCAAGTTTTATATGGTTATACATATTCTGGACACCCTGTGTTGTAGACTATCAGAGTCAGAAGCAGGCTTAGCCCAAATCCCTCAGTTTTTAGGTGAAGATATTGATTCTCACTGAAGGAAGCGCTAATGGATTCAAACCCAAATCCCAAAACCACCAAACCATTCCTACAGAGCACTGTGGGCCAATGTAGACTGAACTCCTTTAATTATTTTATCTTTATTAATTTCTAAGTCGTCCCATAATTTATCACAGCACTGTCCATTTAGACGAAGTTGTTAATTTTATTTATGCAGAAAGTGAAGCCTAAGTTAAACCGTCTGTTCCACAAGGAATTTCCAGCTAATATTGGTACAAAGAAAACGCATACATTGGTTAGGAGCCTATCAGACAAGACTTTTAAATATGGAGCATTAGATACTGAAATTGAAAAATGCATTCAGTTTGCCATAGGTAAGCGAGGGCTATGCTGTTAATTTTACGATTAAACCAAAGTTAAACATTGTGCTCAGTCTGACCAATCTCCTGAGTGATGCTAGGACCCATTGCTAGCACTTCTCCCACAATCTCTTCTCTACTCGAAATTCGAGAACATGGCAAAACGCAAATAAAAGCATTTGCCAGCCTCCGAGAAAAGATCCAACTCTGTCCATGTGGAGTCGTATAACACAGAAGCAAAAATAAGAATTCCGAAAATAAAATACTCTGAAAACACACACACACACACACACACACACACTCACACACACACACAATTTTATTTTTCCTGAATCAATAAATACAAATAAAAATAAACGAAATATATTTCTTCACAATACAAGCTACCTGTTCACTCCAGACTTTCACATGCTGTTGGCATCTACGGACCATTAGCACTTTGGTAAATTACGGACATATTCCGTGTTAATATCTTCTGTGAAGAAGAGTGCTCTGGGCAAGGGTGGGGTGAATAGGCAGAGCACGGAGGAGTTTTAGGGCAGGGAAATGCTTCGTATCCTATGATAATAATGGGTACACGTCATTATACATTTATCTAAACCTAGAGAATGTATAATACCAGGACTGAACCCTACGGTGACCTGTGGACTTTGGGTGCTCGTGATGAAGTCAGGGCAGGCTCATCCTTGTTAAATAACGTAGCATCCTGTAAGCGATGCTGATGGAGGGGGAGGCTCTGTGTGTGGGGGCAGGGAGTACATGGGAAGTCTCTGTACGTTCCTCTCAGTTTCACTGTGAACTTAAAACTGCTCTAAATAAAGTCTAAAAATAATGTCTCAAAGAACTGCTGTGTAGATCTTTAAAAGTATATCTAAGTGTTCATAAACTCAGAGTGGGTGAGAACTAAGTGATAAGATGCACAAGTCTGAAAGTATGAGTTGAAAGCTGCATCTGAATAGCTTTTTATGGGGGAGAGAAAAGGGACCAGTTGGCAGCACACACTCGTCCCCCCTTATCTGTGGGGAATACGTTCCGAGACCCCCAGTGGATACTGGAAACTGCAGAGAGTCCAAACCTTATATATACTATTTTTAAAATATATAAATACATAAATATAATAAAGTTCAGTTTATAAATTAGACTCCTGAGGAGATTAACAACAATAACTAATGATAAAGTAAAATTTTAACAACATGCTGTAATAAAGTTATGTGAATACGGCCTCTCTCAAAATACCTTATCGGACCTATTCACCCTTCTTCTTGTGATGACGTGAGATAATAAAATGCCTACGTGACGCAATGAAGTGAAGGGAATGGTGCACGTTTTGGGACGTAATGTTAGAACCATGTTGACCTTCTGACAATGCTTCAGAAGGAGGGTCTGCTCCCAGAGGGTGGCTAACCACAGCTATCGGAAACTATGGAAATCAAAACCGTGGAGAAGGTGGGCTACTGTCGTACCAATGAAGTTACTCTTCTTCATAACCTGATGGTCAGGACAAACAAAGGGTAGACTATGGTCGCCATCTGCGTTCTAACATTAAAAATTCTAACAGAGGAAGAGGACTTAGCAAGATCACTGAAAAGCAACAGCTCTTTAGTTTGACAAACCTTGAATAATTTATGAACTTGTTGAAAAATCTGAGAGCAGGCCCTTGTTTATATTCTTTACAAAAACTCTATATAGAATATGGTAATTTAACCCTCAGAGAACTCCATTAACTTTTGTACTTTCGTACATTACTCTTTTTGTCCCTGATATTTTTTGAAATTAGGCTAGGAGGAGTGGCTTCTACAATTTGGAATAACAAGGCTTACGTACAGTGGGCAGATTTTCGGATCCATCCTAACTGGTAAGAGTCACAGTAATAAAATGCTACCGATGCCCTCAGTAGAGCATCTACCTTTGAAAAACAGTCACATGTATCCGTACTAGAAAACATTTTTTAGCCTCAGGCAACACTTTGGTGCACATATAGATTGGATGGCTCTGCCATTACCCTGAGGGTCTCTGGTTATACCACCGCACTGGTGCTGAGACTGAAAGGGAGAATGGAGACTTCGTCCACCAGAGCCCTGGGGATATCGTCCCACAGCATTACATTATGGACAGTTGTTCTGTATGTGACAACACAACTTTACATCCATTGACAGTCAGTCCCAGTGCCAGAAGCCTTAGAGCATTTAGCTGGTGACTTAACTTTGAAGGCAGCCTCCAGATTCATTCTATGTCTGCTTCGCTTCTGCTTACAGCTCCCTTAGTCTAAGGGTCTGCCACATAGTCACGGAAGAGAGAATCCCCACTGTTGCCAGAGCACGTGTCTCCATTACTAACGAACAATGACTTTAAATAGAATAAACTCATGTCTAGCTAAATGTGTTCTTCGTGGCTTCTGTCCTCTGCGATACAGAGCTGGCGTGAAGAACAGGAGACTCTTGCATAAACAGATAACCTTTCGAATGCAATGACTGGCACTGTGAACGTCTCAGACTACTCTGAAAGCCCAGCATGCTACACTGCCCGGAGGAATAAGAAGGAATTAACATTTAAGTAAGTGTTTGCTACATGCCAGTCATTATAATACGTCTTGTTTCCTAGACTATCTCACTTACGCCTCAAAACAACCCCCAAGATGGTTCTATTATCATAATACTCCTTTTGCACAAGGAAACTGAGGCAGAGAGAAGATAAATATTTTGCCCAAGGTCATGTAGCCAGGACAACGCAGACAGACTGGCTCCAAAGGACCTCTCCACTGCTTCATTAAACTGTCTACAGTGCTACAGAAATGACAGAGTTGTATTTAAAAAAAGAAAGCAAAAGCAAAAGACACAATTCATATAATTTATAAGGTTGCATAGGGATGGGAATAAAATTCTGTATGATTTGCGACACAGAGCCTACCAGAAATAGCCCGTTTAATGATATCAGTGGTCTTTAACTTTCAGTCTGTCCAGCCAGTGTATCAAAATTGGAGAGAATGTTCATCATCTGGACTAGCGTGCAGAGAGACGGTACAAGCTAAATCCTCTGAAATGGTTTCTCACCATCATAGAAGCCCTCACGGGAAATTTCAATTTGTCCCAGCTCTACCCAAAGATAACATTTGCATAAACTTGAGCAAAGCCAACAAAATTCGGAGCCTGTTTCCTAGTGAATTTATTTTCTGGCAGGACAAATGCTGAATTCTGCCTTGTAGAGGGAAGAGACATGTCTGACTTGTAGACTGCCCCTCAGAACGCACACGGAGCGTCTTTGGGTTCAGCGCTCAGTCTCAAACGTTCAAGAGGTTCAGAGCTAAGTCGCATTTACTCCTTAGAAGCTGTATCTCAACCGTGAGCCCATGCTCTCGCATTTAGGAAGGAGGAAGCTGGTGTAGAGTCTGAACTGTCTGTCCTCTGTAACTGCCAGATTGGCAGCCTGGGGACAACTTCTGGAAGTCTATGTGACTAGACAAAACAATGATTTGGCAAATAATTGCCCGCACCAAATAAAACACAGATAATAAATATCTGGAAATATAAACAATCCTGAAGAGGGAGGAAAGGGGGCCTTTGTTTTGTAGAATTGCCAGGACCCTGAATAGGAAATGGCTCAATGCAGACTGTCTGGATGTTCAGGGAAGATGATGCTTGGGGCGGGTGAAACTTTGGGAACAGCCTATATGTGTCTATGCCAGCTCTTCTTTAGTCCATAAACTGCTTTATAAATCATCCACTTAGGCAACAGTAAATTTCTTTTTTTTCTTTAAAAAAGATTTTATCTATATATTTGACAGACAAAGATCACAAGTAGGCAGACAGGCAGGCAGAGAGAGAAGGGGAAGCAGGCTCCCCGCTGAGCAGAGAGCTCGATGCGGGGTTCCATCCCAGGACCCTGAGACCATGACCCAAGCCGAAGGCAGAGGCTTAACCCACTGAGCCACCCAGGCGCCCCAACGGTAAATTTCTAAAGAGAAGCATTTACATGAGTCCTAGAATTAGGAAACTAGGTCAGTGTCAGTTCTTGAAGTGACCAGCCTCATCGACTTTTGGGGAAGCCAGGTATGCGTTCCCTATCTGTCTATTTTTACACACTGGCCCAGTCCACATGCCACATGACTGCCTCACGCGTTGGCGGAGCCGTTAGGACACACAATTCCATGCAGAGATCTGCGCAAGTGGTGTAAGATCTTTACTCTTTCTCGGAAGATATAGTAACTTTCACTTTACTCTCCGCTGGAAGCAAATTTTGATATCTTCCAAAGAGTGGATGTTCCTCCCACCCCCGCAAAAGATCAACTACTTCGATCCCACAACTCTTTATCTTATGCGTATGTGATCATCAGGAGGTGGCAAGCTCCGGTATTTTTTCGGGCTTGGGTGGGTAACATATGTGGCTGAAGGAAGGGGAGCACAAGACAACAGGGCATGGGGGTGGGTGGGGGACTGTGGTGATCTGTTAGGCACACACTTTGTCCAAAGGAGCAGCTGCTGCGCACATCTAGCTGACTGCTGTGAAGCAAAAATCTAGATACAAGGAGCACCCCAAATGTTGAGTGACATCTTCCAGTTCGCTTCACATTGGCAACTGATTTGGGTATTTTTAAATACTGTTGGGGGTCAAACAAAATAAAATTGTTGCATATATTTTGCAAACAGGCTTTCAATTTGTAACTTTTGTTGGGTTCTTTTCAGTTTAATAATTTGTTCATTTTTTTTTTTAAGATTTTATTTATTTGACAGAGAGAGACACAGCGTGAGAGGGAACACAAGCAGGGGGAGTGGGAGAGGGGGAAGCAGACTCCCTGCTGAGCAGGGAGCCTGATGCGGGATTTGATCCCAGGACCCTAGGATCGGGGCCTGAGCCGAAGGCAGATGCTTAACAACTGAGCCACCCAGGCACCCCATTTTTTAAAATATTTTTAAGTGATACCACCGTTCCTCACCTGCCATTCCCAGGCTGTAGGCTCTGAGCCTTTTTTCTAATATTGACGACAACTTCCACTGGTCCACTTAACCTCTTGGGTAAGTTCTTTTTTGTACACATAGTAAAAGCCAGCTGGAAACTGATGTCAGAAAGTAGGGAGTAAATTACCACAGAATGGCTAACAAGCTCATAATTTCAACTCCAAACCTTGGTCTTATTAATGTCATGGCCTAGTAAACTAAGTAAACCAGTCATAAACTTTTTCCATTTCATATACAATATAATGCTATTTGGGGTGCTATTTCTTCTGACAGGATCTAATATCTCACCCATGCTGGGAATTTCAAGAAGAGATATTCACAGACACTGGATAGATGATAGAATATTTATATTGTCACCATAATTCCAAGGAATCTGATTTTTCTTTGAACTGATTGATATGGGTAGGATTTCTTTATCTCACTTCATGAGTATGGACTTTCAGAACAAAAATAATAATGCTATTTTTAAAAATATGCAAAATAGGGGGTGCCTGGGTGGCTTAGTGGGTTAACCCTCTGCCTTTGGCTCAGGTCATGATCTCAGGTCCTGGGATCGAGTCCCACACCGGGCTCTCTGCCTGCCTCTCTCTCTCTGCCTGCCTTTCTGTCTACTTGTGATCTCTCTCTCTCTCTCTCTGTCAAACAAATAAATTAATAAAATCTTTTTTAAAAATATGCAAAATAACAACCTACACATGTATAAAGTGTGTAGCAGGTGTCTGAGTTTCTAAAGCTCTAGAGAAATAGCATAAAATATATTATCAAATAACCCACCAGAGGAATGTCCCAAGCCCTAATGCCTACTGGTCATCATGAATTCAATACCAAACGATGTTGACTCTTGGGAGGATCACTTCATTAAGAGAGAATTTCACTGCAGGTTAGACACAGTGGGGTCTCTGAATAGATTGATACCGATACATCTGTAGGGACAGTGGGGTATTTGAAGAGGGGGATGCAGGCTCACATTTTATCATTAATGCCTCTAGCTCCTTTGCATTCTGATTTGAACTCTACACACTTTGCCCTCTCAAGCAGATGGAGGTATTTCCTATCAATTCATTGCTGGCAAACCTTGCTTGCTAAGTCTGCCTTTATTCTTAAGTTCCTGAGATAAGAGAGGGAAACACCAAACAAATAGAGATCCTTATCTCTATCCTGAAACTAGCATGAGTTTTATTCATCCACTACTGTAGGAGTGAAAGCACATAGAAATATGTCTGTTTATAGCTCAAGAGAAAGGAAACCTTCTGGATCCTATTTCATGCCCCACCTTCGACCATGATCAGTTTTCTAAGGAATGGTAACATTTTCAGTCCCTGAGATGCATAAGCCTGTTCTCTGGGGCTGTGGATCTTTAAGAAGGTATGAACTGGGGTTCTCGAGATGCTGGTGAATTTTTATAAGGGAAGAGAGAAACTAGGAAATATACTCTTACTTCTACTTTGGGACCCAAAGGAGTTATGTAGGGTCTCCTGGGTTCTCTGCTACCAATGTCAGGGACTTGAGCCTGAGGCATGGTTTATTTCAGTGACCAACCCAAGGTAAAACGATACAATTATAAATAATGGGTACCTAGAGTGTTCTCGCCACTGAATTGGACTGGTTTCTGTGAGTTACTTCGGAACAGCAGCTTCCTTAGATCCCCAGAGGGAGCTACAACTAGTTATTTGATCTACCACCCCTTATGCATAAATTTTAGTGGCCTTAATTCCTTCCTTGGAAAAACAGTGTATTCCTTAAAAATAATTACAGAATTCTTCTTGAGGAGCTGCAGTAACAGGTAAGAGAAGTGCCATTTTCTAATTTTTCCAAAGCTACCATTAATTAGTATACCAAAAACACTTCAATGTCTTACACTGTCTTGCTGGCAGTAATTCTTGGAAAGATGATTCTGGATCCCAATCAAGGGGCAAGATCAGAGAAGTCAGTCAGAGAAAGACAGAAACTGTGTGGCCTCACTTATATGTGGAATCTAAAAAAGCTGAACTCATAGAAGCACAGAGTAGAATGATGGTTGCCAGAAGCTGATGGGAGTGGGAAATGAGAATTTTGGTGAAATGATACAAACTTACAGCTACAAAATGAGTAAGTTGTGGGACCTAACGTACACCATGATGACTATAGTCAACAATACCCTATCGAATATGTGAACATTGCTAAGAAAGACTTTAACTGTTCTCTTTACAACAAAAACAACAAAATGGTAATTATCTGGGGTGAAGGATGAGTTAACTAACCTTATTGTGATAATCATTTTGCAACGTATATGTGTATGAAGTCATCGCATTTTACACCTTAAACTTGTCCAATGTTATCTGTCACTCATATCTCAATAAAACGGGATGCAACGTATATGTGTATGAAGTCATCGCATTTTACACCTTAAACTTGTCCAATGTTATCTGTCACTCATATCTCAATAAAACGGGATGGGGAGGGGGCAAAACCAGAAGAATCATTTCACTTTTTTGAGACATTCATGCAAATCTTGGCATGACATAACACTGGCTTAGCAAATTAATAGAAAACAGAACACTCCAGTGTATTTCGTGCATATTTTGGAGATTGTATGACAGGGACGTTAATGTTAAACTGCCTGATGATTTCCTCATCCCTTTAGTCACATTCTTGTTGAGGCTTATGACACATGTGTCATTTCCATCTCCTCCTAAACAAAACCCTTGTTTAAAGCTAATCTGAAATGCCTTCCTATGTTCTCTGGACAAACATGTCTGTTCAAAGCAAATGCAAACTGGCCCCTGACAGAGAGCCAAGGCTGACTGGTACAAACTGAAATCAAAATCTAGTATTTTCAAATTCTTACAGTTGATGTTTTATTAGACACGCCCATTCTGGTGGTGTGAACAATCAGAAAAGACCTTCTCAAGTTCAGGGCTGCAATTTACATTCTTCAGCAAATGAAACTGCTTTTCCATCTCTCATTTATTTACCAATTTATTTATCACCAATACTTTAATCTTGTATGTCTATCCAACTTCTGCACATGACAATACTGTAGCTTTTAATAAGAAGCATGGCCCACCCCTCAGAGTCCAGTTAGCCCTGATATGACTCAGGGAGGAAAGCCTTTGGGAATTCAGCCCTTTAATAATGCTAAAAGATGCTGCCAGGGCTCAATTGGTTAAGAAGCCGGCTCTTGATTTCGGCTCAGGTCATGATATCAGGGTCCGGAGATCAAGCCCTGTGTTGGGCTCCACGTGGGGCCCGCTTGAGATTCTCTGTCTCCCTCTATTCCTCCCCACCACTTGCACCCTCTCTCCCTCTCTTAAAAAAAAAGGGGGGGGGGAACAGAACTAAAAATAAATGAAAGAAACTTAAACAGAAAAAAAGTGAAAGTACACAACTGCAACATGCAAATTATTGTTAGAGTATGAACAATAAATAGTAGTTTTTCTACTACCCAATACTTAATATCTAACTAATTATAAGTTCCATGTCCATACACTGGACTTGCTGAAGGTCAAAACTGAAAACGTCTTTTTTTTTAAAGATTTTATTTATTTATTTGACAGACAGAGATCTCAAGTAGGCAGAGAGGCAGGCAGAGAGAGAGGAGGAAGCAGGCTCCCTGCTGAGCAGAGAGCCCGATGCGGGGCTCGATCCCAGGTCCCTGGGATCATGACCCGAGTGAAGGCAGAGGCTTTTACCCATTGAGCCACCCAGTGCCCCAAAACTGAAAATGTCTTAAAGAACTGAAATATTATGTACTAAATGTGAATTACTATTTTAGATGAGGAAATAATGGAATAAGCATTAGAAAAATCACAAAAAGATAAGAACTTAATGATCACGTAAAATATTCATTTATATGTAACATGCATATATTTATATATAAAACGAATACACTGGCTTGCCAGGAAGACATACTCATTTACTCGTGTATATGTATGTATGTATGTATGTATATGTTCTTTTTTCCCATGTGGACTGCTGACTGCTGAGCTGAAGCAGGGCAGAAGGAAAGGGATAAGGACACGCAGAAACACATCAATTGGTAGAGGGCTTGATTGGCGATCGGCGCTTGTGCAAATGAGTTAGGTGGCTTTCAGAGGAAAGATGGAGGCCCCGTGGTGATTTTAACCCTAACAACCTTCACTTGGAAATAGTGCAGAAAAGACTAAGGGCTTGTACCCTTTCAGCTAAGTCACTGGTACCCAGTACTGATTAGTCGTTTTTAAAAGAATCTTTAAGTAAATCTCTAATGTTCAAAATAAAATATTTTTCACTACATTTTTATGGCACAGTTTTAAGAATCCGTTTGCAAGACACCCATATGACCTGGTTGTTATAATTGACTTCTTAGAGTCCTTCATGTCCTGAACCTGAATATACTCCACTGACCCAAATAAAAGGTAAGAGAACCATCGTCAAAGAATGTGTTCAGCTTGCTTCTGAGTCACCCCTTGTAAACTGTCACTGTTCTCTCTCACATGAGCATTCAAAGGCCTACTATAACCCATACTTTCCCTGACCTTCCTACAACCTGTATTTTTATCTTCCGATCTTGGTGGTCGTTGGAAACAAGGCTAAAAATTTAGAAATAGGATTGCTCTTGGCTGATCCCTACTGGCCTAAGACTTTCAATACAGGGGAAAAAAAAAAAAAAAAGGCAAGAGAAATGAAAAATGCCCAGGGAAGTAGTGTTTAGTTGTAATTTTAGTTCGGTATTATTGCCCCCATCTTACAGGGTTGGAAACAGGATCAGAGCAACTAAATACCTGGAAAGTCGGAAAGCCGTCAGTTAAACCCAGGTTTGACTTGTTTCTGAGTCTGTTCAATTTCACTTTGCACCCAGAATGGTGTCATCCTCTCGAACTTCCTCTGAGGAAGTGTTTGCTCTTCATTTTGAAGGTGACCTACCATTCACTTCATAGTCTGTAGAACCTAGTTTCTCTCAAATGGAAATATACTAACTACTTTGCCCATGAACTAGCGTGTTCCACGTGAAGATTCACGTCCAGTGACGCCTGTGATTGCTCTCTAGAGCAGATGTAGGATGAGGCAAATGAACCAGGTAGATTCCTAAAAGTAGAACTATGGTCACCCTGCATTAAAGCTCCTGACTCTAATTTAAGGCAGAGATGACTCAAGGCAAAGGGAAAAACTCCAAGTCCACTCTCAAAAGGTAGATGGGACTCTTCTACAGAACCATTTTGACCTAGTGAAGAAATGAAACCCAACTGACAGAATCAATTTCAGAAAGAAACTGAGGAATATAAAGAGAAGGAAAACCGCAAAATTCAATTGCCTCCATGCATAAAACACAAAGATCATGTAGACAGATCCGTGTGCGCGCGCGCACACACACACACACACACACACACACACACCAGCCCTTCCCATAACCTGTGTATGCCTGGAACCCCCGTGGCACTAGCCTGGGAGGCAGTATGGTTTGGCGAATGACAGCACAGATTCTGCATCCAGGCCTCTTGGACACAGGAACAGACTCCTCCCATTTTAGGCTGTGCCTGGAGAGGAGTTCAATTAGTGTGCCTCAGTTTCCCCATGGGTTCATTATGAGTACTGAGTGAACGATATATAAAGCACTTGTCGGGACATGGCATGTTGCAAGCACTAGTTAAATGCTAGCTATTATTATTATATACAGTGTTCTTAATAAAAAGGCTTTTGGAACCCTACTGGTATGAAACTTAAAAAAGGCTTTCAAAATAGCACTTTCTTAGTCTATCAACTGCAGACACTGATTAAAATGTTCAGTTTAACAGAAGGTGTTACAGACTGATGGGATAGTTTTCCAAAATGAAATCCAGAGGTTTCCCTGCTAGTCTTTGAAAAAAAAAAAAAAAAAAGGTATTTGTTTGCATTATAATCATGGTGCCATGTACAAGCACAATTCCATTTTCTCCCTCCTACTGAGTCTTCTTTGTCCACTATGAAATCTTGAATTCCCTTTAAGTTCCTTTCTCCCTGAGCCTAGCTAATGCCACTGTTGCCCTTATCCTCACTTCTGTGATGTTTCCATACTTCAAGGCGGGCCACAGAATGGCTGGCATACAACTGGGAATTCCTGCAAAGCTCGCCAAGTGAACGGTGATTAGCTGCTACAGACAGGAGCCAGGATCGGGGTAGATGGTCCCAAACAATGGAGTCTAACATTCACCCACAAAAGCTTTCATCTCGAGAACATAACCTCTTGTGAGATATAACCGGAAGTCTCAAGGGTAATTGCATTTTGCTGGAATCAAACCTAACAAGTATTTTATAATTAAAGATCATGCTGGTTTCCTTTACCATCACCTGCAACTTAATCATGTACTTGAAGCTTCCCACAAATAGCAAGGCTGTTTAATATTTATTGAACATCCACAATTACCTCTACGTTTTGTTTCTCTGGAAACACACTCCTTTGGTCTGGCTTCTAGAGACCTTGAAGAAGACCATTATTCCATTAAGAACGGAGGCAGAGAAATCCTGTGTGATAATATCATTAATAACACCAGCTTACATTTCACGGTGACTTTTCATTTGCAAAGTGCTTCCATGCGCTTTATCTCATTTGATCTTTGTAAAATTCTGTGTCCAATTTGTCCTTCCTACTCTGTGGAATGTAATATTCCCTGGATCGCTGAGTCAGGAGACTGAGTTAATGCGTTTGTGGAAGGCAGACCCCTCAGTTGTGGACTGGAGAGTGGGAGACATTTTCTGGTCCCAGTCAGACCTTTAAAAATCAGACCTTTTGGGAAAGTTAGCCTATTTCTGGGTGAATGTCCAGGCGTGCACCATGATGGAGGAGGCCTGTAATAGTCAAGAAAGTTACCACTGAAGGAGGATTTTGCAAGCAGACTATAATCACCCTGGCTCTGTCACTATCGGGTAGACTTTGAAAAGTTTCTCACCTTTTCTGGTTAAGAGAGGACAAGTGCTAAGCGAGGAGCATGAACAACCAACTTAAGTGAGAAAAGAGTGACAGTCAAGCAAATGAAGCCCCTCCCTTTCTCTGTGAACTGTTTCCTTTAAATGGACATTGTCATTGAGAAATTCTAGAGCGGCCCCTGAGGCCGAGCCTCGGTTTCCTTGTTTGTAAAGTCAGAGGAAGAATATCTATTTTTTTCAGGGTAATTATAGAGTAGACAAGGTGATTCTTTTAGAACAGAGGTGTAGGGGTGCCTGGGTGGCTCAGTGGGTTAAGCCGCTGCCTTCAGCTCAGGTCATGATCTCAGGGTCCTGGGATCGAGTCCTGCATCGGGCTCTTTGCTTGGCAGGGAGCCTGCTTCCCTTTCTCTCTCTCTGGCTGCCTCTCCATCTACTTGTGATTTCTCTCTGTCAAATTAATAAATAAAATCTTTTAAAAAAAAAAAGATTCCAAAACTCTTTAAAAAAAAAAAAAAGAACAGAGGTGTAAAAAAGGACATTGTGCACTTGCTGTTATTAAGCAGTGAGGGGTACTTTCCACACTTTCTGAATTGTTCTGGATATTTGAGATCTCCAGACACTTACACACATGGCTCAGTCAACTTTTAAACGTAATTAGATGTAATTAGAGTAGTCTGAATTTCTTATAATTCTTTACTTCTATATTCTTCCTAAACAAATACTCCTTTGCCCCCGACCAGTGCCAGGCTTCCATCCCAGACAAGCTTAGGAGCAGACCGCCGCTGGCACGGGCTCTCCTGGACAGAAAGATCCTTTCTGGAGCTCAGCGCTCTGTCTTCTTCTCCTCCTTTATGATCTTAGAAGTCACAAGAATGAAGAAATTTCTCCCTCACGGTAGCCGTGGATTCTCAAGGGTATCGCTAGTTTGGGGCTTTCTTGTGGTCTTTCCAAGCTGCAGTTTTACATGACAAATTTATCTGTCAGTTACAGCACATCCAGGAAGGCTCAAGTTTTTGCACAGTTCCGACTGTCATTCCTGTACAATCGTCAGGTTGTGCTCCAAGGGGGACGGTGATGTTCTCCACCTGAAAACCTGCGTGGGCTCCCGGGACACGGGCTGTGTTTCAGAGCCCTGGAATGCTCTTTCTTTATGCAGTTGCCACGAGCAGCCCATTTAAATGAACAGAGGAAAAAGCTACGAAGGGAAAACGCCTATGAGGCGAAAGGAGAAATAATTTGAAGAAAAACATTCAAGGAAGCCGGCTTGAAATATTAAAAGGACACAACGACATGGCAGGAGACTGGCTTTGTCTCTCATAAACTCTCTAAATTAAGATCGAACTTTATTTACTCAACACTGTGTTTGCGGAGGACTCCGGAGAGTGACTCAGCGCTGGGGCTGTTGGCTGACAGCATCTGGGAGGCTTGGATGTGGACGACAAGCTGTCCTTGCCCCCTTCTGGGGGAGGGGCGGGTGTGATAAGGACAGTGCCTGGCGATCGGGGAAGCCACAATGGGGAGGCAGTCGATCAAAGCTGCGGCTATCTGGAGTGGACATCGTCTTTGTCTTGCTGGGGTGGTGCGGGCATCAGAATGGCTCCTCTGTTCCTTTAAAATGCTGCTCAGATAATGGGCTGGCCTCCCACGCATTCGGAGAGGGCGCCTCTAGCTTTACGGAAACCCAATCCCCACCCCAGACCTCATTTCCACTCGCAGCTTTGATACCCTGTCCCGCCAAGCTACCCTCGAGGGACGCAGTAGCTGTTTCTCTCCATGCGCTCTGCGCTGGGCGTCCACATCGCTTAAGGATCACCTGAGGACAGAGGTGCCCCGGCCTTCCCTCCCTCTTCCCTCTCGCGGCACACAAGATACTGTCAAGAGTTTCATTAGTGAAGGTCTTTAACATTCATCGGTGGCGACAAGCTGGCAGTTCGCTATCGCACTGAAAAGCGACCAAAAGGAGCTGGAAACCAGACTGTAACCGGGAGAATTTTTGCCAAGTTGCTTTGTCCTCGCCACTTTCTGAAGCGGGGTAAGTCATTAGCAAGCCCATGCTAATTGAATTTGATTTAATGTCAACACTGTCACAGTCACAGAGAGGACACCAATAAAATCCCAGCCCTGTTTGCTGCAATCATTAGGCCCAGTTTTTCTGACAACAAAAGTTCAGCCTTTGGTGGAAGGTTGTCCCATCGGGCTTAGAGAACACAGTGCTTTCCTGGCCTTCCACGGAATAAATGCAAGCGCTGAAGTCATCACTTAGAGTGGAACCAAAATTGAATGGGGAAAATCCACTTGTACAAATGACATAAGTGGCTGATGGGCCCCTCGTCAGTATCTGGTGGGGAGCCCCTTCAAAATAGTTACAGATCGCACTTGAATTTTTTACAAGATGTACCAGTTAATTAAATGTCCAAAATGGCACCCGTACTCTGTTCAAAAAGCAAGACTGATAGAGTTCAGATGTGGAAAAAGCACCTTTGAAAACTTGCCAGTCTTTTCAGTAATTGAAATACAAGTGAAGCCTTTGTTACTTTTACCTCAAGTTATATGTCTTATGGGGTGGGAAGGTGGGCTTCCTGATGAATTACCAAAATAATTTAATACAAAAAAAGGTGAGATCTTAGTTATCTATAGTCAGAAGATTCTGAAGGGTGAAAATTACCCACTGAACTTCAGCTATAATTTGCTGATCTTTAGACAATCATTTCATAAGCAATTTCCTCACATTCTAGAAATTCTCGTCCTTTGTGCCACATACAGGAGAAGAAAATTGGGACTGTATCTTAGGAAGTGGCACCAGGACCTGTCTGAACCTAACCCTGTCCCGGTACACCCGGATGAGGGAATATATGAGGTAATGAAGTGAATTCTGTCGAGGGAAAAGGAGATTTCAGCTGATTTTATCTAATTAGCCCCAAGACTGGCCCCAAGCGAAGAAGGAAAAATATTCCAAGGGGTTTTCCTTACCGGTGTTCATTTAGCTCCAGGCAATGGCAGTGTGGTTCTGCTGGGTTTGTATCTCGTTGCCCTCAAGATCACCCTGTTTTCCTCCTGTGACCTGCACTTAACAGACGATACCATCACCTCATCAATTGTCAATGCCACCAGTTCAATAACCGGATATCACTGTGGGACATCTCTCTCGATGAGAAGCAACTACAGGTCTTGGCTTTCTCCAAAAATAGCCCGCACCGCCATGCCAGGCACATCCCAGATTTCTCAGTCGTCCAAGCTCGGGAAAGAGACTGCTCATCCCTGCGCTTTCTTTGAGACGCTTTCGTAGTCAACTAAAGACTGTGCTTCTTGTGACTTTGGCCTTGAGACATAACCGACAATACCATTTTCTCTAACGCCAGTACCCACGACTCCATCCTTCTTTAAAACCAGCGACGATCGCCTATACAAATAAATGTTATCTGTGCTCCCCTCCCTGTGCAATTTTGTGGCTTGAATTTTAAAAGAGAGCGAGCAAAAGGGAGGTTTTCGTTTCGTATCGCATGGCACCATAGGAGTTCCTCTGGGGAGCCTGCTTTCACGAAACCCTGGCAAAAGTCGCAAATTGATAGCTCAGGGGGAGATACGATAGAATTTAGAAGTCCTTCACTGGGTAGGGACAGAAGGTTCCCAGAGGGCTTTGTATCGGGCAACACAATGCAAGGTGCGAAGGGCCAAGAAGGGCCCGTGGGAGGGGGAGTGGTGCGGGATGGCACGAGCTGGAAGGCTGACGGACTCTGCCAGGGGGAGACGGCACGCGACATTGACTGTCCCTGCGCTGGCCACCCTGTCCTTCCGCCTCACCTGTCCTCCGAGGCAACAGAGGGCTCCATTACCATCTGTGACCTCCTGTTTCGTTCAACTACAGGGCACAGTAGAGACAAAAGTTCTATTAGGTATCAGCATTCTCACGTAAGGACCTTTTAAGTTCAAAGTTAACAAGAAAATCACTTTTCTTTCTGTTATGAACTGGAAAGGGAATTATGACAGACATCTAAAATTTTGGCGATATTAGGTGTTCCCCCAACATGGTAATGTTTGATGAAAACATTGTTGATTTTTAAAGTGAAAAAAAAAAAACAGGATAAAATTTATTGTTTAGAGTGTTTTTAATACTGGCAACATTTTTCAAATAAAGAGGTAAGATAGTGAATAGAGATTTCTACCTTCTTTTGAGAAAAACAACTACTGTCCAACTCTAGTAATTAAAAATGTTAACTCTTTTAAATGGACAGGAGCAAACGTTATAGTACAAAATACTGCCCTTGTGTACCCTGTATGTCCTAATATAATTCATCAATTCTCATAAGTGGCTGCATACTACATTACTCCAAAAGAAGTGTATCATTTGAAGGACAAATTATCAGTCATGATATAGGTGAAGTACTTTGTTTCCGATGTAATTTGAATACTATATATTTAAACTCTTTTTTCTCAGGAGCTATTCTGTCCAGATTTACTTAGGTATATATGATGAATAAAATTGTAAGATACTTACCGTGTCCACGGTGAGGATTTGATAGACATATACATTGTGAAGGGATTCCACTCATTCAGTTAATTAAAACATTCGTCACCTCACCTATTTACCTTTTGTGGGGTGTGTGTGTGTGTGTGTGTGTGTGTTGAGCACATTTAAGTTAAATCACAGAAACAGAGTAGAAAAGTGGTTGCCGGGGCTGACAAGTGGGGAAAATATGGAGAAGCTGGTAAAAAGGTACAAATCTTCAATTATCAGATAAATAAGATCTGCTTATTTGCTGTATAACATGGTAACTACAGTTGATAACACTCTGTTGTAGAGTTCAAAATTTGCTAATAAGAGTAATTTAACTGTTGTTGGGAAACTCTCTGACTGCTGTAGATACCAACATCAACCACACGATGTCACCAATAACTACAGTACCAACTTAGAGCTCTGGGGAAGAACTTTAATGCATGCATTTCCTCATAGGTTAAATTATTTTCTATTTTGTTCATGAATTTTCTTTCTATTCATCAAACTACAAACACTCAATATCTATCTATTACTATCTTATTATTATTAATTTACAACTACAGTGCAGTTCTCAGAATTTTTACATTTCTAAATTTATTTTTTAAATATTAATAATGAGATTTAAAAAATTTCTTTTCAAAAGATCTATTTTCTTATTAACCTCACATATGTTATGATGATATAATTCAGGGATGAGTAAGAATTGATCAACAAGTACATACTGAACACTGACTATCAGGCCCTTTGGTGACTCAGAAATAGACACATTTATGACACACACATACACACACACACACGGCTGTATTATACTGTAATTCAATCAGTACTGCCTTCTGGAATTCTATTTTTATGTGAAAGTTGGAAAGGATAGGATAATCTTACCCCTTAAAATTGTACCAATCATGTTTAATACTTATTACATAATTATGTTTTTTGGCATAACACAAGAGTAATTAAAATAATATTTTACTTCTCTTCATGAAGCAAAGCCCATCTTTTCTACCTCCAATTGTTTTCAGAGATGGAGTCTGAATATACAAGGTTAAAAGAAGTAAACATATTGTGATGGTAAAACCTCCTTTTTTTCTTTGAAATGGTTTATCATAATATTATGCTTAATTATGCAAATATGCTGGAGGATTTTTTTTATGGGTACATCAGCCAAATTCAAATACATTAAAGATGACAAATACATATTCATTTACACATTCAGCACATATACGCCTGTATGCATGTTTCTATTAATTTAACAAATAAGAGCACGTATTAGAAAGTGAGGAAGTGTGGAACAAAGCTATTTTACAAACTTAGTACAAATCTCTTTTACTAAAAATAATCTTAAGTTCTAGAGAATCATATTTTTTGTTGTTGTTAATTACTCTCTATGTCATTCCCAAAAAGATTTCAGAGGAACAAAGAACTTTGTTGTTATAAGATTGATACAGTTTCATTAGCCCTAAAAAATATCAACTTAAGTTTTCAATTATTGGAATGCATATACTGTTCCTTTTTAAGGTATACAGGAGAGGGAGAGGGAATTAAAAAGATGACCTAATCAAAAACTTCTATAAGATCTGAAAAGATGGAATAAAAATTTAAAATGTTTCCAAATATTTGGCAGACAAAACATATAACTGAATTTTTTATTGACTGTGCTGGATGTTTGGCTTTATTTATATAGAGCCAAAGAATGAGAAATTTGCATTTGCATTATAGTTGTCAGAAAGTCATATTTGTGAAGAATGTAGTACATAGTTTTCTCTGTAAGTTCCCTGAGGTATTTTTAACTTACTTAATAAACAAAAATGACAAAATTTAAAAATTTCATAGATCATTTTTGAGATCTCCAGGTTGTTTTAAGAATGAATTGGGCCTCAAAATCAGAACACATTTTACCTTTGGGGCAAGGTATCTGTGAATGTCTTTATGGGATATTTCAATGCAATACATCAAATTTATGAAATAATCTTACCCTCAGAGATATCATAAAGTACAATGTAAATAGTTATTACCTTTTTTTGGTATGTAACAAACACTCTCGAATTGGCCTCACTTTTTAAATTATCATATTTTATCATCATAAATTATCATACATATACAAATATATGTATATATATCTATATATCTATCTCAATGTTATTTTTTGCTAAAGTTCATTATGATATATATTTATGTAAGCTCTATACCCAGCTTGGAGTCCAATATGGGGCTTGAACTCACAATCTTGGGATCAAGACCTGAGCTGAGATCAAGAGTTAGATGCTTGGCCAACTGAGCCATCAAGCAACTCCAGAACTGACATTTCTTTTTTTAAAGATTTTATTTATTTATTTGACAGACAGAGATCACAAGTAGGCAGAGAGGCAGGCAGAGAGAGAGAGGAAGGGAAGCAGGCTCCCTGCTGAGCGGTGAGCCCGATGCAGGACTTGATCTCAGGACCCTGGGACCATGACCCAAACTGAAGGCAGAGGCTCTAACCTACTGAGCCACCAAGGTGCCCCAACCCTGACATTTCTAATAAACCTTGACTATGGCCACACTATATAATTTGTTTTAGTATGTATACATTAATATTATATATTTCTGTAGGTATCTGTGTACATTCCTAATTCCTGTGAATACAGTCCTTTCAATGACAAAAAAAAAAGATGAATCTTACATAGTTATAAAAACTAAGAAAAATAATTATGAACTTTATAAGCTAAAACTTGAAGTAAGGCAAATAGGTCATTATATTCATTAACAACAATTTCCTTTTATTGTGGTTCATTAAAATTTTTTCCCATTTGCATGTTGTGATTGAAGTAGACTGATATATGCTTTATTCATATGATAACATCTCAATAGTTTACACTCATTCTAGGAACAAACTTAATTACTACTGGTACATTCACTATAATTGCAGGGGGATATCTTTTACATGTTCTTAGGAGAGTATTTCTTATAATGGAAATTTTTTGACATTTATGATTTTCAATATTTGATAAAATTATGAGGGATTTTCATAGCTGCAGAATTGTGAACTGTAAATATCCTACAGAAACTATAAATATTTTAATATATATTTATATTTAGAAAAATAATCTTAGATTTAGATTTTAACTGTTTATCTAATCTTGATGAAAGTGCTTATTCAAATCAATCTAACATTTTTAAGACAAATATCTAGATTTTGGGGGGATGAGGGAATAAATGAATACTACTCTCATAGTAATATTTTTTGCTAATTTTAATTATTACTAGATGATCTTTCTTTATTCCCAATGTAATGACCTAAAAAAATCACAATAATTTTGCTGGATTTCTAGCTTCAGAAAATTTACATAAATATTTGCCGCAGGCCAATATGGAAACAGAATACTTTTCATGTCAACCAAGCAGCTTTGGGGAGTGCTGTCCAGTGCTGAATTCTATTTATTTTGTTTTGTTCAGCAAAACTGCACTTTTAACACGTGAAAGATGTCACAAAAGTTTGAAATATTTGGACCTAGTTGGAGTATTGAGAGCAGGAAGAAATGGAAAATATGAATGGAAATGATATGTTCGATTATTAAATAGGAAAATTAGTGTGTTTAAATTACAGATTTACAGGGGAGTGGGGGTATGGACATTGGGGAGGGTATGTGCTATGGTGAGTGCTGTGAAGGGTGTAAACCTGGCGATTCACAGACCTGTAACCCTGGGGATAAGAATACATTATATGTTTATAAAAATTTTTTTAAAAATGCAAAGGGTTAAAAAAAATTACAGATTTATGATTAGTGAACATATAGAAAGCCCCTGAGTTGTTAAAACCCTGGATTGTAAAAATAAAATGACACTAGGCTTAAAAGCTCTGTGACAAGTCATCTGACAGTTCTTGATGTTTGCTCTGTAATTGGTAAAAATGTGTTTTCTTTCATGGCACTCCATTGCAAAGGAAGCACAGATATTTGCAATATATTTGAATAAAAGCACTGGCTCACTCAAGGAGATAGGCTGTTTCAGAGTATTGAAAATAAGATTGCTGAGTCTTTATATTCATGAGAGGAATCATTTTCTTTAAGATTGGCAGTGAAGTTTCAGAAAGAGGGGAGGTTATGGTGTTGAATTAAATTTGATATGAGTCATTGCTTTGGAAAAGATGGTACCCATCAAAACTATGGTTTCTGTGTGGATCCTGATTGTCGTTTCCCACCATGGTTATCATGTTCCTGTTCCTGAGAGCCACAGCACGGGGGAAGTCGACTTGTCCTTGCCATTGCCTCCTCTTCCTCCCCTTTTTCCTATTTTGGTCATGTAAGCTTGATTAACAAAAGAATACATAAACGTCCAACTCAATGTGTCTCACACAAATCTTCCTTCATCTCCTTTAGAATGCACCCAGTTTTCCTAGGGCTAAAGGGTCCTGTCAAATAGAGGGCATTCCTGCCCCAAATGAGGCAGGTAAGCAATACCTTCTGGAAAACCAAAATCCACAGATCAAACTCCTTTTTAGCAGAAATTTCTAAGTCATTTTAGGTTCCTGCATAGGCAGATAATTCACATCAAGTGACAAGGAATATGGTTCCATTACTGAAATACTAATGATTTCTCTGATTTCATTGGGGCTATTAGCCTTACATCTTACCCCACTTCCCACAGCTAACTTAGGAAGGCGTCATCAAAAGCCTTAGTGATTTATAAAAGATGAAGATTTAGGAAGTATAAGGAACCACTGTAGAAATATAAATCTATTGTTAGTAGTATTGGCAAAGATAACAAAATGAACACCACTAATAAAATAGTGGAAAACAGCAGAAATAACATGTTCTTAAAAGATGACAAGACATGCATAGGCAGCATGTCATGACTTTCCAATGGTTGTATAGAGCGGGTTTTGTTTTTGAGATTCTAAGTTAAAAAGTTTGGATTTCATAAAGCTGGGAAAAGTTGGAGAGGTGTGAAAGCATTAATGGAGAGAGTATTTTGGCTTATGCATTTCTGGTTGTGAATTTTTTATCGTTTCTTCACTCTTCCTTTCAACATTTGAGCTGGTGGGTGTTGGTAAAGGATGGAAGAAAAAAGCAGCAGACTGACCCCTGAGAAGGGTACTATATCCCCACCCTCAAGAGGCAACAAATACATGATGATTATGGCCTTTTTCACTAAGACTTTCTCAGTGCTTGAAAGCAAGATTATGATGCAGGAAGTATTTCTACAGAACCTTTTTAACAAGGAGTTTTAGGATTGGAGATCATCAGATGATCTTATTCAAAGAGCACTTGCCCCTAATCAGGGCTGTTTCATTGGAATTACACAATTCTGATAGGCAAATAAGAGAACGTCCTGAGGGGATATGACTTATGCCTAAGTATAAAGAATAAAACTAGGAGATCTCACTGACAGGGTAGCCATGGGTCAACCACATATAACCCGAAAGAGACCTAGACGGTCAACACACAAACAAAAAAGCTTCAACAAAAAATGTATGAAAAAGAAGATGCTTTTTAAAGAAGGGCATATTTTAAGATATTAAGACAAGTTTTTATATTGTACTTTTTGAAGAAATGTAAAGATAAATAATCCTTATCTTGACTTCACAGTCTCTAAATTAAACTGTTGAAAAGTCATGTGAGTGCCCACAAAATGAAGTGTCTCTAAAAATAAACAAAATCACATTGATCTATAAGATACAGAGTTCTTATGATAAAGTCTGACACTGATATTAGCCAGCTAAAGCAAAAGCTGGGCAATACACAGTAACCAAATTCATCACTTCTGTGATTTTAATCAACTTTCTGATTTTGATGTGGATGCGTCTCAACAATTCACTCTTCTCCTACCCAAGGTCGCTAAGTGTTAAGCCAAAGAAGGAATTGTTAAGAGTAATCCAAAGGTTCTCTCTAGCAATTCTCAAACAGTAAATTTATTTGTGCAAATGTGTGAATATATGGAATTTGCTGGGGGAGCTCTCTTCTGAGTGCATACATTGTGGTGTGTGTTTGCAAAGTGTGAGTGCTAAGAATTATCCTGGTATCCGGTATTTATGCCATTAGGTACTGAATACCAGATTCAAGTAACACAAATTGGAACCATCACTGAAAGAGATTTAAAAATAAAATAGGAAATTTTAAAGAGATGCCTTATTTTCTTTTCATGTGTCTGAAAAGTGCCCATGGCATTAAAAATATATTCTCTGTAAGAGTCACCAATGCTTGAAGATGCCAGTGAATCAATATTTACTCAACCCACACTGAGAAGATGTAAGTAGAAAGATGTTCGGATGTTTGCTGCCAGTCAAAAAGCCACAGTTTCTCTATGTCACCAATCTAAGCCTAAGCTCCTAGCATCTTTACATCCTTAAAAAAAAAAAGGCCCTAGAACTGAGATTTAGAACCTTTAAATCTCCACCTATCAGTGCTTTGTCCCATCCTTTTTTTTTTTTTTAATCTTTTCATTTCTCAGTCCTTTTGAATCCTGGTGGATATTATTTTTTAAAAAAATAATACATAAAAACCATGTTTGAAGTCATTCTATTTACCTTACACCAACTGGATATTACTGACTATTGGAAGAATCATGGTCACCTAGACAAAGTAATGACTATAGAAATTCCAAAGGACAAGAAAAACAGAGAAAATAAGACATAGAGCAGTCAAAATAAGCTCAGCTCTTTTCAGTGATATCCTCAAATGGAAGAAAATGGTGGATTTGCAAGTTAGATCTGTTTATGATTTATTTGATTCACAGGGAAGTAGTAATATAGTAGATGCAAGAAAGGCACACTACATGAGAAAATAATTTTTTTAGAAAACAACTCTAATCAGGAGGCATAGTTGTCACCTTGAACGTGAGGCATAAGCAAAAATTATTATGCTCCATTTACTCTTGCTCTAAGTCAAGGAATTGTGGCTAACTTTATAGTCCTATACCTATTATATAGCACAATAATAATCTCCATAACTGTGCCATGAAGGAGAAGGACAGACGTTAGGGCACTGACTTTACAGAGTCCCATAAGCCTTAGCATTTGGCCCAAGGTGACATGCCCAGAAGGAGGTGACACTAGCAACTGAGTCTCGGTTTTCTGATGCATGGTTTAGGATCCTTGATATTTTATGGTATAGAACATTACATATTGGAGCTTGATGGTAAGTGTTGTTTAGAAGAGGGGGGATGTTGGGCTGCCCGGGTGGCTCAGTCATGAAGTGTCAGCCTTTGGCTCAGGTCATTATCCTGGAGTCCTAGGACTGAGCCCGGCATCTGCTTCTCCCTCTCCCACTCCCCCTGCTTGTGTTCCCTCTCTGGCTGTGTCTCTGTAAGATAAATAAAATATTAAAAAAAAAAAAGAGGGGTAATGTGAAGTGGGAATCTTAAATTCTGCAGTGGTTATTATCTTTTGCCTACTGAGTCCATTTTCTGTTCTTTTGTTTTGCTTTGGGCCACAGGAGGCTGACATTCACGAATGATATCACTGGTCTTTGCCTTTTTGCTTCTCATTGTATTCCACCATTGGGAAGCACCCACTCTTACTCCCACTTGCTTTGGCACAACTCTGGCAGTGATAACCTCCCTCATCCCCACAAGGTTTTAGCTCTAGCTCAGAGTAGACTACCCCAGGGGCATGACTTTCTCTTTTGCTAGTTTTTTTTTTTTTTAAGATTTTTAAAATTTATTTATTCCACAGAGAGAGAGATCACAAGTAGGCAGAGAGGCAGGCAGAGAGAGAGAGGGAAGTGGCTCCCAGCTGAGCAGAGAGACCGATGCGGGGCTTGATCCCAGGACCCTGAGATCACGACCTGAGCCGAAGACAGAGGCTTAACCCACCGAGCCACCCAGGCCTCCCTCCCTGTTTGCTAGTTTTAAGTGCCTCTGCATCCCTTGCTGGTTTCCTTAATCCTGCCCATACCTGTGAACATTATCCCTCTGTTATGAGTGTCTTCAAGACACACCACTGTCAAAAACGCACAACTTCCATCTAATCATGAGGAAACAGACAAAAATCCAATTGAGGGACCGTCTATGAAATAACTGGTCTTTATACTTCAAAATGTCATTTCCATGAAAAAAAAAAGGACACTGAAAACATAGAACAGATTAAAGAACACTAAAAAACACAACACTTAAATGCAATGTGTAATCCTGGATTGGACTTGCAGATAAGATTTAAAATGTTTGCTATAAAGATTATTGGGAAAACAGGTGAAATGTACATAAGGTCTGTGCATTAGGTAATGGCAATGTATCACTGTTAATTTCTTGATTTTGATGACTGTAGTGTGGTTATCTGAGATACTGTCCTTATTGTTAGTAAATGCACATTAAAATACTTAAGGAAGTAAAGAAACATCATGTCTCCACCTCACTTTCAAAGGGAATAGAAAAAAATAATGCTTATATATATAATATATATGGAGAGATATATAGTCTCTCTATATAGTCCTTCTCTTCATATATATCTTTTTCTATTTTATATATAAAAATGATATGACATGTAATAAAATATATATAAATAATATAGAGAAAGAGGTAGAGAGGAAGAGAGAATGAGGAAACAATGTTGATCAAGTATTAACAATCTGAAAATCTGAGTGACATGTACATAGGAGTATTTTGTCCCGTTTTAATTTTCCTGTAAATCAGAAATTTCTCAAAATAAAATATTTTTAAAAATTTTAAAAAGGGTTTTTAAGAATTCTAGCTGAGTGCGCTGCCTCTTACCAGGACCCACACTGATAAGGATTCTAATCTCCATTGTTAACTGCTGTCTAACTAAAAAATGACATTCCCACCATTCGACAGTTTCTTTGCTTCACAGCAAACCATGAGCTCACCAGGAGCCACCATGGTGAAGGCCTAGGGAGAAGAAAGGATGGCTACCTACCTCACCAGGTCTAAGCAGGGCTAAACTAGCAGGAGACTAATTAAGGTCCCTCCCAAAGCATTCAGAGCCCTAGTTTTAATCTCAGTTAGGAATCACAAAAAGAAGTATATTTATAAATTTCTTGATAGTCTTGACATAAAATGTGTCACTTAATGTCATGTATTACATATACAAAAATTTATTCACATCACACACGCATACACAGACAGACACACACACACACAGACACACACACACACAAGACTGCAGGGTCAAAGAACATGATAAAGTCTTCCACTTGAATTCTTGCTTCTTTGGATCTAAACTAACTGTGGGTTACCAAGAGTAATATTTTAGCATACCCTTAGAGGAAAGATATGGAGTCACACCTAACATATAATTGGGTTAGTAGGATACCAGATTCAAAGACACAGCACATTTGGGTGTAGAAGAGTCATTGGCTCAAGGGTAGTAGAGTCAAGATTACTAGGGATTTGGAAGATACCCTCTTAGCCAAATGCTCCAGGTAAACACCATCAGCAATATAACATGGTGGCATCATGAGCCAGACCTTGACATAATGTACTGAAGCGGACATAACATCACTTCTATGATATTTTAGCCAAAAATGGATATTCAATCTATTCACGAGAAAACATCAGATAAGCCCGACCTGAGCTGAGTGAGATTCTACATCATATCTGACCGAGTGGTCGTCAAAAGTGTTAAGGCCACAAAAAAATAAAAGAGACTTAAGATAGTCACCCAGGTTAGAGAGGCACATCAATTAAACAAAATGTAGAATTCTGGCTGGGAGCCTCAAAGAGAAGAACACTAGAGGAAAAACTGGAGAAACTGCTAACATTAGGGTAAGCTGACTACTGGGCAAATGTAAACTCTCTGGACTTTTTTTGTACCTCTCTGCAGGTCTCTAAATTTACTTCAAAATAGAAAATAAAATGTTGACAGGGATTCATTCTTCTTAATAAAACTATTATAATTCTATCTTGAAATTTTTAAAAGATTATTTATTTATTTATTCGACAGACAGAAATCACAAGTAGGCAGAGAGGCAGATAGAGAGAGGGGGAAGCAGGCTCCCCGCTGAGCAGAGAGCCTGATGCGGGGCTCAATCCCAGGACCCTGAGATCATGACCTGAGACGAAGGCAGAGGCTTTAACCCAATGAGCCACCCAGGAGCCCTCTTGAATGTTTTCTGTTTTGTGCATAAATATGGCACATTAAGTCCTAAAATATTATTTTATTTGAGACATAAAAGGTTCAAAATTTTAAACTTATTTCGTTGGTACTAACAGGGAGATGTCAAAGCATGATTCTATAGGCTCAGGGTATTTATGCAATAATTAATTATTTACGGGAGCCTGGGTGGCTCAGTGGGTTAAGTCTCTGCCTTCAGCTCAGGTCATGATCTCAGGGTGCTGGGATCAAGCCCCGCATCGGGCTCTCTGCTCAGCAGGGAGCCTGCTTCTTCCTCTCTCTCTCTGCCTGCCTCTCTGCCTACTTGTGATCTCTCTCTGTCAAATAAATAAATAAAATCTTTTTTAAAAAATTAATTATTTACTTTGAGTATCTTTCAAGAGAATGTTGTACTTTATTCACTACTTCTCCTGACATTCAATTCTGTTTTTGATTTACAAAATCAAAAGTTCTTAGTTCTAGTTCTTAGGACAAGAACTAGAGAAATTACATATACAAACATGTAATTTTGTATATGTAATTTTGTATACAATGCTGGGAGGGATTACTTGATCAGCTCAAATTTCTCAGATCTCTGGAAAACACTCAACAAGGCATCCCAGGGAGAAGGAGATTGCCACTGCTGCAATTTGGTGCAAATATTTCTTATTCTGGTTCCATCCATTGGGATTATGTGGAAAAGTAGGATTATTCTCTTACACAAAAATAAAAAAGAGAAGTTGCATCTACTGGAGGCAACATGATCTTTAATTTGATTCAAGGGCAGGGATGGGTAACAGCTTCATATCTTCTCCACAGACTGAAAGCCAAGACCACGGTCTTATGCTAGATTCAGGCCTAATCTTCATGGCGGATGTATTTTCAGATAGTATTGTGGCAAATAGCACACAGTTCAGTAGTTCTTAGGGGATCATGCAAGAGAAACTTAAGCTCTCCTGGATGTTGTTAAGAACTATTTATTTGTCTTACTTTTTATTTTTAGTGGGGCAATTGATTTTGAAATTATACATAGGTAGTAATCACAGATGTTTAACTTAAATGCACATTATATTAGATTTCAAAACTATGATCACGGCCTTTTGAATCTGCTTCAAGGCTTACCTAACAACCTTCAGTCTCTCTTTGGTAAAATCTCAAATGTTTTTACCAAAACTAAAAGCTTAGGAGAAAATACATATTTTTTTGATTAGCGTATAATTAACATACAATATTCTGTTAGTTTCAAGCGTAGATCATAGTGATTCGAAATTTCTATACATTACAAAATGATCCCCATGCTTAGTCTAGTTACCATCTGTCCCCATATGAAGTTATTACAACAGTATTGAGTATATTCCCTCTGATGTACATTACACCCCCCTGACTTATTTATCTTCTGAATGTTAGTTTGTACCTCTTAATCCCTTTCTGTTAGGTAGAAGTATAATAAGTAACCCTACCTATTTGGCCTGCCTCTCAACTCTGCCCCCTTCTGGTGACCAATCTGTATCTACAAGTCTATTTCTGTTAGTTTAATTCATTTGTTTGGTATTTGTCTCTCTGACTTATTTCACTTAGCATAATACCCTCTAGGTCCATCCGTGTTGCTGCAAATGGCAAGATTATGTATTTTCTTAAATCTATGAATAACCAACCCTAATCATACTTTTCCCCCTGATATTTTCAATTCAATAAGCTGCTTTAGAGTTTGAGGTAATCAGAGCACAGGAATCGTTAATACATGGAGACATAGTGCTCTTTGACTCGCTCTGTGTAAGATAACATTCTTGTGTTGCTGAAGAATTTAAGAGATCGTGCTACAATGGGCCTCACGCCCTACCTTAGATTCTGAGTGCTTTCATTACACCACACTCACAAGCATACAATAGATATCTTGCACTTGAAGTTGTGACCTGCAATCTGAACTTTGTAGACTAGCTTGTGAGGGAAATAGCCAAAGGATGCTTGCAGAGATAGATTCTTACCCTTAAATGACATGTTGTATGATAACAAGGTTTTTACATGTCACTGGAGAAGACTGAATGGAAATGGGTGAACCACAGAGGAAACAAATGTTCCAATTTTCTTAAGATTTTCTGAACACCATTATTATAGTTCTTTGAGATATGTGAATTTCAAGCATGATTCACTCCATATGATTATTCAATATTAATACATTCAAATAAGATTTTATAAATGGTTTGCAGTATGGCTATATGACATTTACATGGAATTCTTAAATTTTTCCCTAGTGTCCCTGCTCTAAAGACCTTGAGAGTACCAACGCAACCACTTTCTGTATGACCTTGAACAATGTCTTAAAAAGAAGCAGGCCTTGTTTTCCTTATAAACAGGGAAGGATAACAGTATTACATCTACTTTATGGAAATGTGATAAATATTTCAATATTGCTATCAAGGTATATTCATCTCCTTGCTGGGAAGATGTCACAGAAAACCAGAATATTACTATTATTATCACATCTAGCTTGAATGAACATTAAAGCCCAAAGGTCCTGTCTTTGTGTATAAAACTCCAGTCTGAAAGATCTAAATTTGTTTTTAAATTTCATCAACTTTCTAGCTCTATCAATAATGTGCAAAGTCAAAGGTGAAACTCTGGCTATATTAAAAAGAAAAAAAAAATCTCACAGAGAGAAAAACAGTCAAGGAAAGATGGTAGCCGAGGATACTGGAAAATGGGTTTCGGGGGCCATAGACAGGGGGACGGTCCCCAGGAACTCCACATGGTAACAGCTTCATTTTCACATTCTGGCAGAAGCAGTTCTGAAATGTCTGCCTCCCATTAATTATTGCACCTTGGATCTAGGGAGGCAATGTTTGAAGACTCACTCGATCTCTTTCAGGGTTTTAGAATCTGCTACTTAGCACTCTGGTTAAGAAGGTAAATAAAATAACCTGTTCAAAAGATGCAAATATGCAAGGAAATATGGTTTAGAGAGATCCTATGCCTTGTATTTTTCAACCTAATAGTAAATTCTTTATATTCTACCCTACTAGCTCATAGTGGTTATGAAATCCTATACCCTCAATCTGGAAAATACAGGTACCAAATACGGCATTTTAAAATTGATAACCACGCTCCAATTCAAGAGACTGAAGTCTTAATTAAATGGGTCAGTCACACTCTCCCTAGAATTTTCTTTTCATAATTGTTGCTAACAATGACCACTTACACGTGTCTGCTTTGTAATAAACCCTCTCCAAGGAGGACTTTTAGCAGACAAGCACTCAGATCCTTTCTAGAGCTGAAGTCCCAGGATAACTGGCAACTTACCAGTTTTAAAGCTTCCATAAAACTACCTTACGACGCAGATTTGAACAGCTCCTGAAGAGAAGTGGGGCTTGCCGATTCTACCTGTTTCCCTTCTATTTCTTCCCAGCGCCATGCTCCGCTGTTCTCACGTTGTGTCACCAGGATATTTGTACAGTCTGTCTCCCTCAGACGAGTAGGAACCCCGGAGGTCGGGGTCCTCTGATCCATTTGCTCCGTTCTAGGGTGTGCTGAGTGACTTAGTGAACGAACGCAGTTCATCATAAAAAGTGAACCTTCCATTCATTAGGGTTCTAACATCAACATATGGATCTGTTTAAATATAATCTTAAAGGGGAATGAGAGCTAAGATAAGAAGGTAGAGAATGAGGGAAAACTGACAGAGGTGACGGGCGTATCTCCAAGAAATGCCAGTTGCAGGACAGTAGATTTTCGGGGCTGCCTTGGCGCGCACCACAGCTCTGACAGCCGCCCCCTCCTGCTTCGGCTCCACTGACCAGCCTTTCAACCCACCGACACACAAACTGGATGCAGCTACCCGAGGAGCAGTCACAAAAGAAAGGGAGCTTTGTGGGGTGTTATAATTCAAATGGAATAGAACGGGCAGAATGTCCGAATCATACGAAAAAGGAAATACATAAAAAAATAGAATTTGTATAAATATTAAGCAAAATACATACTCCTTGGTAAGAGAGGAAAACCATATGTGATCATCTGCTGGCAATGAGTTGCTATAGAGGACAGGACTAGAAGAGGTCATTCCCATTTCTTCCTGTTTCAGTATTTTAAAAATTTATTTATTCATTTATTTATTTATTTATCTATTGATTTATTTGACAGACAGAGATCACCAGTAGGCAAGAGAGGCAAGCAGAGAGAGAGGAGGAAGCAGACTCCCTGCTGAGCAGAGAGCCAGATGCGGGGCTCGATCCCAGGACCCTGAGATCATTACCTGAGCTGAAGGCAGAGGCTCTAACCCACTGAGCCACCCAGGCGCCCCCAATATTTTAAAAATTTTATGTAATTGGTTATCACATCTTAAGTTCTAGAAATTTAAAGTTAATAAGAGAATACAACATGAACCAACAAATGTTTCTGTTACGAGCAATGGGAAGGAAATCAAACATGGTGTTTTCTCCTTGTTAAAGAATTAAAACCAAAACTAAAATAAAGGGACAAGACAGAATTCTCACCTTTATGCTCCTGATCATTGCAATTTGTATACAAGGTCAGTTGAGTTGTGAGGGATGTCACAAAAAGTTCCTTGCCATTACTATAGTTAAAGACCAGGTTCTGGAAGGCAGTCTCAACAATGATAGTGGGATTGTCTGTCAAAGCACAATCCTTCCCTGAGTCCAGATCACGTATTTCAGCATATTCACATATCTGAGTACATTGCTATGTGTTGGATGGGATGTTTTCAACTGTAAGTCACAGAAACCGTGACTTAAATTAGCTAAAATGAATAAGAAATTTAGTAAGTCTCTTAAAGCATCCAGAGGCAGGACAAGTTCAAGGCCCAGGTCCATTAGCATTCTGGCCCTGCCCTCTGCAAGGCTTGTTCTTCAAGCTGGCTTTTCCCAAGGTTTCAAGATGGCTGCCAGCCCCAACTTTGGCCACCTGCTTCCTTACTTATGTCTCTGGAAGTGCAACAGAACCTCTTGCCCCACCCCAAGTATGGGATGAAAGTCCTTTCTATCGGTTTATTTGGACCAATAATGACGTTAGGGGATGCCCTGTGATGACTGGCTTAAGCTTCTTTGTCAGGACCAATCCCAGGCAAGGGAGGCTTGTCATCTCGATGGACTTGGACTGTAGATAAGAAGAGGATCCACAGAGCCTGAGTCTTACACACCACCTGGGAAAAGAGTTTGTCCCTGGGGTTACATAAAAAAGGCAGGGAATCGGGTGGCCTGGGGTTTTAGTAAATAGAAGAAAAGGGGTCAATAAATACGGAGTAGATAAGGAATAGTACCTACTACATGGTAGTATGGTTATAGTGGGGAAAAAAATCATCAAGATATGAATCAGGACACCCAGAATCTATTCCGGGGCTGGGCATTAACAAATCATTTGACTGTGAGGAAAGTCACAAAACTGCTGGGTTTCAGCTATTGCAACAATAGCAAGCTGGTGCAAAAATAATTCTATGGCCCCATTCAGTTCCAGTATCAGATTGTTTCTCACTCCCTCCCTCCCCCACCCTGGCTGTCTGCTCCCCAGAACACAAAGCACCCACTACTGCATATAGGTAAATACTTTTAAAGGAATGACTTTCCTGGTGAATTTCTTTTTCTTCCTTTTTTTCTTGCTTGCTTTTCTCCCCCCCCCCCTATTTATCTCATGGCTGATCAGCCAATTGCTATGACCCAGCAAAGCAAAACAGTGTGTGGTGCAATTATCTGGGAAATATAAGACCATCTATGCCATCAGATAATGCAGGGAAGGGTGGGCTTTGTTTCCCGAACAACCTGCCTGGTCACTGTGGATGGTCCCCAAATCCTCAGATAAATGGACAGGCCTTCACTTTTCTTTAGAGGCATAACTCCCGCTCTTTGTGAATCAGGATCAAACTCCTTGCTGTAGAGATAAGATCATTTATGCCACATTTTAAAAGCAAGGGTTCCTTTTGAAAAGCTCATTTTCCTCTTTTAGTATCATATAACACTCACTATCCCAGAGGGTCCTAAGACCTACAGCAGAGGCGCTTATGTTTCTACAATAGCGTCTATCAATAATAAGTATAAGATACAAACGAATTGAATTCATATAAAGCTTCTGTCTTCCCACAAATAGTTTCAGGAACTTACAGAAATCATTTCAACAAAAGCCTTCACACTGATGGCTTTAAATATATGGTGAAATTTCTGAGAATAATTATTTTTATCTGTATAAAAATTAGAAAGCAGAAAATAATAAGGCCACCAATGTGTAATGGACAACTTGATCTCAATGGACGTGAATTTAAAACTTGCAAATACATGTAAATAAAGAGCCATTGATAGTTTATGACTCTAGGAATAAAAAGAAATCACCAAATACATTTTTTAAAATGCACACACTGCCTAAATTGTGGAATCAACTGTAAGAGCTCGAGAAGTGACTTCTCTGAGAAATTTCTGCTGGGCTTACAGATGCTAATACCTTCTTATTTTCCCACGCTGACATCATATGCAAACTACCATGTCAAGAACGCATTTGCAGAATACATAAGTAGTGGAATGAAACATTATTAGTTCGTATTTGCAGCTGCTGCCAATCCCTGAGCCCAAGCTCTAATTGGAATTACAGTGAATTTAAAAGCAATGGACACTCCAAGATCTGAATAACATACATGGCGCTGCCATCTAAGACCTACACTCTTTCAAAATGCACACTTCTGAAAACTCAAAATTAAACCCGCATGCCTCGTGACTTGACAAGTCAGAGTTTAAAAGATACTTTAACAGTTGTGAGTTCAAATCTTTGCTATGTGTGGGTCCTTTTAAACAGTAATAGATTTAAACTGAAAACGTGCCATGAACTTATATTTACTGAGGTTCTCTTTTTCTTTGATTAAAAATAATATTTTAAAAGGCTGTTGGTTTCTAGATTCTTCTCCATCGCAATGAGCAAGCTCCCGCTTTAAATGTCTCCTGATTACTGGCTGCTTCTCAGGCTAATGAAAGCTGCTAAATCACTGCTAGGACAAAGGTCCCCAGTGTGGTGCATGAAAAAGAAGATTTACAGTCATATGCTATGCTCAACAGCCTTGTCAGGCCAACACAGTGCCCTGCGTCTGTGACCGGCTAAAACAAACCACACGCCAGACCTGATTTCAGTCTTACATAAGAGCCAGTGGGCTTGCAGGCTCAGGGCTGGGGAGAACCAACTGGAGAGGGAAGGAGGCAAGAGGGAAGACGAGTGGGGGCCCGGCTGTGCAATTAGCATGTGCCTCATTTTAGTGACCGAGTTCCTCAGATCGCTGGTTCTCCAGGTTGATTTGCTTCTTTGCCCATTTTTACCCCCTAACTCCTCCTTTGCTCACCTCCTGGGCATACAGACACACTTGCAATCACCCCTGCCAGAAACAACACCCAACCACTGGGTAACTGTATCGTATTTGGCTATACTGACGGCTATAGAAACGAGATGCCAGGTGAAGTTCTAGGATAACAAGATCTCTTTTTAGCGGGGACTGAATTCGTAATAGCATCTTACCGGCAAAGAAAGGAGGGGGTACACTGCTATGGCCTGGTGCTAACCAAATAGTCATCGGTCATCTGAATTTTCAGGCTAGTATTTCAACTATCTTTCCACTTCTACTGGGACCTTTGTATTAATTCATTCCTCAACAAACAAACAAACAGAAAGCTTGTATTGAAGCTATGATCAGATAAATGCTTGTGAAAATAGATAGTGGACCTCTATTCTTTTTTTTTTTTTTTAAGTTATTCAAATTGCATCTGGAAGAGGCTGGACTTGGGGTAGTTCTACACTCCCTTCTAAGGTTTAGCTGGAGCTAAACAGGGCTGGCTGGGCCTGCTCATTATTTATGCAGCTTCCAAACAACAAACTCCTGCAACCGTCCAAAAAGAAATGAAAGAGCCCAGCGCTTGGGTGAAGCATACCTTTCTCTGATGTAGGATAGGAACGCGCAGACAAAAAGCAATGACGATTGGGCCCAACCGGGTCTTCTCAGGTTGCAATTGCAGAGAAAGGAAGGAAGTCCAGCTCAATATGCAAATACACCACACCAGGCGTCAGGAGGCCCACGTTCTAGGCCTGGCTGTGATGCCAGCCAGGGTCATCTCCAGCCAATCACTTGATTCTTCTAGCTCTGTTGTCTCCCTTGCGTAATAAAGTTTGATCTGGATCAGAAGTTCTCCAACTTCAACAGAGGTCAAGAGAAGTCACCCACAGATCTTGTTAAAGCAGAAATTGCCGGGACTCAGCGCTAAGGTTTTTGGATCAGCCGTTCCTGGGTGGGGCCCTGGGAATCTGCATTTCCAACAATTTCTCAGGTGATGCTGATGGAGGTGGGTCAGGGAACCTCTCCCTGGGAACTACTGAACTAGATGATTTCCAAAGGATCTTCAGGATCTGAAGTGCTGCATGTCACTTCACGTGAACTAGACTTGTATGTTGTTTATGCCTGGGTCAGGAGAACTAAGGAGTGGCCATTAACTCAGCCTCCTGGTTTGAGTAGAAAATCACAGGATTCCAGTTTTCTTTGAAGTCATTCACTTGATAATTAAAACAGAAAGTGATGACCAGTGTCTAGGTGAAAGTGTGAGACGATTTCTTTTAAATTGGCAATCTATCAATTTCTATAAAAATTGACCTACAGAGATATAGTTGGAAATTCGTTTGTTGACAAATTTATGTTAATCGGCTGTGCTCTCTTTGTATGTTTATGTCTTGCATTTAAATCATGTTTATTACATACATTTCAGCATACTGATTATAGTTAATAATACTGTATTATATACTTGAAGGTCACTAAAAGAGTAGATCTTAAATGTTCTCACTATAAAAAAAGACGTAGTAATTAGGTGATTGATGCAGGTGTTAGCTAATTTTGCCATATGTAAGTGCATCAAATCAACACATTGTACTCCTTAAACCTGCACAATGTTCTATGTCCAATTATATCTCAATAAAGCTCAAAAGATTTAAAAAATAAAAATAATAAGAAAATAAAATCATTTTTGTTACATAAATACACCTAATTGTTGAATGTGACTCTAGTTCTTGGTAAATAAGTGCTGGTCTGTGCAGTCACTGGTGAATCATGTGACCTTAATTCTGATTCTAGTTCTGTTGTTAAAAAAATGTGATCATAGAGAAGTCATTTCACCACTCTGGGTCTCTCAAACACGTTATCTGGAAAATGAGAGCATTTTTACCTTGAATTAACAATATTTGTTTATGGTTATGGATTTCCAAAATGTGAGTACATGAAGAGTAGATCTGTTTTAGAATCAAAACACATATATATATAAAGAGACAAACTCTGCGAGACCCATCTGGTAGCTCTAGATTCAGGGTTAGAGCATTGTTTAAACAATTTTCTCTTACCAGGACTATCCAAAACTGGTCTTCTTGCTTCTGTTTCTGCTGCCGGCCCTCTTGTGTAAAATCCTCCAATAGCTTCTCATGGCTCTCAGAATAAAATCCAAGTTCTGTACTAAGGTTCTTACCCTTTCCCAACCCCAACTGCTCTAGATCGTCTTCTCATAGCTTCCTAAATCCTACAGACCTTCTTTCTGATCCTTGAACAGGCCAGTTGGTTTTCTTCTCAGGGTCTTTGCACCTTGTGTCTGAGACACTCTCTGGGCTGAGTCTTTCCTTTGGTTCTGATCTTCAAAGAGCTCTTCTATGACTGTCCAATCACTTTCTGTCACTTACTCCTATGTCAGGCTGCATACACTTGTTACTGGCTGTTTTCCTTCTTGGATAGTTTTATCTTCATCATCTGTGTCTGCATGCATTTCTTGTTGAAAATGTAAGTCCTGTGATGGCAAGAATCCTCTCTATATTGGTCACCCTGACCTTAGAGCCTAACAGAGTAGACAGTGCATTTATATAGTCAATACATCGTTTGTTGAATTAACGAGCAAATGAATGAATGATACTATAAACATGATATGGGAGAAATCCTTATGCTCTATATAGAAACATGAGCCCACATTAAGCTAGCTAAACACTTATATTATGCATTGTATGCTGGTCACTTTTCCAAGTGCTTTATTTATTACTATATTAACATTTCCTTTGTGTATCAAACTTAAGATGTAATACCATCATCACGTGTCACATTTTACAAATGAGGAAATTGAAGACCAAAGAAGTTAAGGGACTCACTAAAGTCAGAAAGCCTATATGTACATGGCCAAGATTCAAACCCAGGTTGCCTGTTTTTGGAATATGTGCTCCTAACTGTTATGTGATGAATGATAAGAGTTAAGAGCTATGAGGTTCTTACGGTAAGTAACCCCTTCAAAAAAAAAAAAAAAAAAAATCCATACGAATGACCCCATTTATGCTGAGTCAGTTCTACTGATGAGATTCTCACCACTTCTGACTCAGCCAATTACATATACAATGCTCTGAAAAGAAGTTCTCCCTTATACTGTGACCCCAACACTTCCTCTACCCCATCGCCCTACTTCTACTCGTTGAGTCTGACAGACAGAACAAATTTCATTTCTCTTCTACATGCAGACTCTTCGAATTTTGGAAGCAACTTAGTCTTGCCTACCCAAATCTTCTCTTCTCCAATCTAAACATCCCTTATCCTTTTGACGGCCTCTTGCTTAGTAATACTTTAGATCTCTTACCATACTGGTTGCTCTTTTAGTTTATGTCCTCTAAGAATTTTGTACCAGCATTGAACACATTATTTCTCTTATGGTCTGATCAACAAAAAAGAATGGACAAATTCTCTCTATCATTACTGATGATACAATCCTGTTAATGAATATTATTTTTTTGAAGATTTTATTTATTTATTTGACAGAGAGAGACACAGGGAGAGAGGGAACACAAGCAGGGGGAGTGGGAGAGGGGAAAGCAGGCTTCCCACAGAGCAGGGAGCCTGATGTGGGGCTCGATCCCAGGACCCTGGGATCATGACCTGAGCCGAAGGCAGACGTTTAATGACTGAGCCACCCAGGCACCCCGTTAATGAATATTATTAATAGAATTTGTAAATGCATATTAACAGGAAAAAATAATGGCTTCACTGATTGCCTAAGCACCTAGTGATTCCAACTTTTGTTTGAAAATTTTAATTCACTTACAATTTATATTTGGCAGTACAACAAAAGTCTCTTCTCTTTAATTGCATAGCTTTGTGTTAAAATTACACTTTAGTTTTTAAATAAAATTAATAGATCAAACAAGTCAGTCAGTTAAACAATAGCACCTGTAAAATAGTGTTTACTCAAACTGTGGGCCACAGTCTATCAGTGGCTTGTAAAATCTTTTTAGTGGATCACATGTTTCTTCTCCTTAAAGCAAAGCAAAAAAAATATATTGTGGAGAATGTCAAGCATGTAGAAAAGTGGACAAAATGATAAAATGTACCAAGAGGTGTATGTGACCCAACTTCAACAATTATCATCTTAGAGCCAATCTTGTCTCAGCTGTACCTCATCTACTCTCTCTCCTCCTGAATTATTGTGAAATGAATTCTATGCATCATATAATTTCATCTAAATATAATCAATTTTTATTTTGATAACTACCAAATTATCACATCTAAAAATGAATTCCTTAATGTCATTATATATTCAGTTATTATTCAAATTTCCCATGTTCTTACAAATAAATTGTACAACCAACATTTAAAAACTGAAAATAAAATGGAGTACAGCACCTATAGGAAGGGTAGGCATGATTTAATGATACTTTACTTAAATTCATGAGCACAGTGTGTGCTTATGTGTGTGTGTACACATGTGTGTAAGCACACTGGGTCACGAGAAATATTTTTCAACAGCGGGTCCTAGTCAAAAAGTTTAAAAAACCTGCTCTGGATGTGTAGCAACATTATGTACCAATATATAGTTCTGACACATTTTCTTTTCTTCTGGCGGAGTTGATAAAATGAGCTCTAGACTCATCCCTTCACTCACTTTGTTATTATGGACAAATTGTTTCACATCCCGAGGCCTTCATTTGGAAAGTAAGTGGGAGGAACTAACTCACGTTTTCCAAATTGTGATGCTCAGAGCAGTGGATTCCCTGGGTAGACAATAAAGGTTTGGAAAATGCCGTATACCATATCACCAACTTGAAGATTCATGATATATATCAATAGCCTTTAAGAAGACTCAGAACAGAATTCCTTTCAATATTTAAACCCCCTTTTCCCTCCAGGACTTTTCTTTCATAACATTAATCAACATCCATGGATGATCTCAGTAAAGCCCTTTCCACTTCTAATATTCTATATTGTATAATTTTGTGGTCTAACATTAGAAGATACCGAAGAGTTAATGTTCTTGTATTGGAAAGGCATTGTTTTCTATTATTGGTCAAAGATACCTGTGAATAAAATCAACAGCACAGCCCTGAAGTTGGTGGGGAGGTTTATACCTCAAAGAGACAATTGCTTCCTTCCAGAGTTGCACCGTGAATTATCCTGTGGCTTGAGACCGTAATCAGAGTCTGGAGACATCCCTCCGCCCGTGATTGCTGAACTCTCCTGTGCCCGGCAGTGTCCAGCCGACTGCCTGCCCACATTGCTATGTCGACGTTGTCTGCAGAATCTGCCGTTAACCCTGACTGTCCTGCTTTGTCCAGAGTTTGTTTTGTTAACAACCCTGCCCAGTTTGCCACATCCAGGCTGGCTGATTGGCTTGTTCTGGATTCCCAGAAATTTCATTTTGGAAAGAGTGCCCTGAACAGTATTCTATCCTCCTGGGCTACACCTGGGCCAGCCCTTGGCCTACTCTGGGTAACAAAACAAAACAAAACAAAACAAAAAAACAAAAAAAGAGAGAGATGGAAAGAGAAAGAGAGAGAAATAAAGTCTTATTTTAAATATATTTAAATGTATTTGAATAATTGCTATTTTTCAGCAGTTCTATCAAATCAATTAAAAATATTCATGTTGTAAAAAGCACTCCACTGGAGGTTGGGGGAACCAAGTGGTGGGTATTAGAGAGGGCATGGATTGCATGGAGCACTGGGTGTGGTGCAAAAATAATGAATACTGTTATGCTGAAAATAAATAAAAAATAAATTTAAAAAAAAGAAGTCCTAAAAACCTAAAAAAAAAAAAAAGCACTCCACCATAAAGTTTTGAAAATCAAAGAATGATAACTTCTATCATTTTGTGAGGACTGACTTCTTGAGTTGCAATTACCCTGAGGAATTGTTATATATATTATGAAGATGCCTAAGATTAAACAAAACTAAATCACCTATTTTTAAAGTCTATAATTATATTGTATAATTTTAGAAGCCTAAATTTCCAATAATTTGAGAATAAATTTAATTTGCTTCAGTGGGCATGCTTTATCTCTAGATCAGTGCTGTCCAACAGAGTATAGTGCAAGTCTCATGTGTAATTTAAAATTTTCTAGAAGACACCTTTAAAAAAAATGTAAAAAAGAAACAGGTCAAATTTTAAGAATACTTTTTAGTTAACTCAGTATATCCAAAATCTCACCATTTTCACATGGAAGCAATATGAAAGTCAACAATGGGATGTATTTTACTTTTTTTTTTTTTTTGGTAGTCTTCAAAGTCCAAAAAAAATAAATAAAAAGCATTTTATGCTGTCGAACTCCATCAGTTTCAACTAGCCACATTTCACTGCTCAACAGACACATATGGCTAGTGGCTACCATAGAGAACAAGGTGACTACCGTAGAGAAAAAGGAGCACACATTTGTCCTCTGACTGCCCTTTAGATTTTGCTGTTTATGACCAGCATATAGGACTGCTCCAACAATCGCTTTCTTCCAAAGTAGTTGTATAGAAAGGACAGAGGAAACTGTTCAAAGTCACATCCTTGCCTGCCAAATGGACTGTCAAGTAGTTAATTGAAAGGTAGAAGGGACCACAGTTGGCACTGCCCATTGAAGACGAGGTTGTGAAGAGCTAGAAATAAAAGCTACTTTTCTTTCACTGGAAACTAATAGAAAAGTAGTTCTCAACCCAGGTAGGCTAAAAGACCACTTGTGGAGCTTTCAAAACTAGAGTTCCCCAAGCCCCACCCTTGCTCCGCTCAATGAAAATTTCTGGAGATGGAGTTCAGGACTAATCCACGGTCAAAGTTAAGAACCACTTCTCAGTGGGGAAGAAAAAAAAAAAAAAAAGGAACCACTTATCAGTGGTTCAGCTAATCAGTGGTTCTTAGGTCAGTTAGGGCTGGAAAGGATATATTTCTCAAAAGAGGGAGTTCTGTTCGTTACTATCATCTAGATGGCATTTGGAAGTGACTTCTCTTTTCATCATATTTTAAAAGCATAGACTGGTTCATTTCTACCTTAATGGGAAAAGTACCTGAGGTTAGAACAAATTCCATTTTTAAAACATCAAATGAATTAACAGTGGAAAGATATAAAACATTTCAAAATATATGAAAAAATATCGATAACTATATTTTTTGAATCAGTATTTATATTATAAATTGATGAAATTACTTAGCGTCGCTAGAGGAAAGGGAATTAGAAATAGCACACTACCCAGAGACGTCTCAGAGACTGTCATGAATGAGACATTGTGTGTGAACACGCACAACTTTCACAGAAAATAACGGTGGATTAAAAGTTGCTAAATACTGATATCCTTTGGCCCAATATTCCCATTTTGATGCAGTCGAAGACTCAAAGGATTTGAAATTTAAATGAAGGATGGGACAAGCATTATTTGTGATAGGTTATATTTGAAATATCATAAATACCAATAATGGTACAATTATTAAACAAACGATGTTTTCATTATCCATATTATGGGTATTAAAAATGAAAAACACGGAGATGGAAAAATTTTTAGAATATTTTAAATGGAAAAGTTGAATACTAAGTAGGATACTAAATCTGTTTAGAGCATAACCTCAAATTTGAAAAGCAAAAGTATACATTTGTACACATGCCTAGAAAAGAGGGCCGGGAGAAAAATTTACCAATATGTTTCAAAGTGTCAACCGACTTTTGTTACATTTTCTTTATATGTTTCTGCCTCATCCACATTCTCTGCAATGACTAGTTACTACTTTTGAAACTGATACTGCTTTCACAGGTAGCAGCTCTGTGCAGGGAGCAAGAGGCTACCACGTCAGCGGTGGTTCTTGAAGTTGTCACTGCTTGTGTAGCTGTGGGCAGCAGCGGAGATTATGTCACAAATCCCCTTATTCTAAAAAAAATAAATAAATTGCAAAGTAAGAAACACTATAAAAAGTTAATCTGGACCAAAAACCCTGAATTCCATGAGATAATGAAAATCTTTTTTAACCAGAAAGCTCATTTCCAGTCTATGGTTTGTCCCTGTGTTTCCATAGGATAAAGGAAATCTTTTCTAACCAGAAGGTTCCTTTCTACTAAATGGTTTGTCCCTGTGCTATCTTGGAATTATAGATTTTGTATGCTTCTCAGCCAATAGTTGTTTCAGAGAGGCTGAAATTGTGAAAATATGTTCTAAATACAAAACAAAACAAAACGAACCTGTTACCTCAACAAAGGTGATATTGTTTCAATGCAAAACACAATGTCTATGAGTAGAGAATAAGCAAAGGCACAGTAACCACGGCTAACTCACGCCAACGGCTAACTCATGCACAGGAGCTAATCTGTCCCCTTCTTCCTCCTTGTTCACCCTCGTCATTGCATTATTGGCGATGTTACTGCCCACAGTGCTCATGCTAAAAAACAGGGACTCATCCACGTCTGGATCTCTCATTCCCTACGTTCAGCCCATCAGCAATTCTCTTGGTTCTTTCTTTAAAAGTATATTAAAAACTTCATATAAAAAAAAAATTCAGAACCACATTTGTTGGTCCAAGTCACTCTACTTTGTAACCTGGATTATTGCAGTAGCCTGCCAGGAGATCCCTCTGTTTCCATTCTTTCATCCTTTCAGACTATTCTCAGCAACCAAAGGGAGCTCTTTAGAATGTAAATTAGACCAGGTCACCTCTCCTCTCCAACCTTTGAGGGGATTCCCCTTTTACACAAGATAAAACTAAATCCATTCCAAAGGCATATAAGGTCCTAAGTAATCATGGATCGTGGTAATCACTACCACTCCTTCCCCTTTTAGTTCTCTGACCTTATCTCCTTGCATGCTGCTATTCATTTAACACATCAGGTGCTCTCCTACCTCAGGCCCTTTGCACTTGCTGTTCTCTCTGATTACGATGCTGCTCCTCAGCAGCTATCCACATCCTTTACTCCCTTGCAAACCTGAGATCTAGCCACACATGTCACTGTTTCAGTGAAGTGTCCCTGACCATCCTATTTAGAATCATGCCCCTTGTGCCTACTATTAGAATTTCCCAGATCAGCTATAATAAACCTTCCCCAATTTTGATTCCCTTATCTTCATGCAGTCCCTTACACTCTCAACTGAACTTTTGTCTTTTCTTAACAGAGGTTTGTGGTTTAAAAAAAAAAAAAAATGAGGGGGTTCCTGGGTAGCTCAGTGGGTTAAAGCCTCTGCCTTCGGCTCAGGTCATGATCCCAGCAACAGGCTCTCTGCTCGGCTGGGAACCTGCTCCCCACCACCTCCCCCGCCCCCTCTGCCTGCCTCTTTGCCTACTTTGTGATCTCTGTCTTTCAAATAAATAAATAAAATCTTTTTAAAAAAATGATTAAAGAAAATAATTTAGGCGATAAAAACAAACTTTATTTAACACTTTATGAAGCAGACAGTCTCCCATTTGGAGAACTGTAAAATGGGGAAGAAGGCAGGGTGCTTTTATGGGATAAAGAATAGAAAATAAAGAACAAGGAAAATAAAATTTAAAACAAAAAACAAAACAAAACATTAACCAGCTGGGGCCCCAGAGTTAACCTAGTTTAGGGTGAGGAGGAATAAGGATGTAAGTATAGAGCCCAGACTTGGCTTGGTGTGTGCAGACCGGCCGACTGAATACAATCCGTGTTTCTGGTCACAGGGAGAATTTATAGGGACCGAAACTTACCCAAGTTTCAGTCTGCTGGTGCGGTACCCAGACCACCAGACAGAACTGGCTCCATCTTGGGCCTAGAAATCTATTTCAACATTTATCGTCATTACAGCTGCCTTCCCAGAGCCTCGCACTTCCCTACCTCTGACACCTAACATGCCTCACCTCCCTTTCCTCCCTGTCGCCTCCTTCCCTCCAAAGAAGATCAAAACTTATTTAAAGCCATGCCCTGTACTCACGCTCAGATCCCATTCCCTTCCCCCCTCCTCTGGGTCGTGCTTCTTCAGGGACTCCCCCCCCACCCCCCATTTTTCTTCCGGTTTCCATCCTCTGTACCAACCTACACACGCACCCGGATCTCTCCTCTTAAAGCAAAATGAACCAAACGGACCCCAATGGATTTGATCCCGACATTCTCCGTTCCTCATTCTCATCATCAAAATTCTCAGGACATAGCCCTTTCTTCTATTTTTATCACCGCTAATTCATTCACAAGTGATTTAAGGCAAACCGGACCTGAAGCTCCAGGTGTGGGCTCTGATTCCGGGCCTGACGCAAAAACAGCGCACCAGGGCCGAAGCCACAGGCGATGCGAACGCATGGCTGGGCTGAGAACCACCGAGCAGCGGCTTTAGCCATTTCAACCTGACCTTTCTGAAGATGATTCCTCAAATTCTGGCGTATCTCTGTTTTCTCGGGGTAGACCCAAATTTCTCCCGTTTTCCCACCATAACCTCTAATCTACTGCATCTAAAATCAAACCCATTATCCTTCCTGATAACCCCAGTTTGAAACCTCCAAGTCCTCCTTAGATTATTTTATCTAGATCATCCCTGATAAACACACAGAAGCCAAAGCCCACATTTTCCACTTCTGCCATGTCTATGTCTGTCCTTTCTTCACGTAACAAGGAAAACTCTGACTACTACCCCAACAACCTTTAAATATATTTTTATGGATAGTTTTCCTCTTTTTATTTTTATATATTTGCATTTCATTAGATGAATATGCCTGAAACAAAATGTTGACATTGACACCTCCCTGATTTAAAAGCCCTACCAGTGATCTATCTGTCACTGGTTCATGCTGATGATAATAGACATGTGTCCTCTGAAAAACATGATTTTCAGGTAAAATAAGTGTCACTAAACTAATTTCCATGTTACAGGTTATCATTCTCATGCTCATTCTAAATCTACAGGAAGGATGTATGAGCTGTTGGCAAACCTAATTGACCCCGGATTTTTTTCCCTTTACAGCAAGTGTCCCAGATTCCCCCACACTACTTTTCACCAACTTCCCTCCAACCTCCTCAACTCTCTGCCTTTATCGTGGCCTGTCCCTCTTCTTGAGGGAAGTTCACCACTTTCTGTGATTTTCAAAGTCCTTTCTCAGACATTCCCTATTTCACACAACTTCTCCTAATCACTTTAATTGGAGAACTGGATTCATCCACCTACTGGAACAGAAAATGACTTAGCCATGATGACGTTAGTTAGAGTTACTAGAAAGAGACTTGAGTTACTTCAAAGAGTCCAGTGGGTTAGTTTTCATTTTTTGCATAAAACAATGGAGAGATTTGATAGATACAGAAATTTGCTACATTATTACTCTTGCTAGAATGACCACTGTGCCAGAAGTTTCCATGATTTGAACAAACTTTTTGGGTTATAACAGGGCATCCCAAAGTCCCCCTTTGAAGCACAAAATGAATAAGGCTTAGCTTTAAGCAAATTAAACCATGAGCTCCACCCAACCTAACATGAGCTAGTTATCGCTTTGAAAAAGCAAAAGGGAGGAGCCCCAAAATGAGTGCTGCAAGAAACCCTTGTGGCAATTGAAGGAAAGAGAAGAAGAATTCACATTTCTGTAGTTGGGGCATTAGAATTCCTAAAGGGACGCCTGGGTGGCTCAGTGGGTTAAACAGCTGCCTTCAGCTCGGGTCATGATCCCGGGGTCCTGGGATTGAGTCCCACATGGGCTCTCCTTGCTTGGCAGGGAGCCTGCTTCTCTCTCTGCCTCTGCCTGCCTCTCTGCCTGCTTGTGTGCTCTCGCTCTCTCTGACAAATAAATAAATAAAATATTAAAAAAAAAAAAAGAATTCCTAAAGACCTTTTGATACATTTCTACATTTAAGTGCCACAATATCCCAGTTTAAAGAAGAAGTAAACCAACTTCTGAGGGGCTAAATGTCCTGTCTTCCCCATTGCACACGATTAGTTAGCAGCCGCGCTGAATGCAAATTCTAAAGATCTGCTTCCAAAGTTTCTGTTGATTCCTCTAGATGATGGGGATCTGGCTCTGACTTTTGTCTTCCTTCTGCGGGCTGGGTTTAATTCAGCCCATTGAGTTAGCTAGGTGGGGGAAGCCTTCCTCCCCCTGGATCCCTGCGCACCCTGAATGGAGAGGACTGTCTGTACCATTTCTGCCAGGATACTCATGGCAAAAAGACAAACAAACAAACAAACATAAAGCAACCCAGAGGACAGCTGGTGGTGACCAGGCCCCAGCATTGAGGTTCCCCATGAGCTACAGCCCTGCATGGGAGCCAGGTGAGACAGGGGTACGGGGGGGACAAAGTCCACAAGGAAGGAGGCTGGAGAAGAAATTTGGGCTCTGAAGGCGAATGATCACACAGAACTCGCCCTCTGTGTCAGGAGCCCATCCCTTTGTGTCTGTGTGTATTTCTTTACTTCGACCCACTGTGTGCAAATTAGAAAAGCATAAAGCAATCAGTGGGGCACACTGCTTCCCCCCTGTCTTTGGTTTTAACAATTTCCAGGACAGAACTGTGCAACTGTGCACAGACATCCTGGGGTTGCTGGAAACGAAAGAACAGTCTTGACGTGTGTGAGAGTGAAGAAAAGAGGGCTGGCTGTACCGGTGTGGGCCTTTTCAGCCTCCCTCACGTGACCAGATAGCAATCAACATCAATAGCTCTGTCCTCAAATCAGAAGGATAATGACAGAGAATGGAGCAAACAGGGGCACCGAGGCAAACGGCAGGCCCTAGAGTGTTTGGAGGAGGCGGGGGCGGAGGGCCAGTAATGAAGACAAAATAAGAAAGTGAAAAGGTATTGTGTCGGCTGACAGTACATTTCACGGGCTCTTCTCCACCAAAGAGAGTCACTGGCACAAGATTCTGAAAGATTCCATCCAATTTAAGCCCTAGGTCAAGGGATTGGAAACAAAATCCTCCCGCAGTTTCTAGCTTCAAGGTGTTTTACTTAATTGCAAGCCCGCATTCCACCCTGGCGTACAGAGACCAAACCCGGCTGCGTATTCTGTGCATTTAGCTGAGACTGTTTCTCCGCCGCCCTGATGACGTGAGATTCGTTCCCTTTGCATTACTACAAAGGAAAACCTCTCCCAGCTCTCTCTTAAAGATCATTGATAAAGGATTATCTTAGCTTTGGATATGCGATTAGGGAGGTATTATTTACTGACTGGATTTAGTTGTATTTGAACATATCTACACCATTTCGACAGTTCAAACTCTCTTGCTTCCTCTTCTATCAAGCCAAGGTTTGTTTTTTTTTTTTAAGATTTTATTTATTTATTTGAGAGAGAGAGAGAGAGAAAATGAGAGACAGAGAGAGAGCATGAGAAGGGGAAGGGTCAGAGAGAGAAGCCGACTCCCTGCCAAGCAGGGATCCTGAGGCAGGACTTGATCCCAGGACTCCAGGATCATGACCTGAGCCCAAGGCAGTCGCTCAACCAACTGAGCCACCCAGGCGCCCCAAGCCAAGGTTTTTCTATTCCACTCCAGGTTGCCTGGACTTCTGAATTTAAAATGTTTCTCTTTCTGTAAGTGTTTTGCTTCTTTTTTCTGATATGCTCAATCTTATGATCTCTTTCTTTACTACTCATATATTATATCTCACTTTTTATTTTCTGAAACATAATCTATCCATGTTTTGAATTTTATAACCCCAATATCTGAAGTCTTTGTGAATCTTGTTTTTCTGTCTAGTGTTTCTGTCAGAATGCCTTGTTCCTTGGGCATTTTGATCATTTTTTATGGTTAGCTTATGTTCCTCACACTTTTTGTGAATTCTTTGAGATCTGGATTGAAGTTTCATTTTTCCAAGAGGATTGGATTTGCTTCTGTTAGGTATTAGGGTACCAGTAGTTATTTAAAATATATTTCTGAATTGGATTAGGCTTCCCCTCCTCCAACACACACACACACACACACACACACACACACACACACACACACACACAGGTATAAATGTGTGTTGCAAATGCACAAAAGAACTACTTTATGGTTATTGATTCCAAGAGAGATGCTTTTTTTCCTCTAATGTCAAGGGATTAATGGTCTTTCTCGGTTTTATGTGGTGGTCTCTCATTAGAATCCCCATTTGGGGAAGGTTCTAAGATCATTATTCTGTCTCTTCAACTCCCTCCTCCACTTGCATGGTCATCAGAATGGAAGATTGTGGGGCTGGAAGATGCCTGGGATGAAAGACAGTTTAAAGATTTTTATTTATTTATTTATTTGGCAGAGAGAGAGAGAGAGATCACAAGCAGGCTGAGAGGCAGGCAGAGAGAGAGAGGGAAGCAGGCTCCTTGCTGAGCAGAGAGCCCGACGTGGGGCTTGATTCCAGGACCCTGAATCATGACCTGAGCCGAAGGCAGTGGCTTAATCCACTGAGCCACCCAGGCGCCCCTGAAAGACAGTTTAAATGCTTCCCTCCTCTCCTGTTCTAGATTAGGTAGGTTTATGAGTTTACTGAAGGCAAAGAGTATTTTTAATGAGTAGGTGCCTAACGCTTTCCTTTTGTCAGGAGTTCTTCTATGTATTTTTAAGTGATCATCAACCCAATTCATCCTCATTTAAGATACACTAGGTAGATAATATTGTCTTCATTTTTGCAGATGAAGAAGCTGAAATACAGGTTAAGTAACATGTTCAAGGTCAGACAACTAGGAAGCAGAAGGATACACAAGAAACTAATAGAAATGATACACAAAAGGAAGGAAGTTAGAGTACAGTGCAGGAGATGGGGCGGGCAGGGGCAGGAAAAAGAGATCTCCATGTATGCTTGGTATCTGTCTATCTGTCTGTCTACCTAACTACCTATCTAGATACATAAAACCCAGCATTTTTAGCTGTTTGGGGGGCAAGTTATTTACTTCGCCATATTGCTAGAAGAAAAGGTTGCAAAGGGTGGTCTGTTAACCCTGTTTATCCTGGCCCTCTTTTTCTGTTGCACGGATGAGAAACGTCTTTTCATTTAATTAAAATGCTCTTTTCTTTATCATTTTCAGTTAGAAAATGCTGATTGCTTTTGTGCCTGGGAGATGATTTAAGGACTGAAGGAAGAAGCAAAGTTACTTTTTCTCTAGAAACTTTTTCTTTTGAGGGGTTGGGTGGGTAGCTTATCTGGTAATTTAATGATAAAACTTAAGGTTTTACTGGAACTGTGCTTGAAGATTATGTTTTATTTTTATTCGCACTTGAAAATCATAGTAATAAGTGGCCTCATCTCTCTGCCTCTGGTTTCCTACCACTCTTTATTACCTGCTTCATTTTAGTTGATTGTATTTACCAATAAATACCAGGTGTATTATTTTCATTGCCATGTTTATTTGTTCATGATTTGTCTCTTTTACTAAAATAATGAATAAAATGCTTTATGAGGGCAAGAAACTTGTCTGGCTTATTGATGTTGTAGCCCAGAACAACTTCAAAATTTTTTACTAAGTTACAATAGGAAATCCCAGCTTAATCTCTCTACATAAACATATACATTCAAAGTGAACAGGGTTTTTTTAAAACATAATTTTCCGATTCTTTTATTTCTTCTCATCCAAACAGCAACCAGTCTTGGAATGCTGTGCACTCATTTTCATGGTCTTATGAAATTAGTTTCTTTAAAGACATTGCATGTCAAGGGTGTTACAAAGAGAAACCAGCAACTTCTCAAAGAAATCTAACACAGAACATACCTAGAACTTTAAGAATAAAGGTATGTCATTCTCTCTGATTTGCTTTAAATTTTCTATCGTGGTTCTTAACTGATTGCTTGTTTTCACAGGTATTGATCAACATATGAAACATATTCATGAGCTCCTTTCTACAGAATTTGTTTTATAATTTAACTTGATCTTTCTAATGTCATAGAAAAATGAACTTTTCAACATTTGTTTTTATATTTCTATAATCATCATGAGTAGGGGCAAAAGATGTCACTCAGAATTTTCTTCTTGTGTTTAATTGCAAGAGTCCATTGGTAAAGACATTTCAGGGACAAAGACAAAAACAGCCACCATGTTTTTCACTGAGGTGGCCATTATTATCCCTGTTTCTTAGATTAAGGAGCTGGAGATCTGAGAGGTTGGGTAAAATGTCCAAGGTCACACAGCTACTTATCAGTCCAGCTTGGATTCAAACCCAGTTTTATCTGACTCCAAAGTCCACGCTCTTAATCATAACTGGACTACTTCCCTTTTACCATTTAGCTCTTCCTCTTAACCCTGTTCATCTATTTATTATTTGCATCTTTGTCTTTTACTGTAAGCTACTTAAAATTATTTTATGAAGTAGATCATGAATAATAAACTAATTTAAAAAAATATATAAATGCCTCTCAAGTTCTGATTTTATCTGTACACTAAGTGAAATTAGTAATTATTAATACATGGGGGGATAATAATAGAGGTACACAGTATTTATACTGCTATTGCTGAAGAAAAACACTAACAGAAAAATTTCTTTCATGGTAAAATATGCTAAACAGATGGCCTCTTAAAAATGTTTCTCTGTTTTTTAAATCCTAGAGTTTTGTTTTCCTGGACTCATCTTCAGGTTTGGTTTTTTTTTTTTTTTTTTTTGAGGGAGTGACTAGTGGGCAAATGCAGATACATTTTTCCAGTGATAACATTTCTTTTCACTATTTTAAAATTACCCAAATGCTCTTGAGAACAAGAATATCATGCTTTATCATTTAACAAAAATCTTTTTATTATTTTTATGTCTGTACCGCTAAAATTCATCAAATGACATTTAAAACTTCAAACGGCATGAAACTCGTCAGCAATGAAGCTCTTTGAAAATGTTTCTAATGAATAGAATGCTTACTTTTGAAGCAGAATGAATAAAGTTAAAATGTCATTCTTGTTTTTAAGAAAACAAACACCTGCTTGAAGATTTCTTATATTTGACCAGAGTTGAGGTTTTCATGTGGTGGAAACAAGATTCAGGAGGGGCTACGGGGACTTTCTTTTGAGTAGACTAAAGTAAGAGAAAAAAAAAATAAACCTCTTAAGAACTAGAAAACCATGTGCAGAAAAATGTCTTTGCTTTCAGATGCTTAAAATACTAATGTCTCACTCACCTCTGTTTACTACAGAAGTCAGGGAATGTACAGTCTTTATTCTTCAAATCCCCCAAGCAAAAACAGATTTTTGCACCAGGAAGCATGTGGAAGAGGAAATAATGAAGGAAGCCCTGTGATGCCCTAAAAACTATTAGATTAGGAGAATAAAGGTTTCCATTCTCCTTCCAGCTCTGTTCCTAACTGGTTCTATAACCTGAGTGAATTACATAAGCTCTTGGAGCTCAGTTTCCTTATTTGTAAAATGAGCTTTACATCTGCCTAATATATATATTACCAAATAGCGGGAAAATCAATTCAAATAAGTGAACCGCAAGCACGTGCAAAGATTCAAAGTTCCTGTCAATATAAGGGAGGATTCTTCCTTACGTGGGTCATAAGCATGTTCATACATTGGAGGAGAGCTCAACTCTGTTCTTTTCCAGGATGCCTGGGTGGCTCAGTGGGTTCAGCCTCTGCCTTTGGCTCAGGTCATGATGTCAGGGTCTTGGGATCGAGCCCCGCCCTGGGCTCTCTGCTCCATGGGGAGCCTGCTTCCCCCTCTCTCTGCCTGCCTCTCTGCCTATTTGTGATCTCTCTCTGTCAAATAAATAAATAAAATCTTAAAAAAAAAAAAACACCTTCCTTTTCTATGCAAGTTAAAAGCTTTTTGAATGGCAGTTATTAAATTGTCTTTATCCCTGTCTCACCAGGTCACCTTGGGCGAGTCAGCTGATATCTCCTCTTTGCGGTTTTTACATCTTCAGGTTTTCAGGTCCCCCCCCACCCCTTTTTTCATACAATGGGAACAATTTAATAAATGACTTCAGCTCCACAATCCATTTTTGGAACCTTGAAATTACTTACTTGGTCTTCTTACTGCAGGATACTCAGAGAGAACAGCAACTGACTTAAAATAATGTAGCCATTTAGTTCGCTCCAAAAAGTGAGAGAAAGGGAGGTTTTGATTCATTTTTAATTTTTAATTAATTAATGGTGCTTTAATGATCCCAAAAGCGGTGAGGAATTTTAGTAAATGTCTATTTCCAAGGACTTATATGAACTCAAAAAACTAGTTGATTGGCATGGTGTTCTCTCTCTACCATCCTACAAGATTAGGTCAGAGTTAATGTAATTTCCCTAATCTCCACTTCCTTTTATACGTCCTCTTACCTTTACTCCTCCTCGATATGCTCATTCTCATCAAATATTGAATTCCTATTTTAACACAGTGCCTTAGCTCCTTTTAAGCACAGCAAGTGTAACAGCTGATGCCTCCCTCTTTTTAAACCTAAAAATAGATGTTATTTTAACTATTTAAACCTGGATATTAACTAACTAAAACTGGGTTTAACTATTTATCTAAACCATAGACTAAATAAGGTCTTGTCTTTTCTTAGTTGGAAGTAAATTTAATGGAAGAATTTAATACCTTATGTAAACACAGCAATTGTTATATGTGATGAGGCTTTATTTTTTATATATGATTGCGTTGCTTCCATTTGGGGTTATCTGTTGAGTCACTGACCTGAAATTGTCCTAAGACCTTGGTTCATTATTGTACTTGTATCTGTATGTTACAGATAATCAACAACAATCCTAAAACTCCACATTAATTTACTATTGAGTCGTTGGTTTTGAGCTTTAGTTCCTTACATGAAAAATACTAAATAGACTTAATTTGTACACCTCTAATCTATAAATTCCAAAACACATTATTAATAGGTTTCTTTTATTAGCAAGTTACTGCCTTCTTCCAAATTTGGATAGCCCTAGGGAATGATTTTCACCTTATACCTTGAAACACTTTTGAAGCAGTCAGGTTGTGTGTGTGTGTGTGTGTGTGTGTGTGTGTGTGTGTGTGTGTGAATATGCTTGCTATGGAATGACAAAAGAAGTTTCTCTAAAATCCATGCAAATACCAAAACCATTTCTCACTGTTTTTAAATCAAGAGGTAAAAGTGGGAGGTTCTGATTTCATGAGGGTAAAGAGACATCTCCTGAGGGTGTACTTCAATGGAAATGGGAGGAGAAACACAGGAAAATTTATCCCAAGATTTTTTTCATCTGTCATTCTAAGCATAGCACTGGAATCCCAGAGCCACGGACGCATATTCTCATTAGGCAGAGGCTCTCTTGATTGATGCACTCTTAGTAACTCAGAAGCAGTGGGGAAAAGAAAACCAGGTAGTCTTTATCCAATGAACAATGTAAATCCCTCTCCTGTGACACAACCATTTTTTTTTTATCTCCTCTATGTACTTTACTAAAGTGAACAGAACAGTATGTCTCTTTTTGTGAAAGGTACACACACACACACACACACACACACACACAGAGCTGTGTTGCTTTGGCAAAGACTGCAGTTTTCACGTAAAAGAACTGCACGTTTCACCTTGTTCTCCAGGGCTCCGAAATGCCAATCTTGTGATGCGCTGTCACAACTTCTGCGTGACTGACTGGTTACAGTGCCCGCTGATCTATATGGAGAGGTGAAAATTTGTCACTGTGCATAAGCAGAAAGATCAGTCAGATTCAGTGATAGATCTGTTCTTTGCCTGGATTCGTCTGCTGCTATATTAGGGTAGCTCGGCAGCTGCCAAATCCAATTGTGAGCCTGGTTTTGTGGTTGAGAAAACAGAAAAAGAAGAAATGATGTCCTGACATACCCACTTTGGGGTACAGTAGCTGCAGAGCAAAAATATTATTGTCATAATTACATCAAAATATTCCCTGACTCCATATCTACCATACGGGGTGCAGCAGCTGTTTCATTCAGCATCTTGTTTCAGGCACAGCAGAAAGAGTTCGTAGATTTGGCTTTGGGGTTCTAGTCAGCATCTGGGGTGTAAGAGGGTGGACAGGGTCAAACAGAACTCAATCTGACTTTTCCAGGCCTGCTAATTGGAATCAACATTTATAATTAAAAATGAAGCCATCACTCTGGTGCCAGGGGCAAAAGAGGGTCAAATGACCCTCAGACAAGCTGTGATAGTGTTCTATGAAAATATTACAGATTTTGCAAAACTCATTAATGATGCTAAAGACAATGTGCTCATTAGATTGGAGGGTATAAAATGTGCACAGTAGCTTATCTGCTTTGTGTTCACTCACTCAGCTGTGTTCATTACTATTCATGTGGATTAAAGCGGGGGGAAAAAGAAATAAGATCAAAGAAATAATATCAAGCCATTATCAATCATATTTAACTGGTGCCCTTTGACAATCAGCCTCCATTCAGCATTCCATATCTGACAGGAACGTCTTTCTCACAATGCTCTTTGCTCCCGAAGGGGGTGCGAAAAGGCATTTTGTTTATTCTTTATTCCTAATGAACCTGGCCATTTTAATAATAGCAAGGGCACAGGGAACACAGGGAAGAGATACTTAGGAACTAGCAGGAGAAACGTCATTAGGACGTCATTAGGAGAAGTCACATTTGGACTCAGCGTGTTGGCGAATAGTCAGTGGAGAAATGAATACTTTTGTCAACAGATCAGTTACCCAGATGCCACAGCGGCCGTCCACCATTCGGATGATTTTTGCCATCACTACAGCACAAAAATAATGAATCAATGGCAAAATGTCCACCTTTAAAGGGCCCTCTAACAAATCCATTCTGCAAGTTCTTTTTTTTTTTTCCAAGAATGTCACCAACTTATAATTTTTCAGTAAGAGAACAAAATCAATACCCTTCAATGTCTGAAATTTCAGCAGCAACGCATATATTAAAAGAGACTTACAAACATTTTTCTAGGTTCCTTCTAATTAAGGAATCATAACTCCTGTAGCTCATGGATATAATAACAAAGCCCAGCTTGTAAGAAGTGGTGCCATTATCTCCTCGGACTGACATTCAGTCCTGCAATCAATTTAAATAAGCTTGACAGGCCCATCCACATTAAATGAATTTTTCTAAAAGTTGGGGGGTAGGTTGGAAAAAACAAAACAACAAAATAATAAGCATCAGAGATGGTTAACCCTTGGAGAACTGCTCTGTGATTAAAACAAAGTTGTAGACACTCTGCTTCTGTCTGATTGCCATTAGCATTCTTCTAGGTGAGAATCTTGCTGTCACTGCCACTGCTAGTAATTTTTCAGGACATTTTACAGAACGTTTCAGAAATGCAGAGCTCATCATATTCCCGGGGTGGGAGCGGCCAAATGAGGACTCCTGTAGAACTATAAAGAAAAGTCCTGCAAAATTTTGCATAAATATGAAGAAAGCCACAGGAACAACATTTTGACACTGACTGGATCCTATCAGACAAAAGCATCTATCTATCATTTTCCTTCAAGGAGATATTGCATTTGTGAGATAATTCCATAAAATGGTTTAGAAAGTCTTTGAACAAGGTTTGTGCAGAGCAGAGGTAGCAAACTCGAAGGGCTAGTCAGGTAGTGTCATGAGTGAAACTAGCCCAGTGGGCACAGGGACCAGAGAGGCCCAGCTAAAGAGGGAAGCCACTTTTTGGTTACAGGTGTTGCTCTGTAAGAATGGAGGCCCAGAGTTCCTCACTTTTTTTTTTTTAAATTTAAAGATTTTGTTTATTTATTTGACAGAAAGAGATCACAAGTAGGCAGAGAGGTAGGTAGAGTGAAAGGAGGAAGCAGGCTCCCCAATGAACAGAGAGCCCAATGTAGGGCTCGATCCCGGGACCCTGAGATCATGACCTGAGCCGAAGGCAGAGGCTTTAACCCACTGAGCTACCCAGGCGCCCTGCTCCTGACTCTTTTCAAAGGGAAACTGGAAACAGGATTTCTATGACGTTTCTTGCTTTTAAAATAAGTGAGGGGTACCTGGGTGGCGTCTCAGGTCATGATCTCAGGGTCCTGGGATGGAGCCCCGCATAGGGCTCTCTGCTCAATGGGGAGCCTGCTTCCCGCCTCTCTCTGCCTGCCTCTCTGCCCACTTGTGATTTCTGTCAAATAAATAAATAAGTCTTTAAAAAATAACTAAAATAAGGGCAACTTATTCAAAAGGAGCCCAAACCATAAACTAACCAACCAAAAAACAAACAGACAAAACAAAACAAAAAATGCTATTGGGATTCATCACACCAGCCACCATTTGCAACCCAAAAAGCATATTATAGAGGGCACAGGTTGCATGAAGCATGTTACCACATTATGCGTATTTGTTGAGAGTCTCCTGAATGTGAAGTTCACTACTGATGCTCTGAAAGAGACGTATGTGTTGAAGACAAGGGATTTAATCTCAAAGAGTATGAGGTATATCTGGAGAACTGAACCACAAGAAGAAAGCAAATCTCTAACAGTACTGCAAAAGGACAATAGAACATGGTATTCTTCCTTCTAATTAGTAATAATGTGAATACATCGGATTTTTTGAGGAGTAAAGGCCAGAGGGAGTGAATGAACCTGGAGAGAGAAAATAAAAACTAATCTTGGACTGATATTTTGGGGTAAATATCAGACCTGGTCACTGAGAAGAAGTTGGGTAGGGCAGAGGATCTGTTAAAATCTGAACGGTCTTCACGGACGTACAGACATCTTCACAGACATTCACAGACATCTGGGCAAATGTGGCTGTGGTTGAAACAGGACTGCATTGACACTTGGTCATTTCCATGATGTGTAGAGTAGCTCAGGAAAGAATTATGGTAATACCCAGGTTTTGAATCTTAGAAACTCATATTCACTGCAGAGGTTATGGATAGCTGATCAAGGATAGGTAAGCTTGAAAGAAAATTTCTGATCGCAAACAATTCCACAGCATTATATGTTCTTTTATTTTTATTCACAGTGACAGTGTGTCAGCTTAGATGAAAAGAAAGTGAAGGTTTTTCATGGGCTTCAAACATCACATAGCATTAATTCTGATGAAAAAATTTCAAGACATGACATTAAATGGCAATAATTTTGACACTGAATTTCAAGACTAGGATTTCATCACCCCCTCCTTATAAATGGCACCCTATCTGCAAGAAGACTTAGCAGTCATTATAAAAGATTATCATCCAAGATTTAGCATGTTCAAACTCAAATTTTACTGGGGAAAGATGGAGAGAGAAAAGCTATTCTGAATTGACTTATAATTATTTTTCTTTCAAAAGAAGACATCATAAAAATGTGGAGTTTATTATATTTTTTTTGTATATTAAAGAAGCCAAATAATAATAAAATTCTATTGTCCTCCTATTTAAAGAAGGCAATTACACAGGGGCTATACATATATGAAGCTCACATGTCTGAACCTAATATCTCTGAACCCTATAAACTGCCCTCATAATAGAATTGCATTTTATAGGGGGATAAAATGGCATAAAACCACGGGCTTGATATTTATGAAATGGAAATGTCATCCACTCAGGGAGGGAAATTCAGCTTCCTCAGTAGTTCCAGATCTTCCCCATACTCTTCGACATGATACGTAGACAACTGGGAGCTTTAGAGGCACTGGCTTTGGCAGAGTCCTACACCATTGGAACTGGACAGCTTTGAAGTTATGGCTGCATCTTAAAGAGCAGAAAGCTTGAGACTAGGATTTTATCTTGATCAGTCATTGTCACCTTGATACAATAATCAGTGAAATTCCAGTGTTTGGGTTGTTAGTTTACGTTTTCACCCGGGTATGAGCCTATTCATGCTGACTGACAACTCTGTTTCACAATAAACTGCCTCCCCAGCAAAGGGTTCCCATATACCCAGAGCAACTTCATGCAATAGTGTTTTTGGGGGAGCATTATCCTTATGTTGCAGAAGAAATGTTGAGTTTAAGGGTTTAATAGTCTAGTGCCTCATGAAACAACAAAGAAAAAGGAAGGTTTATAAATAAATTGATTTCTGGGATGAAAATTTAATAAATGAAAATTTACATTTAATAAATGAGAATGATAAGAAGGAAGATGTCATTAAAAAAAAAAAAAAGAAAGTCCCAAGTACTCATTGGGAAATAACAATTTGTTTGCTCACATTAGAAATGAAATCACCTTTAGGCCAGGGTAGAAGATCTGTTGTCTTTAATTTGCACCTATAGGAAAAAATGAAATAAAGGAAAATGAGTAATTTCAGGCCAAAAGCCACCAGTTTTTCTAATGGTGGACAAATGCCTTCGGATTACCAGCATAAATGGCAAGGTCTGATCATTTCTCCTCTGCTTCGTCCAGTGTCCATAGATCTATCTGATGAGTAAGACCAAATTTCCTCCTCAGATGGCCATATGATCAACTTCACTTGCAGAAAGCTTTGCAAAGATTTCACAGCAGCATCCATAACTTGGTTGGTGTCATCTTTAAAGACATGGACTTCGCTTTAATTGCTGGGACTTCGTTTGGCTTCAAGTTCAGGGTATAGCAGAAGTATGATAGTTTTGATTTTGCTAAGCCTGATGAAAAGATAGAGTTTACAGCCAACTCAAAAGGAGAGGAAAGAACTATGTTTTCTTCCTTAACCACTGAAATCTAATAGCAAGTAAAATTTTACTTCTCTTTGGAACATGTTTTGGTTATGCATATGATCTTTCGTCATACTTGGGCTGGACTTTGGATTTATCTCAGAGATCTGTAGAAACAGAAAGGGAAGATCAGCCTTCAGAAGAAAGCATGAACGCTTGTGTGTTTGGGGTGAGCGACAGAGTATTTACTCTGTGTCTGCCTAAGCATGGCATCGGTCTGATATACTTCCATGTGATACTATTTTGGAGCGCTGCTTATTATACCTATACAGGTTAATATACCTGTTTAATGACAAATCCTCATATTTAGGACAGACACTAATTTTTATTCCCCTAGATATCATGCTCTTTTACTTATAGATGTATAATAAAAAAAAACTTACAGTCTCCAACATTTATTGTTTACTGGGAATTAAGCATGTGGAAAAACACTTCTAAAAAATACTTTCTATTAGCTCTTTTAGATGCCTTTACTATTTTAATTCTCACAACAAGGCACTCAGCCAGGTATTATTACTATGCCCATTTTAAAGACAGCCTCAACTTTCAAAGACCTAAATTTCGAAGAAATATGCGGTGATTCTACAAGGAGCAGAGCCCATAGAGAGGTTTTATTTATGGTTAATAACTAAATCAGTAAGTCTGATCTTAGTGTTGTATTTTTCCTAGTATTCACAGCTTATTGGTTCCTTTTTTATCCTCTTTGTTCTCCTGTTCAATCTTCTTGCCACTACAAACTACCTTTCTTTCCTTTCTTCCTCCTTTTTCCAATAACAAGTCAACCTTTATTCAGAAGTCCTTGGATTTCAATATCCCTTCCATTTATGAAGAAAATAAATATTCTTGTCTAAAAGTCTGGGCTTCCAAATTCTCTGACAGCATAAGGAATTATTTTTAAAATTATGAAACATGTGATACTTGCAAAAATACTTTCTTCATTCCTTAACCATCTTCATGGAGAGAAAATATGGCACCCCTCTTTGAAAAAAATGGTCAGATAAAGAGAATCCAGTCAGCATTTTGGTGGAAGAAGCTTCATGAGTTTGAATCCTTCTCGTTTGCAATCCTAACTCCAACACTCACTAAGTAGGTAACTTTGAGGACGTTATTTAATCTCTCTTCATTTCATATCCTCATCTAAAATATGATGGTAATAACAGTATCCACTTCATGGGTTTGTTGTGAAGATGGAATGAAGCCATGGGGTTTGTTGTGAAGATGGAATGAAGTCATGAATGGAAAGCTTGTAGTGCAGTGCCTGGCACACAGTAGGCACATAAGGAAATTTAGTTACTCCTCTTACCAGTGCAACAAAACCTAAAACTAAGCATGTAGAACGACACCTACCACTTCTTCAAGAAATGTTAGTGTAACATTGCCGACAAAGAGGAAGATACTTCCAGTGATACACTGTATTCAGAAGGAATAATTTTCAGTTTGGCCCCAGAAGCTATTGAAAATCCAACTATACCTACAGGGTGTAAAGGCTGCTTTAGGTGTATCCATAGTCTGTCTCTATTTTTCTCTCATTTGTTTGTACTTTACAGGTGGAAAGGGTAAGCAGACATTGGCCCAGCAACACTAAATCCTGGATTGAAACATCTAGGGCTGTCGCATTTCCCACCGCCAGACACACACACGTCTGTACGAGGAGAGATTAGGAGACACTTGAGACATTGATGCCTGAGGCTTGCATTACTAACCATAATAAACAGCTTTCTTTTTTCAGTAAAGCAAATACGAAGGGAGCAGCTGTACTAGAATAGTATTTTCACAGTTACTTCTAGTAATAACTGCACTTTAAACGTGTTTTCAACACTTGGACTAGAAGAATCCCCCACGCCCTTTATGTAGATTACAGTTTTACTGGAGTAGGGTCATTTCCTGCCCACCGTTCCCTTCAAGGTCTCCCTGGTCCTTGCCCCACTAGAGAAATGATCTCTTGTTTTGTGTCACTTAAGTTTTAGGGAAAAGGAAGTGACAGATTTGGAGTGTCTTTTAAAAGCAGATCGTTTAAAAATAAATGATGGCAAACTACATTTATGGTCATCTGTTGATAGTCTACATAGATCTCAGTCTTGGAAGAGTTGCTTTGAAACTCCATTTGGAAATCATGTGCAATTACGTCATCACTCACAACATGGTGTTAACAGCCATCTATCTTCAAGTACGTGAAATCGCCGGGCTAACCTATCAACATGCTGCTGGAGAGATGTACACACACAGAAATATTTTGGAAGAATGAAAATATTCTTAGTCAAAGTCTGGCCTCATTTGCAGTGACAAAATGGATTTGAAGGAAAATTTCTAAACTCCCAAGAACTGCATATGGAGAGCAATAGGAGAGCTTGAACTCAGGCCTGGGGAATCTCAGACAAAACGTGAACTGCTATGGGCTCTGCTCTCTCTTCTCTAAAACCAGGGGTTGAACTAAATGACACCGAATTCTAAAATCATTCTCGGCAGTTATAAGCATGGTTATCCTTTTATACTACAGACAGAAAAAGCCAATAGTTCCCTGAAACTTCTTATCATGCTGTCACCTCTGTCCCTCTCCCTCGCTTTATTTTTCTTTGTGGCTATTGTTACCATTACAACACTAGAGATTTTACTTTACCATTATTATTATTGTTGTTATTGTCTGTCTCTCCCTCCAGAATGTAGGTTTTGCTAGCGCAGGGATTTTGGGTCTTTTTACCCCAGTATTCTTCCCCGAGCCTGAAACAGTGACTTGCACATGATAGATACTTAGTAAATACTTCTAGAATGCATGAGTCTTATAACTGTTCATAATTTCTCTTCCTGTTTTCTGTTGTAGAGTACTATAATTAAAGCTTCTCCTTGCATCCTATCTAAAAATGCTTGAGAATAAATTTCTAATTTAGAATTAGAATAATAATCAAAATCCTTTCACCCTGAAAGATGTATTACTAATAACAGATAATGGTCAACTGCTCAGGCTAATGGTTTTTGGGTCCAAATTCTCCTGGGTTTTCTGGTTGGCTGTAATTAGTTAGGATGTCTTTTCCCAAACTGTTTTTTTGTCAATAGCTATAAATATATCAATATAGAGTATTAGCATTGGAAAAGAATTTTAGATCTTTAAACCCAATCCTCCACTCAGTGAGGTTTATGTTGTAAACGGCCCTAAAAGTCAACCACTCCAAGCTCTGTTTCAGCAAGTCACTGATTGAACCCCACACAGACAGCTCTCTTAAACAATTATTCTTTTTTGTGAATGGATATTTGCTTTCTAGTCACTTCAACTCATGAGGCCTGGTTCTACCAGTGTCATAGAATGTCTCTTTCTCTCACATTAAATCTTCACTCTCTTTGTTTTTTTAATTTGGGGATAGGGGTTAGTTGATATTTGCTGTTACTGCTTATTGTCTTGTTTGTTTTCAGGGTTTTAAAGCATATATTTCTGGGGCACCTGGGTGGCTCAGTGGGTTAAAACCTCTGCCTTCAGCTCAGGTCGTGATCCCAGGATCCTGGGATCAAGCCCTGCATCAGGCTCTCTGCTCAGCGGGGAGCCTGCTTCCCCCCACCCCTCTCTGCCTGCCTCTCCGCCTACTTGTGATCTGTCTGTCAAATAAATAAATAAATCTTAAAAAAATATAAAGCATATATTTCTGAAAAGTATAATCACCTGCTTTTTCTTCTGATCAGTCATGAGCTTCTCATCTCTGCCTTAGATATCTCTTTTATATGGTTACAATGTATATATTTTTAAGGATTTATTTATTTACTTGAGAGAGAGAGAGAGCATGAGTAGGGGAAGGAGCAGGGGGAGAGAGAATTTCAAGCCCACTCCCCGCTGAGCAGGGACCTCAACTCAGGGCTCAATACCTGAGATCATGACCTGAGCTGAAACCAAGAGTCAGACATTCAACCAACTGAACCACCCAGGCACCCAACAGATGTATATTTTAAAATTGACTATAATTACATAATTTGAAAAAAACAGAAATCATGGCAGCAAGATCACAAGTCATGGCTGACCCTGACTTGCACATCTAAGAAAATAGACCTTTCCCAAGTTTCTGGCATAAACTTTAATTTCTGGTAGCTGACAGAAAGCTTCTATTGGATGTCTCGCATCATCCCCAGTCGTATGAAAAGGTCATGAGGAATTTGGAGAAACAAGTGTTTGGAGAAAACAGACACACAGAACTGTGACAGCCTTGGTCTGCAGAAGTAAAAAAAAGGACAAGGAAGCATTAAACAGAAGAAACTGGATCACCGTGATTATCTTGCTGGATCTCAGTAAATCTTTAGGCCTTTTCTCACTGAAAACTGTGTTTGTAAACTAGAGTAATGAATCTCAAGCTGCCAGGAGAATCATTTGGGGGTCTTTGCTGAAGTGGACGTTCGTTAAACCAATGGGTCCCTCATTAGAGATTCTGATCCAGTAATGTGCCTTTTAAATAAATTCCCTAATAGATCTAAGGCAAGCCAGGAGCTGACCACATCTTGAGTGGTTCCAAATTAGGAGAGTCTGATAGTCCATTTTGATTTTCTTGAAAATCAGTACGTGTGAAAAACACTGTAAACAGATAGAAGCAAACTACTTTTTCTTAAAGTTACTGTATCACATCTTGTAATTTTCTAACCTGTCCTTTCACAATTTTGTTTTCCTTTCCTTTTGAAAATTGCGTGGTCAACTACAGTTTGTTTGCATTTGTCGCCTCCGTGTCTCTCAGTCTTGGCTCGTGTTGGAATCACCTGAGATACTTCTTGCAAGAGATTCCAATTTAATTCAGATTTCAGTAAACACTCATCAGGCTGCTGCTAGGATGGGGACGGAAAGCAAAAACAGTAGAATTCTGTATTTATTACAAAAATTGAACACCGGTATTCTTTAATTCACTCATCTTTTAGCAAGAACATCTGAACTAAAAGCAGGTTTCCCACATACCTGCTCCCTTGCTGTGTTGATAACTCTAATATGAAATCTTGTGAAAATTCTAATATGTGCTGTGGTATCTTCTCTTTTTAAGAGGGACCCAGGAATAAACTCCCAGCTGGTTTAATAACATGTGAAATGCAAGATGGGAAACTGAAGATTATTTGACCAATTATGAAGATAAACCTCTAGCTTTCTCTAAGAAAGAATAAAAATAAAGTTCCATCACTCTACTGCCTGACTTTATTAACTAGTCTGTACAATGGTTTGGTTTCCTGCTGATTTCTAAAAAAGGATCTCAAAAATGACTTCTCCCTGCCTTGATGTCAAAAATCCATTTTACATGGCACGCCAGCCTTTAGCCAGTAATGAAAAATCAATATAACCTCCAACTCTTTATAACTTCCTCATTTTACTTACAAAGGATTTAATCAGTCACAGTAGGGATTATGGAACCTACGTACTTTCTTCTTTCTTCATTCAGTTGACAAAATGAGATATTGCATGTTTTCTGAAAATCGGACTTTAACATCATCATCTTGATCTCCAGATGATATAGTTCAGGTTAATCTTTTATATTTATTTACCAGCATTAGGGATGTATATCACTGAGTGGATGCAGCATTAAGTAAAATTAAATCTAACTTAGCGAGTAGTTTTTGAATACTGGGTATGCCCTGAGCTTTGTGCTAAAGTCAATCCAAGGTGAAAAGTAATAATTTCCCTTTCTTAAAGTCTTCCTTATTATGTTTAATTAGAATCTAAGACATATCTTCCAAAAAATAAAAATAAAATGAATCAGTATGTTTCCAGATGTTATCTTTGCAGGTATATAATACTATTTTTTCCCTTTTCATTGTTTGGATATAAAATGAAGACAAATAACATAATTTTTTTGAATTTGGCTTTTCATATTTGAGCTATGATGGTTGATCTAAGCTTTGATTACCAGACAAGGGAAGAATCAATAGTGGTTTAAAAAAAAAAAGTATTTACATTATGCAAATAGAGAAGAGACCACAGGAGTGGTTTGAGTGAACAATAGAATAAATATTTAAACATCATCTTCTATAAATTAGTTAAACCTTTTCATGCATGTATTTAAATCACCAGCTCATCTTATGGGAAGGAAATGAAAAGGTCAGCAGAAAATAAAGTTAATTAGCTTCTCAGCAGAAGTCAAGACCTTTGGATTTCTTTCAAGATCTCTTAAGACTTAGTGTCTAAGAGATGATAATGATATAGTTGTGGTATCAATTATTTAGAGCAAGTTTCCCCCCAATTTCATTATCTATTACATCTAGTAACATTGAATCCCTTTCTGGACATTCCTCTTGTTTGGGTTGATCTTAATTGTTCTTTTCTTTGAAGGAATCCGATCTTTCTTCAGGTTTTTCCAGATCCAATGCAGATTAAGTCCCTTCTCCTATGACTTTATAGCCCCTTGGGTAGAACCCCACCCCGGCAAATCACACTGCCTTGTAATTACTGTAGGTCACATCTCTGGCTCTCTCTCTATGATATGACCTCTACTTCACTCCTCTTTCTTCCCTCAGAATCTAGCACAGGCCTTAGCACGTAATATTTGCTGGAATAAATTCTGTGGTTAACTCAGTGAATGGAGCCATGGCAAAAATTTCCTCACTGCAAATTTAAAACTCTGGTGTGTAGTGCCATCGAGTTCTTCTCAAGAGTTTTTCATAGTTTGGGAATTAAAGATTTTATTTATTTATTTCACAGACAGAGATCACAAGTAGGCAGAGAGGCAGGCAGAGAGAGAGAGAGAGAGGGAGGCAGGCTTCCTGTGGAGCAGAGAGCCCGATGCGGGGCTCGATCCCAGGACCCTGAGATCATGACCCGAGCCAAAGGCAGCAGCCCAAACCACTGAGCCACCCAGGCGCCCCCATAGTTTGGGAATTAAAGACTAAGTATAAACCTGAAAGGTTTCAGCTGCATAATCAATTCATCAACATTGTCTGGCCACACTTATTACTAATTGGAGAAAAAGGCTTCCACAGGAAACAAAAGATTGTTTATTGTTATTAAAAGAATTAAATTTAAGAAGTGTTTGGTTTAATGGTCCCTTAGAAAAAGAGTCCAGCTGGAAAGCTCATAAACATAGCAAGTGAGTTTTTTGATTATTTTTTTTTCTTTTAACATTTGATTACGGGGCACTACCAATAAGGTCAAAGGTTTTACTTTGAACGTGTGGGCGAGAGTTTTTGACTTGTGAAATGTTCATATATGTAAAACAACACAGTTGCGGTATAAACACACTTTTAAATCAGATCCATGGCCTGTAACTATGGATTTGTGCTTTGCATCTAACCCAGTTTTCAAAGGTACAAGACGGAGATCTGGAAATCTTTTCTTTTTAGTCCCATGGCACTTTTTTTTTTTTTTAAAGATTTTATTTATTTATTAGAGAGCTAGAGAGCACACGTAAGCAGACCAGCAGGCAGAGGGATAGGGAGAAGCAGACTCTCTGCTGAGCAGGGATTCTGATGGGGGGCTTGATTCCAGGACCTGGGATCATGACCTGAGCCGAAGGCAGCCGCTTGTTTAACTGACTGAACCACCCAGGCACCCCTCCCATGGCACTTCTATTAAACTTTTGTCAAAGGTAGAAATGCTCATTTTTTGTTTTATTTTATTTTTTTATTGATTTAAATTTTGTTGGTCAACATACGGTGCAATATTGGTTTCTGGAGTAGAATTCAGGGGTTCATCACCTACATACAATACCCAGTTCCCATCATAACAGGTGCCCTCCTTAATACCCAAAACCCAAAACTAGATAGCCCATCCCCCATCCACTAAAGGTAGAGGTGTTTAAAGGAGAGAATGAAAATGGGCAAATTAAGGCAATGGAAGGGGGCAGGATCTGGGTCAAACTCTTTCACAAGAAACGGGTGGGGGGGGAGGGATTAAAAAAACAAAGATAAGGCTAATGGAAAACAAAAAAGAAGAAAAGATGGAAAGAACTATAACAAGAGAAGAGGGAAATGGAACCAATCCCAAGGGGGAGACATGATTCAAAAACAAAAACAAAAAAACAAAAACCAGAAATGACAGGGGAAAAAAGGATATATCCTCCATGGAAGAGAATATAAATTGAAACCATAAGACTATAGCTTACATAGACTTTATGGACTATATGTATAAACTAAGCCTATTACAGAGAAGAAATTATGAGAAAATCAAAGCAAACAACCTGACTCAAACATCAAGAAATATCTACCAAATGCTTACTGCTTGTTAAGTACCTAAACTCCAATGGCATCATCCCTATCCTATAAATCAGTGTGCTCTGCTAGGTTAATAAGGATTAGAGACAGAGCTGGAAGCCAGAAAAAGGTACTCACATGCATTTTACATTTCCTTTCCCTTTTTTTTTTTTTTTTTTTAAGGTTAATAGTGATTCGCAGTGACGCCTCTATTCATCAAAACATTTCCTTCCATTCTTTAGTTTATTATCTGGGTACAGTAAAAAGCCAAACAATGACTTCAGCTTATATGTTGTTCCTTGTGAAGAATAACCTACCCAGATTCTGATTTATGCTGTTTCTCCTTTTGGTAACCAGTTTAAAGAGCTGAATACCACCACCATCCTCCAGGGAGACAAGTCACAGACAATGCACTGCATTAAATGATTTATCTCAGCAAAATCAAAGAATTAGGCTTTCTCCTTATTGAGGTAAACAACCATTCACTGCTGTATTACTAATTTGTGATCGGTACTTCGGTTAATAATGTGAACTCAATTTCTCGGCCTTTATTTGACCTACATACAGATAACGTAGAAAATAATGCAAAAGAGAACACCGTACAGAAAAATTTTGGTCAGTGTTTCCTGGACAGAAGGAGATCTCTATCATCTATTTTTTTAATGCTTGTGAAATGTTGATGTCAGGTACTTTGCATCTAAAAACGCTTGATCTCAATTACTATATTAATGATATATCAAATAATGGCCATTTTCAACATGCTCGGTGGAAATCAATAAGTTCAGCACAGTGCAATTCTCCAGATGATCAATTTATCAGAGAGCTGGAAATATAAAATTGAAATTGAAGGTGTGCTGCTAAAATCCAGCAACTATACATGGGCTTTGAAAAGAAAGCTATTTGTCTGTCCGTCCATCCATCCATCCAATCATCCATCTCTGCTTGGTTCCAAAAAGGTCTTAAGTGATTGCTCAGTGAAATTTTGTGAATGTATCAGTAGTGTGACAACAGAAAACAAAAGCCAGACAGGAAGAGACCTAAGGCCTGTTGGCAGCAGCAGCAGGAGACAGAGGAGGTAACAGACAACAGCATATTTAGGAAATACTGGAATATCACAGCAATGTTGCTTTGCTAGTCCTTGTAATATCATAGTAAACCATTTAAGGTGGGTCGCTGTACTCTGATACCACTACAGATAGAAAATGAAGTGGGCTTCTATTCCCTGGGTGCATTCATTCGACATCTGTGTTAGCTACTGTATTTTTCAATAGGGACAAGAGGGTGAAAAATCAGTCTTGTGATAATCCAAGATTAGGGATAAACAGCAGAAACCTGATTCTTTTGGCTTACCCATGTTACTAACTCAGTATCCGGGTGACATCACCATGAAGATTCAGGAGATTCCTATGGAAAAGTTCTAAAACAGATTACGGAGCACTGCGCTATTTAGCACAGAGACATCATCCATTGTTGAAACTTTTATTTGCTGTGAAGATCCCTTTTAAAGTTTCTGAAAAGGCTCACTTTTGCATGTGTTTGGAATTTAGCTTGATCAGATTTTAAAATCTGAATTTAATTTTGCACAGCAGAGTAAATTATGGCCCCCTGATTTATCCAATGAAAGACCATGGGCTAATCCTTGAGGATTATGGTGAAAGAAAAGGAACACTTTAGTTAATTATAGAATGAGTTTGCATGATTTATCATCCCTTGATCTGTTATGGAAAACTTTCAAGGGATTCAATATACATGTGGTTATTTTTCTGGACGGTACTGTTGCTGTTACAGCTGCACTCCACCATCTGAATCATCTTGGGCTTATGATTAGACCCCTAAGTGAAACATTATTTTGAATAAATCATCTTCCCAGAAGAAAAACAAGAGTTTTGGCTTGAGCTCGGTGATTAATACAGTGGTACAATCAAGTTTTAGTTAACGGCAGGATTTAGAAGCTGGGCAGTTGTTATGCTGATGTATTTTTCTAGCTGGTAGAGAATGCCAGTTAGCATCCAGCTAACCAATAAAGTGAATATAAGCCAGTCACATGAAGATCGTTGCCCAGTACATCTTGACCTGATTAATTAATCTGCTAAATCACGGAATTTGACCATTTATTTTGTATTCATACCCATCGGGCCTAAATGGTATGGAGCTCTAGGTAGTAAATAAACAGAAGGATGTGAAAGACTCCAAGGTTAGTTAGAGCTAATGTGTTGGCTGTTCCTAGGCAAGACCCGAGATCAACATAACCACAGGCAAGTTCCCAGTATGCAGAAAAGCAAGGCAGCTCTATAAATATGACCTATATATTCAGTGCAACGCAGCTACCTAAGGCCAACGTTTTACAGTGCAGACATTATATTTGATTGCTATCTGTCAGATAATGATATTATTGCTAGTTAAGTTCCCGCTACATTTGATATTTATAGATAATAATAATATTGCTAGTTAAGTTCCCACTACATTTGATATTTATTGCCTCATTTAATTCTTGGACCTCTCCAGGGAAGTAGGTCTCAGTCTCCTATTAGGTAAGGAAACAGGGGGTAGGGCTCAGACAGGAAGCAGGCAGAACGCCTCTTTATTTCAAAGCTCAACATTTGTGTGTGTGTGGTGTTTTTTTCTCCCCCTTTTCTAAATCAGTCTGCTTTCCAGTACTACACCCCTACAGCCATCCACAAAAGTAATTTGGGCTCTTTGCACTAACAACTTTATATTTGTGTGGCAAAATTGCTTGTGAGCGACAATTTATTAGACTCCGTGCGGCTACAGATGAGAAGGAATTAGAATGTGTGGGTTCTGGTCTTATCCTCTCTCTGATTGCCTGGTGAAGCCGCTGACTTTTTTTTTTTTTTTTTCCTACAGCATTGGAAAAAATGTCTTTCTTCATCTTCTGTGAAATCCTTAAGGGATGGCTATTTTTTCCCCCCTCTCTCTTTCTAAGTCTTTATGTATTACCTACCTGTGGCAGTGAGTAAAAGCGGGCCTTTCACTGCTGAAGAAGGATAATAAATAGTCCGCTATTGTACCTGCCTCTCAGAGGTATTTTAATTGATATGTAGTTAACAAAGAATGTGGTGATGTTCCTGGAAATTGCTGTGAAATGTGAATAAAAAATGATCAACGGGACCAACAGGCACAGCTTGTCAGGCATGTTTTTAATTTGCATTTATGTAACTTTCCTATTTCTGGGCATCCGCGTGAGGACACGTTTAAGAAATTAAAAGGGGAAATTTATTTTTCCAAAATGTTTGCTGACCTTCACAGCACAAAAACCAGTGAACCCGAACTTCAGAGACGACAGACTGTCGGGAATTGTAAAGATGACTCGGGCAGTGCATTGTTCCGGCGGGAGGAGCTCAGGCCTTCTACTAACAAAAAAGTCTAAGTCAGCATTTACTTAGAAAATTTCTTTTAAAAGAGTTACGGATGCAGTCCAGAAGTATCAATATTCCCTGTACAAACTCATATCTTTGTTCTGTTCTCTTGCTCTTGTGCCGTCTCTCTCTTTTTGAATTTCCTATAAAAGCTAAATTAGGTCTCAAGGGTTCTGCACCACTAAGCAAGGATCTCTTCTAGTCCATTGTGATGGAAGTAAATGTACTCAGGAGGGAGATGTACTTGAAGGAAAGGCTAAAGTATCTCCCTTCATTGAATTCCCTTATCTCCCACACAAGCTACCCACCCTGACTTCTCTAAATACTTGTCGCGAGTGCGCAGGCGCACACGCTCTCCAACTAGCCCTCAGCAAAATTGTGCAATAGGTAGGATATTTATCTTAAATCAACACAACCTTTCTGTGCTTGCCCCATCTCAACGCTGTCTGGAGAGGATGGAAGGAGCTTTCAAGTTTACAGGCAGGCCCTCCAGGTCTCTTTATATACCCTATGAAAACGCATTCTTGGGAAAGGATTTGGTAAACTCATTTACCAGGGTGTAAGTGACATGGAGGCTGAATTTCTCAGTGGTATATACCTTATAATAGAATTCAGGAGCAATCAGACCCTTCTTGTGATATCTGTGACCCTCACTATATAGTTCTAATAAATACAGTGTTACTGGTGTGTTTGTTGTAAGACATGGGACTGTGTGGAAATACACTATCATTCTAATAAAGTGGGAGACCAGGCACAGTGTCAGGGACGGATCTCTTCAATTTTAGAATCACCAGGGACATTCCAGGGCAGGATTCTGGAATCACATGGTCCTGAGGTAGAATCCCAGTGTGTGCACCTTACACCTGTTTGGTTTTAGGCAGGTTACCTAATCTATAAAAACTTCTGATCCCTCTATAACCAAAACAAGAAAAGCAATACTGGTAACAAAGCATAAGCTTTAAAGGCATGAATCCATGGGCTTGAAAGTTGGAGGTTCCCTGGAGACAATCTTATTTAGAGATGAGGAGCTCAGCTGAAGGGGTGACTTTCCTAGTATACACAGTCAATTAAGGGTAGTAAAATGCCTCTCGATTTAAATTCGAGAACTCCTTCCATGAGGTCCTCAGAAGACAGTCTGTATTTGGTAAGACAGAAAATTATCCTTGGGTTGGATACTGCTGGCTCTTGGGTATGGACCACACATTCTCGAATCAAGACAAGCTGCCTCAGAGCCAAGCACAGTGTACGGTCATTGGTGGCGATTTTTTTAAATGAATGTCTATCATAGAAAGACACGCTTCCAAGTGACTTCAAATGATCATCTTCTCATCCCAGTTGTTCCACTCGTGGCGATGAGAAAGGGCATTTTAACACTGGTTGTGACACAAAGAGAAAGACGAACCAGAGCGTTTTTCCCCAGAGCGCACACCTAGCTCTGGCCCGGCTAGTGTCAGGCAGGCATCTGAAGGTCAAGGTACCCTGGTGAGTGCCTCTGAGACAGACATGACAGACTAACAGGAGGATATCCGTTTGCAGCATTCTCTGGGTGAGTGAGTGAGTGATGGGAGAGGGGAGAGCACAGCTGTTAGAACCCTAGATTTGAATCCCAGCTCCTCCAGGTGCCATCTGGGCAGCCGTGGACAAGTTACTTAACTTCTCTGTGTTTCATTTACCTCAACTGTATAACTAGGATAAAACAAAAAACAAAAAACCCCAAAACTACTAATTTCAAGGATCTATTCTGATGATCAACTGAAGTAATTAATATAAAATGCTCACAAAAATGTCAAGAACATCATAAGTGATCAAGAAGAATTTTTTTTAAAGATTTTTAATTTTATTTATTTGACAGACAGAGATCACAAGTAGGCAGAGAGAGAGAGAGGAGGAAGCAGGCTCCCTGCTGAGCAGAGAGCCTGATGCGGGGCTCAATCCCTGGACCCTGGGATCATGACCTGAGTCCAAGGCAGAGGCTTTAACCCACTGAGCCACCCAGGTGCCCTGATCGATAAGAATTAACTATGATAATGAAGAAATACAGACTCATGACAGGGGAACTTGGACCTTATACCAAAATTATATTTATGTAACATTATTTCACATGATCAGTAGTAAAATATAGTGGCATTTAAAAAATAAATTTCTTCACTTTTTTTTTTTTTTGGAATTGAACCCTAAAGAGGAAAATAATGGTTTTTGAAAATGTCCACTCTTTTTAAAAATACCAGTTTAGCTTTTTTTTTAGTTAGAAATATCCAGTAAGAAAATATATATGTATATTATATATATATTTTTTCCTGGATTCAAAAATGTTCATCAAATGCCTTTCAAACATTACAGCTTTTATCTAAATAAAACTTTGCATTCAGAAATAGGTTCTGCCTGAGAAAGCAGGTTTTGGACAGCTAACAAGGTGCTAATATCTGCACCACAGCACTGTACTTTTCTGCCAACTGACTCGGTTTGTATTTAATTAGACCATAAGATGCTGGGCTGAGTATAGTGCATGTTACATAAGTCTCACAATTTAGATCTCCCGATGACAGTACCTTCCGTTACGGCAGAAAACACCACCGAAATTATCACCATCCTGATGGAGAATCTTAAAAATGAGATGATGAATACAAGCATTTGTTTAAGATGAAATGATGGATGAGTGCTGTGAAGTGTGTAAACCTGGCGATTCACAGACCTGTACCCCTGGGGGTAAAAATATATGTTTATATAAAAAATAAAAAATTTTAAAAAAAGATGAAATGATGGAGAATTTGATTTTTTTTAAAAAAAATTTCACATGCATTTTGTAGGTGTTTATTTAAAAGTAGATTCATATGAAATTTTTGAGGAGTTTTTCCTAATGGAAAGCCCAATTTTTAGCAGAAAAATTAAACTATTTTAGATCCTCTGTGGGATCTTTATAGGTTGTGATAAAATAAAATACTGAGTAGCTCCTGTTTTAAAAGTGGCAAGTTCCTTCAGCCCTCCAAAGGAAAAGATCAACCCTTCTTAGCTATCGGGGGAAAAAAAAAAACCCATGATGGATATAATATTTAGCAAGATGGTGTATAGGGAAATATTGCAATTGGTATCTGATAAATGTTGTCTATAAGATTTTTCAACTGATTGTGCTAAACAAATGTATACAAGTATTAGGGGGAAAAAGCACCAGACCATCATAACAATCTTAACTTTTTTCTCTGTAATTGGAAACAGTGTTATTCCTCAGTCAATGTTTTGACTTCAAGTTCACTAGGTACATTAGGACCTGTTAGGTGAGAGTGAGGACACTTACTAGGAGAGGTTTTAAGATGAGCAACTGATACGTCAGCTAAACCTGGTGACACGGCCATAAGCCACACCACGCCTCCAGACCTCCCCTCTTTTATCTTGTGACCCCTAAATTGTCAAGAGGCAAATTTTAAATGTCAAAGCAGTCAGCAGTCATGTATTTCAGTGTTTTGAAAGTTCAAACGTTAGGCCCCCAACCTCAGTTCATCTTGGGACAACAAACGTCTTAATTTGGAACTCCAGGAGCTCTCAGTTCTTACCTCAGTCTGACCAAATTTCTACTTCCCAGTGGGGAAAATGATGCATCTGTTATAGATGTGGGTCTGAGTCTCTCCGAGCCTCAGCTTTCTCATCTGCAGTATGGACATAACAGTACTTTACATATTTTAGTGACAAAAATTTACGGGGACGGACTAGGAAGGCACTATGCTGAGCACTTCATAACATTATCTCATGTATTTTACCCTGCCATGCAACAATTGTTTATCTCCATTTTACAAAAGAAACTGAGGACCAGAAAAGTTAAGTAATTTGCCCAAGGCCACACAGCACATACAGAGGCTGCACTGGACCCTGACTGTCTCACTTTAATGCCTGAAATTGTAACTAGCCCCCTAAGGGGTCAAGGACCTACTGTAGTAGCTGACACCTAGTCAGGATTGAGTAAATGTTAGTTTCTTCTCTTACACTTTGATTCATGTGAGGTGGTATGCACATACAATTTCTGTCTTATAATTCTGCCTCCAAACTTTTGTCTATTCTGTCCTTCTGCCTGAGAAGTCCCTCTGTGATACCTTGCTAATATAATTCTACATAATCTGAAGGTTTAGTTCAAGTGACGACCCATAATACTCATCCTAATCACTGTAACACGGACTTTCTCAGTAGCCTTTACCTGCTAAGGGACTCATCTAGCCTCTCCCTGAACTCATTTGAACTCCTCTAGCCTCACCTGTTAAAGAACGCTTTGGCAATGTGTTGTGCTCCTAGTTACAACTCACATCTTTCCTTTTGGGACCCCAGGGGGTCACTTCTCATGAACGGCGACAGCATTTTGCATTGACTAAGGACACAGACTCAGGCAGTAGCCTGCCTGGGCCTGAATCCCACTACTGCCCTTTGCGAGATGTGTGACTTCGGATGAGCTACTCTACCCTTCTGTATCTCCGTTCTTTTACCTTTCAAATGGACCTAATAACAGACACTGTTTTATCATTTTGTTGTGAGGATTCACTGAGTTAAATTTGTTGGGAATTTGGGGCGCCTGGGTGGCTCAGTGGGTTAAAGCCCCTGCCTTCGGCTCAGGTCATGATCCCAGGGTCCTGGGATTGAGTCCCACATCAGGCTCTCGGCTCAGCAGGGGGCCTGCATCCCTCTCTCTGTCTGCGTCTCTGTCTACTTGTGATCTCTCTCTCTCTGTCAAATAAATCAATAAAATCATAAATAAATAAATTTGTTGGGAATTAGAACTAAACACAATGTATTGTAAGTGCGGTAAAATACTTATTTTTTTAATAAACAAATTTTACTCATTGGATATTTTCCAACAACTACATAATGTATAGAACCTACTAGATATGTCAAATATTTGTTCATCAGTTAGCTAACTGGTCAATATTTGAGTTACCTTTACTTATCCATAATTAATTTGAAGTTTCGGTTACCTATTATGCATGAAGAAGGGAAAGTATTTGGAGTTGGAGATTCCAAGTTTTGTGACCTCAAGTGGCTCAAAATATAGAGAGAATAAACATGTAAGAAGTTATACTTGAATATTAATTAATCACTCAAGATGGGAATGTATATAAATAATATACTGCAGACTCTTTCTATTAATGGTGGCCAAGCTGTCTCACACTTCTTAGAAATAGGTCTCCATGGCTAATATCTAAACTCTAGGAGGTTTACTATTCTTTTCTTATGCTCCTCTTTTTAAAAAAAAAAAAAAAATTTATTTATTTGACAGAGAGAGAAAGCATGAGCAGAGGGAGCAGGAGAGGGTGAAGCAGGTACCCAGTGAGCAGGAAGCTGATGCAGGCTCAAAACCAGGACCCTGGGATCATGACCTGAGCTGAAGGCATACACTTAACTGACCGAGCCACCCAGGCGCCCCTTCTTATTCTCTTCTATAGTGCATTGTATTTCAGCATATTTTTAATATAGTATGATTCTCCCAATGCTTGAATACTTTCATTTATTCAACATTTATTGGATTTCAGCATTTGTGCTGGGTGATGGGAATACACAGTTCAAGAAAACGTGGATCCTTTCCTCAGGGACTTGACAGTACAAGTTGCGGTTAGCAAACTATTGCCCACCCAAATCTAGCCTGACACCTATTTTTGTAAATAAAGTTTTATTGGAACATACCATTACCATTCATTTACATATGGACTCTGGCTCCTTTCATGTTTCAATGTCAGAGTTGAGCAGTTGCAGCAGAGAACACATGGGCCATAAAATCTGAAATATTAAGTAGTGGGGGGTTTATAGAAAAAGTTTAGTGGCTCCTGGTCTGGTGGAATGTATTGAAGTGCCTTATTTTGAGAAGGATATATTGTTTCTGTCTCAGGGTAGTTGATTTTGAGGCTGGTGGCATCTAGAACTCCTCCCTTCTTCCCTCCTTTCCTTCCTTCCTTCGTCAGAGAGAACGAGAGAGAGAGAGAGAGAGAGAGAGAGAGAGAGAGAACGCGCACAAGCAGGGGGAGAGGCAGGCAGAGAGAGAAGCAGGCTCCTCACTGAGCAAGGAGGCAGACGTTTAACCGCCTGAGCCACCCAGGCGTCCAGGTCAGCTAGAACTTCTACACAGAACTGGTACTTTAGAAACCTGAGTGAAATGAACAGTTATTGTCCAAAACTTCTCAGAAATGACTGTGCCCCGTTATCCATGAAAAGTTAAAAGAGACCAGTATTTCATTCGTGGTTCTTCTTCAAGTTTGAGACAGTTATTGCCTAGGTACTCAATCTAATGAAAAAACAGGGTGGATCATCATGGGTCCTGGTGCATTCCCTTCTACTAGAACTTTTGTAAAAACACACTGTACAGTTCACACTACACAACTGCAAAGGATGTAATTTCTGAGGCATATTTAAGTAAAAATTATGAATTTCTCCTTAAATATATTAATGACATTGTAATCTCAAAATGTTTTGGTATCCATATCATACATTAGAAAAGAAAATGGATAAATAATGCTTCTCCAACAGGAATTTTATAACATATATTTTCCTCCCTAAATTTGTACTTCCATTTCACCTCCCCCTTCCAGAATTTTATTCTAATGCCAACGTTTTCATGTTTGAAAGGCTTTTTAAATCATCGGGTTATACTTCCCAGAAAGAAAAATATGTTTATATACTTAAATTTAGCTTCCCTCCCCCAAGAAAATGCCCCTGTCTTGGACATGGGTTCTGAGTGGTAACATTTCCTCTGGATTAATTTATTGCTATTGTTATCACTATGACACAATGGATACAAATTACACAAAGACATAGTGAATTTTATATTTATTAAACATAAAAATAAATATTTAAAGGAAATTCATCTCTTTTTTTCCGTTCCACTTAATTCTGGTATCTATGCTTGTCTATTACTTACTACTAGGATATAATAGGGTTTAGCGTCACTTCCCTTCCCATTTTTGTTTTTAGAAATGTGGTAAGTGTTGAAAAATGTATCCACATAAATATGTAGATAGAAGTGAAACTAATTTTGCCATAGCAATTTAGCTCACTTCTTTAAACTCCTTCTGAAACATACCTTAAATCACATAGCGTTCTATCATCAAAAACTATTTTTAATGATTTAAAATAACTGATAATTTGGTTAGATCTTCCTCCAATTTTGTTGAAAGTAAAGAAATGGAAACTACCTGACTTGTAAAAGGATGTTTTGCCCCTTCATTAGAATCATTTCACTTTTTCAGCATCCAAATCAACACTTCAAATCGTCTCTTTCTTTGTTTTAGGGCAATGGCAATTTTTCCATCTTGGTAACCACAGATAACACACAACATGATCTGAAATGAATGAGAGTTTGGTCTCTTGTGGAGTGGAAGTGGGGTTGTTGCGTAAGGGGAAGTGGGAGAGAGGAGCCCGCTTTCTCAGAGAATACATATGAAAACTGAGGACTTGGAAAGCCAGGCTTTTTAGAAAGCCTTCATGTACTCCGAGGGCAGGGTTTCTCCATCTCAGCGTTATGGACATTTGTGATAGAATAATTCTTTGTTTTGGGAGCTATCCTGTACATTGTAGAATGTTTATTGACATTCCTGTCCTTTAAGGACTGGATGCCAGCAGCATGTCCCCACTTGTGGCAATCTCCAGATATATCTTCTGGGAAGAGAAACCACCATCTGTTTCGAACCACGGCCCCAGAAGCTTAAGTACCCATGAACAAAGACTACCTCGGCAGTGAACATCATATTGGAATCCTGTCCTCCTGGTACCAATGAGTCTCCACTAGGTTCAAGGGCAAACTGGGACTCCTTATCTACCACAGAGCATATGAATATTTACAAATTTCCTACAACCTCACCAAGAGAAATCATTTAATCCTCTAGCTGCTTATATTTTGAGACTTGAGTATGTCTGTGTTAGTGTTCTTTTTTAACGTCTGTAAGAATTGTAAAACCCCACAGTATTATCAGGAAATACATATGGACGAATTTAGTGGAGGTAATAATGAAGGCAAGTCGATTAATGTTTCTATATGAGCATCCTAATCTTTCCTATAATATTTGAAATAATGGATGTCTAAAATTAATATGAGCCTTCAGAGACAAAAAGGGCAATATTCACTCACTCTTTAGAGGGAGGGAGAGGGGAGAGGGGCCGGGGCAGGGGAGAGAGAGAGAGAAAAAGAAAGAGAGAGAGAATCTTAAGTATGTTCCACACACCAGTATGGAGCCCAACGTGGGGCTTAATCTCATAACCTTAGGATCATGACCTGAGCCAAAATCAAGAGTTGGCTTAACCCACTGAGCCACCCAGGTGTCCCCATGTTGTTGGAATTCTTCAACGAGTGAGGGCTGCGCTCCTTCTCACCAAATGTTTATTAGGCATTCACATTTCCTGTTATGGGAGACAGTTTATGTTTTTGACTGGGGACAATCTTTGAAAGCATTGAAACCCTGTTCTTAAAGTGTCAAGAAGGGCTCTGTTTATGTTTGGGGGTTTCCTCTGGGCCAGCTCCCCAAGGCATGTTCCCACTTGTCCTTGTCCTGCACGTCTCGTGCGAATGCTGGGTAGATGACTGAGAACTACAGAGCGCTCAACCTGGGCTGGAAATTATTATACATTTTACCTGCTATTACATTTGTAAAGAGATGACCCTCCATCTGTCAGCTCCTCTCAGGTTTACATAGTTCCTTTTTGTAATGTTTTCAGAATTTTCCTTACGAGCAGCTACCATACAAAGACTGACAGGATTAATAAGCATGATGAAATGGGTCCCTATTTCTAAAAGACAGAGTAAGCAAAGCAGGTATTCTACATGTGGTAAAACAGAGAATCACCTGAGATAAGCCTACACTTTTCCCCAATATAATATTAAGAGCATTAGGTACAAAGTATAAGATCAAGACAACGCAATGAGAATTGTGGTGCAGTCCATTTTCCTGCTAATAGTATCTGCAGTCAGATTTAGTCTAGTGTGGGAGTCAGGACCATTATATAATAAGATCAATTCGAGTCCTGGAGAATAAACAACAGGATAGGACAGTGTTTCGAGCTATGTGTTATGGCATAGCTTACTGAAGAGGACAGAAAAATCAATGGCGGTGAACTAATAATTGTGTTTTTAAAGAAATATAAACGGACTTCACTTGAAAGCATGAAAATTAACCATATAAATGGTAGCTTGATGTAAGGAATATTATGTTTCAGCCAAAATGCAAAACACATTACATTGCAGTATTGTTAAGGCAGAGCAGAACTCTATAATTATTTAGAATTAATGCCTAACTTATTATTTTTTTTTCTTTTTATGTCTGGGCACAATAAAACAGGCTCCTTCTTAGGTTGTCAAGGTTCTTTCCTTAAGAAGATACGTTATGCTTGTACAAGACGTATTATTGGACAGGATGATAATAGGCCTTTGATACAAATAATGTGCTGATCAGTCTTTCAATCCAGGTCAGTCACAAAATTAATTAAACTCAGGTGGGTAAATGGTGGTACGTTTGGCTATTCAACCCATTCCTTTGCTTGAAATGCTCATGGCCGAATATAGATAACTCTCCTTTTGACAAACATAAACATCGTAAGAGAAAATCGACAAGCTGAGGGACAAATGTGTAGCTTCACATTATAAACTGTAACGTAAGTGCATGTTGGTTACTGAATGAAGAGGGATTTAATATTTAATTGTTTTGTCAAGAAATGTATTAACCTTTACAAACACTATTTTCATTCATTCATAAAAAAATGATTTATCATTAAATCTATAATAAAACCATAGAATGTTCATCATTGCATTCAGGAAGCCCAGTTTCATCCATGGAACATAACAAACCACTTTAAAATAGCAGTTTTCATTCACGTCGTATAAGGCTGTCAAATTAAAAGTATTTCTTATAACAGGCTGTTATCCAAGAAATCCATTTCACTTCACATTATGTGCTGAGACTGACAGATGGATCCCCTTAGAATCTGAAAGTAGATTCTGCCCCTTGATGTCTCCCTTTCAGTGTCTCTCAAACAGGTTTGACAACAGCAAAGTATTTGTGAGCAGAGAAATCAAATTCAGGAGGAAACTTAGATTCCTTTTTGTGTCCTCCTGCCAATAACTTCATGACCACAAAGTTGGGTTTGGCAAACTTTAAAATTCTATTGACCTCATGGTCTGGGTTTGGGATATTTTCCAGGATCACTTTTGGCCTAGTAGTTTTTATCACTACTTCTGGAAAAATTGTTTCCTCCTTTGAAGAAGATGCAGAAAAGGTTAGGATCTTAGTGGAGGAAAGGCTGTAAATATACAATTTTACTCAAAATAGGAAATCTTCATTAAATAAGGTATTTGGGCTTATGAAATTTAATTTTAGAAACTTTGAGTAAATTTTACTCTATATATTTTGAATTTGTTATGATTTTTTTTACTGGATAGTGTCTATTCAGAATCTGTAGATATGTCCATAATACTTATATTAATTTTTCCTAAGAATCAGTAAATGTCATTATCATTATTTTCCGAATAAAAACAGTGGAGAAGCATTGTTTGCCCAAGGGGATCTTCGGATTGAGTGAAAAATAATTTTGCTTTACTCTTAGCTATTATTTATATGGACAAAACACTCATGAGAGCTTTTGTAAAAAGTTTTATCTTGAGGGCCAACACTGGTCAAATAGTAGTGGGGGTGTATTTGCACCTATTAGTATAATTTAGTAATTGATTAGTCTGTTGTGTAACTATGTCTGCGATGGGTGCAGCTGTGGCAAAAAGAAGAGAAAAAAAAAAGTAAAGCCTAAGAAAGAAAACACAGAGTAACAAAAATAGAACTGGACTCAAAGTCAGAAGCGCTCAATTGAAGTCAAGTTCTTGTCTCAAACTCCTTAACAAATAATTATGGCCAAGTCATCTATTTTTCTCATTTAGGAAAAAAAGGATGTAATCAACACTGGAGATCTGAGAAATTCAAATGAAACAAAAATTATCTAGGGAACTCTTAAGGAATTTTATTAGAAAGATCACTTTTCTTGTATCTGTCATCTTAGAGGACATCGCCTATTTTATATTGGAAGTACTCAGTAATCAAGATTTGTCGACATTTAAGCAACAATCCACTGTTAGGGGTCAGCTACAACTTTGTCATGTGTTTTCTTTTACTTTTTTTGGTCATTGTACTATGATAAAAGAAAGTCTTTGTTTGACCTAAAACAACACTCATGAAAACCATGGTAGATAACCTTTCGAGAGTCATTAATGAAATTGCAGTTGAAAGAAATTCAGAATCAATTTACTTCATTACAAAAGAACACTTTCTATAACAAATAAAATAAATTCTAACTAACTCTGACATGGGTGGCCGCCAGACTGACCTTCAGTAATATTAGTAAACAAAACAAGATAAAACAAAAGCACAACTGGAAAGGTGTTAATGCTACCTTATTAGCATGCTTATTAGCATGCTTATTTTTGAGCTGTCTTTGGAAAGACTCCTTTCCTTTGTTCCTTTGGTACTTAGCTTTTTTTTTTTTTTTTCCTAATCTCAAGAATGAAAATATATGTGCAAGCGTGGAAGTGCTTAGAATTAACCCTTTTAAAGGTAGTCAGCATTTAAAAGAAAAAAAAATACTAGACTGTTTGTTCTAAACTTAATTTTAGAGCAAACTGACAAATAGGTTAGGATCCTAAAAATTTCAAAATGAATTTATCTAAACTATTTTGTAAAAAAACAGATTACTGCCAAGAAGCACTGCACCTTAATGATACGATGTGTTTTTCCTGAACAAATGTTCCTCTATTTAAGCAGACTGTGTGGCATTTGCTCATATTCAATAACTGTGGAAATTTGGAACAAGGTTTCTTCTTCTTCTTCTTTTTTTTTTTTTTTTTTTTTTAAGAGAAGTGTTTAATTCCTTTGCTATGTGCCAGGCACAACTTATGTACAAGTTAATAGGAAATACTCTGTGTAATAATTTTATTATTTGACCTGACAATAAAAATAATAGCCAATTATTCATTAGCAACTCAACATGTCTAAGTTGTCTCAAGTTATGTGTTATTGTTTGATTCTGGGATCTGGAAGCCTGCAGCTGCTGGATGGTAACATATGACTTGCATGTTCACTATAGCTCAAGCGATACACAGAAATTTTTACTTGGGAAATTTAGAATAGGGGTCTAATTCATTGCTAATGCAGTATTCTGAAATGCATATGAAGTACTTTTATGATCCATGCCTTGGGCAGCTGAATTAAACGTATTTTGAATGCAGCTCAATAAATAACTAGTTACAATTATTTTCATTACACTGTTTAGGCAAATAAAAATAGTACTACTGTCTGAATTTCCTAGTTTCAGAATTAATTACAGGCAACAACACATTCTGATCCTATTTAACAAGACGGTCTTTAAATAGTCTTTTTAATGGAAAGATCAAAATAGTGGTTTAATGTTTACTAAGTACTAGGCATATTTCCGTAACAGCCAGATTGAAAATCTAGACTCATATTACATATGTCACTTCAAGTAAAACCACTGCACTCCACAAAGATTCAGTCTACATTCACCACCCAGAAAAGCACACTGGCCCTCGCATATCATGAAGTGAAGCTACGTGTCCATTGTCCTACCGCATAGCAGCACCTCACAGAGGTGAGGGAGGGGGTGTCCAGAAAAACAGGTGCCTTATTAAATAACTCTTCAATCAAAGCTTCTAAACTTAGAGGGGTCTTTGTGTGCCCTCTCTTCCAACCTTTTTAGAAAAGCTCCAAAAAATGGGGTCATTAAGCCCTTTCTTGAATTCTTCCAGGCCCAAGAAATACACAGATCAAGCAGCATAGCCATTATATTATCATTGGGAGAGCACTATTCTCTGTCTAATAAATTCCAATTAATAATCAGCATTTTAAGAAATACATCTATTACTCAGGACTGAAAACTATGCTAATGTGGAGGGTTAGGACCAAGAGTAGCAATTTGGCTGCCTGGAGGTCTCAAATGGTAAAATTCACTTTGTGAATTCCCCCCAACCCAGGATCTAGTTTTCAACTTTGTAGGCTCAGAAACTTGATCTCACCAGAGTTTCAGAGTGGATTAGATCTTTGTATGAGAATTCAAGTGAAGTAAGCGCACAAGAGCTAATGTATAAGGCCAGAATGCCAAATTATCAATTCAAAATGAAGAGGGTGATGGCAAACTGCTGGGGATACATGTCTCATTCTGATCAGTGATTTACCTGGGCAGATAGTGCTGGGCAGGGCACAGCCAATCGTTGATTCATACACACATTTTTCTTAGAACTTAGGAGGCCAGGAATTTTCCCTCTTTAAATATGCTTAAGAGAAAGAAAAGCTCAAAAGTCAGCAAGACCATTATGTGTTGATTTTATTGTTTAATTTTCAGAGTTCAATCTTATATCCAAGTTCTTGGAATGGAATAATTTGAGGAATATCACTATGGCCCTTGTATACTGCTGAAATACCCTATTACTTCAGTAGATTTTATTCTCTCTAATATCCAGTAATCTAAGGTACTTTTTAGAGCAGATATCACTACTTTCCAGAATAACCTTAAATGTTAAAAAAAAAAAATGACAGTTTGTATCAGCCATTTTCTTATTTGACAAAAATAATGTCTCTTATAAAAACAAATGTATCAGGACACTGTAAGGTGTTTTCCTCTTTTTTTTCTTTTCTTTTCCCTGGTGCTCTGTTGTTGTTGTTGTTTTAACAAGCTATATTCTTACAAAAATTTGTCTCCTTTAGTGTAAGGAGACTCTTTTTGTAATTTAAAATTACCTTAGACCAACCTACCTCCCTTTCTTCCTTCCTCCCTTTCTTTTTTAAAGATTTCATTTTTTTATTTGAAAGACAGTATGAGAGAAGGCAGAGAGCTCAAGCAGGGGTGGGGGGCAGGGGCAGAGGGAGAGGGAGAAGCAGACTCTCCACTGAGCAGGAGCGCAATGCAGGGCTAGATCCCAGGACCCAATTTCAGGACCTGAGCCAAAGGCAAATGCTTAACCAACTGAGCCACCCAGGTGCCCCTCGAGGTTTCTTTTTGTAATTTAAAATTTTCTTCCTGTAATTTAGAATTACCTTAGAGGTTTTGTCAAATTGTCACCTGAAAATCATTTTACTAGTAAAAGTTTTATATGAAAACAATACTACTACTTGTTCTACATCAGGATATGTTCTTTTCAGGAATTCTACTTTGATCAACTAAATTTCACTTAGTACCAACTGAAGACATTGGGGAATGCAACAAACAATGATTCAATAAACTTCACTTACGATGAACAAATTAACTAAATTTGGACTTCTGCTTATCTTTAGGGACATATCACAAATATCTCTTCCCCAGGGAGAGTTGTTCTGAATATGTCTCCACTGCATTCTGTTCTGCTCTTGCTTTGACCATAGCTTTGATTCATCACTTGTTTTCCAACTTGGGCATTCCCCCCACCCCCAACTCAGGTATTCTTAAGGCTCAGTTCTATGCACTCCTTTGAGTAGATCCTTAATAAACCCTGAATAAATAAATGTCAATCACATACACTTCTATTCGTGTATATATATGTCTGTAAAAGATGAAATCTTAGAGCCTACCCTTTTTATAATTAAAAATGAAAACTGCAACTGAATATCTTATTCTCATACTTGAGAGTATTTCTTACTTTGCACTCCAAGAAATGAGTTGATCCATGAGTTTGACAGTTTTTAGAATAGGGGAGAATCAAACTTAGTCTGTTCCAAATAAAGAAAGACATTTGTACTTGAAAGTGATATTTAAAAAATAGAAGATTAAAATAAAATATTTTCTCAGTTTTTTTTTTTTTGGTTGTTGTTGTTGTTTTGTTTTGTTTTGTGGCCAGTACTACTTATTTACTCCATGCCAAGTGAAGACTATAATTGCCAAGGCCTTTTAAAAAAGCCTTTGCTGTTTCCTTTTTAAGAATGATTTTGTGTCCAAATTCAGAGAATACTTATCATATTTATGATTAAATACTAAAATATTGCATATCTGCTGTTGTCACATGATCCCAACATAATTCTAATGAAATTCAGGTAATGAATGTAACAGTCTTTAATGAAGGGTGCTTTACTGAATAGTCATAAGAAAATTGTTAAAAATAGAATTTAAATTGACTTGTAATATTCATTGGAAAAAAGCTTTACTATGAGATAAATTCTATGTAGTGGTTTTCTTTATAAGCAACCCAAATCTTTCATATACCCTATGGTACCAGGATATCGGGCTCATGTGAGCACAAAGTGGTAACTAGTAACAAAAAACACAATTCAGTAAACAATCAGATTAATTTTCCCTTTCTTTGCTGATGTCTGTAATTCCTCTGAATTAGAGAAATATAACTCAGGACCACATGATGTAACTAATCACACACAAAAATGACATCAACAAATACTCTTTTAGCAAAGTAACTTACAAAGCATACCCAGCCAGTTAATAAGATATTCATGATATAGAGGTGAACATGCTTAAGTCGAAACAAATTATCTTTGCTCTTTTATAAGGGTATGTTTCTGGACAAGTTTTTAGCCTCATGCTTTGAAGAAAGGTAACATGTTTGTTTTGGCCTTTGTAAGAGCCTGCCTAAGCCAAGAACATCCTAATTTAATTTAAAACAAAACTTATCACATAATTGTAATAATTATTATAAAGTTAGAGTTTTCCAATATTTAAGAAATAAGCACTAATCAAGAAAAATGCATGTTATGTTAAGTATAAAACAGTATACCTTCCAAGTGTTATTTTTAAATGCTTTCAATGCTTACTCTGCAAAGTATTAAGCAATGTAGGTAAAATATATATACTGAATACCATTTTTGACTCCTCAGATAAGCATGACTAAAACTGCACTTGTTAAGGGGAAAATAAATCTAGGACTTGAAATATTGATGGGCACAGAAATATATTTTAAAGATGACCAGAGCAAGCCAAAAGTTCTACGTGGCTTGCAATGCATAATAATTTTGGGACACTATGATCACAATATTTCTTTTCATAAGAATCCACCCCCTCAATGCCATTAGTTAACCACATGGTTATTATATTTAGCTTGATTCACTATAAATGCCGTTATAACACCTGTGGTTTCCCTCATTAAGAAATGAATGGATGGGGTCAGGGGTTGAAAGGGCAGCATATGTGCTATGAAAGAACTAGTTAACATAGCCTATTATATTGGTGCACTGGTAAATCTCATTTCTATTCATCAGATGATTAGTTCAATCAATATTTATTCCTCTATGCTCCCTTTGTCTTGTGCTACAAAAGAGGCATCCTTCAATTCATGGCATAAGCCTTGTTAGCTATGAATCTGTAGCTTAATTTGAGAGGGAATATTTTATTTATTTGGCAGTCCTGAATTCTTTGATTCCTTTTCTCTCCAATTATCATTAGGTAGTATAATGGAGTTTTGTGTAGATTATTTATAAATAGATGCTATTAACAGTTTCTTTTTATGCAACTCAAGTACCACATGTATTCATTTCTTCCTTTTGAATGCTCTGGAAAGTTGCGTCTGTTTCTCTAAATATGTTTGAATTTGGAAGTCTGGATTGTGAAAGCAAAGATAAGAATGATTTTCTCTCTCAAATATTCATTCTTCTTGTCTGAGTGGGTGGTTATAGGCACATACATATACATATTGTGTATCAGTGTGTATCAACAGACGCCTCCAAAGACTGCTATTATCTGCTAGGGATTCTGTTAAGTCAGAGATTCTATTCAAAGTAAGATAAATATTTGCAAGAAGCTGTAATTGAAAGATGATTACAAAATTACAGGAATAATACTTTATGTGTAGAGCGCTCATTTTATCAAAGGTCATTATTCATTATATTACAAAAGACTTATTTCATTTGTGTACTTAATTTCTATCCCTTAGATAAGAATGGATGGAATAGTAAAACTATATTGAGAATAAATATTAATTATTTAGCACAGTGTTCACTCCCTACCTTTACTTTTCTGTATACTTAACATCACAACAAAATGTTTCATTAATGTCAGTTACATTAAATTAATAGCGATCTAACTTAAAACTTTCAATGCCTTTGTAGAATAACTACAAAAATGATTTAGTCTTAAGAAATTCTTTTCTCAATAATAGAATGACAGGAAAAAATATGTACATACTAAGTCACCTCAATCACTAATAACTTTTGCATTATTAACATACATGCTCATCACCTTTGCTTTGTTAACAATCTGGCCAGAATTTGATAGTTTTAACTTTGGAACTAATTCTCCTATTTCTTCGTATAATTATCTGTCAGGCTTAGATTTCACCAAAGTACAACAACAATGATGCTATTCTTCACAATTTAGAACCTTACTTTATTTACAAATTTGCAGAACACCAGCACACCTACATATGTTGAATTTTTTTAACTTGATAATTTATTAGAATAATTTCAAACTCTGTATTAACTGAATGCTATAATATGTCCTTCAAATTAGAGGTATATTATTCATTGCTGTGAAAAAATCTAGTTAATGTGTTGTGATTCACACTTCTATTTTTTCTGACTATTGTAGTAAAAAATATAAAACCTACAATGGCCACAAGACATTTCTAAAAGGTGGACACAAGTTTGTAAAATGTGATATAATAGATGAAAAGAAAGTTTTACTTGTCTTTTTTACCTAGAAAACCCTGAATCACGTTAAAATCCTGGTGTCAACTCTATATATGCTACTTTTAGGGGAAAAGTAGGTATTATGACACAATTCCAATGTCATTTTCATGACGACCAACCCTAAAACTCAATATTTTCTTGGTGCTATAAAGTCCCTGTTGTGGTAAAACTAGGTTTCATGATTTTGTAACATTTAAATTTGAAATACAGTGTATTTGCACTACATACACACCATAATAATCACTTTTAAGGCTGCTAATAGTTTAGTATTTAACAAATAGTTACCAAAATGAGAAAATGTTAGCATTCATATTTGATGATTATAAAGTAAACATGTTATTTACATTAAAGCAAAGCTTCATATAAAGATCTTAAAGGGTTTTCTAAACAGTATAGCTAAAGCAAAATCCAGGACTTCTAAGTTTTAAATGAATCCTAACAAAGGAGTTTTAATCTTGTATCCCTCATGTTTACGAGGCCTGCTGTTCAGTATTTCTCCCTTTATATTTCCATCCTGGTTTCCCACCTCCTGATTATCTGAGCATCTAGAAAAGTAAAAAGCCTTGGTGCCACTAATACATCTCCCAAAAGCTGAGGATGTCAAACACTCCTGTGTCATAATACTTGTTGTAGATTCACTCAGGATGATGGGGATGGGGGAAGGAAAGAGTCCCAGGTTGTAACCACCTAAGAAAATATTTTATTTTTCTCGCTTACTATTTTTTTCCAACAATACATGAAACAGAGCTTTAGTATTTTTCTTTAAAATGTTTAAACCTTCACTTTTCTTGGAATCCAGTAAGACAGCTTACTGGATTACTTAATGAACAATTATTAAGGGACTATTGACAGAGATGTCCTTCCAGCATTTTTTTTTTAATTGTGGAAGGTGGAATCTTGGTTAGAAATATTTAATTGGGATTTGTGGAGGAAATTAAAATGGGAATTCTGTTTAGAAATATTTAATTGGGATTCGTGGGGGTAAATTAAGATAGAGAATTCGTTTAGGAAATCTAAAGGCCTGGCCAGGAAGACTTTTAGAGCTCCAGACTTCCAAAGGGCCACCATACCCCTGAGAGCAAGCTGCTGCTTTTCTAAAGTTAGCAGTTAATAAAAATTAACTACCTGAAAATAATAGATGAAAACTGGGCTTCAGAAAAGCCAAGCCCCATCCTTGTTTACAGCAAGCATAAAAACCAGATTTCTAATCCGTAGGAGCCACAATCACCTATTGATTGCGACGACATCTGTGCCCGTTTTGGGAAGCAGGGTTTTCTGTGGAGGCAGGGCTGAAAAATCCTACCATTTCCCTGCGCTTGTGCAATAAACCGCGGACAGGCCTCTCAGGAAGGAGTCTTGAAACCTACACCTGGGCTCACTCATTTCTCACCTATGGATGGACCCAATTAAAAGTCCTCCCTTCCGTCTTCAGAAGTTATTCTTTTCAAAAACGCAATCTGTGAAGTAGCATCACTAGAACTCATGTGGTACCCTCTAGCAGACAAAGGGTGAAATGCTTTGTGCGCCACCAAAGACAACCTCCTTCGCCCCAGGCCAGGCCAGAGTAAGCCGCGAAGCTCTAGCTCCAGACGAATCAGTTCAGCACTGGGCACACAATGACCTCAAAGATCAGAGCTCTTAACCCCTTTCTTACCCCAGAGCTTCCCTGAGGACAAATTTCTTAACTATTGTAGACCTGCCGGGGGCAGCGGGGTGGGGGGCGGGGGGAGGGAGGTTGCGCTGACGGACGTGGAAGGTGGGTCATCTGGATTGGTCCTGAGGGCGACCACTTAATCCGGGACCAAGTTTGTGTCGCACAAAGCGTCCTGATTCAGGATAGTTGCCAACTGCAAACCGTGAAGCAGAGGCCAAGGCACTGACGGGGACCACCTGGGGATGGTGTGTGTGTGTGTGTGTGTGTGTGTGTGTGTGTGTTGGGGGGGTGTATTGGAGAAATGGAGTGGATACGCTGTAAAGCTGAGTTCAAAAACCATCCCCTCCCCCTGATGTAGGCTGATTAGTAGCCCAGGCACAAGAGAAAGCTGATTTGTTTCCGCTCTCACTTCTCAAGTTCACACTCAAGTTCAACCCCTGACTCTCACAAGAGGTCTGAGTAGCCCGGACCCTTTCTCAGCCTATCCTTAAGAATAACCCCTGATGTTGCGGGTGGGCAGAGCCTGTAGGAAATGCCTAGGGACGCAGGCAGAAGAGAAACAGTAAGGGGTCAGGAAAGGAGAGCCCAGGAGGTATAGAAAGGGACTCTGCCACTTTGTAAGCTTGCTTTTTCTCCAGTGACAGCCCCCCGGGGCCGCCAGAGAGGCGCATTAAGTTAAGACCTGTAAACTCCACTGGGCAGCCTGGCTAGGGTGATGCCTTCTGGAAAGCGGGGTTTCGACTGGTTTCTAACGGTGAGCACTAGCGAGCGCCTGGCTTTCAACCCTTCAGGTTGCCAGAGACCCCCGAAGCGAGCACGGTGGCGAACTCGGACTGCCTTTGCATACTGCTCCTTCAGGAGCAGCGCGATCAAGCTACAACCCGCTCCTGCCCCACACTGCTCCGTTTTCTTCAGTTTAAGGGGAGAGTGAGCGGCTTTTACCCCGCAGGTCCTAGTGCCGGGTCGGAGCGAAGGTGACGCGTGGTTTCGGACCTTCAGAACACAACCCAGCCAACGGAGAAATGTTGGAAGGGGAGAAGTAAGGGAAGGGTGAACTGGTAGCCCCAGATCAGAGCATAAGAAAGGGAAAGGAGAGCGGATGGTGGTGAGATGGGGCAGAAAGAGAAAAACAAAGACCGGGGCATCTTTCACTTAAGGGTTCTGTACTTGTCAATTGCCCAAGTACAGATTTGAGAGTATTTGGACAGTGGAGCATGTGACCAAACCCCCAACTGGTACATTCAACTGGAACCAGTTCGCACAAACCGGAGCTCCCACTCCCAGGGCGCGGGTCTGTCATCCCATTAGGACGTCCCTGTCCCTGATCTTCCGCTATCTCCCTCCCATCCACTTCCCTGGACAACCTCTCTGTTCCTCCTCCTCCTCCTTCCCTTTCCTGCCACGTCCCAGAGCCCCAGCTAACCCAATCCCTGCCCTAGCGTCCAGGCTCCAGGGTTCACTGTGTACGAGCAGGGAGAACATGTCGCCACCCCCTCGGGGCCCTTCTAAAGAGGTAAGTGTTGGGGGAGTGAGTGAGAGGTGTCCACTGCCCGGTGGAAGGCGATGAATGCTTGCAGCCCCACCTTCCCAAGTTCTACCTGCCTAGTCCACCTGTCGCCGGGTCAGGGATGTAGGGAGGCCCGCGGGTTAGCCGTCTTCGACTTTCTGTTGCCAGCACCAGAAGGGCGTGCGAAGGGTAGTGGAGAGCCCCACAAAGAGCCATAGAGTGGCCAGGAAGAAAAACGGTGTGAGGCAGGTGCCCAGAGACTTGCACATATCCCCATGGCACGCTGGCACCCGGCCGGCTCTCCAAGAAAGAGTGAAGTTGTGGCCAAGCCGAAAGTGGGGGAGAGCGGGTCCGAGCACAGCGCGCAGGAAACCTGAAGGTCCCAGCACTGCAGGGGAAGAGACGGACAAAGTGACTCCCTAAAGTCGGGCAGGCCATCCACTAGAGCAGCCCATGGGGTACCCAAGGGAGGTATCTCTCCCTTGTCCCCGGCGCGCCGCCCCACAGCTGCCAGCTTGCCCCAGGGACTTGCCACTGCTGTCGCCGCTGGGGGTCTTGGCTCAAGGGCTCACCCAGCACGCCTCCCGCAGCGGCGCTTTGACAAAAGAGCCTTCTCCACCGTGGGTAGCGCGGGCTCTCTTATCCTCTGGAACTTTCTCCGCGCAACTTTTTCGGGGCGGCGCTCGTCCCCGGACCGCGCGGGCTCTAGCACGCGGACCTGGCCAGGGCGTAGCGCCGGCGCGAGGGACCCACGCAGGGGACGATCCCAGAATCCGCGTCCAGTCCCGCGACACCGCCCCTCTGCCTACCACTCCCACGAAGGGACATAATAGCCGGCCGGGACGCTGGCGGGCCTACTAACCCGGAGTCTGTGTGCCCGCGCGCTCGCGCCCCGCCGCCTGCCCGTGCGCCCAGCGCACCTAACCCTGGTCGGCCACCACGACGCGCCGGGCGCTTCCAGCCGCTTCGGTCGCGAGGCAGCCCCCTTCGACTCTCCCTCCATCCGGCGTCCGCTTCCGCACCCGAGAGTGACAAGCCAAAATGGTTCAGTGCAACTCATGGACTGGGAGGAAGCAACTAGCGTCGCTCCTCTCTCCAAAAAGCGCCCTCCTGCGTCCCTCCAGAACTCCCGAGAGGCATCGACACCTTCCCACAACTTTCTACGCCCAGGCCATTTGTAGCCCACCTGCGAACGCGAACTCCAGACCTGCGCCCCGAGAACCTTCTTCCCGTTCTGCAGGGTGCGCTCCCCTCCCCCATCTCCCCATCTGGCTGGAGTTGGCCGGACCCGGGGAGCCTCGGAGTCCGCGGGCTCGCTTACCTCGCATGGTGTGGCCGCTCTCCCGCTCCGCGTAGTCATGAAGCTGCTCCCAGCCCGAACCCCGGAGAGCCAAAAATCCTGCTCAGCACGAGTGAAGAAGGTGGTCGGCAAAGAGCTGCTCCGCCGAGAAAACCATCCCTTTAGGCGGACGCCTTGGCCGGAGGGTGACGTTTGCCGCCGCCGCCGCCGCCGCTGTGTTAACAGTTTTGATGATGGTGGTGATGACTGTTTTGATGGTTGTTTGGTTGTTTGTTTTCAGGAAGGGCGAAAAAAGAAATGTGCTGTCTGGCTGGTGCCTGGGTTTTGTTTTGCTTTTTTTTTTTTTTTTTTTTTTTCCTCCTTTCTCTCTAATGTGCTTGCTTTTTAAAAATGCCACCGCCTCCGGCTCAGAAGATTTCTTTTGTGATCACTTGGACTGAGGAGGAGGAGGAAGGGCAGCAGCAGTAGGAGGAGGAGTTGGTGGTGGTTTTGTTAGTTACAAAGAAGAAGGAGAAGGAGCAAGGGGGGAAAAAAAAAGGAAACAGAAAAGGAAGAAAGGCGGTGTGGATGGCAGAGCATGTGCGTTTTCACATGACATCTGTGCCTGTTAGCGGATCCAGTGAATTTTCACTGTTCAGTTACAGGGAGGAAGGGAGCGAGAGAGAAAGAGAGGAGAGAGATGGAGAGAGAGAGCCGAGAAGGGGCTTATACGCGAGGGCGGGTTTGGCCGGGACTTCCAGGCCCCGCCTCCTGTCAGCGTCGCCGCCTATCAGCGCCCGGCAGCGCTCGGAGGGGCCGCGGCCAGGGGGAGGGGCCGCGCTTCCCGGGGAGAGGCGGGGGTTAGGGACGCGGCAGCCCGACGGCGGCCGGAGCTGACGCTGGTCACTAGACACTGTCCGAACTGGGCAAGGGAGAGGGAGCGCCCCAGAGAGGGGGGCAGACCGGCAGGTGACATTCACTTGCGACTCCAGGAGGAGGGAGAAGGCACTGACCAGTCCTTTTAGAGGCGAGAGACGTGGGGCTCCCCGGGTCCCATGTTCCGTCCCTCTCTCGCAGCGACTGCCTGCCCCGATAGTTTTGAATTTCTGGCCGCGCTCTGCAGAGTCCTCTTTCGGTAAACTCCAGATCTCTGGCGGGGGTTTCCGTGAACAGGACGCTTCAGTTTTAGTGGCAGAATAATGCAAAGCAACTTCCCTCACTTTGAGCATAACCAAAATGCAGTCCCGTGCAAGTGCCCTCCGCTTCCTTTTGAACCATCTTTCAGATGCTTCCCGCCCTGAATCCTAAAAACAGAAAACACGACACACTAAGATTTCTTCACTTTTTAAACAATATTTTAAAATTTTTTTACTACTTCCTTTTTTTTTTTTTTTTGTCAAAGAAATTTCTGTTAGCATTCGGAAATCTCTTGGCATTGGGCTACGCTATTCAAGGATAACAGTCCCAGCTGACTGTGGCTACCTTACTGATGCCAGGGAAATGGCTGAGGCCAGAGGTATGCTCCTGCGGTGCTGTTTATTTGATAAAGGTGCAGGGCTCTAGGAGGGAGAAATTTTAAGCCCACTTGCTATGAGAAGATATTTACCTATTTATTGGAGACAGGCAATTAAACGTAAGTATTTTGTATTCCTTAGGTGAAAACTGTCGTCTATGACCATTTATTTATTTATTATGACCATTTATTTATTTATTATGACCATTTATTTATTTATTTTGATAAACATTCAATGTATATATCAAAACTGTACCTTTGCAAGTTTCCCCCCTCGGTGGAGACAGTAAATATAGTGACCTCATCTACTTCCTGACCCCCATCACAGTAGGTTAATCAGCCCCCTAAAAGGGAAAAATTTTGCTGCTTCTAGTCAGTCTTAAGGCATTGAGGTTCCTACTCATTAGTGTACTTGTTGGTAGAGCAGGCCTCATCATCGTTCACCTGTGCAACTAATTTTATTTTTACTGGAATTTATTCATATTATGTCATGTAACACAAAGTGCAATGCAGAATTGGCGATCATTTAGTTAATTACTGCACCCTACACTGCCAAGTAGTTTGTTCCCCCCTGTTTAAATAAAAAATGGATTAGATTACTTGCTGAATCTTCTCTAGTGCTAAATTGACTTAGCCCTGCTATATGCCCTTCCATTTGCAAGCCAATGTGTAATTTAGGAAAATTTTAGTATTAAGAGTAAAAGTTGATTGAGTCTTTAATTAAATGAAATGAACAAAAGGAAGTTACTGTTCAGAATAGTTATTCCCTTATAAATACCTTTCCCCTAGATTTGTAATTGACACAGTAGTTAATCTTTTAAGATAATATTTAAGGCTCCCTGGTTTTATCATTTTTAATCAAGTAAAATATATTCATCATAACTACATTAAAGCTACACTAAGTTATGCCTAATTTAGTTGCTTCATTAAAAATTACTGAATATAAAATAGTCAAGAAACAAATTGTGACTACATCATTTTAATTTTATGTGCTTCAAGCAGAGACACAGGAATGCTGGAAGTTCTTTAAAGCCTTTGTAAACACTGTAATTATTATTATTGTGATTATTTTAGTTTCTATTTCTGATTAAAGAGAAATTTCAAAATTCAGGAATTTTAACTCTTCTAGTCTTAAGTTTCTGAACATTTATTGAATTCTTAAATTTCTTTTACTGCTGTAATATCTATAATTCTTAAGAAAGATAGCCAACACATATATGATAAGTGCCTTTCCTCCCTCCTATACATTTTTAAATGCCCTTTGCTTTGTCGGTTCAACAAAGCATAATTTTGCTTAGAACTGTACCATATAGTTCTTAGTCCCTTTTGAAAACTTTTGAGAAAATTATTAATTAGAAATAAAGACTTAAATTGTATCATTTAAAAAGGTGAATTAAATTATATATAGTGGTACAAAAGTATTTCTTTTTTAGAGTGGAATAAATGTTGATCACTGGATATATTGTGGTGATCTGGGATAGTCTGGATCTTACCAAAAATGAAAACACTGAGTTCTTGAGCTTTCCTAATAAGTTGCAAATTATGTCAACTGAATGGAACCTATTTGTGTAAAATAAATATTCAGGACTTAAGTTAAAGAAATCACCATTTTCCAGAAGTCTTAAAATACTTATGTATAATCTGGTGTTTTTGTAACCTATCTGACAGCAACTATCCGTATTTTGATTAGCATAATAATAATAATATATGGATATAATGACCTTGTTCACATGAAGTGCAGGGTTGGTCACTTTACTTGGATGATTATGCAACAATTTGGTTTTCTATAATCTTGAAAATCTGCTTTTGTCCCTGGGTCTGAAGAATGTTCTAAGTTGATGATTTTAAATGAAAATCAGTAGGTCACAGCACTGTACTTAACCTGAAGAACTGATATAATTTCACTTATGTTCCTGTTTACCTGCTTTCTGGATATATCACCACCCCTCAGATTTAGCTGTAAGGCTACAGAGTAATAATGAGAAGAAATATCTTGAAAGAGGCAGGGTTTATTTTGAGCAACTAGATAGGGTGAACATAGCATTTAGGATTATTTCAATCCTAAAATGTTTGAACCCAAATAGGAAGTAGTGGTTCACCATATGCTAAATATTTAAGCCTATTAAAAATGGAAATGGTGAAGTACTGAGCTTACTGTTGCCAGGGGGGACCTAAGAAAGATTGAATGAAAGATTTGGTAAAGATGCTCTACTATACAGATTTCTCTAGTAGGCTGAGAATTGTCCAGATTAGCTCCAATATCCTCTGCAAGTGTAAGTGTATTCTCATGGAGGTAATTACTACAATCCCAGCAGCTGCAACAGAGCTAGGCTTCTTGAGAATGGAAGCTCCATGAGAGTACTTCCCTAGAGTTGGAAGAGCTCTTGGTACTTTATACGTGCTTGATAATTATTGGTTGAATGGATGCTTTCCACTCTTTCGTCCACTAAGTGTGAATCAGAAATACCGCAAAGACCTGAATAAGATCTCTTCTTTCTTAGTTTCTAATGAATGGGAGGTAAGGTTGGGGGCGGGAGAGGTGGGTTTGGAAAGAAGGAGAGGGAAGAGATTTTCTCTTTTCTTTCATTCATTCATTTCTATTTTAAACTCTCCTAATTTGGGGAAGAAAAAAAAAATGATGTTTGGGTTTGGTTACATAATCACAAAAGAAAGCAAAACTTGGTTATTTTCATACTTATTACTATTCTTAGTTATAATATCAGGTGGATCTTCATAGTCTTTTAGTACTTTTAAGTTCTACTTCATTTTTAAGTATGGATGCAATTTCAACAACTTTTCAGAACAAAAAAAGGGAAAATATACTAAAAATGAATAGTTGGTGCTTTATGTAATACATTGGAAAGAGTATGTGTGGGACAAAACAAAATGAACCCCAGTGGGGTAAGAGGTAAGGTAAGCTTTCAGAAAATGACAAAATAAATAGATAAGGAAAAAAGAAGAGCTAACATTTATTGGATGAACCACATGATCTATCAGCCTATTCGATTTCTATTTCCTATAAAAGCCTACATGGTGTATATTGTAGCTCACCCCCTAACACGTTCCTTTTTTTTTTTTTTTTTTTTTAAGATAAAGAAACACAGGTTTAGAATGGTCAAGGAACTTGCCGAAGATCACAAATCTAAAGATGTTGGATCCATGACTCAAACCCAGACATAGCCTCTGAAATGTTAAGTTCCATGAGTATGGGAACTTTCCTGATTTTTATTTTTTCAGTACTGAATCCCCAGAATCTAGGATCTTACCTAGCAACCAGTAGATGCTCAAAATATACTTGCAGGTGAATAAATGGATATTTGCACTCTTGTCCATTGCACAGTATAGCATGTCCACACACTCTATGACTAAAGCTAGTTATTTGCTAAGTGCCATTAAACAAAGAACAGTGAATTTTGACTTTGAAGATAAAAGGATACTGTGAAAAATTTATTTAATAATTATCTAATGCTGGATTCAGGTCCATCATGGACTCTAGGAAATACTTCTGTAATAAATATTTCAGGTCATAGATAATGTGGGTCTGAATTAAAATGGCATGAGTAGAAACGAAAAAAAAAGAGAAAGGCTGGATAAATTTTGACAGCCAAAAGCTACAAAGTCTAATTCACGATTATATGGTGGTGCTGGTGGGCAGTGTATTGATTAAAGTGAGGGAGAAGTCAAACTAGATCTTCATGAGTAGGAAGCTGGTAGAATGAATATACCATTAACAGAAATAAGGAAGGAAGGCAGAGTAGGTTCTTGAATAAATAGGGGAACATGCTGAGATTAATTTTCAGGTTTGGTGTGTACTGGTGACAAAGTCCAACAGATGGTTGGGTATGTAGAACCGGAGATTTGGAAATTGTTAAGAGGTGAAAATAAAGATTCTTAAGACACTCAAAAACATTAAGGAGAAGCAGAATAATATGAGAAGAAACCAAATGTCTCTTTTTAATAGGTAGGGTGGAGGGATATGCCAGTGAATAAGAGAATGGCTGGGGAATGGTGGCCTGCATCGATCTCAGAGAAGTCAAAGTAGGAAAGAGTTTTAAGAAAGAAGGAATGCTCGACAATGTCAGATAGGCAAAGAACTCAAGGGCCATCAGGTTTGTTGATTAGAAAGTTATTAGTGATTCTCAGAAAACCTTCAGGAGTGAGGAATGAAGAGCTATTAAGACACGGATGGAAGCAGGGCAGTGTTTGGATTATCCTTTCAAATCGTTTTGCGGATGGGAGAGGGGTGGGTGGTTAGTTTGAAAAGATGGTAGATCAAGTGTTTGCTCTCCCTCTCTCTCTACACACACACACACACACACACACACAGAGCACATTTCTTTCATTCTATATAAGCTCGGGACTGAACAAAATGGGTAATTATAGATCCAAAAAGAGGGTCTGAAGAAATGAGATCAGTGGTCATGGGCAAGCTTTGGTAAGGGGCACCTCTTCTTCTGAGACTAAAATCAAGAAACGGAATAGATAATGACAGCAACTTTGTCGAGCTATCAGGGTTTGAAAACACATGTAGGGGGAAAATACTGGGTCTAGGTCTCAATTGGCAATTAATTTACCTGTGTGACCCCATGCAAGTTACATTTTTTCTGCATCCCATTTTCCCCATTATACAGTGAGTATCTTTTTTTAAAAAGTTGTTATTTAGGGCGCCTGGGTGGCTCAGTGGGTTAAGCCGCTGCCTTCGGCTCAGGTCATGATCTCAGAGTCCTGGGATCGAGTCCCGCATCGGGCTCTCTGCTCAGCGGAGAGCCTGCTTCCCTCTCTCTCTCTCTGCCTGCCTCTCCATCTACTTGTGATTTCTTTCTGTCAAATAAATAAATAAAATCTTAAAAAAAAAAGTTGTTATTTAAATTCCAGTTTTTAACATACAGTGTAATATTAGTTTCAGGCATACAATATGATGATTCAGCACTTCCATACATCACCTGGTGCTCATCCTGAATGCAGTGAGCATTTTAAGGACAGTGACTCTGTCATTTTCAGTTTGGTATCCAGTACCTGGTGTTCTAAACTACTTGTTTAATGACTTAGTTTAGTTTGAGAGTTGGATCATCAGTGAAACATGTCTCAGTTTAGTGCTTGTCCTGCTATTATACTTTGGTAAACCCCCCCCAATTTTTAAATTACAATCCTTGAAGACTTAAATATAACAAATCCTCATTTATATAAGCTAGATTGGGTGGATCTCTTTTTTTGCAACCTTACAAGCTCTACCAAAACAGGTTGATTCAAAAACATCAAAGGAACTAAGTATTGGGCTGCCAGTGTGTTTCAGATACTAAATACTAAGAGATTGAGCTACACTGTATTTTATGGAACTAGACTGAAATATTTTAAGGGTTCTTTAGAAGAAGAAATGCCTGTGTATAGCTAATGAAATTACTTTTACAAATAAGATTAGTCCAGAATGAATTTAAATGTATAAAAACTAGAAAATACACTAACATTTAAATAGGGAGTAATTGGAGGAACTAGAGGGAGAATGAGGATTATAATGTTTCATGCCATGTATTTTGTACTGTTTGTTTTATTTACAAGAAGTAAATACTTCTGTGTGTGCATGTGTGTATATGATAAAAAAGTCTTTTTCAAGAAGACCAAAATAGAAAAAAAGGAGATTAGTGCAGGGGACTTCCCTTACCAAAACTTACTCTATAGTCATTCCAATAAAAATAAGATATATTGTCATAAAAGTAGATAAGTACCAGAGCATACAGAAATTGATTTAATAAGAACTTTATATAAAGAACTTTATATAAAAATCAAAAGGGAATTTAGGTTCAGATTAGAAAATATGATGCATTTTAATATTATGGGTAACGCTAGATTTCTGTTTCATATCAGATACAAAAGTACAGTTCAGAAGGATTAAGGATTTAAATAAAATATAGAAGTTAAAACCTAAAATAATAAGGTTATATTTTTATGTACATTTATGTAAAGTTTTGGATAGGTCTGGATAGTTTTGGATAGGGGCAAACATTTCCAAATTAGTAAACCCAGAGCCTATAAAGAAGTTAGATGTATTTTCCTATATAAGAACTAAAAAAAAGAATATTTGAATGGCAAAAGGCCCGCAAATAAAGTGAAAATACACACAACAGACTGGAGGAAATACTGCTGCACAAAAAATTAATAGCCTTTCTGAAAATGCACACAAACCTACAAATTTTAAGAATTGGACAAAAACCTCAAAACTGGGGTTGGTAGAGAAGAAAAGAGGAGCTGCTTAGTGGGAAGATTTTTATTTTTATTTATTTATTTATTTATTTTAAGATTTTTTTTTATTTGTCCTGAAGGTTTTTTCCTCCAGGTGAGCAATTTCTCCTTTGTATCCCTGTTAATGCTCCTGAAGAAGCCCTTTCCAGTTCACCTGACAAAACTGTAAGATAATCTTGTCTTGTCTATTACAATATGAATTAGAATATAAGGGGAAGATTTTATACAAGTTCATCTTAGCTGCTGATGCACTGCAAGACTTATCTTGACTTGGCTATTTTTCTCTATATTCCTGCCTCTTAATTCATGTTACGGTCCCTCGCCTACCTATATGTGTACCATGTTCTCAGAGTTTGTCTCTCTGTCTTTACTTTGCCCCTTAACCTACATATTTTCTAGTTGGCAGCTAGAGAGAACTTTAAAAAATGTAAGTCACACGATAAACAACCTCTTGCTAAAACATTTTAGTGTCTTTTCATTACATTTAGGAATAAGCCATCCTGCTTATTGTGGCTTAGAAGGAGGGCAAAAACATATTCGGGTTTGCACGGACCCCCCAGAATAATTATTAGAAGTGCCCCCTTTCATTCTCAAAAGTGTTCCAGTCTGAGCAATACATTATATAGTTGCCCTAATTATAAAGCTCTGCTGGCTTAAAGGGTATGTTTTCAGAGAAAATTGTCCTTCATCATACCACCTAAAAGAGTACTCATTTATAATTCTTTTTCAGAGCATCTCTTTGTGGTCTTTCTAGTACAGATCATAATTTATGATTACTTATTTTTTGGTCTTCTTGTTATTATCTAATAGAGGAAAAAACTAATTTATAATTAATAAATTATTTGCCCCATGAGGCAAGAACCCCATTTCTGTTGTTTTATATTATATCAGTAAGACCTAGAATGATGCCTGACACTTAGCACATCATGCTCAATAAAAGTTTGTTCAGTAATCAATGATTTGGGCTAATTGTTAAAATTTAAGCGACGTAAGTAATAATTTTTGTTTTCTTGAGCCACACATTTGCTAAGATGTCTCCATGTCTCCTTATGGGCACATTAAAAAAATTCATGGGATATTAAGTTTTTCTTTTAAAGACAATTGATATATATTGGGATAATTAAGTATACCAGTTCTGGAGTAAAATGAAACAAAACAAGAACAAAAAACAAACAAAAACGGTTTTCTGTTCTGGGTCTGCTATTTCCAATGTGTACTGGTAGTTAACCTGCTTAAAATGCACTTTAAAAATATGTGAAATACTTTGGTGAGTGCTGATTTACAGACCTGTACCCCTGGGGATAAAAATACATGTTTATAAAAAATAAAAAATTAAAAAAATATATGTGAAATAGGACTAACAAACTCTAAAGGATAAAATGAGATATACTTACATAATGTTTAGCACATCAAAATCGTGTGAAAATCACCAACTATTTATAAATTTATTACTTGCTTGTGGAAAATCTGTTTAATGAGTTAGCAACATCAAATTTTTCAATTTAGGGCAAACAGATGTTGCTGCCCACCACCCTTCCCAGTTATTTCTATATAATCAACAAATGCACAGAATATAAACTAATTTTTAATTTCCCACTTTATTAGTAGTTTTCAATTTGATTTTTCCCAATTGCTCTATGACTCTGCTTTTTTGCCTCCTTTCTTACTTTGAATTAATAGATTTTGGATTATTGCATTTATTTTTCTTCTATTGGCATGGTGGTTACACATCCTTTATTAATCTTTTGGTAATTCTCCTAGGGATTCAACATGTGTCCTTGGATTACTAGAACAGATACAAATTAGTACACTTACCACATTCCAGTCAATGCTGAGACCTTAGAATAGTGAACTCTGTGAACTTTCCTCAACCCTCTGAATGCCACTCACAGTATTACTGTCATGTATTTAGGTTCTACCTATATTTTAAACCCTGTAAAATATTACTAATATTGTTATTATGATTTTGTATCATCGGCATTCCTTCAGATGTGCCCCAAATTTAGTCACATAATTTTTTCCTCCGTTTTTGTGTTTCTCTTTGGGATCATTTTCCTTCTGCTTGAAGAACTACTTTTAGCATTCCCTTTCATGTTGGCTGCGGCTGCTGAATACGCTTAGTCTTTGGTTATCGAGAAATGTCTATGTTGCTTCATGTCTGAAAGATGTTTTTACTGGTTGCCGGATTTTTTTTTTTCTTTTTTTTTCACACTCTCCTCATGTCATTCCATTGTCTTCTGTCTTACATCTTTTCTGTTCAAGAGTCAGTTCTCAAATGTTGTGGCTGTTCCTTTGAAAAAAACGTATCTTCCTTTTTGGTCCTTTTGGGATTTTCTCTTTGTCTTTGGTCTTCAGTCGTTTTACTATGATGTGCATAGATGTGGTTTTCTTTTCAATTGCCCTGTCTGCAGTTAGAAACACCTCTTGAATCTATGGCTTGGTATCTCTCATCAGCTGGAAAGTTCTTGACATTTACCCTTAAATATTGCCCTTGCCCCATTCCCTCTGTCTTCTCCTTCTGGAGGGCGATGGCATTACAGGTATGTTTTATTTATGGTGTGTATGTCTGTATGTACATATATGTTTTCATTTTGCCCCCATATGTCCCTCTTACTATGTGGTTTCTGTCCTTTTAGCTCTCCAGGCTTCCATCAGGGTATTTTATATTTACCTAACTTCCAGCTCCCTAATGCTCTCCTCGGCTGTATTTTCCAGTTTGTTACTAAACCTATCTATTTGCTCTTTGTTTCAATTACTATATTTTGTAGTCGTAGAATTTCTGTTTGGTTCTTTTTTTATAGTTTCCTGTTATCTGGTAGAATGTTCCATCTTGTCATCTATTTTTTTTTTTAATTTTCATTTCCATATAGTTAACATACAGAGTCATATTAGTTTCAGGTGTACAACGTAGTGATTCAGGAGTTCTATACATCACTCAGTGCTCATTGTGATTAAGTGTACTCTTAATCCCTTTCACCTAGTTCATTTATTTTGTTGAACATATGAATACATTATTATTTTAAAATCCATGCTGACAATTTCAATATCATGGGCAACAGTTTTTATTTATTCACCAGAATTTTTTTTATTGACATTCTGGGCACAGTCTGTCATTATAGAGCCTAATGGTCTAAATGGTGGTCAAAATGCTACTTTTTATGGTTGTATTTCTCTTTCTTTGTTTCAGTGAAGACTAAAATGGACCAAAAAAAAAAAAAAAAACAGATAAAGACAATTTTTGAAGATTTGAATTTGAAACAAACAAACAAACAAACATGATGTTGAAAGGTGTGCACGTGGATCAAATGACCCAGGGATTTTTCCATTAAGATTAAAGAACTTCCTGTGTGTTTCTAGTTCTCAAATATCAAAACTGTTCCCGGCATATTGCTGCATGTTCACAAATCACTAAAAACACTATTCTGTTCCCAACTCATTCACCAAAGTCAGATCATTTCTCAATACAGAATGTTTTCATCTTTTCTACTGGGAAAATGGAAAATAGATGGGAATCTGCATTTTGCTTAAGATGTTCTGAGATTTAGTCCTTGGTTACTTACTACGGCATTTCTTTCCTTAAAGAGTATACAGCCAACTGCAGCTACTTCAGGGACCAAGATTATAATCACCGTGCAACCTCCCTTAGAATGAATTTACATACATGCCGTGGGATTGCCCAGTTTGAATGCTTGGCAGACCGGGGGCTTCACGGCATTTTGATAAATGATGCACATACATAATTTGAAAATCTAAAATGCACTGGCAGAGATCAGGAGATGTTTGTGTTAATGAAAGCATGATTTTTCTGGATCAAAGCAGACAAGGGAGGCCCAATTCTCTCAGATGAGGAGGGCTGTGGAATCTGTTTAGTGAATGAAAAGAGAGGCTGATACAAGATGAGCTCTTTAAATAAGGGCAAAGTACTTTATCAATCCAAACCAATTTCGCACAGCCCATCCTCCTCTCTGGAGGACTCTGGGAGGAAAGGGATGAAATCAGCATGCTTTTTGAAAACTCCAAGCAAGTACATCAGACCTCTCTCGTGGGACCCTTAAAATCTCAGTCAGCTGGTATGAAAATCTGGAGAAAGAATTCTATGTTTTATTTGAACGTGAATTCTGCTCCACTCAACAGCCAGGACTTGGAAGAGGGAGAGAGAAAAACATGACCATGAACTTGGAGGTGGGGACTAACATATGAGAGAAACAAGAGAATTCAGGGATTTCAAAAGCCTTGAGAGGAATGGGAAAGGCCTATGATGTCTTTAATAGAGTGATAACTAATGCTTATTGTATGTTAGTGGGACATGTTTCAGATTAGTCATTCTGTGATGAATGAGGAAACGCTGGGCTGGGGCTTAAAATGGAGAGCAGGAAAGGAAGAAGGAATAAAGAAAAAAGAGAAGAGGGTGAGCACAGTGTTTCCATCCATTTACTGGTTTGTGCTAAGGGCAGTTGATTACTTCGAAGAGTTGACTGGTTTCCTGAATAGGGCCCGAGGGTTGGTTTATTTGTTTGTATTTTTGTCAATTCAGTCCCAAGGCTGTTCTTACCCTGGTACCCTTAAGCTATTAGTCCATATCTTTAAGCCCTACAACTACATGGGGGTGGGGGGGAGGGATAGGTTTTTCTGCTTATCTACAACACTCAAATACGTAACCAATAATACCGGCAAAATTTGCAGTCTCCAGACAGAAGTTTCAGAATGGATTCTGTTTTTCTTTACTGCAAAGTAAACACAGAGCCATGGACTAAGTTGTTTTATGAGTTTTTTAAAAAAAATTTGGTAAAGTTAACATTGTTCATTTGGAAATTACTTAAGCTTAATAAAATTAGTGCTATGAGACAGCTATTATCTTAAAAAAGGAGAGCAAAAAATTCCTTCCAAATGCCAGTGAATGGACAAGAGGTACAATACATTCAAGCTGATTATTTTTCCACCACTGGATAGGTTTGGTATCGTCAAAGTATAGGAGAAATGGGAACAAACAATACTTCTAAAAAAATTAACTCTTGCTGGTTACAGGTCTCAAGGACTTATGTAATCAAAGCAGAAAAGTATGACTTTAAAATAATTTGGTCATGCCAAGTTTTAACACATGTACAAGTGTGTCCCCAGAGAAGGCTGGTATATGTCATGTATTTAAACTCAGGTTGAGGTAATAAACAATTGTAGAGTCTTGCTTAGATCATGTACTTGCTGTCTTTGCTTCTGGAGATACTGGCTGAATATGAATAAAAGAGGTGGAGCGAAGGGATTTAGGGGTGCCCCACTTCAAGGGGTGCATTGCATTCGTTTCTTGGCCTAACAGATTTGGGAGAAGGAAGACTAGTGTCCAGCAGAGGGCACAGTGCTGGAGTCAGGCATGGTTTAACAACCACCTTAAATCTACTGGCCGAAAGGAGCAGAGAACCTGACCACACAGAAGTGATGGTAATAAAAGGGGCCAGCACCTTCCCATGCTTACAGAGCCAAATCAATATTTGACCTTCAAGCCCACTGAGCTCAAAATTAAGTATACAAAACCAAGCATATGTGCCTGCCTTAGTAGTTGTTATTTAATTTAATTTTTTAATTAAAGTCGAGCTTTTATCAGTGAGGAGCTATCAGGAAAATACCGGTAAGCTATTAATTTCTCACATTGTCTTCAGTCGAGAGTGGTTCATTACAGTAGATTTTATAGTTCTCATAGGTTACCTGTCTGTAGAGTCAATCGTTTTGTTTGTTTGTTTTCTGGCTTATTCTGTGTTTATTCCCTTTAAATATTGAAATATTAGGTCTTTAACAACTTGGCTACACATCAGTCTTTTCACCTTATGAGGCTACCTCTTCAGGGCAATAAGAGCTCCTTACATTAGCTCTACAGGAACATTAGAAAGCCTAAGGAAAAGGCAGGCAGATTTTGATTCTGTGGACTATGATGGGTGGGCAGAGTCTATAAACACACTGGACTTTGTAGGAAAATATGGATGATAGAGATAAAAATGACTGAGATGAAAACCAAGAAAGGAAAAAAAGGAACTAGTTTTTAAAGGCAATCATTGTGAAGCCACTGCTATGTTTACAGGTTGTTTTTTCATTCACATAAAAATTCAATGAATAGGGCGCCTGGGTGGCTCAGTGGGCTAAAGCCTCTGCCTTTGGCTCAGGTCATGATCCCACGGTCCTAGGATGGAGCCCCACATCAGGCTCTCTGCTCAGGGGGGCGCCTGCTTCCTACCCACCCCCACTTACCTCTCTGCCTCCTTGTGATCTCTCTCTGTCAAATAAATAAATAAAATCTTTTAAAATAATTCAATGAATAGAGATTTAAGTAAAATCTGACATTTTAGTCACCAATATATTTCAACAGAGATCAAACCTTGAGTAAATTCTGTTTTAAAGACAACAGAAATGGTTAAAAGTCCAATATTTACTTAACTAGCAATGCTTCTATAAAATATTCTAAGATTCACATAAGCCTGAACATTTTGCTTTAAAATTTATGTGGAAAATTTGTAAGAATTTTATAAATGGGGGCACCAGGGTGGCTTAGTTCTTAAGTGTCTGCCTTCAGCTCAGGTCACCATCCCAGGGTCCTGGAATTGAGTCCCACATCGGGCTCCCTGCTCTGTGGGAAGCCTGATTCTCCCTCTCCCGCTTCCCCTGCTTATGTTCCCTCTCTCACTGTGTCTGTCTCTGTCAAATAAATAAATAAAAAGGAAAATCTTTAAAAAAAAAAATTTTACAAATGAAATACTCCATAACAAGAAGTTCAGGAAACTCAGTAAAAAACGAAACTAGAACTTATTCATGATTTTGTAAACTACATTTAAATTATTAAATACTTTAATTTTTATAGCAGTTTTAGGCTTATAGAAAAATTGAGCAGAAAGAAGGGTTCCTATATGCCCCCATACTCCACTCCCAGAACAGCTTCTCCTTTTAATAATATCTTCATTAGAGTGGTAGGTTTTTTTTTTTTTTTTACAATCAATGAAGCAATATTAATACATTATTATTAACTGAAGTCCATCCTTTGCATTAGGGTTCAATTTTTCACTCTGTGGTTTCTGATAGAATTGTCTCACTGCTCTAAAACCCCCCTGTGGGTCACCTAGCTCTCCCCACCCCAAATCCCTGGCAACCAGTGATCTTTCCACCATCTCCATATTTTTGTCTTTTCTAGGATGTCATAGAGTTGAAATCATACAGTATGCAGCCTTTTTGGATTGGCTTTTTTCACTGAGCGATTTGCATTTCAGGTTCTTTCATATCTTCTCATGGCTTGATCACCCCCCCCCACCCTGCCCAACAGTGAATAATATTTCACTGTCTGGATGTATACCACAGTTTATTTATCCCTTACACTTAGTGAAGGACATTTCCATGAATTCCCACCTAGAGCACTAGACAGCTAAGGATAGAGTTTGTGAATCACAGAAAGACCAGTTTAATCTTGGTGGATTAAACAGGGAGTTTTGTTTCTGTTTTTGTTTTACCTTATAAGCAGCTACAGGTAAGTAGGTCGATGTGATGTTTTAGTAATAACAGGGACCCAGGTGGCATCTATCTGTTCCTCAGACACTTATGGGATATGGCTTTTGTCTTCATACTTTTCCCTGAAGATCTCAAGATATTTTCTCCACCTCCTGCATAACATCAAGAACAAGGGGGAAGACAGAGAGCAAAAAGGTGCATGCTAGCTTCATGGCTGTCCCTGAGACAGAGAAAAGTGGCCCTTGGCAGCGTGGAATTGGCCTGCAACTATCCACGGGCCATGGTGTTGCTAGGAGCTGGCCTGGCACCCACAGCTAGGCCTTGGCAACTGAAGGGACAGCACTAGAAATACCAGAATTATAGAGAGGCATGAAGAGAAAAGATGTGAGAAAACCTTTGACTATTCACAACTTGGGCTAGATCTGACCTTACTCCACAGTGTACTACCCAAATGGACCACTGTAAATATGGCCAAAAAGTTAAACTCCCTCTCTGTCTGGCTTATTTAAATAGTTTCAGGAAAAAAAACAAAAACAAAAACAAACAACTGACAGAGCAAATGGCAAAACTGTGAAATACAGTTATATTTGCAAATAGGAGAACCTCATTTTGACATTTTCTTAAATAACCAAGATTTATTCTTTAAAACATTAAATAACACAAGTGATACGTAAACACATATGCATTATGAAAAATTCAAATAATACAGTGTATGGTGTAAAAATGACAATCCTGTTTCCCTTCTTCTACAATCCTCTTTCTTCACTAGCAAGGACCACTGCTAAAATATTAGTGCATTTATTAGATAACATTTCACTTTATGTTCATACTCATAAGTTTAGTTTTCCTTTTGCATTTATGTATACATAAATATGTCTCTGTGTGTGTATATATACACAGGCAATACACTTATATATATTATATAAAGATATATATATTATATGTAATATGTATTATATAAAAATATATATAAAATTATACAATATTTTACATACATATAAATATATATACACACATATACATGTGTGTGTAAAATATTTTACAAATTCTACAAATTGCTCTTTTTTTCCCATAGCAAATAGAACTGCTGGGTCTAAGGTTTAACATTTAACATTTTGGGCGTTATGACCAACCCCCAAAAAGTCTTTTCCCAATTCTAGTTGTCACAGTGGTGTACAAAGCATTCATTTTCTTACCTTCACCAACCCAGAGTCATTCTCCCATTTAGCATTTTGTATCCAACATTGTTTTAACTTACATTTCCCTGACCATCACTGATGTTGAGGATCTTTCCATATGTTGATGAGCTCTTAGGAGTTGTTCTGTGTATTATCTTTATCATTCTCTTGCTGATTTGTAGGGACTATTTTATGTGGTATGGATATTAATGCTTTGTTGTAAACATATACGTTGCAAACATTTCCGTCTGCAGCTTATCTCCTAATCTATTTATGGAGACTTTTTTCCTCTAAGAGATTTTATTTTTATGCAATGACTTAAAAAATATTTTCCTTTCAGCTTCTGGGTTTTGTGTTTTGTTTTAAAGATTTTATTTATTTTAGAGAAGTTGAGAGAGAGAGAGAGAGAGAGTAGGGAGGGGCAAAGGGAGAGGAGAGAGAATCCTAAGCAAATTCCTGCTGAACACAGAACCCCAGGCAGGGCTTGATCTCAGGGCCCAAAGATCATGACCTGAGCTGAAATGAAGATTTCGGCTTAACTCACTAAGTTGTCCAGGCGTGCTGTGGGTTTTGTGTTTTTTAATGAAATTTTCCCTCACCATCCCCCCCGCAACCATGATTACAAGAATATTCTTCCCCATTTTACTTAAATATTTTATAGTTTGGCTTTAGGTTTATTGCAGGATCTGAACTCTTCTTTGGTGCACTATAGGTAGGAATCTAACTTATCTTTAACTACTTGGTGTAATGCAGTCAGAATGCTTGGGGCCATTTTCCAGCTCTGCTATTTGCTCGTAGTTCTGCATTACTCCACTCTCCGGACCTCACAAAATGTGGATAACACTTTTACCTACTTCATAAGATTGTGGGATGGATGACATGAGTTATTAATGACAAATACTTAAAATTGTTCCTGGAATAGTATAAACCCTTCTTCATATATTCTAACCCTGCCCGTCCCCCAACCCAAAACCTGAAACAAAAATCAACAAGACAAATCCAGTCCTTTCTCTCATGAATTGATAGACAATATTTGCTATAATTTAGACTACAAAAATGGGTCAGTTTTTGGTTCTATTCTGTTTCATTGAACTTTTTTTCTGTCAATTCCCTCTGTTTTAATTACAACAACTTTAAACTATATTTGCTCTTTGGAAGGGCATAAGCTTTTCATTTTTTTTTTATTGGTATTTTTGCATGTATTTTTTTGTACGGATGAGTTTTAGAATTATCTTGTTAGGCTCCATAAGAGGCATCTTGTTGAGTTCAGTAAGAAATCTTAAATTCTATACTATTTGGTTTATGATTGTGTTACATTTATAAATTACTTTAGGGAGAATTGATATCTTCATGATATTGAGTTTTCCTGTGAACATGGGAACATTGTATGTTGCTCCAAAGTCATCTTTAAGTCTTCTTTTCCGTGCTTCAGGAAAATATCATTTTATTCTTATCTTGTGTTTCTGATTATAAACTAGATTATTACTCTAGATGTTGTTACTGTTAAGAGTCAAGTCCAGAGGGACAATGTGAGCCTCATTATATCTCAATAATTTTGACTTGGACAAGTTCCCATCTTTGAACAATCACTATAACAAGAAATGTGATATACAGCTGGCTTAAGTTCAGTTTGTGTACTCACTGGGAACTCCTGGGTGACAGGAAAGTTATCCAATAGAGTAGAATGTATGCAACATCAATTATTCTAGTTTGGATGCATATTGATATTTGATCTGATTTCATTTTTTTTTAAACTAGATTTGTCAGTATTTTCCTCAGGACGTACTTCTAGATTGTATGCTTTCAGAGTTCCTGGGTGTCTGAAACTGTCTCTTTTTTCTTGCTCATATAATTTATAAAATGTTTAAAATGTTGTTCCACTGTCTTATCTTATTTTTCTGTAGTAAATGAGAAATTTGAAGGCTGCCTGATTTTCTTTGCTTTCTAAATAACCAACTCTCTTTCTAAAAGAATCATGTAATATTTTCCTTTATCCTTGGAGTTAAATCTTTCATCCAGAGGGCTAGGTTTAATATGATTTTTGATATATGAGTCTTAAGTATTTAGCTTAGTTTCTTCCAATAGCTCTGTGATTCTTGCTTTTCTCCCTTCTCTTTCTGGAACTTTCATTTTGTGTATTAAATCTAGATTTATCTTCCATTAACTTTTATTTTTATTCATGATTTTCACTGTATATATATAATCACATACCTAATTAAATATACATAATCAAATACATAATGGGATGCGTGTGTGGGCATATGTGTGTTTACATGTACAACAGATCCTTCATCTGGTGTTTGGTGTCATTTAATTGGTGGTTTGTTCTATTATTTGATTTCTCTACAGAGGGTTTAAAAATGGAAATCATGTTTATTTTATTTCCAAAATTTTGTTTGTTTTGTTGACTTTCCTCTCCCTTCCTCTTTCTTTCTACCTTTTGCTCACTCCTTCCTTCTCTTCCTTCCTCCCCTCCTTCCTTCTCCTCCTTTCTTCCTTCCTTTCTTCTTTCCTTCCATTAAGATAATTAGTTTCTTTAAATTCCACACAGTCTCCCTTAATAGGAGCTTCTGTTCTGGTCACTAGCTTGGTCTCCCTTCTTGAAATAATCAAGACTCATTAAACAATGTGTGTTTTGTTTTTCATTGTCAACGTATGCAAGTTGGGGGGTGAGAGCATCTTGGGACCAGCTATACTGGCAGGCAGCGGAGACAAAGGAAGTCGTTCACTTCCCAGTCAGCTGGTGGGTATTCTTCACTAGTCTTTTTCTAGGGCCGAGGAACAAGATGGCAGGGATACTTTTTTCATGAACTGAGTGGATCCTCTTACCAATCTGTTGTGACCTTTAAAAATCACCTTCGTTTTCAGGACTGAAGTTATCTGCCCCATGCTTTGCTAGAGAGGTTGACTTCCTCTCAGTCTGGTTCTTACTGTCTTGTGGAATGCAAGAACTTCCTCTACGTCTTTTCTGGGTGCTACTGAAACTGTATCCTCAGAAGTTTGTAGAGTCTCCTTCAGGCTTTAGAAGTAGGCCACGTTTCTCCCACCTCCTTCCCACTCCCCTACACACCTGTTACTGCTTGAGCTATAAGTTTGCTGAGAAAGGAAGCAAAGTGATTCCATTCGGACCACCATTTTCTGAGAATTACCTCCCACTTTTGTTTTGATAGGAGTATACTCAATAGGATCTGAGGCTACTGTAAGTCCATACTTCCCTAGCAAATGCAAGATACATAATCTATTTCAGTATATTATTTACCTTTTAAAAATTATATATATTCCTGAGCTCTTGTGACCTCAAAAAATTTCTCTATGTTCAAATTAATGCTAGGGATCTGAAGGATATAACAATTTTTTTTTTTTTAAGAATATGCTAGTCATTAACTGTTGTTTAGGTACAATGAAAGTTCATTCTTCCAAATCATTAATTTGTTTGACAAACAGTTTTTAATGCCTTCTTTTTGCCAATCACTGCATTCAATCCTTAAATGTCTTCCAGGAATCCTCACCTCTCATTAGGTAGCACAGACATCCTGGGGAGAGGACTGTCATGAAAGCTTTTCTTTTCTGTCGCTTGACTTAATACAGTTTTCATTTGTCAACTTTCAGAATGTTTTGTACCCTTTGTGGTAGACTGAAAACACGGCCAGAATCCTCACTAATTCCACTTTGCAGTTGCTCACATCAGAATGTGGAGTCTATTTCCCCACCCTATGAGTCTGTCACTCGCTTTGGCTAAAACATGTGGCAGAGTGACAATGTACTGGTTTTGAGCATAGGCCATTTGAGATCTGGCAGGCTTCAGCTTTCTTCCTTAGATCCCTGTGATCACTATGGGAGCCAGTCTGGACTGGCTGGCCTGCTGGAGTAGAGATGAGCCATTTTGGCTGAGATCAACTGAACCACCCAGCTAAGCTCAGTCCAACTTGCCAACTTGCAGAATTGTGAGCTAAATAAATGATTGGTTTAAGCCCTTATGTTCTCGGACGTTTTGGAAGCAGGAAAAGATTATGAAGTGAAATTGATAATTTCATTCTATTCACTAATAGGACCTCTGTTAAGATACAGGAAATTGGTTTCAGAGTAACTATGGGCATTTTGTTTCATTTGCATCTATTTTCATTGAATCTGTATCTACATCATCTCTATCTACATTTATAGTACAGGTGTGTATCATCTGTACCTAAATATATTTATATCTCTATCTATATTAGGAAGGCATGCTCAGTCTAAACTAGAATTCAGAGACTAATAAGTCCAAAAAATAGCTGACCTGGGTGTTATCACAAACATGGGTGAGTTAATTTGCATTAGAAGGAAGAGAGGTTTTAATGAGGACATTTTGGAATGAGCACCTCGAGAGAGAGAGGTGTCTCTTCTCAAGCCCAGCATCATGGACCATATATGAGCCCTATGGGCATTCTTCTCATTTCTCTGGAACATAATTTTGTTCTGGTGCACTGATGATTGAAAAGAATATATCCTTGTCTTGACAACTTGAGGTTCATATGCCAGGAGGCTCTGACTTAATGAAGGACATCAACCGAGTGGCAAGAGAAAGGTATGATCTTAAAGCAGAGTTACAGGTGGTAGAGGAGAGTATGTGGGAAAGGGGGACTTGAGAAAACTCTGTGAGCCAAGTGTACCACAAACAGTGACAAAAATAACTGTGGGGGACTTGGTTGGGAGAGGTAGACAGACAGTGAAATCAGAGCTTTAAAATTTGTATGAATTTATTGCTTTCCATTGGCTGGTGTATTCCAAAGCTAAATTTTAGGTCACTGTAATAATCAATCATTTACTATCAATGCTCCCTTCAATTTTCTTTTAACTGCATGCTGGAAGTAATATATATCTAAAAAAACAAGCTGTTAAAAGGAAGATATAAATAAAAAATGATTTCCCTAATGCCAACTGATAACAAGAGATTTTTAAAAGTGAAGAAAGTCTGAAGCCAAAATGTACAGACAGAAGTAAAAATAGTCAGATAGCAAGTAAAAGGTACTTATTTGTCATAAATGATATAAAGAATGGATTAGTAAGAGAGAGTAATGTATAATATGGAAGTGTTGTGCTGTTTTTTTATAGTTATACTACATAGATTAGGATTTAATTTCGTTTCTCTTGAAAATTTTTAGTTCACCACTGCCTTACTTTTTATGACTACTGAAACTCAACATACCTTATAGAATCAGACATTTTCTGCTCAACTTCCTATGCTGAAAAAACAAAACTGTCTCAGAACACAATAATTATAATATATTCAAGAAAAAATCCAAAGGCATTATTTCACCAAAAAAAGTTTACCCCAATTACAACAAGTTCTAATTAAAATAAAAACAGTCAAAGATAAAAGAAAACCTCAGCATTTGAATGGGGGCTCTCTCATCTTTGGTGTTTTACTGTCCTTTAGCCACAAATATAAATGCTCTTCAAGGGTCAGTCCTTAACCTCTCTTTTCTCTCATTATTTTCTCCATGATAAATTTCATCTATTCTAATGACATGACAATGCATATGGCGCCCAGTTCTTCCCTCCCTTCCTTCCCTCCCTCTTTCCTTCCTTCCTCTCACCCTCCCTTTTTATGTCAGTTCCAGATATGCAACATACTGATTTGACAATTCTATACATTACTCAGTGTTCACTATGGTAACTGTAGCCCCATGTGTCACCATGCATTATCACAGTATTATTGCCATCTCTGTGACTGACTTGATAACTGGAAGTCCGTATCCCTTAATCCTCTTCATCTGTTTCTCTCCTCCTCCCACCCACCTTTGCTCTAGCAACCACCAGTTTGTTTTCTGTATTTAATAGTCTGGTTTTTCCATAAGTGACTCTTAATCTCACACAACAAACTGAGGGTTGCTGGGGGGAGGGAGGTTGGGAGAAGGGGGGTGGGGTTACGGACATTGGGGAGGGTACATGCTATGGTGAGTGCTGTGAAGTGTGTAAACCGGGCGATTCACAGACCTGTACCCCTGGGGATAAAAATACATTATATGTTTATAAAAAATAATTAAAAAATTAAAAAATAGTCTGGTTTTTCGTTTGTTCATTTGTTTTGTTTTTCAGATTCCACACAGAAGTGAAATCCGAGTCTTTACCTCCACTTTCATCCCTTCTCTGAGTGCTTCCATTTCTGATGTTGCCAACTTAGTTCTCATATCCTATAGTATCTCACACACCATACATCCAATCTGAATTAACTCACCATCTCTTTCCTTTTTACTTAACATACAATCTCTCTCTCTCTCTTTTTTTTTTTTTTGAGTGAGAGAGAGTTGGGGGGAGCACACAGGGGGAGGGGCAGATGGAGAGGAAGAGAGGAATGTCAAGCAGGCTTCACACTCAGCTTGAACCCTGAGATCACGATCTGAGCTGAAATCAATAGTCCAGCACTCAACCGACTGATCCACCCAGGCATCCCAACTTGCTATATTTTAAAGACATTGAATGCTGATATCTACCTTCAAAGGTATCAGAAACTACCTTCACATACTTTGACCTCTTCCTTTTTTTGTACACCCCAAGTTTGCCAAGTTCTGAGACATCTAGAGCCTGTCACTACTTGCAGCTGTTCTTTCCCATATACTCCTTCTGCATCTGCACTAGTTTTTTTTCATTTTTTAAGTTTAAGTTGTGCAACATTTAAAAAAAAAGATTTTATTTATTTATTTGACAGAGAGAGAGATCACAAGTAGGCAGAGAGAGGAGGAAGCAGGCTCCCCACTGAGCAGAGAGCCTGATGCAGGGCTCGATCCCAGGACCCTGAGATCATGACCTGAGTTGAAGGCAGAGGCTTAACCCACTGAGCCACCCAGGCACCCCTGCCCTAGTTTATATATCGCTACATCTTACCTGGAACACAGTACTATCCATCTCATTTGTTACTGCTTTTATTTACTTCCTTTTTTTTTTTTTTTTAGTTCATTTGTCCTCCAATTACTTTGATTACACTATGTATGTCCTTATTTAAAAATTCAAAATGTTTCCTACTGTTCTTGAATAAAGCCCAAACATATTATCAGTCATTTGAACCTCTTCATCAAGACAGACCATTCCAAGCTTATTTCCAATTGAATTTCTTCTGATGCCGAAAGATCTAGTCCAACTCTTCTACACATAACTTCCCTTACATCTATGATGATTTCCTGCCCTTGTTCCCTGTTTTCCCCCTGTATTTCTTGCAGTACTGGGTATTTTTTCTTACCATGTCAAAATATCCACATTATTCTTATCCATAAAATTCTAGTTCTAATATAATCTCTACTGAATTTAGCTAAAATACACCAAACATTTATGCCAGATTCTATGCTAAGTACATTAACTCATTTAATTTTGGAACCTTACTATCCTTCTATTCTTATTACAAATTAATATTTTTATTATACATTGCTATAAATGTGTCTGTTAAAAACTGTGGCATAAGCTGTATTTAATTCATCTTGGCATTTCTTAAAGTTCTGTGGGAAGGGTAGACGTTCAGTCAATATGGATGCACAAATGAATTATATTAATAATGTTTTCAGTGGTTCTACTACACTTATTCCTACTCTGCACTGTCAAGGATTTAGGAGAGCTTAATTTTTTTTAATATGATTTTTTAAAAAAGGAAATAAGGGAAAAATAAAGTGAAATCGTATGTAAGGTTGGTTCACAGTAACTGTGAAGTGTGATTTAGTATAGTTTGTCAGAGGTGGAACACACATATGGTGGTTAGCCAAGGCAAAAAGATTACTTATTTACAGTATAACCAATTTCATGAGATGAAAATAAGTAAGTTACTGATAAGAAGCTCAATTCTTTTTTTTTTTAAAGATTTTATTTATTTATTTGACAGACAGAGATCATAAGCAGGCAGAGAGGCGGGCAGAGAGAGGAGGAAGCAGGCTCCCTGCTGAGCAGAGAGCCCGAAGCGGGGCTCAATCCCAGGACCCTGAGATCATGACCTGAGCCGAAGGCAGAGGCTTAACCCACTGTAAGGAGGATTCTGTTTGATGTGGCAAACTACATCTTCAACACCATAGTTAAAGCACAAGGGATGTGAGCTACCTTAAAAACCAAAATTCTCTTCAGTGTTACTTGTTCAAGAATGATAGGTAAGTTACCACAGAATAGAAATAGTCATACACAAAATGGACTTATTTCAAGAGTGGTAGACAGGGTCATGCATTATTCAGGTGACAACTGTGTTGAGCTGTTTCAGTAAATTGTAGAGGGCATGATGATATGCTTCATGTACTCTTTCTTCTTTCTTCTCTTGTTTTAAACAGAAAAGAAAAGAAAAACTCAGCGTTGTGACGGGTTTCTTAAGATACTTGGAAGTTATTAGCTACTTGGGGGTCCTTGTTACAGCCCTTCTACACAATGGAAGGAATGACAAATACAATTACAGTATGATTATACACGTCTATGATATTAAAACCATAATCGCAGATATCGTGGTTAGCGATGACGGCAGACAGTACCAATAGGACACATACATGTGTGTGTGCACACATGCGCACATATATGCACACACACGTATTTCAGTACATATTGTTACTTCACAAAATAGTCTATGACCAGCTATTTAAACTCAGGCCTAATCTTAAGGCCTAATCCTTTCTGTCAGATAATTGTCATCCGCAATGATTATTCTGCTTTTGAGATGATTAGACATATTTCATTACTACAAATAAAGAAACTTCTTAACAAATTACTCCTTAAGAGTAAATAAGAAATTGTGCATGCTGACTTCAAAAAAACCCTTGAATTTCCCTCTTGGTATTTACTGTCAAGAGCACAATAGGCTTTCACACAGGTTCTCATAAGGAAGAATTCTGTTTGTTTTGTCACACTTTTTCGATTAATTTAAAAACCAGTGAAAGCCTGAAAACCCTGGGAAGTGTGACAATAACCCCCAATTTTGAGTTTTCAAAATCTCTTGGGAAGCACATTTTGTGGATAATTGCAAGTGCTTTGTGAAAGAGCTTCAGAACGGCATGAGCTTCTAGATTAACTATATACAATTTTGGAGAACAAAAATGTCTTTTTTATGTTGTCTCACACCCTCTGTTTAATGAGTCTCATCAATTTATGCCAGTGATGAAACGGACTTGTTCAGACAAACAGCTTTATAATGCTTATTGTTAAACCTCTCCTAAAAATCATGAAAATTAATCGAACATCTCCTAAAAGACCAAAAATTAGCCCAGGCAAAAAAAAAAAAAAAAGGTAATACCTCACGTACGTGTTGTTTTCTTGAAACTTGTCCACATAAGCATTGCTGGTGGTGTTGTGGATTGACACAACCCATCTGGAAAGCACTGTGGTATCAGAGAGCATGCACTTTTAGGACATCCATTCTCTTCAATACGACAACCTCGTTTTGATGGCCAGCCCTAGCCCCGGTTGGATGATAAATCCAAACCCCAGCTTATATTTCTCTTACGACCAAGTGCTAACTTCTCTTCTGAGACTTCGGGCTAAGTCTGTGTGTACGTGTATATGAGTACACTTTTCTTTTGCATAATAAATGCCATTATTCAGTAATTATATTTTTATCAGTGTAATATGTACACGTATTATCTCTTTTAATTTTTGCAATACCTGTCTGGTAGACAGCATTATACTAATTTTAGAGATGACAAAACTTGACCTTAGAAAGATCAGTTAACCTAGCCACATCACCAGCTTGTAAAGTGCTCAACTAACAAAATGCTGAGTTTGGAACATACACAACTGACTCTAAGGCATATTAGCCTTAACTTCTAACTTCTCAATTATTATTTAAGTTTTTAAAAAGCTGAGCAGTGTTTGAGTTACTTGTGCACAAATCTTACTTCCCCAGATGTGGCCTGAAGAACACTTAGAGTTTGTTGTGTGCTGTCTGAATCACATTTAAAGCAAGCGGCTGAAACCTCATATATGAACCTTTTGTGTGTGTGTGTCTCTCCTTTTCCAGCTGTTTGTATGTTTCCAAGAGTTTTTCTGTGCTTCCTTTTCTAGGACTCTGGGATAGGAAGCATGTTATGTGGGTATGGCATGCGCCACACTCAAGCTTCTCTCTTGCACCCCTGTTCTATACTCTATACCTTTTGGCTATTCAATGGGATGAATCATTCTTTCACTGATAAGTCTATACTTCCCAAGAAACTGCCCTTTGATTGATTCTGGATCATAGATCCTACCTCAGAGCTGCCCCATAGTCAGGGTTCACAAGGTTCCTTGTCCCTTTCTGAGATCAGAAGGGGCATCAGATAGATGCAAAGTAAAGACACAAGACAGTATCAGAGAGGGAACTTTCACTAAAGATGTAAAGAAATATAACCAGGATACACGGTACAGTGAAGTACAGGTGGGAAGGTGAGACACTTGAGTGTAAATAACAGGTACTTAATCAGAATAATCTCATCTAATCTTCACACTATCTCCATCATTTAGCTGTCTTGCACAATAATTGCCATGTTTTGGTGTGTTTATTTGTTCATTTCCTTTGCTGCACAGTATTCCATTAAATGAATATTTTGCAACTTATATGGCATTTTTGTTATTGATGGGCATTAGGTCTGCTTCCCATTTGGGACTATTCCAAATTATGCAGCTATGAAACTCTTGTACATGTATGTTGCTAGATAATACATGCATTTTTATGGGCATATATTTAGGAGTGGAATTCCTGGGTCATGAGATATGCTTACATCTAACCTTAGCATATAATACCAAACAATTTTCCAAGTGGTTTTGTGAATTTATCCTCTACCACCCTTTTATAATAGTTTCCAGTGCTTCTCTTTCTCAACAACACTTGGCATTGTCATTCTTCCTATCTTCAGCTATTCTGGTGGGTACGCACTATCCACTTTTTGTGACTTTAATCCGTATTTCTGTAATAACGACAGAAGTTTAGCACTTTTGCAAATGTTTATAGGACATGTTTATATCTTCTTTCATGAAGTGCCTCTTCAAGTCTTTTGCTTATTTTTTCTTTCTGGTTGTTTGTCTTTCACTCAAGGATTTGTAGTTCTTTATTACAATTACTTTATCACAAAACAAAAAAGTTTTGTGAATGCAAGAATTTTTTTGCTTATATGTGTTATAAATATCTTCTCCCACTATGTGGCCTGTCTGTTCACTATTTTGTGACTTATGGTAAGTAAGCAGTTCATAATCTTAATAGGGTCTAATTTTTCAACATTATTTTAGATATAGTAATTTTTGTGTCATTTTAGAAGAAACATTGTTTACCCCAAGATCATGAAACTATCTTAGTGTATTTTATGAATTTTATTGCTTACTTTGTCCTTTTTATTCTTTAATTTATCTGGTATTTATTTTTATGTGTGGTGTAAAGTAGGGATCAAGTTTCTTTTTTCCTCCCCCGGAACATAGATCTTATTGACTTAGGACCATTTTTTTTGTTGAAAATGTCCTTATTGGGAAGACAGGGTCATGGTCCCAGGGTCCTGGGATCAAGCCCCACATCAGGCTCCCTGCTCAGTGGGGAGCCTGCTTCTCCTTCTCCTGCTTGTGCTCCCTCTCTCTCTCACTAGCTCTGTCTCTCTCTCTCTCCAATAAATAAATAAATAAATAAATAAATAAAATCTGTAAAAGAAAAAAAAGAAAATGTTGTCCTCTACTGTTCTCCAGCGCCACCTTTATCATAACTCAGGTCCCCGTAGGTATGGGTCTGTTTCTGAATTCTGTTTTCTATTCTCTTGTTCATTTAGCTATCCTTGCACAAATCTAACAGTCTAAATTAATGTTTTTAAAAAACAAATTTTCGTGTCTGGTGAAGCAATGCTTACCTCCTTTTTCTTTTTCAATTTCACTTATCTATTCCTGGCTTTTTGCATTCACATACAAATTTTAGGATTCAGTTTTCAATTTCTACATATACATGCACCCAATCCCTGCTGGGATTTTTGACTGTGACTGAATGAATTGAACTTAAAAATCAGTTTGGTGAGAATTGATATCTTTGCAGTACTGTTTTGCAATCCATGAACATGACATATTTTTCCATTTGTTCTGTTCTTCTTTAACCTTTCTAAATAATGTTTTATGGTGTTGTCGAGGTATTAACATGTTTGTTGGATTTATTCTCAGATAATATTTCTGATCCTTTTGTAAATGATATAATCATAAAATGTAATTTTCAAATGGTTTTGGTTGATATGTAGGAATACAACTGATTTGTAATATTGCCCTTCCATCCTGGAGCCTTGCAAAACTTTTGCAGTAATACTTTTATTTATTTTTTTTTAATTTAAGGATTTTGTTTATTTGAGAGAGACCAAGCATGAGAGAGAGCGATGAGCAGGAGGAGGACCAGAGGGAAAGGGAGTAGTACACCCCGCTGAGCAGGAAGGCCAACGTGACTGGGGCTTGATCCCAGGAAGCGGGCATCCTGACCTGAGCCAAACGCAGACACTTAAGTGACTAAGCCATCCAGGTAGCCCTCTTGCAGTAATTCTAATAATATTTTCTGTAGATTCCTTACAATATTCTATATAAACCCTGAAACCATTTGCAAATACCATAAATCTTCATTTCCAATCTCTTTACAATTTATGTATGTACGTATATATGTATGCATGTACTTGCCTTATTTCACTGGCTAGGACCTTCAGTAGAATGTTAAATAGAAGTGGTGGTGATAGTGGTCATCTCTGAGTTATGCCTCGTCTCAGAGAGGAAGTTTTCACCATTTCACCATCAAATGTCTGCTGTGCTTTTTTTTTTTTTTTAATACTCCATCAGATCAAGCAAGTCTCCTTCCTTTACTAGTTTTCTAAGGGCTTTTCCTTTTAATATGATGTGATATTAATATTTATAGACTCTTTGAGCATACTTTTCTGTTTATTCTGTTAATATGGTGAAAATATGTTTTCCCCTTTTTGCTGTTAATGCAGTGAAATACATTGATTAGTTTTCTAATATTAAACCAGTCTTATATTTTTGCATTCCTGGAATAAACTATACTTGTTTTCTCTGAATCATGACATATACCCACACACATACAAACTCCACAACCATATTTAGTATTAACACATTGAATCATGTGAGATGTAGATGTTAATTCAGTATGCTAATGTTTTTGTTAGTATTTCTTTTAATTAGGTTGTAAAAAGAAATCACATATTATGGAAAGCTATATGCTAGACATTTACCCATTTTCTCATTTGATCCCACAGGCTTATAATGTATGTGTCATCAAACTTTCTGTATATAAGAAAATTAAAACTCAAATCATTGGTCTAATTTTCTAAGCCATGAAGATAACCTATTTAATTTCAGGTTTCCTGTTTCAATATCAGTGTATGCCCTGTTCAACACACTTCAAAATGCTGTGATGTCTGGGGCACCTGGGTGGCTCAGTGGGTTGGGCCTCTGCCTTCAGCTTGGGTCATGATCCCAAGGTCCTTGGATGAAGGCCCACATCGGGCTCTCTGCTCAGCTGGGAGCCTGCTTCCCTCCCTCTCTCTGTTGCCTCTGCTTACTTGTGATCTCTCTCTCCATGTCAAATAAATAAATAAAATCTTTAAAAAAAAATGCTGTGATGTCTGATTTTCTAGAACAGTACTGAAATGTGGTAAGAATATAGGAGATTTGCGGTCCCAGAAGCCTGGGGACAAGGCCCATCTTTGTAACTCACTATGTGACTTTGGTAACTGGCTTAAGCTCTTTAAACTTCAGTTTCTTCACCTATAAAATGGTGAGGATAGCAACCACTTCATCAACGTGGGATGGGGACTAAATAAAATAAATAGAACTTTAATAGACACAGGACTATTCAGATTTTCTATTTTTGGGGGGTCGGTTTTGGTATGTTTTGTTTTTCTAGAAATTTGACTTTATTATTTAAATTTTCTTTTCTGAGAGAGCTAGCACCTGCCTTGAAGTGGATTGGTGGGGGGCAGAAGGAAAGAGAGAGGGAAAGAGGGGAAGCAGACTCCCCATTGAGTACAGATTCCAAAGTGGGGCTCAATCCACAACCCTGAGATCATGACGTGAGCCAAAAACAAGAGCTCCAACTCTGGGTAGTTTTTTTTTTTGTTGTTGTTGTTGTTAAATATCCTATTTACTCATTTATTTTATTATGTTATGTTAGTCACCATATGGTACATCATTAGTTCTATGATTCACTGTTTGCATATAACACCCAGTGCTCCACGTAATACATGCTCTCCCTAGTTCCCATCACTGGGCTCATCCATCCTCCCTCGAAAACCCTCCGTTTGATTCCCGGAGTCCATAGCCTCTCATGGTTCATCTCCCCCTCTGATTTCCCTCCCTTCATTTTCCCCTTCCTTCTCCTAATGTTCCCCATGCTATTCCTAATGTTCCACAAATAAGTGAAACCATATGATAATTGTCTTTCTCTGCTTAATTTGTCTACTTGGCATAATCTCCTCCAGTTCCATCCATGTTGATGCAAATGTTGGGTATTCATCCTTTCTGAAGGCTGAGTAATATCCCATTGTATATATGGACCATACCTTCTTTATCCATTCGCCTGTTGAAGGGCATCTCAGCTCCTTCCACAGTCTGGCTATTGTGGACACTGCTGCTATGAACATTGAGGTGCATACAGCCCTTCTTTTCACTACATCTGTATCTTTGAGGTAAATACCCAGTAGTGCAATTGCTGGGTCATAGGATGGCTCTATTTTTAACTTTTTGAGGAACAACCACACTATTTTCCAAGGTGGCTGCACCAACTTGCATTCCCACCAACAGTGTAAGAGAGTTCCCTTTTCTCCACAACCTCGCCAATATTTGTTGTTTCTTGCCTAGTCAATTTTGGCCATTCTAACTAGTGTAAGGTAGCATCTCAATGTGGTTTTGATTTGAATTTCCCTGATGGTTAATGATGATGAACATTTTTCATGTGTCTGTTAGCCATTTGTATGTCTTCTTTGGAGAAGTGTCTGTTCATATCTTCTGCCCATTTTTTGACTTGATTATTTGTTTTTTGGGTGTTGAGTTTGAGAAGTTCTTTACAGATCTTAGACACCGGCCCTTTATCTGTAGTGTCATTTGCAAATATCTTCTCCCATTCCGTGGGTTGTCTCTTTGTTTTGTTGACTATTTCCTTTGCTGTGCAGAAGCTTTTTATCTTGATGAAGTCCCGGAAGTTCATTTTTGCTTTTGTTTCCCTTGCCTTTGGAGATGTGTCTTGCTGTGGCTGATGTCAAAAAGGTTATTGCCTTTGTTCTCCTCTAGGATTTTGATGGATTCCTGTCTCACATTGAGGTCTTTCATCCATTTAGAGTTTACCTTTGAATATGGTGTAAGAGAATGGTTGAGTTTCATTCTTCTGTATATAGCTGTCCAATTTTCTCGGCACCATTTATTGAAGAGACTATCTTTATTCCATTGGATAAGAGTCCTGACTCTTAACTGACTGAGCCACCCAGGTGCCCCTGACTTTACTTAAATTTTTAAATATATTGGCATAGAGCTATTACAGTCATCTTATCATCTCTGTAACACTTTTAAGAGTTGTAGCTTTGCACCTTATTCCTTTTACATCTTGGTTATTTGTGCCTCCTCTCTTTTTTTCTCAAAATGTCTCTTTGGAAATTTATTGTATATTCTTTGCAATGACCCAACTTTTATCTTGTTGATCATCTCTATCTTATGTTTTGTTTCTTTTTCTTTACTGTCTGTTCTTTATTTTTTCTTTCCTTCTATTTACTTTGGATATAGTTACCAGTCTTTAAAAATTTCTTGAGATGGATGCTTAAGTCATTGATTTTAATTACATTTATCTCCCTTGTGATTTTATATATGCCATCATTGTATACTATATATAAATATATATGGTTGTGTGTATATATATTGCATATATGTGAGATAGATGTATATTCATAGAGAAATCATAGAAACAAAAAGTATAGTATTTTCAATTACATATCTATATCTCTAAATTTATCTCCCTCCTGACTTCTTTCTTTCTTTTTTTTTTTTTAAGATTTTATTTATTTATTTGACAGAGAGAGAGATCACAAGTAGGCAGAGAGGCAGACAGAGAGAGGAGGAAGCAGACTCCTTGCGGAGCAGAGAGCCTGATGCGGGGCTCGATCCCAGGACCCTGGGATCATGACCTGAGCTGAAGGCAGAGGCTTTAACCCACTGAGCCACCCAGGCGCCCCTCCCTCCTGACTTCTTATATGCAACTGTTGTGTATTGTGTTTCTGTATGCATCTATGTGTGTGTGTGTGTGAGTGTGTGTGTGTGTGTATGTACATATATATTGCAATACACAGTATTTAGTATAAGCCATCATATATTTTATATATATTTATAATACATATAGTAAATACTATGCTTTTTGTTCCTATAATTCCCTTTAATCTGGGCTATTGCTGTAACTTGCTTTGACTAATAGAATGCAACATCATGATGTTGTGTAACATCCAAGGCTCAATTTAAGGGATTTGTTAATTTCTGCTGTGAGCCTGAGGTGCATGGAAAGGCTAAGTGAAAGAGAACAGGGGCACTTCAGTCAAAAGCTGCATCTGATCTTCCGGTCTGTCACCAGTCTTCTTGCCAGTCATATGTATGGGCCATTTGCAGCACGGCCCAATTAAGCATAATGACTATATCCCTAGCTGATACCACACAGGATAGAAGAACCATCCAACTTAGCTCAGCTCACACTGCAGAATTGCGAGAGATAATAAAAGGTTGCTTTTGATTTAAGCCACAAAGGTTTACCAACCAGCAACTGGCATCAAGGATTGAATGATTGTCATCTGAGCCCTGTCATACCAACGGGAGTAAATGACATGATTTCCTGTGGACTGGATGCCAAATACCTTGAAAGTGTGAATATTAAATGTTACTGTCCTAAAGAGTAACATAGGTCAGTGAGGAGGTTGACATTGCTCCTGTTACACTGTATGATAACTAACTGGAATTCAAATAAAAACTTAAAAAAAACAAACAGAAACCCCCAAAACAAAGAAACAAAGAATTAAGTGAATTTGGGCACTGTTGGTGGGAATGTAAATAGGTATGGCTACTGTGGAAAACAATATGGGGGGCGGGGTCCTCAAAAAATTAAAAATGGAAATACTATCTGATCCCGTAATTCCACTACTGAGTATTTACTCAATGAAAACAAAATCACTAATTTGAAAAGATATGTGCATCATTATGTTTACTGTAGCATTATTTACAATAGCCAAGATATGGGAACGACTGAAGTGTCCATTGATAGTTGAATGAATAAAGAGGATGTGGTAGATATATATACTGAATGAAGAGGGTATGTATGTGTGTGTGTGTGTGTGTGTGTGTTTGTATTACTCAGCCATAAAATAATATCTTGCCATTTGTTACAACATGGATGGACCTGGAAGGTATTAAGCTAAGTGAAATAAGTCAGGCAGAGGAAAACAAATACCATATGATTCCGCCTATATGTGGAGCCTAAAAAAGAAAACAAATGAACAAACATAAAGTAGAAACAGACCCATAAATATAGAGAACGAACTGATGGCTATTGGAGGAAAGGGGGGTGGGAGGATGAGCAAAGTAAGTTGAAGGGGTTCGGGGGGTATAAGCTTCCAGATAAGTGACTAAGCCACAGGATGAAAGGTAAAGCACAGGGAATACTGTCAATGGTATTGTAATCGTTTTTATGGAGACAGTTGTAGCCATACTCATGGTAAGCACAGCATAATAGATTTGTTGAATCACTATATTGTATACTGCAACTAATGTAACATTTTATGTCAACCATGCTTCAGTTAAGAAAAAAAAAAGGAACTGAGTGAATTAATACATGATCTTCCCTTTTTAAATTTTTTAATAGTGATTAGATGCAATGGTGATTATCTGGACAAATTTCTGTCAATTCTTCATTAAATGAAGAAGAAAAAAGTCAAATGTAGATTAGTAAAAAGGAACCGTGGATGAATATTAGCTGGATTGTGGCAAAAGAACTGGAAATCCTTGGAAAATTTTTGAGCTCTTTAATGCAATTATGTACTTCTCTGGATATGGGATCATCACATAAATTTGGACTTGTAACAAATGTCTTTGTTATTTCCTATTAGAAGGTAAGTATTATTAGTAACTTAGGCTATATATTTGGCACATAATATAGAATCAGAAGTGAGCATGGGGATATTGTGTTTTTTGAAGTTCAGCTCTAGTTTTGAGTTCCTGTTTTTACTAAATTTCTCAAAAACAAAACAACTCTATATTTTTAAGAAACATGTCAGTATCTTAATACTTATTGTCATATATTTATAGATTTTCAATGCAAAGCACAAAGCTATTAGATATAATTCTATGCTCCATATTTCACAAATACATGCCCAGACTATCTGTACAAGGTGGTCATTATATTAATCTTCAAGAAGAGAGACTTAAATTTTGCAGTGAATCCTGACAGCTAGTTCTTTAAACATAGTTTAAACTTTTCCATTTATTTAAGTCCTTTTTCTCTTGTTTATTTTCTCATGGAAAAAGAAAATGTTTCTTACAAATCACAAGGATGGTGCTCAGTAATTATTGCTTAAAGAAGCAAGTGATTAAAAAAAAAACAGTATTTTTAACTTGGGGGGGGAAGGGGAAGAATAAAAATATTAAAAAAGGAGATACACAGGGAGGGAAAAAGCTAGGTATTCAGCATTTAAAAAATACATTTTTATGGTATGCCCCATGTATCTTCACTGCCAAAACTGCCTTTTGCATAAGGAAATAAGATTTTTGTTGAGGAGGCTACAAATAGATTCTTCCAATTTTCATTTTCTCTATGGTGTGCACTTTACCAGTGACAGACCTTTCATACTTTATACAGTTTTCATTTTAAAGAAGGAGAAAAATTCAAGGAACCAAAGGAATATCAATAGTTATTTGACATCATAAAAGACTGAAACTTTCAAGAAAATAAACATCAAAGCGTTTATTATTTCTGATGGAATAGCATCTATCTCACTTCCTAGGAGTAAGCCGCTATGAAGACACATGGGATTTTTAGCATTTAAATACACACCGATATATTTCAGCACGCATTGTCTCGGAACAAGGACATTCTCTTCTATAAACAAAATACAGTTATTACACTGTGTAAATTTAACATTGACAATTCTGTTATTTTCCACAAAGTTCATATGCAAATTTCCCCAATTGTCTCAATGGTATCTTTCATAACTTCTTGTTGTTTTATGTGATTCAAGATCCAACCAAGAATCATGTGTTAAAATTTCGTTTGTCATGTCTCTTTAGTCTTCTTAATCTATTGCGGTTTCCCAGGCTTTTTGTGTCTTTCATGATATTGCCATCTTTGAAAACATCTAGCTATTTGTGTTGAAAAATGCCCTTGTTTGGATTCTTTCCTCATGATTAAATCCCAGTTAAGCGTTTTTGACTGAAAAGCTACGTAGATGAGATACTGTGGTTTCTGTGGTTCCTGCGGCTCAGACTGCTACACTTGATGGTTTTGGTTACCCTGGTGTCTGTCAGACTTTGCACTATAATTGATAAGTACTTTACAAACATGCTTGACCCGATGTATAGCTTGTTCCTAATATTTTTACACCCGTTAGTTTTCTTGTCTCTTTTTAAAAGATTTTATTTATTTATTTGAGAGAGAGAGAAAGCGAGCACGAGTGGGGAGAGGAGGCAGAGGGAGAAGGAGAAGAAGACTCCTCACTGAGTGGGGACCCCGACGTAGGGCTTGATCCCAGGACCCCAGATACCTAAGGGACTGAGCCACCCAGGTGCCCATCCATTAGTTTTCTTGACTCAATGACCAAGTCAATGGTTACCTTGGTGGATACAATACAATGATTCTGTTTCTATTGCCTGAGGGATTTTGCCATTTTTTCTACTGAGGTAATGCAGTGTATGTGTTTTGTTTAGAGTTATCTAATATCCTTGCTGCTTCCTAAACATATGCCAATTGGGTCTCCCTTCTTGAATTCAGATTCAAAATGCAAATTTCCACTCCCCTCTTCTCCTCCATGAGATTTGGAGCTCCTCCTCAACTCTGGGGCTGTGCCTAGATCAGTCTAGTCTCACCTCTCTGACCATGATGACCACTTCAAGAATGCCTGTCATTCCAGACCACAAGGAGCTCAGTGGCTACATTTGTGCTGAGACTTCTGCAAACACGAAGCCATCTCTCTGGCAGGAAGTTTCTGAGGTAGCCGTGACTCTCTCCCAGGAGCTTCATACTGTGTGCCTAAATAAGTTACCTGGCTGACTACCCAGCAAGTACTGTTGTTATGGGCTGAATTAAGTCCCTCCCTTGCCCCCTCCAATTCATACACTGAAGTATTAACCCCAGTAGTGGAACTCAGAGTGTGACTGTATTTGGAGGTGGCCCTTTAAAGAGGTAATTAAGGTAAAATGAGGTCATACAGGTAGGTCCTAATCTAATGGGACTGGTATCCTTAAAAAGGAGAAGATTATCTGGAGGGAGACAATCCATAAAAGACTCTTATTCTCACAAAACAAACTGAGGGTAGGGAGAGGGTGGTTGGGTTATGGACATCGGGGAGGGTATGTGCTATCGTGAGTGCTGTGAAATGTGTGAGCCTGATGATCCACAGACCTGTACCCCTGGGGCTAATAATCATTATGTTTTAATGAAATTAATTTTTTTAAAAAGGAGATTAAGATGCAGACATTCAGATAAAAGGCCATGTGAAGATAAAGGAAAAAGAGGGCCATCCACAAGCAAAGGAGAGAGCCCTCGGAACAAAGCAACCCCCAGCGGACACTTTGATCTCAGACTCCCAGTTCCAGAACTGTGAGGAAATGAGTTTCTGCTGTTTAAGCCACCCAGTCTGTGGTACTTTGTGATGGCAGCCCCAGCAGACTAATACAGCCATCTTGATGTGACATGATGGTGAGACTCCTGAGCTATGGAAATATTCTATGGAATCTGAGGGTGGAACCAGAGTCATAGAATGCAGAGCAGAGAGATACACATGAGATACAGAGCAGCTCTGAAATCAACATTAACAGAAGCCAAACTTCCTGCAAAAAATATTGAGTTAAGCGAACCAGTACATTTTCTTAACTGCTCAGACCAATTTAAAATGTGTATTTTTTTTTTTTCTTCAAAATGCAGATTGCCACAGGTGCAGGGAGTATAACTCAAGCAGACTAGCCCCTTTCCCACACAAGTCAAGAATTGCTGACCAGCTTCAGGTTATCTAGGTCATGCAAGGTGGAGGCAAGCTCTTAGGGCTCAAGTTTCCCAGGTAAGGGACGAACTGATCTGGTGACCACTGGGAGTAGGCTATGGGGAGCTGGTGAGCCTTCTTATAATGGTGTGGCCTTTCTTGAGACAGGGGAGAAGTTCTAGTTTAGAAGTGATGAGTGTTATCAAAGTGCAGTGAGTAGAAATTGTAGAAGAAAACATGTAGAATTGGGCTTCGCTATTTGTTCAGTGATGGCTCTGCTCTCCTGTTCCCGATTTCTCGATCACATTGTGGCTTGTCCTTACAATCAAAATTATCATACTTATCTCTATCTCAATGGCAAGGTGTGAGTATGAAGTGAGCAATCTGTAGTCCATTTCAATTATTTTGGAGAAATCCTTGACCTCTAGATACAGGTTCTGACCTGAATTTTCCTTGTGCAATGCATCTGTGGTGGTACTTTAAAGAAAAGCAACTTGAGGTGCCTGGGTGGCTCAGTGGGTTAAAGCCTCTGCCTTCGGCTCAGGTCATGATCTCAGGGTCCTGGGATGGAGCCCCTGCATCAGGCTTTTCTGCTCAGTAGGGAGCCTGCTTCCCTCTCCCACCCCTTGCCTGCCTCTCTGCCTACTTGTGATCTCTGTCAAGTAAATAAATAAAATCTTAAAAAAAAAAAAGAAAGAAAAGCAACTTGACAAATTTAAAACATAATGTAAAGATTCACTGATGATTTCTGTGTTTGTTTTAGCTCCCCATGCTAATTAAAAATAAGTTTATGTGCGGTGCCTGAGTGGCTCAGTCAGTTAGGTATTGGACTCCTGGTTTTGGCTCAGGTCATGGTCTCAGGATCCCGGAATAGAGCCCCGCCTCGGGCAACCCACTCAGCAGAGAGTCTGCTCAAAAATTCTCTCTCTGCCCCTCCCCGGCTCATGCTCACGCTCGTTCACTCTCTCTCTCTCAAATAAATAAAAATCTGTAAAAAAATAAAATAAATAAATGTATGAGTCTTAGGGATCATACCAAAATTAATTTTCTCCCAGTTATGCTAGTATTGCATACTTTTAATGGGAATAACTATATAAAATCTAATAAAATTCCTAGATTCAACTTCTAAGAACATAGAGAACTTCCATTTACTTAAGACATAAGCATAAATATCACTTCAAAAAGAGGTACAGTTTCTTAGGTTTTTATAAAGCAAAATTTACCATTTTAAAAAGAATTTATTTATTTAATTTATTTTTTATTTATTTTCAGCATAACAGTATTCATTATTTTTGCACCACACCCAGTGCTTCATGCAATCCGTGCCCTCTATAATACCCACCACCTGGTACCCCAACCTCCCACCTCCCGTCAAAGAATTTATTTGTATTGCCAAGAGATAAACATGACACCTTATCAAGTCTACTAAAAAATCAAAGAAAAGGACTGTTAATCATAACATTTTTAAAAAGATTTTTTAAAAGATTTTTTTTAAATAAAAATTTTTAAAAGATTTTATTTATTTATTTGTCAGACAGAGATCACAAGTAGGCAGAGAGAGAGGAGGAAGCAGGCTCCCAAGGGAGCCTGAAACGGGACTCGATCCTAGAACCTCAGGACTATGACCTGAGCCGAAGGCAGAGGCCCCAACCCACCTAGCCACCCAGGCACCCCAGTCATAACATGTTTTGATTGAATGAGCTTTACCTAGGGCCAGTCCTTGGTGGAATATGTAGCAAATATAAAAGATGTCAGGGTCATCTCAGTTCCTAGATGTTTTATATCAACTTCTTCATCTTGAGGTCCCTTCTGTATTTTTAAGGAAAAACAACATGTGTACTTCATAGGTTCTAGGAGGCCCTGTGATTGATAGCAGAATTGCTTGGATGGTTCAGGTTATTCGTTTTTGCTTTAGTTAAAAGTGAAATCCTAGGGGCTCTGAGTAGCTCAGTAGGTTGAGCCTCTGCCTTTGGCTCAGATCATGGTCTCAGGGTCCTGTAAAATCCTACTTAGCAGAATGCTCTTGGGATCTAGATTACATATATAACATTGTATCTAGATAAACTTGTAGCAGGATAAATTCCAAAAGCTTAGATTGTTAATCAGTAAGTGTATCTTATTTTAAGCGAGTTCAAAAGGTGAAGACAAATTTTTCTCCAAAGTTTTTAAATGTGTAAAATTTAGCAAAAAAGTAGTGGAACACTACACCTTCCACAGGTGTAACTTCGGTATCGACGGATAATTGTCATTTGGATGAATTCAGCAGCCCTCTAAACCCATTCTTCCCCTTTATCTCCCTAGTCCCCACTACTATCATGTTCCTCATTATGGTCAAGATATTTTTGTGAAATACATGTAGTCTGCTCTCAAGGAAGAAAAACGTGATACATAAGGGCATCTCCCTGCCTGGTGGTGAAACAAACAGGAACACTAGGGGAGGTTTCAGCCAGCCCTTCAACTGAACTTCAAGTGATGCGATCAAACTTAAATAGAGTCATAGAACTTTAAGAGAGGGCTTCATCATTCTCTCTGACTTTTCCCTAAGACAGGTGCCCAGGCTTGTGACCTTAAACCTTTATTCTCTTAGGACATCCCGTGGAGGTTTGCTGAGAACATCCTTCCAGCCCCTCTTTCTTTCTGCTTTGTCAGTTGGTTTCAACCAAGTGTGGGTTGGCATCCCCTCCTCCCAGGACCCTTCTAACCATCTCTGGGCATGGGGACTCCTCTTAATTTGGGTTTCCTTGAAAGATGGGGTGGGAATAGAGTTGAATCCTTTGGATCCCGAGAAATCACCATTGGATCACCATTTGGGTTCTCATGCTGCATCAGTAAAACAAACCTCTACCCTTTGAAGATCCCTACTTTTCCTATTTATTTACTACGCCAGAAGAATCATTTCATTTTTATCTTTAGCCCTAAAATTACATGACACTATTAACCATGCCATTTCTAAACTTAGCGGCTATTATGACTCGGTTTATGGAACCCTATATAACCAGATCCCTTAAACTTTACCCTTTCCGTTTTCCTCTCAGCCATTCCTCTGCCACCTCTGTGCTCTAGCTGTATTTCGCTGGTTTCAAATACATAACTACCTCAAGGCATTCATAAATATTTGTGTCTAGAATGATTTCATAACACCCACACTGTATTTCACTCTGAGCTCTTCTTTTCTCTTAGGAACCATCCTAAGTGCTTTTTCAGGAACCTTGAATGCTACTTTCTGAGGCAAACCTGCTCAGCGGCAAGGCTATATTCCCCTGCCGGGTCCTGTAGCATCCTATACAACTCCTTTGCAGTAGACATGTTTAAAAACAAACTTTTGTAGTGTACGTATATGATTTTAAACTTAAGGAAGTTGGAAGAATAGTGAGTGGTGCATTCCTTACCCTACTTCTCCTACTGTCCACTAGCTTTATCATTTGCAATCCCCCCACACTCACAGATCATATTATTCTGAAACATTTCAGTGTAAGCTGCATATGTCATAGCTTTTTATCCTTAGACACTTCAGAATATAATTTCTTTTTTTTTTTTAGATTTTATTTATTTATTTGACAGAGAGAGATCACAAGTAGGCAGAGAGGCAGGCAGAGAGAGAGAGGGAAGGAGGCAGGCTCCCCACTGAGCAGAGAGTCTGATGCAGGGCTCGATCCCAGGACCCTGAGATCATGACCTGAGCCGAAAGCAGTGGCTTAATCCACTGAGCCACCCAGGCACCCAGAATATATTTTCCAAGAATGGAGATATTCTCTATCACCCTCACAGAGTTATGAGCCTCAGTAAACTCAGTAAAACTGAACAATGATGTATCACTTTTACTACTTACATCTATATACCATTTTTATTAATTCACCCACTAGGACAGGAAGTAGTTTGGGCTCATCTACTTTCCTCTTTAGTCATCTTTAATTCAGAAAACTTCCATAATTTTTCTTTTGTCTGTCAATAAATCTCTCTCTCTCTCTCTTTCTATATCTATCTATCTATAGATAGATAGATAGATAGATAGATTAGGAATAGAGTCCTAGATTTTCTTTTTAACAGAACTGATGTCCCTTCAGTTTTGTCTGATGTTTCATTGTAGTTAGCTATATGTTCTGTACTTCAGGCTAGAATACTGCCTAAGTGACACTGTGTCATGTCAGAGATCTCACTGATCTTTTAATTTTTTCCTTATGTCTGTTCTTGCTGGAGAGTAATCACCAAGAGGGCAGTGACCAACTTCATTTTATTTATTTTTTTAGCTCCAGAACTAACTACAGGGCCTGGAACGTTACAGGTACAAAGTAAGTATTGACTGGAGTTATAAAGTAGATTTTCACATAACTTTTCAGAGCCCCGCCTGAAAGTGAGGTAGAACTTCACACAGTTGTGCAGGATTGCCTTGTTGCTACTAAATTAAAATCGGTCAGGATGGAAACCCCAGGATCCTTGTATGGATCAAGAAGTAAAGCTAAGCTAGTTTTAGCTCCTTCAATAGCTTCTTCCTTTTATTGTTGCAAGATGCACAACCCTCGGTGATCAGCAAGCATGCCCCATTCTGAGTGGCCTTAGTGTGAAAGAATACACATTTCTCTTCGTTTTGCCAAAAAAGCTGAAGGCATTTTTTTTTTCCCTCAGACAGCCATGAATGCATATTAAACCAACTGTAATTGTCTGCTAAATGTATTTCATAAACAAGCAAACCAGAGCTAGATTTTTTTTTGAGCCTTTAAAATACTTGGGATGCTAAAAATATCCTGTCAACCTTGAGCACAAAGCTGTCAAGCCAGAAACATTCAGCTTTTCTGAAAAAGAATTCGGAGGAGGTTGGTGGAGAAACATTGAAATTCATTGTGAATCTCATTTTTTAAGAATGAGGAGGCAGCTATAACATTGATGTGTATTTATCCTAAATGAAAAGAATGAATGAATTCCACTCGCATTGTGAGATGCGCCACTTGGGGAGATTTTGCACGTTATGAAAGTTTCTTCTTTTGCTTTTCAGGAGCGTTACCTGTGGCTGGTTTGTCAAACAGGCATATGTCATTAGAAGGGTGAGATTAAAGCAAAGATATTTAAAAATGAGACTATGTCTCTATGTTTATATACCTTGAAGAAATGTTCTCAAATATGAAAATGTCTCAAAATGTTTTGCAGAGTTTGACAAATTTTTAAAACCCTCCCATTTGAAAAGTATCTACGGTAATGAACTGTTCTCAGAACTAAACCTGAGAAATATTTAAAAAAAAGAAAGAAAGAAAGAAAGAAAAAAAAAGGAGAGGCAGAAATGATCCTCACTGAAGAGTATTTTCCGCTGGGGAGTCTATCGGCATTCAGTTGTCTCATTTAATTATCCCTTGTGTGATTCAACCATTATTTATGAGCTTCTTCTTCTTAAAGAGCTCTGGGCTCTGCTTGCCAATGTTATGGCATATGAAGAGGCAGGGGTGTGCGTGTGATAATGCATCCGTCCACACTGCTGGCATGTTTTCTATCTGAACTCATCAGCTGCCAAAAGGACGCAGAACTCTCTCTTTAAAGATAAAACACTAACTGGGGTTTCAACATTGTGTGGGATTTGGCAGGCATCACACGCTCCTGCATTATTTAGGTAGAATACAGTCCCTAAAATGTGCACAGTACATGTTCAATAAAAATCATTTGCATGGGATTTATACCCGTCTCTGTCTGGTAATATCTGTGCCACTTGCATTGAGGAAATGAATTCACAGAAAAAGGATGATTTTAATTAATGGAGATGTTAAACATGCAAGCAATTGAAGAATTTTCGCATTTTTACTTTGAACCCAAGCTCCCCTCCCCGTTCCATTACCAGTTTGAGTTAAATACTTCATTGTGGACCTGCCTTGCTTTCTGCTGAGTTAAAATGTTGGGACGGCAGGAAACGCAACAGAAACATCCCGCTAGTCTCTGGATGGAAAAAAATAAAAATAAAAAGAGGGGATGATGATTAATAGGGAAATACACTGAAAAAATTTGGTTGCTGAATGTTGCCAGCAGTATGACAGATGTTTAAAACAAAATAAAATAAACTTGTAGCATTGATTTAGAATATAATATGGAGGTAAATGGTCTTTAATGAGGTTAATAGTGATTTTTATTATGAGTAGCTGAACTTGGCTCCATTTCAAGCTAAGAACTCATCCCTTATTAAAGATTTTTTTTCCTGAAAATTATTGCTTCAGTTAGAATGCATTGGTACTTAATAGCTTTTAATTAAAATGGCATCTGTAATGAGATTTTTTTTTTCCTTTTCTGTAGGAAAAGGAAATCCCTAACACTGAAAAATCTCTAATTGACCAGGACTCGAGGATGCCGGTAAACAAAAATTATTTAATGGAAATGACTAAGCCCATTGTGGCAAACCATTGATTCTACCAGCTTAGAACAGTTCACTAAATTGCATTCTCAAACTATATTTGTATAATGCAATAGATACATAGCTAAAACTGAAAAAAATTAGTAAGATCTTATTCATATTTTAAAAGGACTAGGAATAATGGAACATGCTTTTAGTTTTACAGTGAGTGTCAGCCATTATTGTATTGATCTAGATTAGTTTCCTAAGAAACAGCCTACATGGTCAGAAAGAGTCTACGTGTCTAATTTCTTTTAAAGAAATATTAAAAGCTTCAGTGTCATTCGTAAAAGCAGCAAATTTATCCATCTCTTCTGAGGTTTGATTCCCTTCCCTCTCACCATCCTCAACACTAAGTTAAGAATGTAACAAAGTTTAATTTATTTACTTAGTTATTTTAAAGATTTTATTTATTTATTTGACGGAGAGGGAGAGAGAGAAGAGAGAGAGCACAGCAGGGGCAGCAGCAGAGGGAGAGGGAGGAAGCAGGCTCCCCACTGAGCAGAGAGCCCCTGGGATCATGACCGGAGCTGAAGGCAGCAGCTTAACTGACTGAACCACCCAGGCATTCCGCTAACAAAGTTTAAAAAAAAAAAGAAATCTTGTTATCTGCACACCTGGTATGTACAGCATTAAGGTCTTCCTCTAATGATTTCAAACATGATTTCAAGTTTGACTTATTTGCTGTCAGAATTTTCCGTCAGTCATTGGGCCATTAAGATGAATAATTTAAGGCACCCACCAACAATCCCATATTTTAAGACTCTTTAAGGTTATCTCTACATCAATAATGTAATTTGAAATTAGGCACTTGCTATCTTTTCCCACTATCTCTGTGGAACGGCTTCAAAAGAATAACTAGTCATAATTATTAATATTAATAATAATGGTCATATCATCACTACTTTCAATTACCTAAATATGGCTATAAATATTTCAGTATTAAAGAAACTGTCAATCAGGGCTGTTTTATTCATCTTACCTTCAATATGGACAAGATTCCGTATCATCTAATATTATTTATTTTACAAAATACAATAATCTTTGCTGTTCATAGATCAAATATAAATTTTTGTTATGTATAAATTAAATTCCTTTTGAACATGAATGAGTAAATAATAAATTGTGCTAAAATTTGTTTTCTTTCAAAAAACAGCTTGTGTATTTTTAATTATTTTTAGTGATACATTTCAAATATAGAGAAAACCACGGAGAAGGAATTACAACAAATGCCTTTTTACCCTTAGCAAAATGTTAACCTTTCCCATTTTAGCTTTAGAGATTTTTCAACTTGTCTCCAATTCAATAGCCCTTTCTCCTTCAGATAACTACTACCATGAAATTAGCAAGTGTCCTTCTTGACTATGTTTTATAGTTTGTGCATGTTACTGTAGTGTACTATTTTGTTTTGAAACTTTATATAATTGGTACTAGACCATATGCATCATTCTGCAACTTGCTAAGTTGTTTTAACATTTATTCATAATGCAATAGATCTAGTTTTGTCATTTCAACTGTGATGTAACAGTGGTTCTCAGAGTGTGGACTCAAAACAAGCAGCATCACTGGGACCTTGTCAGCAATGCAGATTCTCAGGTCCCATTGTAGTCCCACTGAATCGGAAACTCCAGAGGGCAGCGCCAAGCCATGTGTGTTCCCGTAAGCCCTGTAGGCGGCTCCGGTGTTGAAGTTTGGGAACCACTGCTACATACTGTTCTAGCACATAAATTTATTTATTCACTCTTACATTCATAGATATTTAGATTATTTCCATTTTTCCCAATATAACAAGCAATGCTTGAATGAACACTCTTGGGCATATGTTTTCTGCAGAAGTTGAATTGCCAGGTGTAAGAAACAGATGTAGGATGATGTGAAAATGGAACTTTTGCTGTCTCGGTGTAGGCTGAAGTCCCAAGACACCAGATTTGCTGATGAGCAATACCATCAGGAGAGGCTCTGATGAGCTCACAAAAGGACCCAGGAAAGGAAGAACTAGCTTCCTTGCCTGTCCAGACTAGGCAGCCCTGACGTAACCCATGGTAGTCCGAGCCAAGTAAGGCTGATCCTGACCCCTTCTGTGAAGTGGCAGTGGAGCTCTGCTCATCTATTCTCCAGAGAGGATTTGTTGTGAGAAGTGCAGTCAGATGACATCCTCGAGCTGCTCCAGCGTCAGGATTTCCCCCAGCATCCAAGCCACAGGGCTGCTTTGGCCTGACCATTTCTGCCCAATGAGGAACTCATCAATGGCTAGTGGTTTTGCCAGAACATTCCACTGGGCGTGCCAAGATGTTTTCAGATTTACACCACGGTCCGAGGCTTTTCCTTTGCAATCTCCTTTTCTGCCCTCTTCTTGTAATTCTGATCAAAGTCTGAACTCTTTCCCTGCCTACCCCTTCTTCCCCTCTCTTTCACAGGTGTTATCCCCAGTAAATCCTTTACACTTGCGGTCTGTTTTCCATAGGACCCAAAATGACGCACTCTCTTCCTCCCAACCCCAACGTGACAAAACTATTTCCCAGAAATTAAAAAAAAACAAACCCCAAACACGTCATTTGAATGGTGGGGGGAGGAAGCACAGAAGCAACATTAAAAAAAAAAAAAAAAAAAAAAAGCTAAGGATCATGTTCTTCCTTTCCTATTACAGCCTCCTCCCCTTCAACAGGCTGGAGCTGGGGGACAGACAAACAACTTTTAACTTGGTAAAAAGTTTATGGTATTTAAGTATTAAATACTAAATGCAACTGTCTTAAAAAAGTAACCAGGGGACTTCAGATTCTCCTGTAACATGTGGCTGAATTATAGAACTTGTCATAGGAGAAAACAGTTATTTTATGATTGCATTCTGCTTGTTACAAGTTTGAATTATAGGGGCGCCTGGGTTGCTCAGTAGTTGAACGTCTGCCTTTGGCTTGGGTTGTGATCCTGGGGTTCTGGGATTGAGTCCTGCATCAGGCTCTGCTCAGCAGGAAGCCTGCTTCTCCCTCTCTCACTCCCCCTTGCTTGTGTTCCCTCTCTTGCTGCGTCTCTCTCTGTCAAATGAATAAATAAAATCTTTTTTAAAAAAAAAATCTGAATTATACACATTTCAACCTTTACTCAACATTGCCAAATTCCTCTGCAAAGTAGGGGTTCCAATATACACTTCTGCTTACAGGAATCAGGAATTCCCAATCAACAAAACTAAAAGCAACCTACAGAATAGGAGAAGACATTTTCAAATGACATATCCAATAAAGGGCTAGTGTCCAGAATATATAAAGAACTTGTATAACTCAACACCCAAAAAACAAATAATCCAGTTAAAGATGGGCAGAAGACATGAATAAACATTTCTCCAAAGAAGACATCAAGATGGCCAAGAGGCATACGAGACAATGCTCATCATCACTTATCATCAGTGAATCACAAATCAAAAGTACAGAAGGATATCACGGATACAATGCCCTGTCAGAATGGCTAAAATCACCAACACAAGAAACAACAGGTATTGACAAGGATGTGGAGAAAAAGGAACACTTGTGCACTGTTGGTGGGAATGAAACTGATGCAGCCACTTTGGAACACAGTATGGAGTTTCCTCAAAAAGTTAAAAATAGAGGGGCACCTGGGTGGCTCAGTTAGTTAAGGGTCTGACTTTGGCTCAGATCATGATCGGGGTCCTGGGATGGAGCCCCATGTCATGATCTCCATGATCTCATGACGGAGCGCTGCATCAGGCTCCCAGCTCAGCAGGGAGTCTGCTTCTCCCTCTCCCTCTGCCCCTCCTCCCACTTGTGCAGTCTCTCTCTTTGCCCCTCTCAAATAAATAAATAAAATCTTAAAAATAAAAGTTAAAATGAGAACAACCTTATGATCCAGTAATCACACTACTGGGTATTTGCATAAAGAATACAAGAACACTAATTCAGAGGGATATATGTACTTCAATGTTTACCACAGCATTATTTACAATAGCCAAGATATGGAAGCAACCCAACTGTCCACTGACTGATGAATGGATAAAGAAGATGTGGTATACGGGGCGCCTGGGTGGCTCAGTGGGTTAAAGCCTCTGCCTCCAGCTCAAGTCATGATTCAGGGTCCTGGGATCGAGCCCCACATCGGGCTCTCTGCTCAGCCAGGAGCCTGCTTCTCCCTCTCTCTCTCTGCCTGCCTCTCTGCCTACTTGTGATCTGTCTGTCAAATTAATTAATTAATTAATTATTTAAAAAAAGAAGATGTGGTACAATACACACACACACACACACACACAGGAAAACTATCTAGTCATACAGAAGAATGAAATCTTGCTATTTGCAATGACACGGATGGGGCCAGAGTGTATGACGTTAAGTGAAATAAGTCAGTCAGAGGAAGACAAATGCAATATGATTTCACTCTTATGTGGAATTTAAGAGACAAAACGAATAAGCAAAGGGGAAAAAAAAAAGAGTGAGAGAAAGCAAGAAATAGACTCAATTACAGAGAACAATCTGAAGGTCATGGGGCGGACGGGTTAAACAGGTGATGAGGATTAAGGAAAGGGCTTGTGGTGATGAGCACAGGGTGATGTATGTAAGTGTTGAATTACTATATTGTACACCTGAAAGGAATATAACTCTGTATGTTAACAAACTGGAATTAAAATAAAAACTAAAAAAAAAAAAGAAAAAGAAAAGGAATTCTTATTTTCTCACATCCTTGTCAATATTTCTGTTACTTAACTGAAAGTTATCTAATGGTTATAATAGGCAGGCTCTGTTCTAAGAATCTTGTGAATATTAACTCATTTATCGTAACAATTCTCAGGGCTCCTGGCTGACTTGGTCAGTGGAGCATGTGGCTCTTGATCTCATGGTTCAAGCCTCACACTGGGTACAGTTAATTAAAAATTAAAAAAAGAAACTTAAAAGAAATTTTAACAATTCCCTGACACAAGTAATATTTCCATTTTACTGATGAGAAAATTAACACAGAGAAGTTAAATGATTTGCTATAGTCAGACAACCAATAAGTCGTAGAGTTAGGATTTGAAACTAGACAAGACATGTCATTTGAAAATTTTTACTAGTTTTTTTCCTATCTGATAAGGTGTTATCTTGCATTTTCTTAATTATTAGTGAGACTGAACACAGATTTTTATAGTTACTGGCAATTCAAGTTCCTTTCCTATAAATCGTTTTTTGATATGCCCACTTTTTTATTGAATTATTTTATTTTCTTTTGTTTATTTGTAGGAGTTCTTTATAACTCTATGAAAAAAAAACTCTACGCTGAGAATGTTGATGCCTATTTGAATTTATTTCAAGCATTTAATTAATTTTTATAATAATGTTATCATAAAGTATATTAATTAAAATAATAAATGAAATATTACTATTATGATAAAATAATGTATAATCATATATATTATGTTTATAATAATTCTTTTATCACAGTTAAATTATCTTGATAGTTTTTTCTTTTCATTCTTCTCCTACTTTGGAAATAAGATATTTAATTTAGATTTTTAATGTTTACTCTAATTTTTTAACATACACAATTAGCTTTTAAATCTCCTAACAAGATCCAAAATTATTCAGTATCTGTATCCTTCTATTATAAGAAATATTTCATGTTTCAGCTACCACTGAACAACACCCCACTTCTTATTCTTTAGACCTTTTTCTATATCTTTCTTAATAAAATATTTTAGGTATAAGCATATTTGTTCCTCACAGCAAATGTTTGATTAAATTTACCAGCACATTTTTTATAGGTTCTGTGGTTATACACTTGTGTTTTATTTATCTCCCTGTGTTCATTTTTCATTCTGCTGATGAACATGCTTTATTGATTCTTTCAAAAAGTGTCTATGGATGACAAGATCTTAATCTTTTTATCTATGTAAAGATGAACATTTGTTTTTTTTTAAATTTTTAAATTTTTTTTTTTTTTTTGTCAGAGAGAGAGCGAGCGAGAGTGAGCACAGGCAGACAGAGTGGAAGGCAGAGACAGAGGGAGAAGCAGGCTCCCCACGGAGCAAGGAGCCCGATGCGGGACTCGATCCCAGGACGCTGGGATCATGACCTGAGCCTAAGGCAGCTGCTCAACCAACTGAGCCACCCAGGCATCCCAAGATGAACATTTATTTTAATTCTTCATAAACAAATGTCCAAATTCATTTCCACTTTATCTATTATAGAGTCTATGATAGTCATGCCAAATGTCTAGGGAGAATTAACCTAATAACTTTTATAATATTTACATGAGGCTTCTAGGTGGGCAAACCTATAAAACAAAATGGATATGAAGTGGACAAAACTTCATATTACTTCCATTTTCTTTTAGCCACAAAGAAATTGAGGTTATAAATGATAATATTAACATTATTTTGTTTCATTACATTTAGCTCTGAAAATGATCACTTTTTCTTCCTTCAAGTTCTCTATTAAATGTCTGTAAAAATATTTCCATAAAGATGATAAAAAGAAGTAAAACAGAATTGTTAAATATTATATATATATATATATGCAGTTTCATTTACTACAAGTATGAATGGCTCTGAAGTAATCTTGTTCTTACCCTTTTATAAATCAAAACTCTTCAAACATGCATTTTTGCAGAGCTTGCTTTTAGCACTAGATTTTTCTCTTTGTATTCTCCAAGAAGAATTTTTAGAAAATGAAATATTATTTCCTCTTGGAAAGGTGCATCACTACCTGGCATATTATTTAAATGTCCAAAATTTGTCCTTAGGAGGATTCATTTTGTTGGATTCCCATGTTTTGTGAAGAAAAACAAAATAAAAAAGACATGTTAATGTCTGTCATCCAGACAATACTTATTAGTAACTTAAGAAGAATTAGTATATACACTGGACCTTGTCAACATGCACTCTTGTTTGTAAGGTTATCTTAAATTGTATAGATGAGAGAGCTGGATTCCCCCAACACTGAGTACTCCCTTTTGTGGTGATAGCTCACTGTATACCAAAAAATGCCTATATGAAGAAACCCTACTGTAATAGTAATAATAAGATTTTTTTTTAATTACTTTGAAAGAGTTTTGCTTAAAATAATTTTTTATGAAGCTCATGCGACTTCTATGAAAAAACTTCCTAAATTTACTATCCTTAGTAAACATTCATCATGTTTTGGGAAATGTGTCTTGAGCTGATGTTGTCACAGTAACTGATTATATTTTTGGGAATGCATCAACACTGAAATATACAAACCATCAGAAAATATGGAAGAAACCTAAAATGATAGGTCATTCCCTATAATGTGGTAATTTCCCCAAGTCATTCGAAGCCAAGCCTCACAGAAACAAAACAAATAAAAGACCAAGAATACTCTAAACAGGCTATATGAGCACAACTTATTCCCAGAGGTATACCACAATGCTATCATTGTGATTTAATACTCTGGTGAGTTTTTATACTGAAGAAAGGAAGTTCTGTAAACATTCCAGATTTAATCAATGAAACAAAGGCACTGAAGTCTTGGAAAAATAAGAAAGTAGAATTGGAAGCTAAATATTGTTGCTCCAATCTAAAGCATAAAGGTGTTTTCTAGGGTATACGTTACATCAAAATGGATGAAAGACTGGGACTGGCAAACTCTCAGCTTGGACCTGGTCGAGTTGGCAGTGACAGGCAGGCTCATTTAAGATACTAGAAGTTACGGCAGCTACCTGGAAAGGGTCAAGATGGTGAAGTAGTGCTCCTTCTTTCCTCTCAGTCACCTCACTCCCAACACTTCTGAAGGGAAGAGCTGTCCATCTCTCCAACTCTCCAAACTCACCTATTAAGCTCCTCCAAAATATACTGGGTTTCCATTAACATTCCATGTACTGTGCTTGGTGCTGGAGTACAAAGAATAGAAATAGGACTAACAGGAGAGCAGGTCTTTTCCTTTTAGTTGTTCACTGTTCTATCCCTATTGCTTGGCAGTGTCTGGAACACATTTAGGGGCGTTCAATAAATATGTGTTCAAAAATAAACATAAGGGAGTTCAATTAATATAAGTGTCTAAAGTAGACTAAAAATTACCATAAATTCTTTGCTTTTCTACCCTTTAAGAGATGGAGTCTGATTTCCTTCCCCTTGACCCTGGGCCACGGATAGCGACTTGCTTGAACATACAGTGAGATGGCATTTGTGCTCTGGGACTTCTGAGGTCAGGTCACAAGAAGCCATACAATATTTCCTTGTGCCTGTATGAACAATTACTTTGGGAGCCTTGAGATACCCTCGAAGAATTCCTGCTACTCTGAGACCACCATGCAGAGAGGCCATTTGTAGGCATTCCAGAGGAAGGTATAAGCTAAGCAAAGCCTTCAAGCTATCTCCTTCAAGACACCAGACAAATCAGAGGCCAGTCTAAATTACCTAGACTAGCTTATCTACCAGCTGATACCAGCAAGACTTCAGCTGATGGCACATAGAGCAGAAAAACTGTCCAGATGAGCCCTGTTCAAATTCTTGACATATGACATTTGAGAAAATAACATGGCTGTTATTTCAAGTTGCTAAATTTCAGAGTGGTTTATGATATAAAAATAGATAACTGAACAGTCCCCCAACATTACAATTTAGGGTGGGAGTGATTAAAGATAGAAAGTCTCAGAGATTCGGATGAATAAACAGATACTTATAATCCAAAGTTTTGTTTTCTAAATCAGAGACAATAAACTAAACATAGAAGCCTGAGTGTTTACTCCTTGAAAGAAATGAAGTCTAAGCTGATGCATCCTTTGTGAGGGAGAAATAAATGAGAATATGATATGCTACATAATAGTTTCTCCTTTTTGATTTAGATGGTTTATGTCAGTGAATGGAGCAAATAATAACTGCCCCCCTTTTTTTTTTCATTAAAAAAGTTGTATTCCTCAGAGATTCTCTGTGGGATATTAGAGACTAGCTGTATAACACAAGGACACAAGGCATGAAATGTAGTAGTTGATTGTCTAGAATTGACCCAGCTGCTGGGAGCAAGGCAAATCATTTCTTTTTTTCTTTTTTTAAAGATTTTATTTATTTATTTGACAGGGATCACAATGAGGCAGAGAGGCAAGCAGACAGAGAGAGAGAGAGAGAGGAGAAAGCAGGCTCCCTGCCGAGCAGAGAGCCTGACATGGGGCTCGATCCCAGGGCCCCTGGATCATGACCTGAGCCGAAGGCAGAGGCTTCAACCCACTGAGCCACCCAGGCGCCCCAAGGCAAATCATTTCTTATCACTCAGTGGTTGGTATCATGGAAGCTCTAGGTAGGGGGATGGTATTTTTATTTTTTTAAGATTTTATTATTTATTTGAGGGAATGGTATTTTTTACAGCATTTGAGGAACAGTATTTGGGGGCAATGTCTGGGGTGCTGCTTAGGCCTTTCACAAGATTGCTTTTTATTATTCCCTTAAAGGTCTCTTAAAGTAGAAAGTCATAGATCTCCTTTAGGGAAGACATTCAGTGTTTGTGAATGTAGAGCTACCATTCGTATTTGGACAAGAACTGAAAACCTTTGGACTAGTGTTGTTGAAATATTAGACATATTACAAATTAAATGTGGAGGTGGTTGAGTTGCTGCTTCTATAGTTTAGTGACCTAGAATTTTAAACTATGATCCATGAGGTGTTTTCCACCTTTTTTTAAAAGACGTCATTTGTTTATTTGTTTGATTATTTATTTATTTATTTATTTATCTGAGAGAGAGTGAGAGAGCACATGAGTTGGGGGAAAGGCAGAGGGAGAGGGAGAAGCAGACTTCCTGCTGAGCAGGGAGCCTGAAGAGGGGCTGGAAGACAGACACTTAACCCACTGAGCCATCCAGGTGCCCCGAAGTATCTTCCACTTTCTAATTTACGAGTCTACATGTCCCTTAATTCTTACTTGGGCTGTTGGGAGTACTGTGAGGGCACAGGCCACATTTAGACATCATTTAAGAGCCCTGGAGATCTCACACTCAACTTCCAATGGAGAACAAGGGCTGCGACCTCTGGGAAACAGTAGGCTCCCCCTTGAACTAGAAATCCTTGAAGGGCTCCATTAGGTTTCAGTGTGTGTCTTCTCTCCTGGAACTAGTAAAACTGTGTCGTATGTGACAGTATATGAAGTGTATCTTACATCTTTTTCTAGAACTACACCTGAACGCACTAGTGCTCTCTGATGCTGAAGAGTGAAAGGCGATTAGCCGCTCAGTCCTTCTTGAAGTTCAGAGTGACTGGGCTTCCCCTTTCTGTGCTGTTTAATGTGTTTTTTAAAGATTTTATTTATTTATTTGTTAGAGAGAGAGAGAGAGAGAGAGAGGGTGACAGAGAGCATGAGAGGGGAGAAGGTCAGAGGGAGAAGCAGACTTCCCGTGGAGTTGGGAGTCCAATGCGGGACCAAATCCAAGACTACAGGATCATGACCTGAGCCAAAGGCAGTTGCTTAACTGATGGAGCCACCCAGGCACCCCTATGCTCTTTAATTTTTCTATTTTATTTTATTTTATTTTATTTTATTTTATTTTATTTTATTTTTAGTCAGGCTTCAACTGGAGATAAGTAGGGAGAAATTTTCAAATACATAAGTAAAGTAACTATCATTATATGATTATGACACTGGACTAAAAATTTATTACTAAAGAAAATCTATTCTTCAGTCTAAAATGATTGGAGGAGTTTTAGTCTAGAAGCAGTGGTAGGGGAAATAAAGTTTTCTTCTGGGGATAATAAAAAAAATGTCTTTCACAGTTGAAGCTGTTGAACACAGGACACAATAATAACCCTACCTTGGCTCTAGCTAAAGGCTGGTGTAGAACAATAAAGGGAGTTTACCCTAACTGGAAAGGGAAGTGGGGAACATTCTGCGGAGGACCTAGGATGGTGGGGCAGGAGGTTTGAAGGCTCTTGTGAGGTATTCAGGGATAATGGTGTATATTTAAGCAAGGAAGTAATGAAATTAATGCAGTATTTTAAGATCAACTCAAGAAGATATTTAACAACTATCTGGAACTGAATGTATCCCAAACAGTTTTTATATGTCATCTAATTTATTATCACTATACGGAAATATTAGTCCCATTTTATAAATGAAGAAATTTAACTTTGATTGATGAACAAACTTGCCCAACATCACACACCTTAACAGGTGGAACAGTTGGGTTTTGACCGCACTTACCTAATTCCAAAGAACTTGCTCTTTCATGCATCCAGCATGTATCTAGAAATGAGCTGGTTAATTAAGCCAGAGTAGATTCAGGGGAGACAGCACAGCCACGACAAACGTGAGAGATATTGGGAAGTCAGATTCAAAGAGACTTTAGTCTTTTTTTTTTTTTTAAAGATTTTATTTATTTATTTGATAGAGAGAGATCACAAGTAGATGGAGAGGCAGGCAGAGAGAGAGACATGGAAGCAGGCTCCCTGCTGAGCAGAGAGCCCGATGCGGGACTCGATCCCAAGACCCTGGGATCATGACCTGAGCCGAAGGCAGCGGCTTAACCCACTGAGCCACCCAGGCGCCCATAAAGAGACTTTAGTCTTAACAAGTGATGTGGAAGGTGACCTAGAAAGAAAGAGTGAAAACTACGAAGCTTCTTTCCTAGGATTCTGGAAGAATGTCATTACTAGCAAAGCTCTGAGTAGCACTTCGATTGAGGGGAGAGATCTTCCCTAAAGTCTCCTCCAGTCTTCAAATCCCGCTTCTCTGTGTGAGTCTGGATTTATACAGACTGATTTCCTACAGGGGTATGCTCAGTTTGAAGAGGCAAGTACTTAGCTGTCATACTCTGGGAACGAAGCTGGGAGACAAGTTAATTCACTATGTTTGGTGTGGCTAGATGGTGCCGTGGGGCAGACTAGCACTAGATCCAAGATCCAGTGAACAGGAGAAGTCCCAGTGAAGACTCTCAAGGCACAGGGCATGCTCGTAAAGAATGAGTGCTCTGATGAAGAAATGGGATGCGCACAGACTTTCATATGTGACACCGCAGTCCCCTCAGTCATGCTTATTATCTAACATTTTCTCCTCTGCCTCCCAATTCCTGACACTGGTGCCTGCCTACTGCTATTTCATGGCTCTCCGTTCCATCATTCCACCCAAACATGTCTGTCTTCACCAGATTCTCAAGCTATAGTGCCCCCTCCTTCCATCAACAGTGGTGTAGAGAAAGCCCTGCTTTGACCTATACATCATATTGAAAATATGATGACCTTTGCTATTACCTTTATGTTCCTAAGATATTTGAATTTTAATTGGCCAGTGAGGTAATGACCCTTTCAAGCTATAGCTCTAGTCTAATGAAGTAAGCACACCAACTGGAATGCTATGATTCGGGGTGCCCCCCAGAAGAATCTGAAACCGGTTCTCAACCAACCTCTCCCCAACTAGGGAATGTTGCCTATAGTTTTAGGTCAACTAAGAGCTGGCTTTGCCCAACACCGCAATACAGCCTAAACTAGAGTGTGGCTACTTTCAAGGTTACTTTCTTATATAACTCTATAATTGTCACCCATTTTTTTTCTCTTCCCCCCCCAATCTTAAGAAAAATAGAGAAATTTGAGACAAGATTCAAGAGGGAATTTATAAATAATTATTGACTTCACTTTAATTTACAGCTCATGGGCAAGCAGCTTAGAAGGGATAAAGAATCTTTTGGCTGCAAAACTGAGGCAAGAAGAGAAAACAAATGGAAACTGAAAGCAGTACCTCAAGTGTTTGGAGGAAGCACAGATCTCTCTCGCTGCTCACTCTGATGTTGCCCACCCTTCTGGCTGATGTACTCCCGCCAAGCGCTGCTTTGAAGGTGGCTGACCCATGGCAGAGGGAATCATGTGACCAAGTTAGTCTCTTCAGGGTATATTCAAATTACATAGAACTGGTCTGAATTGTAGAGGCAAGAAAATGAAAATATTATATTAAAACTTGTAAATTTTTTTTGTACATTGTTCTGCTTTTTTCTCATGACCTATTCAAAATGGATTTCCACTGTATTCCAATTGTAGCTAGTACCCTAGACACTTGCTCTTCATTTTTAGTCAGAAGTCTTCCATTAGTAAAAGTAAATGGAAATACATAACTTATTTATCTCTTTTCTTCAGTTCCTTTATAAAAGTGAACATGTTCACATTTATCTCCACATTGTTACTTCTTTGTCTCCTAATTTTTAACTTGAGTGAGAGAAACAGAGAAAGGAAGAGGGAGAGAATGTGTGTGTGTGTGTGTGTGTGTGTTGACAATTAGGCCTTTTATAAGGGTAACAAATTTTTTCCTAAACATTGGAAAAATCTAGAAACAACAACATACTGAAATTAACATTAATGGAGATCATTATTTATTACTTGAATGCCTGGGTTTTCTTAAGGAGTGGTATATCAAACTAACTATATGAATTAAATTTAGGAACTTCGAAGTTAAGACCTTTCCATTAGAAAACATTCATGAAGACAATAGGAAATGGAAATAATCCCTATCCACTAGTTTACTAGGCTTCAAAGGAAAATCACAAATTGTACATGAAAAAATAGGAGGACGAGAAGTATGGTAAGTGGGGGACTCAGCATTTTGAGGCAGCTTCCAATTTTGGTTAGGAACTTGGCATTATATTCTTTTTTCTTTCTGAACATGCTAAAAAAAACCAAACAACAACAACAACAACAACAAAAACCCATGGCACTAATTCATACCAGGAGAAAATGGTTGTCTCTTTAAAGCTTTTCTTCTGTAAGGTATATTTGCTTCATAACAGAGTTCACTCTTTGAAGCCATGTGGATAAAACTTCCACAGAGGGATTTTCAAGCATCAGTCAGCAGCAGATGGAAGAGATCTTTCGGGGAAGTAGCAAGGAGACTTGGAGATGTCACATCCTTGCAGAAAGAGTCCCGGGCCCCTCAGTGTGGCATAGTTAAGAGCTCCTGGACTAGTCAGATGACTCAGGGACCCATTCTGTCCCTTCCTTCTTATCTCCTGGCACTGAATGAATCCTCCAGAAGGAACCCTAACACAAGCCCGGAAACAAGAATGAAATTAGAATTTCATGCCAGCTTTTTTGGAAAGGACCTTGAAACACAATAGAAATTGAGTTGAATTATAAATCAAAAAGAATTTTTTTTAATTGCATATTCTACTCCTTTGGCCTAAAATTTGCTTCCCTTAAATAAGGTGCATTGCCCTCATTCAAGGACCTTATGTTCTAGGGTGTTTCAATCTAATGATCTTTAAAAGAAATAAAAATATTTATATCATCACTAGAAGATCATCTAGATCTGAAGATAAGAAAAGACATTTAATACTTTCTTTAGCAGTTATTTTTTTCAGTACACAAATTTCCATAGGATCCATTTGTAAAAGCACACCTTTGCCATTTGACTATGGGCTCTCCTTGACAAAGAAGGGGCTCAGGAAAATATATATACTTGATTTCAGTAGAAGGGAACTCTGGCTCCAGACATACTCAAATGTGTACCTTTTGATCTTCTGATGGTATAAATACATACAGGGCACCTGGGAGCTAATTAACCTAAAATCTGGTTATGCTTTTCATCAGCAGATGGGCCTTCAGTTTAACTTCACCAGAGGAAAAAAAAAATATGGTGATATCTCAATTATCAAATCACCTAAGAAGTAAATTGCTTTGAGTATACACCTATCCCTTATTTAATGACTTCTCTTTTCTGAAAAGACCTGTCACTAAGTAAAAAGCTGTTAAATGAAAAAAAAATCTATTAATTCTAATAAGAAGACTTATGAAGAATTTCATCCCAAACCACAAAAACAAATAAAAACATCATTGAAGAATAAAAAGAATTTTCTATCAGAAGGAAATAATCACTTAGCAAACAAGAAAACACCTTGTGTATGGTGTTTTATACACCTCCTGTATAAGAAATGGTATTTCTTAATACCATATTTATACCAAATATACCTTATTTGGGTAGAAAAGTCATTGTACTTAAAAAAAAAAAAAGAGAGAGAGAAAGAAAAAAGAATGTTTGATGTAAAAAGTTTGCTAGGGGCTTTTGAGAAAGTTCTTCCTCATTCTTCTTGATGAAGTTTTAGAATATAAGTGAGGTTCAGTGGGGTGGAGTCCAGAGCCCATGACCAAGAAAGAATTCTTGAGACATCTTCGGTGCAAAATGGTGGTTTATTAAAGTATGGGGACAGGACCCATGGGCAGAAAGAGCTGCTGCCTCGGGATTGTGAGGAGTGGCCTATTATATACTTGCAAGTTCGGAGGGGGCCAGGGACGGTGTAAGTCTCTAAGGAATTTTGGAAGCAAGATTCCCAGCGTCTTGAGGAGCTAGCTGTTTTGGGGGAAAGGTCAGTTATTATCGCCTAATAAAACCTTAATGATAAGAACCTTCAGATATATATTGGTAGGCCATATGCTTGGGGATGATTGCCAGCATGTATCTTGGAGGGTTTAGAGATAAAGGAAGTTTCCAAAGGAATTTTTATATGTTAAAGTAGACTTACAGAATTCTGGGAAGTTGAGGGGCGGTTGGGTTGGGGTGGGGTGGGGCGGTCAGGCTAGGATCGTCTTTTGCCCTTAGCAAAGTATTAAGGTGGACACAGTTGAGTCCCTAGAAGAATGTCACTCTGCTTGTTTCAAGGACTTGTCAGTGGCTCTAGGTAGTAAGGAAATTTAATAACTTTTCTTCTGTCTTTGTTTCCCACATCATTCTGGGTGGGCTTTTGGAAGTGACCTTTTCTTTCTCTTCTTATGGGCATTACTGATCATGGCCATGAGACCTAGAACCACGGTAGGCATTTCAGAGACCAGTGTGAGGATGAAGCTCATCTGGGAGGAAGACAAGACAGAAGCTCCTGGAGGGATTAAGAGCCACTGGATTAAGACAATTTTGTATCAGATTACTTAGGGTTGAAGGCATTCAAATTCATATAAGTAACATTCCAGGCAAGGGCACTGGTAGAGGAATCATATTGGGGGCAAATTTGAAGAACAAACAGTCCCAGAGGAACACAGATCCTAGCAAAAATTGATGCTCATTGCACTGTGTCCTGTACATCCAGACTGCATGGGGAGACTAAAGGAGAAAGGGGGCTGCTGGGAGCCAGAGAGAGACTATTTATCTTCCAAATAGCCATGATTGTTGTTTGTGGTTTACCTATTTGGGGGGGAGGGCACATCCTACACTGGGTCAGAGGTTTGACTGTCACTGCTCAGATTCTTCCTAAAGAAAAGAATCATTGATAAATTACAGTGGGATTATGAAAAAAATGTCAGTAATTTGAAAGTCAGAGTAAGTAAAATTGATCCTGGGGTCTTGGGCTTTTAGATAAGCCAATAATAACGTGGTAGATTTTGACTAGAGTTTTAACCTCATTCCATGGATCGGGATTTTGGCAAATGGTGAGCTCAGAAGCACCAAAAGAACTGCTAACTCCAAATATCTCTCCTGACTGAGGCTACCATATTGTGTGAGGTAGACACCAATAGCCAGTTCATAAACAACAATCTCTGTTGAAATGCAGAGTCGTTACTTGAGATAAAACACGAAACACATTGTTCTCCAGCTGAGCACTAGGGCCCTACTACAGATTCAAAGAGGCACGGTAAGATATTTTATGGGCCCAGCACGCTTCCGCTGCGCCACTCTGCTACGGTAAGATATTTTAAAGTTGAGGAAAAATACAGTAACATCTGCTGGACATCGTGTGAACTACTAGTTGAAGGTAATTAACATTTTTAACATTGGCTGTGATCTTCCTTTCAATGAGACTGGTGCAGACCAATTTGATTCCACAATTTGAGAAGTTTGTATAGTGTTCAACAGGTGGTAAGTTTTTAGGACATGAGTGCATGTTAAGGTGCTTGGACCTAAATGCTTAATAAATGATACTGAAGGGTATTTCTTTTGGCCTAAGGATGCTGTGGAAACACTTACTGAGACAATTAAGAATGCCACGAACCAAGATAATATGGGACTCTGCATTCAGCTATTACCGCTTATTAGTCATTTGACAATATTTTAACCACTTACATCAAATAAACACTGCATGGGTTTTTATGAAAAAGAGGGAAGCAGAAAAGCTCCTTTGCATGTGGGTGTGTGGTTTCAAAGAAGGCTCACTTGGAAAGCCATGAAAACTCTGGGTTCTGGAAGAGAGGAGAGAAGCAAAAAAGTAGAATGTAGCTAGTGAACAAAATGGTCATGACCTTTGTGATTTTGTCTAAGACCAGGCTTGCTGCTACTTACTACCCTGACAGACATCAGGTCTGGTGTGATCCGGACCTACATTTCCAAAGCTTGGACTGAACTGGAATGTTTTTAAACAGAGTAAAGCAAATGGACATTTGCTCATTCTATTCTATTCTCTCTTTGGCATTGATTTCCTCAAAATTAGGTATGGCTTTAACAGAAAGCATTCAACTTTAATAGATTTTTATGAAGCAGTCATTCTTCTTTATAAAACAAAGTCCAAAGCACCAAAATAATACCACAGAAAGAAAATATATAACTGATATTCTAGTATCTATTGACCACGAGGAATCTCCTTTTTTCCATGTAAGTGATATCAGAAAACCATGATCAATAACTATCCAATATGCCTTAAGCCTCGCAACTCGCCAAGACCCCCTCTGCATTACCTGTTATGACATAACTCCACTTTACTCAGACTCAGAATACAAATGAATATCACTTTTATGTACCAAATTTTTTACTATAAGCATTCCCTGTGTTCAGGGTTAACACTAGAGTAATTTCTACCCATGGCTTTGCTTAAACTCTACTATTTCATCCAGAATTATTGTACAGTTTAACATTAAACAATAGAACACTTGGGATTTCTTACCAGCTTACTAAGACATTGGCAGAAAGCATTCATAAACTGGGATTTTTTTTTTTTTTTTTTGGATAGGTTGAAAAAATTCTCGTGTGTCAGAAACTTTCCTTTAGATTATTCTCTTTTGAGTTATATCATCATTACTGGTTCATCTGCGCTTTTTCTCTCCGTATCTGTCAAACAACTGAAATGATTTTGTGGAATTTTTTTCTCCATGTTAAATATAGGCTTTTTTTTTTTTTTTAAATCATTGCAATTGAGCATGTCATTTATCCTTCTGCCCATTTTTCTTATATTAAAAGGTCTCCTGCTGGAATTTAATTTCAAGTTAAATCTTTACCCCACCCTCAGGCTGTGAGACTGAATTAAATAAATCCCACTAAAAGTAATAAACCACTCTTAGCTGTGGTCTTGTGATATCAGTTGTCAGCCTGTCAGAGCGAATCTGAGTGTTAAATTCACTGCCTCTGCTAGTGAGGAAAGAATCAGAACACCAAAAAGCCCAGGATAGCAGAACTGCTGCAATCATTCCAGTTTTATCTCAGCAGCAGTACTTAGGCATGCAAGAAAATAACTTTGAAGATGATTTTCTTGACGACACTCTTTTAAAATTCATATTGATGGTAAAACATAAAGACTCCGCTATGGTTATTATACTTTATTTAGTGTGTTGCCAGCCTGCGAGATCTATCAACACAAAGGTAGATTTCTTGTTGGGAGGGAGGGGCAAAATAGGAATATCATCCTGATGGAGACTGATGAATGTTAGATGTGAAGTTAAGTTAGTCAGGATTTGTGCTTAAATGTCTGATTGAAAGGTAGACAGTTTAAGAGAAGGAAAGAAAAATACTACGTTATCCATTTATTGTGAAAATTTACAAGGAGGTTAATCCACAGAACATAGATAATCTCTCAGGCTTCCAAATTAAAATGCTCTGTAGAGGGGGACATGATAACCTCCCTCAATGAGCTCCCTTCAATACTGTGTCTGTGATGCAGGGACACTGGGAACAATCCCAGGACCAGGCTGGATTTATGGGTGTGACTAATAAAAGGTGACAGCTGGCTTCAAATCTGTTGGCTTGTCATTCAGTGGACCAATTTACAAAATACTTGTTTACCCTTAGAGCACTGAGGTTGTTCGAAAAGAAAGGTCTTTTTTTTTTTTTTCAACATTAGTTTTTCCATATTAAATTCTGAAGAGTTAAAGTTTTAAAAAGAGCCAAAAATCAATATTGTTAGTGATCTTGTGTTTCTAAAGAACAGGACAACAGCTCAGATCAACTTCCTCTTCTCCATGGGTAAGCACAATATTGCCTTCTGTAGAAACAGAGCTGCACGAATTCCCGGGGGTAGGAGAGATGAACACAGACGATTCTCTGAACAAAATTGCAGTAGAGAATTCTGGCGTGTCGAAGATGACAGACATCTCCCGATAATTATTATAGTTGCAACCCTTACCTTTCTACAGACGTAATATCTTTATCCAGTCACGTGTTGGGCATATGGTTTACAATGACGCCTAGTAATTCCTCAAGCCCCTCCTCTCAGCCTTTTAAAAACTTCTTACTGCCTGATTTGGAAGTGGAAATGGCTTTAGGGAAACCACGTCCTAGGAAATAGCCTTTTCCCTTATTTTGGAAGTAATACGGGCAGTAAATATTGTATTTAATTTCCTACACCTGAAAACATAGTACAGAGCCATATCCTTTCTTATCCGTAGGAAGAGATTATTTGAAAAATACAAATGTGAGGAAAATATTTTTCAAGTTCTTATAGGAGACAGACAAACAATATATCACACTGATGATCTCTACTATACTGGACTATTTAGATGGTGGAAAACACTTTCACATCTGCAGGTCGGTTGTTTAGCAGTGTTAATTCAAATAAAAGCCAGTCGATTTTGTACTCCAAGGCCGGGTCTTAATTTTAAATCATTAGATTATATATTTGTTAATTTTTTTTTGTATTTATAAACCTGTGCTAATTTATTTTCCCTTGAATTTTATTTGCTTATTTAGTAAGTTATCTGAAAAAAGGGAAGACCTAGAACTAGAGAGATCTGTTTTGAAGTCCACACATTCTACCTACCAGTGGTTTAACCTCAGGTCAACCCTACCATTCTGAGCCTCAGTTTACTCATTTGCACAATGGGTTCACACTGTTTTCCTTAAGGGATTATTGTAGGGATGAAGATTAACACATGAAGCATCTGGTGCAGGGCCTTGCATGTGTCAGACCCTCTCTTCGGACTCTGATTTACAATAGGTAAATGACTGATGGTGTGAATAAAAAAAGATTTCTTACTGAAATGTGTACTTGAGATCATGAAACTTGATTTTGGTCTTAACAGATTTTCACAAGACATATCAGTTTCTCAGTTAAAGAGTGAGTACACCACATGCAATTTTTTTCACTTATTTACTCAACAATGATGTACCATTAGCCCAATCTGGGCTTAGGATCTCGGCAAGGCCTAGGGCCCAAATAGTGAGCAAAATTACCACCAAGCTGTTAACAGAACAGTGGGGGAAGGCAGATGATAAACCTGAAAAATCACAGCAGTGATAACATACGGCAGCACAAGGGGCTATGTGAACCATCAACAAACATCAACTGTAGCCCACAGGAAAGTTCCATCAAACCTTCTGCTCCTACCCCATTCCATACTTGCAGTCACTTTCTATTTTTATACCTGGGTCACAATTTATTTAAGATCTCAATATTCACCTAGAGGGAATATATGGAGAAATGAACACTTTCTAATGTTTTTGTGAGCCATTTGCTAATTTAACAATGGTAGATTTTACACCGAGCGCCAGATCAAGTAAGGCTATACAGTATAGCAGCAGTGGAGTCTAGCTGTCCAGAGATAAGCTAAACAGGCAGAATGCTAAGCCATAAAAAATGCAAAACATCCTTGTGGCCAGTATCTCACCAAGACATGTACAACTGCTCAGTATTCTGAGATTTTTTCCCCCTATGAACTTGGAGATTTCCTAAGTACTTATTGTAAAGTGAAATCCTATTAGAAAATATCAGTGAACAACATTGGAAGCCACCACTGAAGGAGTAGACTCTTACAGTAAGAACCAAAATAAAGGCGATAATGATAATAAAAACTGAAAAAAACATCTAATTTTATTGAACACTTACTATGTGCTGGTCATTGTTCTAGCAGCTTATATCAACTCATTGGAAAGCAGCAAGCACATTAACAAAAGATTACAGTCGTTGGTCACAAACTTCATCTCTGTGACAGGAAAGGTAAATTTTGCCCAATATCACCAAAATTAGAAGAGTAGACCCTTTGGAAACTAAAGGATAATCGGACTCTCCAGGCAAATATTCTTACAATGAAGGGGAGAAGACGGAGGGTGAGACAGCTAACAATTCCATGCTCATCCACCTAAGCCTCTAGGGCACAATGAATGTCTTTATTTCATAAACTTAAAAACATCCCTTTCCTCATTTATGTTGCTGTTCATTTAATTCAGTATGACCAAAAGGGATATGACTGGCAATTTCTGACTTCCCCAAATCTCTTTGATTTTATTTATTTCATAGAGAAACATAGATTTGATTTAGCATTTTAAAATCTGTTGCCACTTTTCTGGGATCCAGGCACACAGTACATTTAGAGGCTGATGTATTGTTAATTTATAAACTGGATGAGATGCTTCCTCTTGGATAATGACAGGCATGTGGAGTGTTTCTTTATATATTTCTGTGTCTAGTCTAGTGCCGTGCACATCACTGATGTCTAACAGACATTCATTGACTGCTTTGACATGTGATTACAATATAAAGATTTTACTCCAGTTAATGCTAAGGAGATGCCACATTCCTATTTCCTTTTCTACAAATACTGATGTCTTCTGAAGATGAGAAGGTCTTTGCCTTTAAAAAAATTCTTTTTCTTCATATCAAATTGTGTGTTAGAATTTTTTCTTTAATGTTTTGATGGCTCTGGGTACATATTTCAGTAATTCTAAATCAAATAATCATGGAGTATGAGAGCTGGAAGAAACTGTCTGTAGCATTGTGTCCGGGGATTACAAACCCGAATGCCTCCAAGGGTCAGGCAGGTAACATAAACATGTGAATCTGACCAGGCTTAAGATCACTAGGAGGAGGAAAGCAAGGCCTGCAGCAAACTAGAGACTGTGTACCTTGTCAAATTCGAATGCAATTCTGACCACAGAAAACAGAGCTGAGGGTTATGTTTGATCCACCAGTAACCGGTGGTAAACACTGAAGTTAATCCTTTAATTGTAACGATTATGGCATTTAATCTTTCCTGTGTCACTTTTTCAGGGTGTTCAATGCCATCATGTGGCTTAGGGTCAGAAGGAGCCTACATAGCCCAACAAACTTAAATTACATGGCTGGCATATCTAGACTTGGTGAATTATTATCTAAGTAAATATGCAGGGGCAGGGGAGAGAGCCTTTAAATTACTTCCACTTGTGCTTTTTAGGTTTTTGAATTAAAGATGTAAAAATACTCTGGTGAATTTCTTTGTGTGTCTTTTACTGGCTTTGAAGCCAGATAAATGAAGGCCCACCTTTTATGAGCTATGTCACCTTGGACAACCTGCTAAATTCACTGAGCTTTCCTTTCCTTAACAGCACATCCAGTTTATTTACCATAAAGTTGGTTTTAGGATTAAATAAGAAAATTTCTGTAAAGGGCCAAGCACAAGGCCTGTTCAGATTTGATGATAAGACAGTGTGTTTCCTCCCTTCTTTGCCTTTCTTTTTCCCTGGATGTGGGCCTATAACTTCTTTTAACCAGCTGGCAATAAATTGAGCTGCATTCTATGCTCTCACTCCAGCTGAGATCATCAACAGTGTTGTGGTTTTGTTTGTGATACATTGTTAGATGAGTCTTTTATATATAAAATGAATGTAAACATTTTCTTTAAGAAACTTCCTTGGAGATGTACACCCTCTGGTTAAATGACAATTTGTATTCTTCAGAGCATATTATTATTATTATTATTATTATTATTATTATTTTGGTTAATGTATCTTTCCTCTTTGTATGTTTTCTTTGAAGAAGAATAAGAGGTTACAGAAGGCCTCCAAATGTTATGGGGTCCTTAAATGTTCGCTGTAGGTAATCTGGGTCTCTAAAATTAGTGCTGGTAATTGGACAGGGTAAGAAGCTGCTCTGTTATCATTTGAACATGTTATCAGAATGGCTACAACTTAGAGTCTCGACTGGATTCTCTGGAAAAGAAGCTCAACCAGACGTTCTGTTTCAAGACGCCGTAACTTTTTAGAATTAAAAAAAAATTAATGAATTTGGTTATTGGTTCTGTGCTATGCCACCTCTAACACATACAAAAAGTGAAAATAGGCAACAGGCCTGCTAGAGGATTAATTAATTTAAAGCAGCACTTTGGGTGGGTAGTATCAGTTAGAAGATTCCCCTTTTTGACTTACCGAGTAGGTTTTCTTTAGACATGGATTAATAGGAATATGTTCTTTCAGTAAGCAAGAGGAACCCAAATGTGTTTTCCCTACAAAATTCTACTTCACTGAGAAATCATCAGAGCAGCATTTGTTAAGTATCTGGTGTATTTCTCATTGCTCTGCGACTAATAGATCATGTATTTTAAAAAGTTAAAAAAGGTAACAACTAAGGACACATTGGCTTATCCTGCTGATCCTAATGGTATTCAGGCTACTTCTCTACAATTTTTGGCTGCTATGTCTGTAGGCAGTCCGTTTTCTTCGTTAAGTCCTGGCTACATATTGATCCGTGTGTGTGCGTGCGTGCGTGTGTGTGTGTGTGTGTGTGTGTGTTTTGATAGCTGTTCAGTTTAAGAGCACAAATAAACTTTAAAATATCTCTTTATCCTTGGTGAACACTAATTGCTCTTAATTTTGTTTTATTTTTCTGGTTATTTGAAACTGTCTTTTTAAAATGTCATCTTGGGTGCCTGGGTGGCTCAGTCGGTAAGCATCTGCCTTTGGCTCAGGTCACGGTCCCAGGATCCTGGGATCGAGTCCCACATCGGGCTCCCTGCTCAGCAGGAAGTCTGCTTTCCCTCTACTCTTGCTTGCTCTCTTTCTCTCTCTCTCTCAGATAAATAAAATCTTAAAAAAAAGTTTAAAATGTCATCTTGTATCATTCCTAAATCACTCAGTCACTTTACATCACTCCTGTGATTTGTGGTTGTTACTGTGTGTGTCTTTTGAACAGTTTCAGTCGGGGATTTTTTTGTTTGGTTGTGTCAATTGCCTTGCCGCTTGTCATAATTCTTGATAGTTTTTCGACTGACATGAGGAATGGGCCTCTCGACATCTGCCCCTCTTCTCCTCCACATGCTCTGGGTCCTTGCCATCTCCAAAACCATATCACTACATCATCTCTACAGCATCACTACATCATCTCACCCTCAGCCGGTTGGCGCTGGGGGTACGGCAGGGTTGACAGGTGTGCAGTTATTATTTGCACGTGTCATCAGAATGGCTACAAACTTGAGCCCCAACTGGATTCTTCGGAAGAGAAGCCCAACCAAGTGCTCTCTTTCAAGACGCCATCATTCTGCCTCTCATTCTCATCACTGCTCTCATCCATCCAGCTCACTCCTCCAGTTTTCCATCACCCCAAATTCTGCCACTCCGCCCTCTTTGATTCCACCACCTTCTCACTGCGTCTCATCTCCTCGCCCGCCCCCCTTTCCTTGTGCATAAGATGATACGCCGTGGACCATCATGCTCTTTCCCCTGCATATACTCATTCTCAATCACATTTCCCCTCTCTTTCTTCATCAGTCATCACCTTCCTAGCTAAAACCCAACACAGGTTCATCCAACCCTGGGGGTTGGATGAACCTGTGTTGCTCATAGGTTATGCTGTGTGGCTCATAGCTTATGCTTCCAACTGTGTGTGGCTCATAGGTTATGCTTCTAACTCCTGATTTCAGGTCAGATCATGATCTCAGGGTCATGAGATCTAGCCCCAAGTTGGGCTCTGTGCGTGCTGCGTGCGGAGTCTGCTTGAGATTCTCCCTCTCCCTCTGTGCTCCCCCTGCTCACACACATGTGGTGCGTGCTCTCTCTCTCTCTCTCTCTCTCTCTCGCTCTCTTTGTTTCTAAATAAATACATAAATAAAATCTTCAAAAAAAAAATCCAACTCCGATTGTCCAGATACTCTGCCTGTGTAGCTGGGCACAGCTGGGAAAAACACCACACCTTATGCGTACTAGTTTCACATTAAATTCATGATTTAAACCACAAGTGAGCCTTAGATAGCTCAGAAAGCCAACCCTCCTTCCCTCACTAACTCATTTCCCCCTCTTTTAGATGACTACTTCATTTCTTTCCTCTTCTCAAACTGGCTGCCAGTCTCCGCTCTCATCACACTCAGCTGATGGCCTTGCTTCCTGTTCCAGTCACAAAAGAACTTCCACAGGACATCACTGCCAGTTCACAGCTTTCAAAGGAGTTAAAACTCTATTCTCAGAACATTCCAAAATCATTAAATCCAGTCAAAGAAAGCATTTACATCTTTGTTTGATGTTTTCAGGGTTCAAAAGTAATACGCACTTGTCATTACCAAGAAATTGAATGCCTGAGACTTTACTGGCTTTAGCACTGAAAATTCTACGTCCCCAGAAACCTCTTGTTCTTATTAAGAAAACTGGAATAGCTTGTCTATCTTACCAGAGGATAAAACACCATACAGGGAGACACAGCAAAAATGAAAAATGAGTAATTTTACCTGACTGCCTTCCCCTTTTTCCATAGCACTATGCTTATACCAATATACGTAAGCGTACGTGCAACAAATACAGGTATGTTGTCTTTTGCTTTTACTGAAATTGCATACATTTCTCTGCAACTGTCTCCTTTTTTACTGATTATAAAAAAGGGAAATAAATTTCCCTTTAAAGAGTATTGAGAAAAACAAAACTGAATGTTGTATTTCAACATAACTGGATCCAACCAGCTGAAGCTGATGAATAATCATGAACTTGAAGTGATTCCAGGACACTAGAATCTTAGTGGACCTAACCACTCTTTCCAGACCAAGGAACAATGGGAAGTATTTAAGCAAATATGTATGGTTCCAGGGACTCACTTAGTATTATCTAGAGTTTAGTTTTCAATCCTAACTGGTATAACCACATTAACTCCACCTTTGTAACACTTAGAAAGTCTGACTTTCTCTTTCAGAGAACCACTCAGTAAATTTTAATAAAATTTACTCAGTAAAACTTCCCTATGGAGTGCTCCATTGACTAGGTGAGTTTGCCTTTTTTCTTTCTTTCTTTTTTTTTTTTTAAGTTTTGGTAGTCTTTGTTTTAAAACTTAATATAACAGTATATAATGGCTATATATAAATACACACACGTACAAGCATGTATATTATTTTATATACAGATGTCATACTTAATTTTGTTATTATTGTTTTAGTGAAGTCTCTTTTTTCCTTATCTCTTGCCTCTCCCCAATAGGTTGTGACTAAATTTCCTGTGTTAACCTGTGACATAATATTTTCTGATTTTCACCATGCTTATAATATACATATAAAATCGTGTATGATAAATATTGACTTTTGGTCTCATTTGCTTAACAAAAAAATGGTATCATTAAATTTAGGGTAGGAAGCCTCTACAAATGGCTAAAAATGAACCCTCTTCCTGGTAATCACACCCTTGGCTAATCTCTTCCCCTCGAATGTGGGCTACAACAGACACTTTGCTTCTCATGAATACAGCAAATGTGATGGCAGATCAATTCCAAGATCAGGTCATCAAAGGCTGACTTCTAATGGGACTTCCCTTCGCTTGCTCATTTAGAAGAAGCCATGTGCCATATGTTTTAAGCTGCCTATTGAAGAGGTTCAAGTGGCAAGGGATTGAGGGTCACCTTGGGTAACAGGGGGGAATTGAGGTTCTCAGTCCAATATAGCCTGCAAGGAATTGAATTTTGCCAATAACTACTGAGTGGACTTAGAAGCAGATTCTGCCCCCATTGAACTTATAGATAACTGCAACCCTAACTTATACGTTGATACAGCCTGGTGAGAGACATGCCTGGGTCTCTGCATGAAGAGAAAAGTCCAAGATAATACTTGCTGTGCTTAAAATCACTAGGTTTTGAGGTAATTTGCTATGAAGCAATAGGTTATTTATTTATTTTTAAAGAGTTTTTTTTTTAAAGATTTTTATTTATGTATGTATTTGACAGAGATCACAAGTAGGCAGAGAGAGAGGAAGAAGTAGGCTCCCCACTGAGCAGGGAGCCCAATGTGGGGCTCAATCCCAGGACCCTGGGATCATGACCTGAGCCGAAGGCAGAGGCTTAACCAATGAGCCACCCAGGCGCCCCTATTTTTAAAGATTTTATTTATTTATTTCAGAGAGAGAGTGAGAGTGCACACACAAGGTGGGGGGCAGAGGGAGAGAGAAAAGCAGACTCCCTGCTGAGCAGAGAGCCCAACCCAGGGCTCAATCCTAGGACTCTCAGCTCATGATTCATCTAAAGGCAAATGCTTAACTGACTGAGCCAGCCAGGTGCCCCACAATAGATTATTTAACATATTTCTTTAAACATTACTTTTCTCATTTAACCAAACGCTATGAAATCTGTTCAGATTAATTGATGTAAGTTTGATTAATTCTTTGTAATGGCAGCAAAGTATTACCTGGTGGGGATCTGTCAAGTTTATTCAAATATTTCTTTATGAATAGCCATTAATTTGCCACTATATTTCTGACAGTATAAAAGTTTTAAACTTGATGAATGTTTTGAAAATCTTATTATAGGTTTATTATCTTATTTTTGATATTTCAGATATTCATTTAGAAACTGGGAAACACACAGCAAGAAAAAATACTAAGGGAGTCACTTTTTTATACTGCTTAAGGAAATCTAAATCAGACTTTGATAAAATAATTTTGCAATAAAATGCCACTGTCAGAATTATACTTTGTTTTTTGTTTGTTTGGAGAAAGCATTTGATACAGAAAGGAACACTTTTAAGTCTATTAGCTATATGGATTCTCTTCAAATTCCCTTCAGGAGTATAAACTTAATAAAATTATTATTATTATTATTATTATTTTAAATTTAAATTTGAGTTAGTTAACATATAGCATAGTATTGGTTTCAGGAGTAAAATTCAGTGATTCATCACTTACATATAACTTTAATAAAATTATTTAATCTTAGGATGGAATGAATGTTAAAAATTACCTAGTGTAATCGCATTTCATATCTTAACTCCCATTAAATCCTTGCCATTGAAAGACATTTTAAAGAGTAATTTCTAATTGTATAAATAATATATGTATTTTTGTGTAAAAAAATATGTTATGAATAATACTGAAGTTTCTCTCCTGCCACCCTGAGGTATCCAGGGATTTGTATATTGATATGTGGTATTGTGTATTCTTTTGTATACTTTTGAAGACCTTTAATTCATATAGATAATGTGTATTGTTATTTGCTGAAACTATAAATTATATCATATTGTATATCTTTCTGCAAAATGCTTTATTTTTTTAAAGATTTTATTTATTTATTTGACAGAGAGAGAAAGAGATCACAGGTAGGCAGAGAGGCAGGCAGAGAGGAAGGCAGAGAGAGAGGGGGAAGCAGGCTCCCCGCTAAGCAGAGAACCCGATGTGGGGCTCCATCCTAGGACCCCGGGATCATGACCTGAGCCGAAGGCAGAGGCTTGACCCACTGAGCCACCCAGGCACCCTATAAAACCTTTTATTAAGTGGCATTTGAAAATGCAATTTTAATATTGCCTTTTCCAGTGCTTTATGACTGATAATTAAACTTAAATAATGAAGAAAGGTGTTTCTTTCCTTCTTTGTTATTTTCATATTTATACTAAGTTATTTATTTTTGTTCCTTTATTATATGGAATCAATATTGTTTTTACTTTCCAACAATGCACTGGCTTCCATTTGAACAAAATGATGTTAGTAGCTAAGCTGGCAAACAAAATTCTTTCCATTTAAAATATCTCTAAGTACATTTCACCCAAGAAAACATTTTGAAACCATGTGAAGCTGAAATCTTGCCTGCAAACAATTCTGACAATCATTTTTCTAGTTTAAGGGCTAGATATGTTTTTAACACTCAATGTCCTAATGCCTTTAAAACAAAATTTTTCAGGCTCAAAAGCAGAAGCACATTTTAAAAATGCCTGTTAGTAAACATTTCAGCCAAAATACACATTTGGGCTGCTAAATTCCCTTGGTGAACCAACTGTTTTGCTTCACAAATGGTTTTTAGGTTTGTCTTGATTCAACTCTATTCCTTCTTAAACATTACTGTGAGGATTTCATGAATTAAAAGCCCTTCTTTCTTAGAATATCTGCACAATTTAGATTCAGTTGGGAAGATATTTACAGAACACCTTCTTGCTGACTACCATGACAGGTGCTAATTCACTGATAAGTACACTACATGATCCTTGCCTGTAAGGAACATGTTCTCTAATGGGAGAGGAAAACAAAATCATGCAATTAATTCAGTATAACATGACAAGTGAGACTCATGAACTAGTTAATAAATCAATTGATGAATTCTTATTTCTAGAAAGCCTTTAATGGATCAGGAATTATCCTAAATATACTAACTATATGTCTGGTCTATCACAATTCTGAAGGGATATGCAAAAGGGCTCAAAAAGAAGGTGCGTGATCTCTGTAGACAGAGGAGATGAGGATACACTTTCCGAAAGACGACACGTGAACCAGGACTTGAAGAAAACAAAACAAGCATTGTACATGCAAAGAAAACCATTATCAGCAAACGTGTGATGTCAAGAAAAGAAGTGTGTTGCAGATATATCTGCAACACATTTAGCAGTGGGCATGGCATGGCAGAGCTGGAAGGTCAGCTGGGAGAAGCAGCAGAGACCAGGTCATGAAGGAACCTGCAGCTTATTCTAGGACACTAAAAAGTCAAGAGCTCACATTACATCTTACCGTATATATACACCAATATTTCTGCTGAAGCTCAGCATCATACAAACTCACTAATAATAAATTTAGGCTTTCTCCTGTGGTATTAACTCTTACTAAAGAAAATCCGATAAATTTTCAATGGACTGGAAAAGGGATGTTTAGCAAATTGTACCTAGTAATATATTGGTGTTTAGGTATAATATGACTCGCTGTGACAAAAAGTTCAGACTGAAGTGTATTAAGATCACACTCAACAGCCTGGTTTCCCTTATAACATGATATTGTCGCAGGACCTTACGTTCCATTTTAATAATGTGAGAGTTTTCCAGATGCGTTTTGTTTAGTTTGACAGGCAAGGAATTTGTCTAACAGTGAGTGGTATGTTTGATAAGTTTATGATTCTAAAATGGTTAAAGTGATACTTTCAAAAATTTCTACAGAGTTATCAAAATTTAAAGACATTATAAGGTGAGTTTTGGCGTTATCAATGTGATAGGAACACACCATATTTTAGTCAGATTTTCACCGTTAAAAAACTGCTTTGGTGAGAGCTGTGAAGTGTGTAGACCTGGTGATTCACAGACCTGTACCCCTGGGGATAGAGTATTATGCCTCCATCAGAAAGGATGAATACCCAACTTTTGTAGCAACATGGACGGGACTGGGAGAGATTATGCTGAGTGAAATAAGTCAAGCAGAGAGAGTCAACTATCATATGGTTTCACTTATTTGTGGAGCATAACAAATAGCATGGAGGACATGGGGACTTAGAGTGGAGAAGGGAGTTGGGGGAAATTGGAAGGGGAGGTGAACCATGAGAGACTATGGACTCTGAAAAACAATCTGAGGGTTTTGAAGGGACGGGGGGTGAGAGGTTGGGGTACCAGGTGGTGGGTATTATAGAGGGCACGGATTGCATGGAGCACGGGGTGTGGTGCAAAAATAATGAATACTGTTATGCTGGAAATAAAAATAAATAAATTAAAAAAAATCAAATTGAAGAAACCATTAAAAAAAAAAAAACTCACAGGAGAAATTTGGAAAAATCATGTAAGCCTCCTGGGTCTTAGTTTCTCTAAAACTGAGGGGATTAGATAAAAATCTTTTAGTCTGTTCCAGTTATAAAATTGTGCAAGTCAAAGTCACCTACTTTGTGGCAAACTTGATCCACTTCTGAATGGCAGAAATATGTAGTAGCTGAATTTACTGGCAGAGTTGTCCATTATCAGATTATATTAGTTTATTAGTTTGGTATTTACTAAGTACCTACAATATTGAAGTGCTATTATAGTTAATGAGAAGATGGTGGCTGTGGTCATGTGTGCTAGAAAACAAATCTTTCTGCCTTTCTGACCTCATGGGTGCTGAGATGCACTGTGCTTTTTGGTCCATTTGTAGTTGGATAGGGCCACATGAGTACTTCTAGCTAAAGAGGTATCAGTGAAACTGACTTATGTCATTTCTGAGCCCTAGCAACTGATGGTTAGAGATCCTCAAATGCTCTTTTTCCTCTACATGAAGATTGCCAATGGTCCAGAAATCAACTGTTCTACCAGTCTGAGTTCTAGAGTGAACCCTCAGTTGAGTTACTATGGGCATACAGAATGAGTGAGAAGTAAACTTTGTTTTAAGCCAGCGAGATTTTGGGCTTGTGTATTATTGAAGGCAAACCTAGCCTATCCTGACTGACAGAATGGGGAAAAAGACTGACAAGGCCCCTGTTCTCATGGTACTTATAATCTAGTGGGCGGTGATAGATAAATAATTTGAAACAAATAAACAGAGTGATTTCAGATAGAGAACGGCTAGGTTGATGGGAGGGAGAATCTGATTTAGGATGGGTGATTACTGAAGGCCTCATGATAGCTATTTGAAATGAAGCAAATTGACAACAAGGAACAGCCATTTGAAGATCTTTGGAAAGAACATTCCAGAACTACAAACAGCAAATATGAAGGTCCTCAGATGGAACAAAGTTAGTATGTTCGAGAAATAGGAAAAGATCAATCTGACTGAAGCTCAGAGATTCTTTGTGAATTATAGCGGATAAGGTTACAAAGATGGACAATGGACTCTCAACCCTGGTGGCACACTAGATTTACTTGGAATAATTCAACAAAATACCAATACCAGGCCGTAGCTCCAGAGATTCTGGAGTGGTAACAGGCATAAGTATTTAAATTAAAAGAAAACAAACAAACAAACAAAATTCCCTAGCTGATTCTAATGTGACCTAGGTAGAGACTCTCGGATGTAGAGTCTTGTAAGTTATGGGTAAGAAGGCTAGAATTTTATGCAAAGTTTTAGAAAATGTTTAGCAGAGAGAGGTGACATGATCTAACTTTTGTTTTATAAAATCAGTCTGACTGAAATGTGGAAGATATATTATAGGATGAACCAGAAAGACCGTTGAGGAGGCTGTACCAGAAATTCTGATGAAAGAGGGTGGTAGCTTGGACCAGGTGTTAGCAGGGGACCAGACTCATGCTTAGAGTTTCTTGGTTTCCACCTGAGTCCTTTATAGTTCAGCTCCATGGTGGAGAGATCTTGTAAACATATAGATTAGGCCCTTTGATTTATCTTATTTTGAGAAATCATCTAATGGCTTCTCTTTGTACTAGAATAGATTATAAACTTCTCACAAAGACCCTGAAGTCTCCTGCCTATCACACTGCCCTTGTCCCAGAGCTCCCCATCTTGACCTTTGTACTCCAGCTGCTGTTATTTCTGCGTGTGTTCTCTAAACATGCTGAGCTTATTTCCAGTTAGGGTACATGTGTTCTTTCTCCCTGGAATGTTCTTTCTCCAGATTTTTGCCTGGCTAGTGGCTTTTCATCCTTCAGGTCTCAGTTCAAAGGTAGCCTCTCAGAGTCATTTCCCAAACTGTCTTCCTTTTCCCTCACTACTCTCTATCGTACATTAGAAAGAAATGGTCTTCATAACACTCATTATTAGTTTTCTTGCTGAATTATTAGCTTATTTATTATTTCTTTCCTTCCCCTATATTGTAACTTCATCAAAGGAAACCAGTCTTCTTTGCTATAGAATTCTTATCATCTAGAATGGTATAAATGCATAATATACGTTAGTTGATAACTGACTAAATAAATCATCTGCTTTACTTTTCAAGTAGGTGATTTCCTGCCAAATTCATCCAAGGACACTTTTTTTCTTTGCACTGTGCAGTTTGTCTTAAATTCTTTAAAAAAATTGATTGCCATGCACACAGTGAAACTGACTTGAATGAAATATTTGGCTCATTGGTCTGCCACCAGAGAAAATATCAGCTGGCTATTAGCTGATGGTAAAAAGCTGAAATCTCCAAGTTCACTTATATTTTTGGTATTAGAATGAGAAGGTGAATTGCAAAATATCATGACTTTTATGGTCTGGATTTTCATTCTTTATATCTGGACCTGCCAGTCCTAGTAAATCCAGTTACTTTTTTTCTCTTTTTTTCATAACATCGTGTTTGCATTACGTCCCTCCCTCATTGTCCTGAAATTTCCACTGGGGAAGGGCAGACTGGAAGTAGACAAGAAGAATCATCTCCTTCCCTGTCTATGCTTACTTAGAATTACATATACTAAAGTTTGGGATTTTAGCTCTGGGCTAGGTTTGCTTATGCAGTCCTCTTTGGGCTGCAATCAAATTGTACAATTTTTCCACTGACAAGATTAATCTCTCAAGAAGCAAGTTATGGTGCTCTGATGTTTATCATTTGTGCCAATAACAAATGTCTTTCAGTTATCGGCTGTGATGGTTATTTTTTAGTGTCAACTTTACTGGGCTGAGAAATGCCCAGATAGCTGGTAAAATATTATTTTGGGTATATCTGTGAGGGTATCTCCAGAAGAGATCAGCATTTGAATTAGCAGACTGAGTAAATATCAACCTCACCAAGGCTGGTGGACATTATCCAATCTCTTGACACTCTGAACAGAACAAAAAGGGCGAGGCAGGTGAATAGTCCCTCTGCTTGAGCTAAGACATTCATCTTCTCCATCTTCAGATATTGATGCTCCTGGTTCCTGGGCTTTTTGCCTCAGATCAGGATTTACACCATCAGCACCCTGACTCTCAGACCATTGGCGCTGGACTGATTTCTACTACTGGTTTATCTGGTTCTCAAGCTTGCAGATGATAATCCAATGATGGGTGCACAGCTGGAAATATTCCTATGAAACGTAACCTTCCTATAGATTAGTTTCCATTTTCATTGTTCTTTAGGTACACTTGATTGTACATGTTTGAGTTATAGCCATTGTGTCAACTATCCAAGATTCTCATCTTTTCTCTGTTAATAGTAAAATGGGTGTTCCTTGAAGGATAATGCCATGTCTACATCATTACGTCTTCTTGGTGCTGAGGTAGCAAATAAATTCCATCTTTTGTGTCAACTACAAATAGATTGCCTAGAGAGGCAATCTGAGGCTATGTTTGACATCACTGGGAAAGATTTTTATGTCAGATTAGCAATGCCTACCATGGTCATGCATGGAAAAGATAACTTTGAGGCTATGCATTTGCTACCTCTGTCTTTGTAGTTAAGTAGGTACCTATGATAGACAAGCATATGATAAATGTTTGCTAGTTAGATGAATAAACTTTAGTTTTATTTGAACAATCCTATGTGGAAAGTTCGTTCTTTTCATCCTAACCTTCAGAATTTCCTTTCAGACACATTAAACCCAATCAGTCCAGAAACTCTTCCTTGGATTGGCCCGTTAACATCAATGCGTTTTTTTGACGTCACCCAAATTGAACTTCTGAAGTTCTGAAGTTAAATTATGTATTTGTCTTTAAATATGTATTTGTCTTTAAACATTGTTTGTATATCCCTATCTATCTGGGGTAGTGATATCTATGATCTAGCCACTTTAATTTTGTCACGTTTATGGCTATGATTGATCATGGGCAAGAATGATGAAGTAGGCTAAGCATGCTCCCTGGTGTTCAAAGCTTAACTCTAAGATCTATTCTCTACTGCAAGGCCCTTCCTATATTATCAAGATCTGCTTTCGGGAAAGGGTCTGCTATTATACAATAAAATACGTTTAAGATAGCATATTAACCTTTATAGGAGCATTTAAAAATGCCTTTTCTAATTCTAGAGCAAAAGTCTTATCTTCCATTTCAAGCCATGCTGATCAAGTAGTAAAATAATTTTTGAGCATTTGACATTTCTTCCCAGAAGCTTGTGTTCACTCCTCCTTCATATATATCCTTTACAACTTTCCATCTTACACTATATAATCTTTCATGATTATTATAATATTTATACTATCCAAACAGGACCTAAGAAAGCATTTATAAAACAGCAAAAAAACAAACATCAAGAACATCAAGAAAACAACAAAAATCTTGATATAAATGCCTAATGGCAATTTAAAAAATGCTATTCTGTCTGCAGACTAATTACACCTACATCCTTAGTCAAAATATGAAGACGGTTGTATTATTTTTGTAATCTAATGCTTGTCCAAAATTCAAATAATAAAATCTACTTCATAATTGTATTAGGAGGATACAGAGATATACACAGGTTAGCACAAGGACACTGTAATGGATACTCAACAGATGATAGGTATTATCAGTGTTAACTCTAGCCTGTATCTCAAACATGTTTTCCCTTCACTACTGTGCCAGTGAAAATGTCACTTACTACTATATTAAACTTAAATATTTGTAGCAGTAAGGGGAGAATGAACATGACTTTGAAATTCTTCAACAAATCCCCACTTTGTTTTTTCCAACCAAGTGTTTTATAAGGACTGAGGACAAGTAGCAAAAATGATTGGTTTGAATTTCACATGGTTTTTCTGACGGCACTACTTTGTGTGTGTGTGTGTGTTTGTGTGCATGCATGTAAAAATGCTATACTTTTCAATCAGAAAAAATGCTTTTAAAAATATGGTTAAGCTTTGTGCAGTGGCAGTATCGTAGCCAATGAGGTTTATCCGAGGCGCGATTATTGCTAATGAAAATTATGGTTAAAAGAAAAACAAAGTTTTGAACATTCCTAAACCAAAACAGTCCTCTGAGTAAATGGAAAGTGGCACTATAAAAACTCATAAGCATATACCATTAACCTGTTTTATTTTCCTTCTTAGTCTGTAGGTATGAATGAAGCTGTCTGAAGGAAGAAAATCATATTCATAACTCCATTGTGGTTTTTAGAGCAAAAAACACACACAGTGAAATTCAGTAAGTATTTACTGAAGAAATACAGCAAATAGCCCACCAAATTTTTGTTGATTTTTCTTGAAAATTTGTCCCTGGGTATGGTTCCTTAGCTGTGGACTGCATTTCCCATCCTCCTTTGCCATCTATTTCCCACAATAGAAGGTGAGTGGAAATGATTATGTCACTTTAGGTCCAAGTGGTAAGAAGGGCATGTGTTTGCTCCATGTTCTCTCTCTTTCTGAGGACTGTGGATTCAGACTCTGAGGCCTTGAGGTATGTGGAGACAAGACAAAAGTTGCTAGAGCCTCAGTCACCCCCAGGATCACTCATGCAACTGTCATGAAGAAATAAACTCTTACAGAGTTAAGATATTGAACATTTGGGATTTATTACAGTGTTATTACAGTTTGTTTACAGTGGCTAATAATCACCAGATGAATTACAACACTCATTTTTCATTCAGATACCCTGGGATCCGCCTAGGCCTTGGCAAATTTGCATAACTTTCAACATCAAGCACACTTCATGACTCCATTGCTAACTTTGATTCTTACCCTTCTTTTAAATTTCAACTTTTGACATCTTAAATATCTAAACTTTGACACCTTAAGTATCAAAGGTTTGGACATGCCGTGTGTCAACAAATCTAGCAGAATATTTTTTTTTTAAGATTTTATTTATTTATTTGACAGACAGAGATCACAAGTAGGCAGAAAGGCAGGCAGAGAAAGAGGAGGAAGCAGTCTCCCTGCTGAGCAGAGAGCCCAATGCAGGGCTCCATCCCAGGACCCAGGATCATGACCTGAGCTGAAGGCAGAGGCTTTAACCCACTGAGCCACCCAGGCGCCCCATAGCAGAATATTGTTTTATTGGCATTTTTAAGATGTTCTACCTTTTGGAACATCAAGGATGAAGCAAGACCACACGGTGTATGCTATTCTTATGACGTCTTCCTTCATACTCTTGCTTGGACTGACTATCTATTTGATATTTTGGTACATAAGTACTCTGTGGCCTATCAGGACAGTTAGCAGCCTGTTGTCTGAGTTAGGAAAGTTACCATCTTTTGTTTTCCAGATAGTCTCTGTATTAGGAAAGCCAGGATATTTATAAAACATCCCTGAATGAAAACAGAACAAAACAAAACAAATCAAAACAAAACATCCAAAACAGAAGTTTTTGTTTGGATGGTGAAAAGGACTAAAAATCAAAGAGTAAATTACTTCAAATTGGTATCTTTCAACTATAATTTCACTAAGTTGTTGTTCGGAGCATTTTATGTCATATTTTCAAACATATTTTTTTCTTTATAATGGTAAAATAACGGTTATTTGGTCTTTTTCAAATCTGAGTCGTTTTGTGCACCAACACAATTGTCCATCAGTGGACATGTTATGAGAAAGGCCCAGAATGATGTTTACTTTATTTCAAACACTCGGTACCTTTGTAAAACTGCAAATCAAAAACCATCTTCCAAATCTGCTCCGATAATTTCCAAGATAAATGGAAATTCTAAATTAAAAATATCAAATTATGCTATGTATGGAATTGGAATGTTTTAAATATTTTCATTTTCTTATGAGGGAAGTCTAAACAATTTGGTACCCACCAAATATTGATCATAAACAGAAACTACAACTAAAATATAACGTTAATTCTGGGAGTGGCAGTATGGTAACTATCACTAACTGACATCATAAATGATACTGTGCAGTGAGGCAGGAGAAGGTACAGACCTAGGTTTGGATTTTGGTTCTGCCACTAAATAATGTCACGATCTTGAGAACTTTAGCTAAATTTTCTGATTCAATTTTCTAACCTATAAAATGATGGATTAGAAATGATGCATATAAATAGTGTCTACCACATATTAGGTGCTCAATGATGACTGCAATTAGCTTTTTTAGCTCTGAATTACATATGTAAGTCTTATCATGTGAGACATGCTTGATTTCCATAAATTAGATATTTTTTCCTCATGTTTTAGAATCAGATATTGTGCTAATGTTAGGGATAATTTTATATCAGCCAGCTCTTGCCACAATAATGCTATGTAACAAATCACCTCAAAATGCAGTGACTGACAATGGGAATTTATTGTCATGCTCTAAGGTCTGCAGGTCAACTGGGAGATCTGATTTAGGATAGGTTCATCTGTGCAGATCTGATTTAGGTGGCAAGGTCAGTTGAGTTCAGCTCCAGGCTGTGCATTAAATCCAAGTTGGCTCAATGTGTCTTTCATCTAGGGTCCAATTAGAAGGAGTAGCATCTACCTGGGGTGACCTCTTCTTATGTTGTATCACCAGGCACAAGAAGCCAGACAAACCATTCAGGGTCATCTGCTAATATTCATTATAAAGCAAGTGACAAGGTTAAGTCTCAACTAGTAAAGTGGGAAAGTACAGTCACCATAGGTCGGAAGGCAAACAGATTATTTTTGGAACATGCAAAGTATCACCATATTTCAGAGTATAAGGTGCAAAGGAAAGAATAAAAAATGATTTAGGTCTTTAGAACAGAAGAATCAAACAGAGGGTGTTGCTAGACTTTAGTTATTATTCAAAAGACATGGAATAAGATGAGGAAGAAAAGGAAAATAAGAAAGAAAAATGGGCAGGCAGTTCTGAAGACTGAATGCAATAATATTAAGAAAAGACTTATTTTCAATAGAAATAATTTTAAAAGCATCAGTTAATTTAAAAAAATAGCTTGTGTATTTAACTTCAACACAGATTGAGATGGGCAGAGTATAGTTATTAACATGGACTTACGTGTATTCCAAATTCAGACTTATTCAGGCACAAGCTAGTTACTCTTACATCAACTCTGAAAAAGATATATTATTCATGCAATAAAACATATGGTGAATTTAAGTCAGGAAAATGATTATTTTACATGAAATAAACTGTTTCCACATAATGCTAAAACCATTTGGCAATGTCTATTTATATGAAAAAATATGTTTATATTTAATGACTCTATCAATTAAAACAGATCTATCAAAATACTCACTCTTTAATAAATTATTAGCTTTAGTTTCATTACTGTGTATGCTGGAAAAATATTTTTAAAAACATTACTTTAAAAATGTTTACTTAGACTTTTCATGAGCTCTGATTGATTCTCCTGAATAGATTCGATGAATATAGTTTTATAATAAAAGCTTACAATTAATTTTCATTTATGTGTTCAATCAACAAATTGTCTAGATGCTGGAGATATAAAGATGAGTTAAAAATAAGAATCCCTGCCCTGAAGAAGTTCAGAGAAAACATATATAATTTTATATAATATGTTAGGAGCTGTAACTGGAAAATATACAGAATATACAAAATCATTTGTAGTACCTGGGAAGTAAATAATCATCTCTGTGGTGGTGTTTGGGTTGACTTGGAAGGATAAGCAGAAGTTGGTTAGGCGAGGTTTGATAAGTGGCATTCAGTCAGAAGGAACAAGGAATGTGGCAGGGTATAAAAATATGACAGATGAGGGGCGCCTGGGTAGCTCAGTCAGTTATGCGTCTGGCTCTTGATTTTGGCTCAGGTTATTATCTCAGGGTCCTGAGACGAAGTCCTGTGTTGGGGTCTGCACTGAGTGTGGAGCCTGCTTGAGATTCTCTCTCTCTCTCTTTCTGCTCTGCCTCTCCCTCCACCCCCCACCACTCTTGAGAAAAAGAAAAGAAAAATTAAAAAAGAGAAAAAAACATGACAGATGATAGCAGTTGTTGGAAATGAGTCATCTGATATGGCTGTGGTATTCCTTTCGTAGGGAAGTGGTAGAAGACATGCTTGGAAACATAGTATGGAGTCAAAATTGACAGACAAATTAGTCAGGTTGTCTGCTCCTCTTACAGACCTAACACTCTTAGCTGCCTCAAGATAACCAATCATTTCTAGGCTCACAGAATTTTTGAAAACTGTTTCTGTTGGGGCTTGAACTGAGAACACATGAACACAAAGAATCTTGGGACAGTAATGTACTTTCATAAGCATGGAAAATCAGCAGAGAAAGTCTTAAGAGAAAGAATGATAGAGTGAGAAGCATGGACAAGAGCTGATGTGGGCTCTGGAAAAAAGAAGGGAAGAAAAGAAGAGAAAAGCATGCAGCTCCTTTGATCATAAAGCTTTCCAGGTCCTCATTCTGGAAGCCTGTGAGGCTAATGGTACTCTTGGCCTTGAACTCTTGGAGAGTCCTCTTTGGTTTAAGTTGCTTACTTTTAATTATATTCAGCCAAACTCTCTTCCTAAGCTGATTCCAAACTTTGGCCTTTGCGGGTGAGTATTGGGAATATATTTAGATGTTATAATTGTATTAATTATACAATAACAACAATGATGATACGTCACAGTCACTATGTGTTACTGGTAACAAGGTACAAGTGAGCATACTTAACAAGTATTAACTCATTGAATCTTCCAAAGAATCTGATGTCAGATATTATTATTAAACCCAACTTACAGATGAGTAAACTAAATTGAAACATTAAGTAAACAATTTTTACCTAAGGTTGATATGCCAATCAACAGTAAAGCCTATTGGAAAAAACTAATGCATTGATTTGGAGACTAATGAGATTCAGAAAAGCCAGTTAGGAAGTTGCTCTAATATGGGCAACACCCAGGCTGGCATGTACCGAATGGATGAGGGTAGTGGCAGTGGGCAAGGTGAGGAGGTGATTCAGGAGATATTTAGAAAATAGAATCAACAGAACTAAGACGTGAAGAAGGGGAGAGTAGCCAAGGATTTCTCCCAGATTTCTGGGTAGAATAAAGGTAGGTGGTGGTGCTAGTCATGCTCTGAAAGAGTGGTGTCCTTGATGGAGGCTGGGAAGGGTCCAAATGTAACACTGCCTTTGTCACTGTAGTCTATTCAGGTCACTCCATCCACTTCTCTCTCCCCCTCCTCAGTTCCTGCAGTCTTCCCTCTCTCAACTTTACACCCTCGAATTTGGGAAGCTTACAGATTTTTAGATCTAGATCTCTCTGTCCATCTCCATCATCATCGTCATCATCTTCTCCAAAATCTATCCTCTTCGCTTTTCCCCAGACACCTAAACATTTGAAACTAAGAAAAAGTGTTGTTGTATTCCACCTCAACCACCCTTTTCTTTTATTCTGCTTTGTCACCCCTTGTTGAGGCAGTGAATGGAGAATTCTGTCCTAACCAAAAGGTGGAATGGCCAACAGGAAGGAGAAACTAGAAGAACAAGTAACATAAGGGATATTTTAAAATATAATTTTGCCGTAATAGTTGCTTTTGGTGGAGGGATGGGAGGGGAGAGCTTATTGATGCTAGCTTGTATAAGGAGCAAATAAAGGGTCGAAAAGCAAATTATAAGATAAATATACACTGACTATAATATTTATAAATATATAAATATATCTTAAATATATTTATTCTTTTAAGTAGTTTCCATAGGAAATGAATGGATGCTAGGTCGCAGTTAGAGTGAGAAACTGGGTGAGGGCAAAACTTGAGTGAAACTGATGAAGATTTGGACATTGACGGCCCCACATGGATTTCTTCCTAAACCTCATGTCCTATCCCTTTAACAGCTCTACTCTTCTTGACTCAGCAACTGAACTCGTATTCAGCTTTCACATTCACTATCCTTTATCTTTAACCAACATTGCCTCACTTATTAACCCAGTGACTACATTTTAGGCTATGTTTAACATTTGCTTTTTATTCTTTTGTAACTTATCTCATTCGGGTTTTTGGCTTCCACCTTGCTGCACCCTACTCTGCAGGTGAAATAAACAAAGTTTTCTATAACGTTATCTATTCTCTTCAAGAGTGTTCATATCCCTTGTTCTATATTTATGGTGTATTGTGATTATTTGGAGTGGCTACAAGTGAGGGCATTTTGGTTAAGTTAAAGTTCTTAATATCAGAGAATTCTTAAATGGTTCCCCCAGTATGTCTCTCTATAACCAAAAGATGATTCTTCTTCCTTTATATCTGACATTCAATTACACTGACAAACCATCCTGGCTTGCCCAGGACTTTGCTGATTTAAGCACTGAAACTCCAACATTCCTGCAAACTCCTCAGTCTCAGGCAAACCGGGACAGCTGGTGACCCTATATCCCTTCATGACCTTATGTAACCCTCATCTCTCCCTTTCATGAACCCAAAAGCTAGTTAAGGTACTTAATTATTCCCTTCACTCTGGATTATTGCAATGGCCTTCTAACTGGTCTCCAGTCCTAATTTATTAAAACCCAACTGCCTTTGAACACCAGATTAATTTTCCTACAGGGCTGTTCTGGTAATATCATTGTTTTGTTTAAATACTTTCAATGTCTCCCTTTTGCCCATCAAATGGAGGCTTAAATGTCATAGGCTTGTATTTGATGTCTTCCATGGTCTTCCACCAGCCAAACTTTCTCATTTCCCTTTTGATGACTCACATGTCACTTCAGTATCTTTTAGAGCTTTGCAGTCATTATTATAAACAACTATACTGTATTGTTAAAATTAGAATACTGAAGTGACTCAGTACAAATCTCTAGTTGATAAAATCTTTTTGTGTATTTATTTACTTTTCTTTCTTTCCTAAATGCTTATGTTCAATTATAGAGTAGATCTTAAAAACAAATTAGTTTCTTTGTAGAACAAGTTCATGTTAGAATGGTTATTACAGCCCATACAATAGGGAAATAATCATAAAATAATCTGGAAGGTAACAATACCTTAGTAAGCCATGATTATTTTTCTCATCATCCTCATTGACAAAACTAACCTTGCTTTATAAATTATCCTTATTTTTAAGAGGGTTCAATTACTACTTATAACTCTTCTAAATTCTGTTTTATTATTTCTTGTATTTTTTTATTTCTTGTGTAGTTGAAAACCCAACAGCTCTCAACTGCATTATTTACTTGGCTTCACAGTCATTTTTTAATGTACTAAAGAAAATACCCTCAGTGGGCCATGAAAACAATACCCTGTATATTTCTCTTCTCCATGACTGATAAGATAGTCTTTTTCACATGGAAGAATAACCTAGAGTTTTTTCCATTTATTTTAAGCTTTTTTTTTTTTTCCCTGGGATTTTCAGGCTGTTTCTTCTCCTTATAGTTAGTTTTATTGATGGGTTTACTTCTGTCTTTTGAGGGGTTTAGGGCATCTCTATTTATAACCCTCCAAGCCTGGTCTAAACTCCTGAGGGGTTCTACTAGCTCATCTACTTGCTCTCCTCCTTGTAAAGACTTTTACCTCCTTGTAAATCCAGTGTTGCCCTTCAAAACAGGCAAGTGGCTATTAACAGTGCTTGGGACTTGCTAATATACATACTGCCATCCATCATCTTTTTGTCCTTTTGTTACTCAGATGGCAACAGTCTCAGCACTGGTCTCTGCTGTGACTTTTCCTCTATTTTAGGTGCATTTCTCATTAAGAATAAAAATGTGTAAACATTTTGTGTTTAATATGACTTGACTCTTTTAAAAATATTCTTAGGCTGACATTGTGTTTCAAATGAGAATGCCTTTTGGGTTATGTATGCTTTCATTTTCTTAGGTTGCTATATTAGAGTAGAAGTCTGTATCAATTACCTATTCTTTCCTGCTTTCCTCATTAACAACAATTTACATGGCCCTAGAAATAAATATCACATTTTGACCTGGAATGGGGCTTTTCAATCTGTGATAGATTTAAAACACGACCATAAATGCTTTGACACTTCTGTCTTCAAGAGATAGGGTCTAAGGTCCCTGTCATGAATTTAGGTAGGGTTGTGACTCTTTTGGCCAATGAGAATAAAAAGTCTCAGCAAGTTGTTTTATAGGTATCAACAAAGTAATTCTGAAGTTTATATGGAGAGGCAAAAAACCCAAAACAGCCAACACAATATTGAAGGAGAACAAAGTTGGAGGACTGATTTATGCATCTTCAAGTCCTATTATCAAGCTACAGTTATCAAAACAGTGTGGTATTGGTGAAAGAACAGGCAAACAAATCAATGGAACAGAACAGAGAGCCAAGAAATATACCCACAGAAATAAAGCAACCAAATTTTAACAAAAGAACAATGGCAATATAATGGAGTAAAGATAGTCTTTTCCGCAAATGGTGCTAGAACAACTGGACATCTATATTTTTTTAAAAAAGGAATCTAGACACAAACCTTATACTCTTCATAAAAATTAGCTCAAAATGGATCACCGACCTGAATTTAAAGTACAAAACTATAAAAGTTCTAGAAGATAACACAGGAAAATGATGGGTATGGTGATGTCCTTTTTAGATACAACACCAAAGACATGTCCCATGAAAGTAATAACTGATAAGCTGAACTTCATTAAAATTAAAAACTTTTGCTTTGTAAAGACAGTGTCAGGAGAATGAGAAGATAAGCCACACACTGGGGAGGGATATTTGCAAAAAACACATCTGAGAAAGGACTGTTACCTAAAATACTTTGGGGTGCCTGGATGACTCTGTCAGTTAAGCATCTGACTTTGGCTCAGGTCATGATCTCAGGGGTCTGGGGTCAATCCCTGTCTTGGGCTCTGTGCTCAGTGGGGAGTCCATGTGTCCCTCCCCCTTTTCCTCTGCCCCTCCCTCCCCTAGTGCTCTCTCTCAAATAAATAAATAAAAACTTTTAAAAAATATGGTTTATGTTGATATGCATAAAATAAGTTGCTGGGATTTTGATCACAATTACATTAAATCTATAGATGCAGTTGGGAAAAACTGATATATTTATACCAAGTCTTCCTATTCATGAACAAGGAATATTTCTCCATTTATTTAGTTCTTCTTTGATTTTGCTGACAGTTTTTGTTTATAGTTTTTTAAATAGATCTTGTACATATTTTGTTAGATTCATACCTAAGTAATTCATTGTTTTTGGTGCAAATGTAAATGGTACTATGTTTTTAATATTAAATCCCACTTGTTCATTTATGGTATATGGAAAAGCAATCAACTTTTCTACATTAACTTTGATACCCTGCAACCTTGCTATAATCCTTTATTAGTTCCAGGAATTTTTGTTTGGTTGGTTGAGTCTTTCAGATTTTTACGTAGATGGTCATGTCATCTGCTAACAAAACAATTTTATTACTTCCTTCTAAATCTGTATTTTTCCTTTCTTTTTCTTTTCTTACATTAATAAGGAGTTCCTCTATGGTACTGAAAAGAAGTGGTGAGAGGGAACATCCTTGTGTTGTACCTGAACTTAGTAAGGAAGCTTTATGTTTCTCACTTTCTTTCTTTCTTTTTTTTTTTTTTTTAAGATTTTATTTATTTATTTGAGGAGAGAGAGCATAGGCAAGGGGAGCAGCAGGCAGAGGGACAGGAAGAAGCAGGCTCCCTGCTGAGCAAGAAGCCCAATGTGGGGCTTGATCCCAGAGCCCTGGGATCATGATCTAAAGTGAAGGCAGCTGCTTAACCTACTGAGCACCCAGAAGTCCCTGTTTCGCATGTTTAAGTATGATGTTAGCTATCGATTTTTTGTAGATACACTTTATAAAGTTGAGAAAATTCCTTTCTATTCCTAGTTAACTGAGAGTTTTTGTCAAGAATGAGAAGTTAGATTTTGTCAGATGGAGCCCTTTTTTAATACAATAATTCTGAGTGTCAGATGTGACTAGACTATTTAATTTCTAATTTTCAGTTTCTTCATCTATAAAAAGAAAACAGTAATGATACCTTTTGTTGTTGGCCTTTTTTTTTTATAATTTTACAAGAGCATGCAAGTAATAATACCTGAGGCATAAAACCTCAGTAAATGCTAGCTATTATTCCTATTACATGCAATAATGATAAACATTTTTTTTCCTTTTAGTGAGACTAATGTTTGCTTTTTAAAAAGGAATATGGTAGAACACATGGTACAAAATTTACCTGCTTAACCATTTTTGAGTGTAAATTCAATAGTCTTATTAATCTCCAGAACTCTTTTTCATCTTGCAAACCTGAAACTCTTCACACATTAAATAATTCTCATTTTCCCTTCTCTTTATCCCCTAAAAACTAGCCTTCTATTTTCTGTCTCTATGAATTTGACTACTCAAGGTACCCCATATAAGTGGAAGCATATAGCATTTGCATTTTTGTGACTATTTCACTTAGCATTATGTCCTCAAGATTGATCCATGTTGTAGCATGTGTCAGAATTTCCTTCCTTTTTAAGGCTGACTATATATTTATATATAAATACTACCCTTTGTTCATTCTTTCATTCATTAATGGGCACTTAAACAGCTTCCATCTTTGGGCTATTGGGTATAACGTTGTTATATACATGGGTGTACAAATATCTCTTTGAGATCTTTCTTTCAAAAATTTGGTTACATACCATGATGTGGAATCACTGTAACATATGGTAATTCTATTTTTAACTTATTGAGGAACCAACATACTTTTTTCCATAGTGGCTGCACCATTTTACATTACCGCTAAGTGCATAAGGTTTCCAATTTCTCCATGTCTTCACTAACACAAGCTATTTTGTTCTTTTTTCTTTTTTTTTAATTTAAATGTAATTAGCTAACATATATTACATCACTAGTTTCAGATGTAGTGTTCAATAATTTATCAGTTGTGTTTAACACTCAATTTTTCTTTTCTTTTCTTTCCTTTTTCTGGGTAGTCATTTTAATGGGTATGAGGCAGTATCTCACTGTGGTTTTGATGTGCATTCCCCCAGTGATTATTGATGTTGAGTATCTTTAAATGTGCTTATTGGCCATTAGTAAACATTCTTTGGAGAAATATCTATTCAAATCTTTGCCCATTTAAAAATTATAATTATATATAAATATAAAAATATGACTATTGTTGACTTGTAGGTGTTCTTTATATATTCTGGGTATTAACCACCTTACCAGATACATGATTTGCAAGTATTTTCTCCCATTCTGTGGGTTGCATTTTCACTCTGTTAATTGTATAATAGTTATGTTTGCTTTTTAGAAAATATCTTGATATGGTATTAATTCAGTCAGAATCAAGTTTTAAAAATGAATCATCATATTCAAGCTTCACTTTGAGAGTCACAGAATGGATAGCTGTGGTGAGACAATCAAGTAATCAAAGGAATATTCCTTCTTAGCACGACATATTTTCAAGGGTAAAGGAATATTCCTAATTTTTGGAATTTTGTGAGTCACTGTCAATTTCCAGTGAAATGTACAGTACCTATCAAGTGCTATACTGGTACCCTAACTGTAACTCATAGAGGCCACTACACTGACTTCTACCCAACATGCCTTGCAATTTGCTGATGGAAAACCTCTGTAGTCACTGTTGTAGCCTTTGAGGCATATGCAGGGACTGAGTGTAGTAGTTATTGATCTTATTTTGGCTTCAGGTAGTGCTGCATAGAAGCAAGATCAGTTTTTCTTTCCTTTTAAAAAGTTCAATTTACTTTTCTTTGGTGTTGCCTTACAGTTACATACTTCAAAGTGTATTTTAATTGATCACTTGAAGTTTTCTCTATCTAGTTACCTATAAATCTCCATTATGCTTGCTTTAGCACAGATGCTTTAAATAAAGATTTATGTTCAATTCAGAGTCCCAGTTAGAAAATGTATTCTCTTTCAGTTAGGCCAAAATCAGCATGAGAATTCTATGCAGTTTAGTAAAATAACAGGAAAGTCCTATGGAAGTTTAAAACTCCCTAACCTTTGGGCAAAATTTCAACCTTTTTACATGTGAGAAATGGTGAACTGAGCTTAATATATACGTTTTTGGGCATCAGTGAACAAAAACCTTTACCAGAAATTAAACACTTCATACATTCCCCCACCGTCCAAAAGAAACAGGGAATCTTCTCTACCTGTAATATACTTTAAAAATGCATTAATTATAACTTAACTTGAGAAACTACTGAAAAGATATTAGGAGAAGATATTGGTATGCTGGAAAGAGAGGCAATTGGAGCCAAGAAACCTATCCTAGGTCTGCTCTGCCAGCAATTATCTCTGTGACCAGGGGCAGGTCACTCATACTTTCTAGCTGTCATTTTCCTAATTAATTTAAGCCCATTGAAGGCTCTAGAGTTTATTTTCCTATATGTATACAGAAATTGTATAAAAGGTAAGGAAAATTCTTTTCCATTTACAAATACACACACACACAAACCCCTTCCTCTTTGAACTCACCTCATGTCAATTAGTACTGTCAACTTAACTCATCTGAAATAACAGCATACAAGAAGGACCTACTTGCTTAATTACTTATATATCGCACGCAGAGGGCACAACACACATTATGATGAGTCCTTTATAAATGCAGAATGGACAGAATAAATATATTATGGATCTTGTTACTGAGACTCATAATTTTTTTTTAATTTTTTATTTTTTATAAACATATATTTTTATCCCCAGGGGTACAGGTCTGTGAATCACCAGGTTTACACACTTCACAGCACTCACCAAAGCACATACCCTCCCCAATGTTCATAATCCCACCCCCTTCTCCCAAACCCCCTCCCCCCAGCAACCCTCAGTTTGTTTTGTGAGATTAAGAGTCACTTATGGTTTGTCTCCCTCCCAATCCCATCTTGGTTCATAATTTTTGATACATATCTATATTACTCTGGCAGGGCATCAAATAATAGTCAAATGTATCAAAATAAGAAAAAGTCTTACATGAAAAGAGGGAAAGTTATGACTTTCACTGGACTTTGCTGTACATACTAATTTCATCGTGACAAAGAAGACTGTGAAAATTCTCTTTTTGTCATTAATAACTAGATCATATCCAGAAGTAAATGACCAGAAAGACAAAAGTGTTGAGAATCACTGACACAGGTGGGAAGGTTAAAATAATTAGGATATTTAGCCCAGATTGAGAAGTCGTAGGGGAAACTGATGACAACCTGTTCGTAATCAAAGTGATGCTATTTAGATTTGGGAAACAAAGCTGAGACCAGACAGTGGACATTCGGTAAATTTAATTTGAGTTTCATGAAAACAGAGTTTTATTCAATATGAGGGAAAATTTTCTAACAATTTGAAGAGTCTAATAATAGACTGAGTTGCCTTGTGAGACAGACCATTTTCCATAATAGGAATCATTCAAGCAAAGGTGAGATCAGTAGACAAAACTCAAATGACTTTCCAGGAAGATAACCTAAATAAGCAAAGCGGTTTAGCTGCGGCGAATGAGGAGAATATATTCCACCTAAAGTTTGCCAGATCTCTGATTTTGCTAAAGAAGTAGGAAATTGGGATTTTTATGTTAGTTTTCTGATATATACATGTTGACCTAAATTTTTTTTTATATACTGTATGGACTAAACAAGAACCATCTGGCTTGAGCATAGCCTGATTCATCTAGTTTGATCTCTGAACTCCATTTCTTATACCTAGTAGCCTTGTCATTTGTAGGCCAATCACGGAAATCGGTGTTTGGAAGATGGGAACACTAAGAAACTGGGGTATCAGGCCATCACACTTAAGGAATGAAGGGTATTTACACTTAATTTATAATGTAAAGTCATTGTATGCACTAAGCTATGCATATGCATAACTATATAGGACCAAGGACCATCTCTCCCAACAAAATCTTTTAGCATGAAAAAAAAAAAAAAACCCTATAACACAAGGCTGTCAACATTTTCCCAGGCAGTGCTTTCAGAGTAAACCATGTAAAGATAGAACAGAAGGGAAGAAACTTCAAGTAGGTTCTGTAGATCTGCACAGTGCTTCAGGTAATGAAGTCTCAGGATTCCAGGGCTACCAATTAGGATTAGCATAATTCGAGAATTGGTTTTTGGTGATTTCCTGATTTTTTTCATCCTTATGAGGTCCTGTATTATTTATAACTCTTTAAATCTTTTATTTTTATTTTTTTTTAAGATTTTATTTATTTATTTGACAGAGAGAGATCACAAGCAGGCAGAGAGGCAGGCAGAGAGAGAGGAAGAAGCAGGCTCCCCGCTGAGCAGAGAGCCCGATGCGGGGCTCGATCCCAGGACCCTGAGATCATGACCTGAGCCGAAGGCAGCGGCTTAACCCACTGAGCCACCCAGGCGCCCCAACTCTTTAAATCTTTTAAAACAAAAGTTAAATTCATTATTTTTCTTTTCTTCCTTTCTTTTTACTGTTTAAATAAAATAGTACTAACTTTTTTCTCACTGGGAGTCTGGTCCAGAGCCTTCTCCAAGATTTCCACAATCCTCAAGACTTATTTTCTCAGTACCCATTTTTCTCTGCAAACTTCTATTCATTCCTGGCTGTTGCTCCTCTCAGTCTGTATCAGAAAGCGGAAACTATCAGGACAGGGACCATCTAAAGGTGAGAGGAGGGAGGTATAGCTGCTACTTAGTTCCAGCCAGTTGTTGGAGATTCAGGCCTTTCCTTTTCCCACTGCATTATAGAAAGGCAGTTGTACCAGAATTTGTCCCTTCTATGAATTAAAGTGGTCCTCTTAGAAAGCAGTGATTTCAACTGCTTTTGTTCTAAATTGTATTTTTTTGTGGTTGTTGTTTTCAATTACACAGAGATAGTATATATGTATGTGTTTTACAAATACTTTATAGCATCTGGACATCTGCTTCCTGAAATCCGCTGGAAGTGAGCGGCTTAGAGTAGGTCTTAGAAAGACTGGACACTGGGCAAGGGTTCATGCTGGTGGGAGAAAATGTCCAAAACGAAAACTTCAGAAGCAGACAACATGGGGAGAGGAGACTGTGGAAAAAGAATACAGATTTCTAGGTCTAGCAGAATAACAGTTACCAACATTGTTGTAGAGGTTGAAGAAATCCTCCTCTTTTTCTCATTTTTTTTTTTTTTTAGACTAAAGAGGGGGAGACTCTCTCATCCTTTTCCCTTTTCTTCTTCTTTTTTCTCTGTCTGACTCACTTTCATTATATGTGTTGACCTAAATTATTATTAATTGTTCCCAAATCACGGCAGGTTTTGTCTTGGCTATTAGACCTTCCTGCACTCAGATGAAGGAAGCTTTCCTTTCAGCTCTCTGCAAGTATGCTGTAAACCATCTAGCTCACTAGGTCCCTAAGTGTGGTTCTCAGAAGCAATATCTGCATCAACTGGGAACTTGTTAGTTCTCCATTGCTCTCTTGGACAAGTAGTGTGGATTTATCTATGGTTTTGTGGAGGGACTGCATGCCCTTGTGGGTGTCCCTGTAATAGAGAAATTTTAGGACAATCATCAGTAGAGTAAGTCAATTTTGGCACTAAGTAGTCTGGATTTGGTTGTCAGCCCCTTTATAAGAATAATCTAGAAGTTCTGTCATTTGGGAACTTTACAGATTATGGGAGTTATTCCCTACTGAATGAGGGAGCCATCGCTTCTATGTGGTAATGAGCTTGGGTAACCGCGAGCAGCACCCTCTATCGTGAGAACTGTGACATCATTCTTCTTCATCATCTTACCCTCCTCCCACTTTGGTCCTAGGTGGTTCATTGTCTCGGCAAGTCTGAGGAATCTCTCAGGTTCACTCTTGGTAATTCTGCTCATCTCTTGACACATGGTATTTATTCCTACTCAAAGCCTGTGATTCCACTCATTTTACTAACCCAGGAACTGTCACCATTAGCCATTTTTAGTCCACGTGGTCTAGAAAACCTAAAAACCTTGTCTGAAGGGGAGAGAAGTACACTTTTAGAGAGGAGCAGAAATGAGAGAGAGAGAGAGAGAGAGGTGAAGAGGGAGACCAAAAGGGAGAGAGATAGGCTCGATAGTGTTTGAGTTCCTATTTGCAGAAATTTCTGAGACCTGGCTAGATTTCAGTCCTGAAGATGAGCCATGATGAGCCATGAGACATTTGCCCTAACCTGCTCCGTGATGGATTCTTGCTATTTTAAGAAAAATAAAATGCTGAGAAAGACATTCTGCTTCCTTTAGAAATTGTCATATCCACGCAGAATATTAAATTTAGTCATAAGAGATTTCTCTTTTAAAATGAGTCTGAAAAAAAAAAGTGAATACAGAAGAAGCCTTCAGAGTTTGTATTATATTGGATTATTTAAGGTTTTCTTCTTTGGAGAAGTTGCATTATGTGGTAGGGAGTCACTTGGAGTCACTTGGATCTGGGTTTCCATCACAGGTCTATTAGCTGCAAGCTTTGGAAGTTTGAAATGTCATTTAAATTTTCTAAGCCTCGGGCGCCTGGGTGGCTCAGTGGTTAAGCCGCTGCCTTCGGCTCAGGTCATGATCTCAGGGTCCTGGGATCGAGTCCCACATCAGGCTCTCTACTCAGCAGGGAGCCTGCTTCCTCCTCTCTCTCTTTCTCTGCCTGCCTCTCTGCCTACTTGTGATTTCTCTCTGTCAAATAAATAAATAAAATCTTAAAAAAAAAATTTTCTAAGCCTCAGTTTCCTCATCTTTATTGAAGGAATATATCATTTACCATGCAGGATAGCTTTAAGAATTGGCATAAAACAATTAAAGTACCTAGCACAGTCTGATTTTAATGCCAAAGTTCATATCACATTTTCTAATTCTGAAGAAAACATCCCTCAAACATGAGATAGATGTGTAACAACTATACTAAGCAATAAAACAAACAAACCCAGGATTATGCAAAAGAAGAAAAAAATCATCAGGGCACACAATATATTTTATAGATACAGATATATATCTTTTCTATTATATATATATAATACATATATCTCTTTTATATATATATATTTCTTCTATTAAGGCCTTCTGATTGGATGAATCTTACCCATATATTGGAAGGTAATCTGTTTTACTCAAAGTTTACTAATTTAAATGTTAATCTTATTCTAAAAATATCTTCACAGAGACATAGAGATTAATGTTTGAACAAATATCTGGGTACTGTGGTTTAGCTAAGTTGATGGATAAAATTAACACACTAAGACTGATTTTAAATTTAATTTTGAAATTTCTAGTATGAAGCACAAAATGTGAAAAACACATTTATATGTAGTTTTTAAGAAGACATTTTCCTTAGCAGAGATAATTTCACCATACATTATTATTCATAAACATGTGGCTACTTTTACCTCTTTTTGGGGTTTAACTAAATCAATTTTCTAGGTATCTTTGAATTAGAAACTATGCCAACTTCTGCGTCCTACCTGTCACCAAATTCTGTCATTTCTGACTCCAAAGTCCTCTAAAAAATGTGTATTTCACTCCATCCTGTTGCCAGTGCCTTAGTTCAGTGTCTCATTCTTTCTCACATGAACCTTGGCAATAGCTTCCAAACTTATTCCTGCTCTAACTTCGGTCACTTCAGATGACGTTTTACCCAGCCACTAGAGAGCCCCTTTCAGGATACAATTACTATGCTGCTTCCCTCTCTGTTGAACAGTTATCTCTAATGTCACAATGTATAAAATCCAAAGGTTCAACATCTCTCTTACATACATCTTAGCCTTTGACCGTATGAAATTACTTAGAATTTTAGAAAATACCATTATTTCAGACATATTTGTCTCTGCATTGCTGAGTCCTCTGTTGAGAATGCTCTCTGCTCATTCACCTAGACAAACATCCATCACTCCTGGAGACTTACTAAGGGCCACCTCCTTTGTTAGACTCTTCCTGACACATAAACAAGCAGCCACTCCTCCTTCGTTCCACCAGAGCAACGTCAACATCGCCCTTACATTTCCTTGGGTGTTAGAGTCTGAAACTGGAATGCAAAGTAGAAATCACAAAGAGTTACAAGGCCTGAAAATCCTTTAAGTTGCCCATTAAGTAGGGTATGTAAGTCTGTGTTCATGCCACAACAGAAACTGACATACTATAGCTCTGTGAGTCCTACACAGTGTTTTGTTTTTTTTCCTCAGATGTTGGAGCAGTTTGTGCTTTCATTAATTAAGCACCAGTAAAGCAGTTAGCTTTTATGTATATGTATACATATATGTATACGTATACATGTATATGTATATGTATACAGATATATATGTCGCATGAGTGGCACCCCATGCCTAGCTGAAGCTGACTAGGAGACTGTTGACCACCATTTTCTGTCACATGTACACCCTGGTTTACATGCTCACTGAAATGGGCAGTATGGAGAATTATTTGCAGTGTTCTTTTCTTTCTCCTTCCTTCCTTCCTTCCTTCCTTCCTTCCTTCCTTCCTTCCTTCCCCTCTATGCTATGCTTCCATAGCTTAATAGAAGCAGGGAAAATTATTGTACTGTCCAGTGTGTAACTTGATCATAATTCATTAATCTAATTACAGCACTCAGTAGCATTGTGGTATAAATCCTTGTTTTATATCCTGTCAGTCCGTCCATACCTGAATCAAAAGCTCCATGAGGGCAAACCCATATTTTTTCACTTCTGTTTCCTTCCTCATGCACATCAGGACTTTAATGGCTAATGAGCGCATGGATGAGCTCAGTTAATAGAAGGCAAAGGAAATGGCACTGAAATTTCTTTCAGCTCTACCTATGAACTTTCTGTGTGATGAGGTGGAAACTTAACATTTCTGGGTATTTGTCATCAGCTTCCACACAGGGATAGATCTAGTCTACTTGATAGGCTTCTGAAAACTAATATAGGACAGTTAAAATACCCACATAAATGCTAAATAATAAAGTGACAAGCACAATATGCCAGGGGACGCATGGTAATGCAACTATGTCTGTAAAACATTTACTGTATTTTGTCTCTAAAATGTACAACAACAACAACCCACCAAATGGCAGCATCTGTGCTCATTTCCTCCCTGGTCCTCGATATTTGGAATACTTTCAATGTTCAATGCCCAAAAATGCAATAAATATTTTTACTTTGGTACATTCTTATTTTAACACTGGAGTTGGTACCAGCCAGCATTGTGGGGTTACTCACATCACGTGACTCTGCCCACCATTCAGTGTGTTTACCAGTGAAAACAAAATGAACATCGAAGGCAGCCTGGGAGGGAGAATAGGTGAATGGGAGGAAGCACCGCAAAACGCACACTGAGGCCAACGTGTGGAAGGCCCAAGAGAGGTACTGTTTATAGGCGGTCTTGTTAGAGGTGGTGGGTGGGGGTAGGAGGTAGGCATAGTAGGTATGGAGGAGCTTTGGTCTCTGAGCACCAGGCAGCACTACTGCCTTCTCTCCTGGTTACCATATACCTGTGTCAGGATGATTTCAGAAACCTAGATTTTGCAGGAAAGGCTGAAGGTTGGAGAGCTCTGTGGGTTGGGAGAGAAATGCGTACATAATGCCAAGATCAGAATATTCCTTATTTATCATGTCCCAGGAATGACTCTAATCATGGGATCCTGCCAGTCTTCAGTATTACACAACACGTAGCAGGACATGGTATGGTATTGTTAAATTTAAATTTATGAATAGGAAAAATTCTTTAGCTTAGGGTAATATTATAGATTTATTGGCAAGTTGGCTTGTCAAGATCCTAAAGACAAAGAAACGTGTAGAAAACAACCAAACCAAATCAATCCAAACCAAAAATAATCACTGTAAGTCACTGAACACATATTTAACAATGCACTGGAAGCATCAAGAAAATCCACTTGTAGTATCAAGAATATTCTTTCTCTTCTGTAATAATTGGTTTCTTGAATTGTGTAGCTTCTCAGCTTTCCCTTTTCTGATTTGCTGTTAGTAAGCTTAGAAATGAATATGGGATCTAACTGCAGCCAGTATAATATTTTGCAGGATGGTAAAATCCCTGTCATATCCCTGGCTTCATCTCACATCTTGCTTATCCATTTTCATCTATGTCTTATGTTCTTTTTTCACTTTCACTTTTACATTTATTTTATCCTGCAGAAGTTTATATTCCCTTGAAAGCTTCTTTAAATGCTTTCTCAACTAAAAAGGGAAAAGCATGTGATTAATTACATGATTATAATAAATCTCCCTTAATATACATTGGTAGGTACCAAGAATCAATAGAATTATTCCTGCCCTCAAGGAGTTTACAACCAAGCGACAGACTTGTGAGGACCTGTGCCCTAAATAAAGAATCTTTTTAAGATATAAGTTTTTGGAGTAGAGATATCTAAGAGAACACTCAAGGGAAGGAGGAATACTTGATTCCGCGATTAACTTTGTAGTTCTACTGTTGGCTTTGTGTGGCCTCGGGCAAGATGGATAACCCTCTCCAAGCATCAATTATTCATTAGTAAAAGGTAGCTTCATCTTGGGACAGTCAGACACTTGGATAATGTAAAGGGATGAAAGGCATGGTGCATAATATTTGACTATTATTATTTAACATCTGATTACAGTATCACTCCCAGTAAAATCAGCAGAAAAAAAGCCAATTTAAATCCTGTACTAAAACGAAAAGATGTACTCTGAGTGAAATTCAGCACATTTCAACAGGAAAGTGCCACACCACAGAGGATACAGGTATGGTAGATGCTGTTTTCATTTTAAGCTTCTATTTTCAGCAGCTTGAGACAAATATTTGGAATTGTGTTCCTACTGTAAGAAAGTAAATATTTTTGGAAAAAAAAATACAAACAGAAGCCTCTCTAGGGTTTTAAGGCTAGAAAACAAAGAAACTGAAGAGAGTAAATTTGGGAGTATTCTCCACAGACTACTTTTAAGTAAATTTTAGAACAAACCTGACATTTACATTGAATTATTTCCCCAAACTTTTCCTCATTTTTGTTTTTAATATTTTATTCTTTTTTTAACAGATATGAAACAGATGTAACAGGGTGCACTGCTTTGTGGAAAATACTTGTGAGAATATTTTGGTATAAACGGAGAAGATATAAAAGACACAGAGGTAGAAGATACAGAAAGAGGCAGGTGACTTGATTATTACCTTTAGGCTTTATGGCTTTCGGGACACCATGGACCAAGAATGATAAAACTTAGCGGGTTCCGGAGTTAGACAGACCTAGGTAGATCCCAGTTTACTCTGTGACATTGGGCAAGTCTCTTAACTTCTCTCAGCCTTGTATTCCTTGCATAGAATGGGCACAGTAACAGCAGCTTTGTTGAAAGAGTAAAAACAACATACAAAGCTTCCAGTTCAGTGCCAGACCTATTATAGAGGACCAATAGACGGTAACTAATAGGACAGATAAGGCTCATTCAAAATTACCCTCCTTTATTCTTTTGACCTATTTGGGAGAGGAAGAGAAATGGCAGCTTTGCTCTATACTTTGAGCCACTAGGGATGGCACATGACTTTAGATAAATTTAATTATCCTTAAACCATTGCACAAGTCTGGTCTCCTATTGTTTTTCTTCAGTTTTGACCAAGTCACCCCTCCAGGTTCTCATATGCCCCTGAAATCTGCCTTGCTCAGTAACTAACTTCTATGAGGTCTGGTGCTATCTGCTTTTCTTACCCATTTTCAGAGGATAGGGACCATGTTTTAGAAAAATTTCTTAGTAGCCAGCACAGTATCAAGCTAATTTTACTTTTCCTCCATGACATAATTTTCCTTCTACCATCTCAGGGCACCCTAAGATGAGCCTAATCCTCAACTCCTCTTTTGCTTTTATTTCCTGAACTGCTTGCTCATGGCCTAGTGAAACATGCCAATACTCTTTCAACACACAGTTTGTGTACAGCATCTTGCCTTGTGCATGGCACATGAGGAGGGGCAGTGCAGCCCCCAACCTCAGGTATGTAGTAAAGGAGACTTTCTTAAGTTCTTTGGAATTTAATTTAATTTGAATCTCCAGTTCAAATCTCTAGCAAGTGATTCTAATTTGAATCTCTAGTTTACTAAGTAACATCCACTTAATATCAATCAAATTGGGGCTTCCTCACTCCAGATTTTATGTACCAGCAGTTGGGACAAATTACAGTTATCTTCATTTGTCAGTGCTGACATTTGCTGAGATATCTTCACACAGGTCTGGTTCTGAGAGTGGTCTACACAGGTCACCCATTAGACTTCTCTCATTCCTTCCTGCAAAACCTCTAGGAGCAAGTTAAAGTCTCTCAGGACATACCCAACTACTCCTCTTCCACTCAGGGAAGGAGCTTTGCTTCTGTGTGCATCCCAGGTATGTGGGCTGTGGGCTTTCTTCTCTGCTGCCTTTTGGTCCTCAGGGGCCTGAGAGGGTTGACTGAATTAAATGCATTTGTGAGGAAACTGAGTCTCAGAGGGGCTCAGGAACTTGCCCATTACTTTATATTTCACATGGAGAGGAGCATATTTTCAAAGCAAAGTCCAAGTATTTTCATCACTTAAGTTCCTTCCATGATGCTGCACTACCTCAGAGTGAAAGTATTCGACCTTTTCAATTCTCATGCTAAATTCTATCATCTAGTACCACTGAGTTTAATTCATAATTTTAAGTTAAGCATAAACTTGGAAAATGAAGACCAAAGCTTCAAGGTCATTGTTTCTCAAAATACATGCTCCATCAGGATTACGTGGACTGCCTCTTGAGCCCTATCATAGCTCTCCAGGATTGGGATCTCTAGTAGCTAAGCCATTAAATCTGAGTTATTCATAAACTCACCTCACAATTATTCCTCATCCCAAATTTTGCAAAATATGTTTTAAACATGTGTAAATAAGTTTACTATGATCTTGGTATGGAGGGTCAGAAAGGTCTGAAATACAAGATAGTACAGCTAACTACTTTTGAGGCCAGCTAACTAGTGAAAACTTTGGAAACCAAGGAATGACCTTAATATTGGGGGGAAAAAAGAGGAAGAAGAATGAGAAACAAAAGATGGGCTCCTGAGACAAATTTCCCTCCTTCCTGATTTTGCCTATAGGCAGACCTGTGTGAGCATGTATAAGCCGGTGAGAAAACTTACTTAATATTTAAACCTAAAGTAACTTCTGGGTTAAGAACTATATTCCCAAATGAAATAACTCTGTTATTATTTTTAATTCCCCATGCCCATTACCCCAAGGCATGAAGTGTTTGATATAGCAATCTAGGTGCTGGTACACTTTCAGAACCAAAGCAGCTTTTCTATTTTATTCTTCACATCACAGTAAAAATGTGTTAGATGGGTTGAATGTCTGGTTTCAAAATTTCAGAAATTTGCACCTAAATTGCACCTGTAAAATATGTCCTCACACATGCAAGCAAGTCATTTTACTTGCAAATTATTGTTTTGCATATGCAATTACTTGCTTGCATCTGGATATACATTTTGTGGGACAATTAAGTGTTTATGTTAGAAAATTAGATCACTAATTTTATGTTCATTTATATAAAGCTTAGAACTTAAACTTCCAGAAATTTTTTCAGCAGAAAGATCAATATATGCTGCATATGGTCTAAATGGGTTTTGGGGGAACATTCTTTTATCCAGGCATTTGTTAATTTGACAAATATTTCCTAAATACCTACTGCGGGTGCAATGCTGCGCTAGATGTTAGAGTTTCAATGATAAACCAACAGCCCACATTGTGGAACATGGGTATTAACACCGTCCAGTTGGGTTTACAGAGACAAGCATTTTGTTAGTATGTTGTTTGATAGCTTCAAAATAAGCATTTTTCATTATTTGTAATCATCTAAATCTCAAGTTACTTCCCAACATGTGCCACCAAGTTGAAAGTTGACCATTGCCATTTATTCCTTACTATGTCCAGCTGATGGGATGAAGATTAAAATGAGGAAACCATTTCTGAATCTATTTTGCTTTCTTTCTTTGAGATTTATTTATTTTATTTACTTGAGAGAGAGAGCCAGCTTGTGGGCTCATGTGTGCATGTGCACATGTGTGTGAGCGGGGGAGGGGAGGGGCAGAAGGAGAAGGCAAGAGAGAATCCCAAGCAGACTCTCTGCTAAGCTGAGTGCAGAGCCCTATGTGGAGCTTAGTCCCTGGACCCTGAGACCACGACTTAAGCAGAAATCACAAGTCCTTTGCTCAACCAACTTAGCTACCCCAGGTGCCCTTAATTTTGCTTTCTTTAAAATTCACAAAATCACTATGATAGTTCATGTGTTTTCTGTGGAATTGTTGTACTCTGCAACAGATACTACATGTATGATTCATAATAGCATAATCTGGTCAAAATTAAAGGTTGAAATAGTTTTTGAATGAATGCCCTTCCTATGTGGATGATATTCAGGGGTTTTGTGACAAACACTGAGGTTTTTACACTTCTCTGTGTGTATAAAGAACTCACTTCATGATTAGAGAGACATCATTTTGCACACTTCCACACTGTTTCATAAATAAAACTATATTGATACACATGCATATATATGTATCTTGCTTCTATAAAGTCTGTAGAAAAACGATGGTCTGTAAAATACCTTCAATTTTTCATTCAGAATTTGATCATAATAATCGATTTATAGACATTTTGATTTGAAAAAACCTTAAAGGTATTTTTGTTTCAGTTACCTTATTTCACAAGCAAGTAAACTGGGGATTGGGGAGATTAAATGAACTTTAAAGACAAAATACAAACTATATCTGTTATATACATCTTCGTAATTCAAAAAATAAAACAAAACTTTTGTGAAGAAATGTAACAGAAAGCAACTAACATTATCTTTGCAGATCTTATGATGATACTGAATGTGGACCATCTTTAAATAAATGAAGGCATAAATTATATGAAGTCAGAAAAGAGTCAGAAAAGCAGGAGAAATCCAACCTCTTTCTAGGCTAATGTTCTAGTAACAACAAGGACTGACACCCATCGAGAGCCAAGAAAGGGAAGCAAAGATGGTCAGAGAAGGAATAAGAACAGAGATATCTAGGCGTTTTATGTATGTACACACGGTCCTTTTTGTTTCAATCAGTCTCAAAAGAAAACAGATGTCGGGATGCTTGGGTGGCTCAGTGGGTTAAACCTCTGCCTTCAGCTCAGGTGATGGTCTCGGAGCCTGCTTCCCCCCTCCCTCTGCCTGCCTCTCTGCCTACTTGTGATCTCTCTTCCTGTCAAATAAATAAATTAAGTCTTCCAAAAAAAAAAAAAAAAAAGAAAGAAAAAAGAAAACAGATGTCAAACATACATTAAGAAAATGACAAGAAAGCTTATTTACATAGGACATAATCACAGAAGTGTGGGCCTGTTAGAACTATAAAGAAGGTGAAGTACCTCCAGGCGAGTAACTGCGGAGCTAGTACCACCCCTAGACTTGAAGTAATAGGGGAGAATTGTTACTAGAACCTAGGAGAGAATTTTTCCCAGAGAGCTGCAACGGAGGAACAATGCTAGACTGGAGTGAGGGATCCTTGGGAAAAAATACCCAATATCATTCGCTCCTCACTTCTCATTTCCTGCTGGTGTTTTCATTGCTGAATTGTAACTGGAAGCTAGAGAGCAACGCAGCCCACTGCCATCTCCCATTTATTGGAAAGAAGGCTGGGTAAAGAGGTATGGGCAAAGATCTGGAGATGTAAACAGATCATGCATGGTATAGTCTTCCAAAAATGATTTAAGCACTGTCACAAGGTTGCGTTGATGTCCCAACATGGTATAAGTTAAAATACAGTGAAAGAGAGGAAGGAAGGGAGGGAGGAAGAAAGGAAGAAACAAATGCTATTGAAACAAAAAGGCCCATTTATACTATTGCTCCAATTAGATGGAAATTTATTTATCCCTCATATTATACAGTCCAGAGATAGACAAATGATCAGAGACAAGTAGCTGCTGGGCTCCATGAAAGTATCCACTGATACAGATTTATTCTCTCTTTTGCCTTGTTCAGCACCACTGTGCTTACATTTTAGTCTGCAGGAAGATCAAATTGTAGGAAGAGTGTGGAGGGCAAGCATCTTTCTCTTAAGAAAGTGATTAAGACATTGCACACATCATTTTCTGGGTTGGATGCAAATCTATACCTTTCCGAATTCTGTCAGTGTTGGACCCATCTATGATCATCAGGTGTGCGCTTTGCCCTGGCCACCAGTGGCCTGATGATTCAGGGCAAGTGGCTGGTCATCCAGGATTGATCAGTCTTTTACCTTAGGAAAGCTGGACCCTCTAGTCCATCTAGAGAAGTTCTACACATTGAACAGATGAAATTTGCAAGTGACTAGTTGGGTATCATTGAAACATCATTTTACATCTTGCATACTTCACTTCTCTTTATCCTCATCCCAGATCCCCTGAATTTACAACTCCCCAAAGAGCATCACTACTTTCATCCCTGATTCTGGCTCCTAGGGCACCTGCAATAAGAGGTTATTTATTCACATTCAGCTGATCAGCCCTGTTCCACGATGAAACTTGAGATAGGAATCTCCTTTAATAACACAATGAAAGAAACATGTATTTTGGGGAAGAGTGAGCTGTTTTTGCCAAAGGGTAACTAAATAAAGTCAAGAGTGATACCAAACAATGAACTAAAGCAAAATAAAATGCATACCATAACCCTTTGCACAAAATAGAACTAAAGTTTGCTTTTATTTATATAGAAGCCAACGTGAAAAAGAAGACATTGTTCATTCCTATGTTCATGATACCTAGAAAACGGAGAAAAAAAAAACCCCACAAAACTTGTATCCTTAGGAGAATTCCACATTCTTGATATGAAGAGCAATAGAATTTTCTTCCCGAGTCCCAGATCAGTTACCAATACTACTGGAAGTAAGTAACAAAAAATCCCAGTAATTGTGATTTTATAATGAAGACATGTGATGACCTCACTTTCTTATGTAATCTGGAAGTAAGCATCCTACTTTTTATTTAGTGGCCCTTCAATATCATTAAGGGCCCAGGTTCTTTTCATCCTTTGCTTCCTCATCCTGTTTTTGATCTTTTAGCTTGTCTTCTCTTGGTGCCAAGATGTCAGTGTTCCAAGCATCAAAAATAGGAAGTGGGGAAGGAAGTATAGGGCTAGGGAGAATTTACCTCTCAAGTTTCTGTTTTTATTGGGATAGGGAAAATTTCCTGCAATCTCCCACTGCACCTCAACCTCTATTTATATCACCTTGGCCAGAGTTGGGTCATCATGGCCACTGCAACACACAAGAGAAGCTGGAGATATAAGCATCTTCCTTTTTTGAACCGGGGAACCTGGCATATAGGAGGAGGCTGAGAAAGATTGATGGGAGAGGCAGCTAGCAGTGTTTTTATAAGTTCTCAGAAAGAGAATGCCATGACATAATGAAGCTGAGCAACATTATACTATGTACATGGCATATTCTGTACAGCTATACCTGAAGTGCTCTCCATATATGCTGATAGCATTGTATTCCTATATGACACAATGGGAGTGATTCTTCGCAGTGAGGACAGATAGGGTACAAACGGGTGTAGCCTTGCTATGAATGCACCTAATCTGACTTGCATATTTTACAATAGGGGAGACAGTGTTTAGACTGAGTGTTCTGAAAACCTGTTCCTGAATTTTATTTCTTTTATCCAGATTTTCAAGGCTAATGTATACAGCACTGAGCTCGAGATGATGCTCCCTGGCAAATGCCTCAGCATGGCTATTCAATTTTTCCATTTCTATACAGACCCAGCTCTAAGTTAGGGGTGCGGCTGTCAGTCTTTGGGTAAAAACTAAGAAACCTAACGTGAATGTATGCTTGCTATCTTGCTTGGAAGTAATCTTGCCGGGAGGCCAGAACTGTGCTCAAAAATAGTTTTGAATTGGCTTCTGTGCCTGCACAAATGGGCAATAAAGTCCCCCAAGATATACTCCATATTGTATTGCAGGAATCGTTATACCTGAAGAATTTTAGGGCAGGTGAAATCAAATGCTTGCCTGGACAAAAGTAAAATATCCATAAAGTACCCATAAAATGCTAAGCTTCCAGTAGTGCCATTTCCTGGTGTACCTTCTAAGATAAACTGTTAGTGAATATGCACCAAAATAACTAAATGAGGTAATTCATTGTATGGGGTTGTTATTTATAGACCAATTAAAAGAAATAGAATGGTTTCCAAAAATAACTACTTTAGTTTTAGAATAATTTCCCTGTGCTTCCTTTTGGCAATAATCAGCAAACAGGATTGGTGATTCAGACCATTACTAATATGAAGTAATAAAACTATACTGTTTTTATATAACAGAATCTTTGCCTTTTTCTTCTTTAAAGTAAAGTGAGTTAACTTGTATTGAGTACTTTATCTACTTAAATCTCTCAACACCAATAAGTAGACACTATCTTTAAAATGCTAAACAACTTAGAAAAAAGAAGTGATTTGTCCCAAACATACAATTTTAAGTGGTAGATCTAGGATAACAGGGTGGCTTGAATGCAGTGAGTCCAAAAGTGAACTAGGATAATCAGGAAACAGGAAAGAGAACTGCCCAGAATTTCAGTTTGGCATAGACCCATGATCTTTGAGTTCAAGGTCATAGAGTGAAGGAGGTATAAAGTGTCTGTCCACCTTTTTCTCAAGTGCTGTCTACCTCATGAGACAAAGCCTAGCAATGTCATGAGGTGAAGTTTTCATAAGATTTTTCACAATCTATCTCCATCAGTTCCACAGCAAATGAAAATCCCACTTACACTCCAGCATTGGTTGTTGGGGCATTGTTATTTATTTTCCCCCCTTCTTCTTGGTTTTCATACGTACATTAGCGATAAGCTGGATGAGACTATGTCAGGCATTACTAATCAGATACAATTTTAAATTTGAAGTCTTGTTTTATGGATTTTTAAAGTGTACTTACTTTTAATTACTTACTTTGTCTTGTTTTTAAAATTCCTAAATGTGTCTTCTAAGGCTCTAGCTAATTTTATGCCTTATTTTAATATTCAGACCCCCTTACACACACACTCCATAGATGGCACAGGAACAGCACTTGGGCACGCACACACACACACACACACACACACACACACTCATACACCACGCATACCACAGTCACATGCATTCACACACACTTGCTTTCTTTCATATCTAGCAGCACTCACATGCAACTGAGCAGAAACGAGGAAATAGGAAAATGCACTCCAGGGAGGCAGTCTTCTAAAGTCAAATAACATAAGTAAGGGAGGATAATGGAGAGCCACACTGGCAGGGCTTACAGAGAACTAAATTTTTTCAAGTCATTCATCCATTCAAAGTATCAGTGACATAGACCTGTCTGAGTTGACTACTAATCACTCTGCTGGCCACACCACAGGCCATGTAATCCAAGGGACAGTGGTGTTTTGCTTTGTTTTTTTAGAAGATATTCATTTATTTACTCATTCACTCATTCATTCATTCATCCATTTTTGAGAGAAAGCATGAGCAAGGAGGAACAGACAGGGAGGAGGAGGCAGAGAGAATCTGAAGCAGACTCTGTGCAGAGGACAACACGGGGCTTAATCCAAGGACCCTGAGATCATCACATGAGCCAAAACCAAGAGTCTGATGTTCAACTGACTGAGCCACCCAAGTGTCCTGGCACAGTGGTATTTTATGGTTAGAAATGCCTAGTCTTGAGCACATTTTTCCCCATAGCATCTTAAGGGTCACTAATTATCTATCCTAGAGGATCCAAATAGACTTTCATTTGTTTCTATACACGTAAGATTTGTTTTTGTTCAAAGCAGATGTTAAGGATTAACGTGCATAGCCAAGGTCACATTTGTGACCGGACATCACGAATCCAGGCTGGCAAGAATAGAAGAAGAACAAAATCCAGTATAGAAATCAATTGGGAAGAATTCAATTACGAAAGGCACAATATTTCAGATTTATAATAGAAAGAAAGAAAGAAAAAAATATATGATGGATTAGAATATAGGTAATTTGAAAGCCTGGGGTCAAGAGCAGGGTCTCTTTATTCCCTCCATTAGTAGTTTCTTGAATTATTTCAAGTTTTTCTGTCCCATAAGGTTGTCTCATATCTCTGAAGCAAATCTGTTTTTTCCTTATCTTGAAAGATTTACTCTTATATATCTCAGAATTACTGAATGAGTTTTCACTTTGTTGGTGGAAGCTACACATCCAATAATCAGGCACAATAGTGACAGTTATGAAGCAAAGTTACAATGGAATAATTGTATCATCCAATCTAGAATATCACATGATGCTTTGTAAGAGGCAGAAGTGAGTTGGAAAACTCTTAGTAAAAATGAGAATAACAATTTTTCCAGATGATTTTTCATTTCAAATTATTTTATGTCATCTTCAGGACATGTGCGTTGAGAGAGTGCGGAAATAATGCAAAGTCAGTGTTAAGCGTGACGAAAACTATGTACATTTTCCAAAAGTTGTTTTTTGGTCTCCTGGCAGAGATATAAAAAATATATCATCCTCTCTCTTAAAGGAACACATATACAACCATAATGCCAAATAGAAATTGTCTAAGCTTTAGTTTAAAATGGTGGATATGGAACTACCTGCCTAGCAGACAGGGTGGCAGAAAGTGCCCTGCAGAGGAGGTTAAATTTGAACTGTATCTTAGACGATGGTCATAATTGAGGCTTCTCTCTAATGACAGTAAACCAGGTAATTTGAACTAACTTTCTCTCATTTTTAAAAACCATTGTATTTAATTCCAGTATAGTTAACATACAGTTCTATGTTAGTTTCAGGTGTACAATATAGTGATGTAAGAATTGTATGCACTACTCAGTGATCATCATGGCAAGCGCACTCTTTATTCCCTACCACCTATTTCACCCATCCCCCAACTCCCCTCCCTTCTGGTTACCTTCAGAATTTTCTCTATAATTAAGAGTCTGTTTGCTACTTCCATACCTTGGCTATTGCAAAGAATTCTGCAATAAACATAGGGGTGCATGTATCCCTTTGAATTAGTGTTTTTGTATTTTGGGGGTAAATACTTAGTAATGCAATTACTGGATCATAAGGTAGTTCTATTTTTAAATTTTTGAGAAACCCCTCCTACTGCTTTCCACAGTGGCTGCATCAGTTTGCATTCCCAGCAACAGCACATGAGTGTTCCTTTTTCTCCACATCCTCATCAACACTTGCTATTCTTGTGTTTTTGGTTTTAGACATTCTGACAGGTATGAGGTGTTATCTCATTGTAGTTTTGATTTACATTTTCTTGAAGATGTTGAACACCTTCTCATATGTCTGTTGGCCATCTGGATGTCTTGGAGGAAGATCTGTTTATGTCTTCTGCCCATTTTTAAATCAGATTATTTGTTTTTTTGCTGTTGAGATCTATAAGGTCCTTATGTATTTTAGACACTAACCCTTTCTCAGACATGTCATTTACAAATATCTTCTCTCATTTTGTAAGTTATCTCTCAGTTTTATTGATTGTTTCCTTTGCTGTGCAGAAGATTTTATTTTGATGTAGTCCCAATAATTCATTTTTGCTTTTATTTCCCTTGTGTCAGGAGAGATTTCTAGAAAAATGCCACTTCTGGCCGATGTCAGAGAAATTACTCCTTGTGCTCTCTTCTTGAATTTTTACTGCTCCAGGTCTCACATTTAGGTCTTTGATCCATTTGGGGTCTAATTTTGTGTATGGGTTGAGAAAGTGGTCTGGTTTCATTTTTTGCATGTAGCTGTCCGGTTTTTCAAACGTCATTTGTTGAAGAGACTATCTTTTTCCCATAGCACATTCTTGCCTTTTCTGTTGAAGATTAATTAACCCTATAATCATGGGCTTGTTTCTGCACTTTCTATCCTGTTTTACTGATCTGTGTGTCTGTTTCTGTGACAGTACCATACCATTTTTATCACTACAGCTTTGCAGTTTAACTTGAAATATGGGATTGTGATACCTCCAGTTTTGTTTTTCTTTTACAAGATTGTTTCTTTTTCAAGATTATTCTGGGTCTTTCCTGGCTCCATATAAATTTTAGGATTATTTGTTTTAGTTCTGTGAAAATTGGTATTGGTATTTTGATAGGAATGGCATTAAATCTATAGATGGTATTGGGGAATATGGACATTTTAACAATACTTGCTCTGAAATAAACTTTCTCTTTAGAACAGCTTAAAAGTTGCTCATAGGGACCCCTGGGTGGCTCAGTAGGTTGAACCTCTGCCTTCGGCTCAGTTCATGATCTCAGGGTCCTGGGATCGAGTCCCGCGTTGGGCTCTCTGCTCAGCAGGGAACCTACTTCCCCTGCCTCTCTCTGCCTGACTCATTGCCTACTTGTGATCTCTTTCTCTATGTATCAAATAAATACATAAAATAAAATAAAAAATTTAAAAAAATTTTAAAAGCTGCTCATAATTATTTAAAAAACTTAAATAAATAAAAGTGTTAAAAACAATAACAAAAACTATGAAAATGTACCAAGTAGAAAAAAGAGGAGAAAAGAAAATAGGAAACATACCGAGTAGGATTCAGGGGAGGATCAAGGTTCAGGGAAGTAGCCATGGCATTTGAGTTTGTTTTTTCCCTGGGGTACTTTTCAATTCTAGAAGGCACAGCTGAGAGGATGAAGGACTGAGCATCAGTTTTGAAAGTCCTCAGGCTCTTGGCTTTGCGGCCAAGAGGTAAGGAAACTAGGGTAGAAACCTCAAAGAGCTGTACCCTGGGAGTAAAGATAAACCAGTATGCTGCTTCTGAGCTTGTATAACGATGATCCTAGAGTGTTAGTACTTGGAAGATGTAAAGATAACTCTTCTCAGGAGAAATAACATCATCCTGGTTCTCAAGCTATTTCTATATACCATTTGTAAATAAGATATTCAGTACAAATTAAAAAAAATTAATTAGGCATTCAGGAAGACAAAAATATTATGAACAAAACCCATAATGTAAAAATATCAGATGAAAGAAATAGCCTACTGAGTTATCAGACACAGATTTATTTATTGATAATTCATAGCCACTTTACTCCCCAAAGTCCTGAACTGCACTATATCTATAAAATATTGATAAATAATTTGTGGCACATCTTTGCAAAGAAATACTATTCAGCAATACAAAGGGCTGCACTACTGATTCGCCCAACCACATGAACAAATCCAATGATGTGTTGACAATCGGCTCTATAGGGCAGGGAAAGCCTTAATTTGTAGTGTTTGTCAATTTCCATGATGTAAATATTCCTACTGCAATATTCCCATTTCAACTTGCAGCCCCTGAATGCAGAGTTCGAAAAAGAGGCATACAATTGACTCCCACACTCTGGTTTGAGCTGGCTCCAGCGCACCATTGGATAAACGTCACAGACATGATGCTGAGCAAAAGAAGGGCACACAAAAGTGTACACAGTATGTGATTTCATTTATATGAAGTTCTAGAACAGCAGTCTAAAGTTAAACAAACAAACAAACAAATAAAGTGGTCACATTTGGGGACTTGGAATGAGATATTCCCTAGATGGGGCATGAGGGGATTTTCTGGAGAGACAGAAATATTCCATATTGTGGTAAGGGTAAGTTTTACATAGGTATGACTATTTTAGATACAGACTTTAAAATAACCATGTTTACTGACTTAAAGGAGATAAATTCAGAAATTTAACAGAAAATCAAAAGGAAATTCTTGAATGGAAAAATTTAATGACAAAATTAAGAACTCAATGAGTACATTTATTGGTGAATTAGAGCTGAATGGGAGAATAGTTAGTAATCTAAATGACAGGTCAGAAGAAAATAACTAGACTGAAGCAATGAACCACAAAGATGGAAAATACAAAATATAAGCTGACACAGAAAGAAGGTACTACATACCTTATATGAACCCAAGGTAAGCACAGAAAGAGAATGGGTCAGATGCATTTCTGAAAAATAAATGATGGCCAAAATTTTTCAAAACTTCTAACAGATATCAAGGCATAGATTCAAGAAACTGTTGAATCCAAGGGGTGGAGAAATTTAGGCTTATAATAAAATTGCTTAAAGTCAAAGATAAAGGAAAAACTACTTAAAATCAGCCAGAAAAAAGAGGAAGATTGCCTTCAAGGGAGTGATTCTTTTATGCAACTGAGTTCTTTACAGAAAGAATGGAAGCCAAAAGAACACTAAATGATGTCTTTATAATATTAAGAGAAAATAATTTCCAATATACAATTATATACTATTTGCATACTCAGTACAAATATTCTTCAACAATGATGATGAAATAGGGAAATTAAAATAATTTATTTGTTGAAGTATATTGAAGTTTATTTGTCATCTACAGTCTTACAGTGAAGGAAATACTAGAGTATCTTTTAGGCAGAAGGAAAACTATTGCAGAAGGAAATGAAAAGCGCTAGGTAGAAATGAAGAGCAAAAAACCTGTACAACCATGTGCTAATTTAAATGAACAAATAATATAATATCATCATAATATTACTATTATATTTATCGTAGCAGCTTATATATTTTAGTATATAATTGGATTATATATAATTAGTATGTACTTACATAGTATATAATTAATATATAATTAACATAGAATATTATATATCATGTATTTATAAAATTAAAATACATAAAAACCAATTGCATTTCATTCTGAAAAAGTATTAATGGAATCAAAAGTCTCTGTATTGCCTAGATAGAAGGTCAAGTGACTAGCTATTAGACTTGAGAATGTCAAGAACACAACAAAATATAACTGAATGAAATGCTCCAATTAAAAGACCAATGAAATCATACCACACTTAAAAAAGTGATCTCTACGCTGTTTAAAAAAAGATGTACCTAATATATAAGGATTTAGACAGTTTGAAAGGATAAGAGTAGGAAAAAAGATGCCTCAGAATTTATCAAGTAAACAAGGATGGCGCATATATTTATAGCCTTGTTTCTAAAGGCTACAATTCACACAGAATCAAGAGCAACATAGCATTTAGTGTGTGGGTTACAGAATGGAAGAGGACAGAAAACACTAACATAATTCTAATCCCTGATACATTTATGACTGAGGCCAAAAAGGGGAAAGGCTTCCTATGACGAAATTTAAATTTCATGTGTCTTCATGGTAAAATTGCAACACATTGCATAGGGCCAGTCTAGATCCGAGGATCAGTGATACCTGTATCTTTCATGGTTCCTGTACAAGGGAAACACACACATATGCCATTTATGCCACTTAGGAAATTACTGTGTTCTCCTGAATATAACCAAAATAAATTGTTTGTTATTGTAATCAGTGTGATTTGTAATTATCCCATTTGGTCAATATTTATTTACTTATTTGACAGAGAGAGAGACACACACACACACAGCAAAAGAGGGAACAAAGCAGGGGGAGTGGGGGAGAGAGACAGGCATCCCGCCGAGCAGGGAGCCTGACGTGGGGCTTGATCCCAGGACCCAGGGATCTTGACCTGAGCTGAAGGCAGACGCTTATTGACTGGGCCATCCAGCTGCCCCCAAAATTCATTTAATTAAGAGCAAATAATATCTTAAATTAAATAGTAGTTCAAGAGTGTAATTTATATCCAGTTAGAGTGACAAAGAAGTAGTTGTGAGCAGCAATTAATGGACTTCAGCTTTTGTTTATATAAAGAATGATGTTTTTAAACTTTATTATCCTCTCTGTGCACAAGCTTGAGGTATTTTAAGAACTATTATAAGGTGTTTATTATATGTAGCAATTTTACGAACCATTTTTTAGTCATAGAGGCTATAATATTACCCTAGTCCTTCATTTTTTACACATTTCTTTTTAAAATTTTTCTCTCCTTGATCAAAATTTTATTTAACCAGTATTGCATGCTCTTCTTATATGGTTAAGTTCATATCCATGAAGCATTTTGACTCCTGGGGTGAACACTATTAGCTGATGCAGTACATTTACTTAATGAGACAATGATACAGTTAATTATCTGTAAGGAACTCAGAACCAATATAGCAAGACCCTCCATTTAAAAGGAAAGCCACTACATACATATTTATATTAGTCTCTGCAGTGTGACTAACACTGGAAACTCACTATACTTGTGGGAAAAAAAAACCAAACAAACCACCTAGAGGTCTCTGCCAAGTAGGATTTACTTTTTCTGATCAATTATTAGGGAGTTTTTAATCCAGGAATCTGGTAGCTGGAAAAGTAGTAAGTAGAGGAGGGTAGCAGAAGAGATAGGAGGTTTTCTCCCCTACAGAGGTTGGCATTTCGGGGCTAGGGGTGGGAAGAAGCGAGCCAAAAAAGGAAAACATTCAATATAGAATTTTAAAACAATACAATGAAGTCAGGACCTCCTTTTAAGCAGAAGACAATTTGTTTTGGTTAGAGGTATTTTAAAAGTTAGTATAAATTTAAGCCATGCTGAGTGTCCTTTGGAGAAAATCTATGATAAAGATATTTTTCAGTAGGTAGGAGCAAAGTAACAAACTAAAAAACGTGTCTTGCTTCAGAGGTATTACTGTAATCCGTAATCGGTGAGTTACTGTGGCGGCCATTTTGAATTGCTCAGAGGCCTGAAAGATCTTAGAAAACGTTAGGAATTACCTGAAGAAGCAAGAAGGGCTCCAGGGAGAGCTGCTAAGCTTCCTGCACTGTGCCAATCCCCAAATCTACAAAACACATGGTCTCAAAGCTTTGAGTGGGGCAGAAGTCTTAGAAGAGCACTTGTACCTTCCATAGTGAAGGGAATTTACAGAGAAAAGTGGAAATGAAACTAAGCTGTAGGTAACACTGATCCTGGCAACTGTGCCAGACAGACTCCCAGCACATTCAGCGGATGTTCTCAACCTGGCAATTGCTGGAGAAAAGACACTTAAGCAAATCACTTTTGACTTTTGAAGGGGAAAACTTAGAGGCAAAAGGAGAAGAGGTTAATTATTTAGCCAAATTCAGCCATGAACTCATCAGTAATTTGTGGAGAGAAGCCCATATCTTTATTCTAATACCATCTGACCCAACCAGCACGTCTGTTGTATCCTTCATGGTGATATTAAGGATTTGAACGAATGAAAGGTTATTGCCACTTTACGTGGGCATAAAATTAAGGGTGAATAGAATGGAAAATATATATCTTTTCAGGGTCAAGGCCCGATGAATATTCTTTCTGCTTTTGTCTGGGGACATTCATGATCTAAAATTCTCTTTGCTCGTGAGGTGTTTCACTTTTCTAACAGTCCCCACTTGCCGAAGCTTTTATTCCTGAAGACATAACTATCTTGTAAGTGGCTCATACTTTTGCTTGTAATTTTAGCAAATATAAATAGATGACTCAGCCTTCTAACAAAGTGCATGTGAGTGTCCTGTGGAACAAAATCCTGTCTTTATGTCATCTCTTACCTCAGCACCATATGTGGAGGTCAGGAAGAGAGAGTTAACACACATCCCAGTCAATCCCTTGTGATGGACCAACAGCGAAATGTAAATGGATTCATATAATTCATATAATGACTGTATCCATGGCGATCTTCTAGACTACCATTTTTAAGTTTTGCTTAGGCTACAGCAGGAAATAGGGATTCATGTGCTTTTGATGGGAGAGAGGTGGAAGAGTGAGAAACTATACCCCAATGTCAGTCAAAACAGAAATCTAATAGTTGAGAAGAATTCTAGCTTTTAACAACCAGGAAACAACACATAAACCCTAGTTGTGAGTCGAATGTGACTCAAATCATGATAAGAGTAGTGAGGTTACTCTGTTACCTCACTAGAGAAATGACATAATTCAGAGATGTGGTAGCTCTCGCTAATACCTGATCGCAGAGCCCAGAGACCCATGCTACATTAATCATAGTCATCATCAGCACCATTACCATTTTATAATCAAAGAGTTATTAATTTAAAAAAGTTAAATTCAAAATGAAAGTTATTAACCAAAAGTTATTATTAATTCTAGAAAGCAGTTTCACGTTGATAATGTCTTTGATTTTCACAGATAAGCAGGTGGGTATTATGATGGTTCATTTTATAGATGAGGAAATCAAGGCACAGGGCCATTAAATAATTTGCTTAAAGTCATATAGCTAATTAGTATCAGATTGGAGCCTCTTCACCATCAGACCTGGGCTCTTAATAGAGAAATTTCTCAAATAAGAAATTAACATCTTAATTTGTACCCTATGCAAAGACAGTGAAAATATTATTAATGATTTCAGCACAGAGTATGACAGGAGCTAGGTAATATTAATGCTTAATATTAATGCATAAGTTTATCCTATTTGATTAAGATCTTTTGTAAGGACATTTTAGAACAATTTATTAACTTGGCCCCCAAAATATGGTAGACATTGTCAGGATAGCAGCATAAGCTTTCAGACCTGCAAAATAGTGAATGCTAGAAATAGAAATGATATTTACTAAAATTAAATGAAAGGTACATTGCTGTTTCATTTTTACTTTAAAAAAAAAAAAAGAATCTTTGAACAGGTAACCTAAGGCTTGATCAGAATAATTTCTGTTCCAGATGAGAAACTTGGTGGAAGATGTTCAGTTTAACTTCTGTGGGCCAACGCCATACATAAGTTAATTGCCAACAAATGTGTTTTAATCATTAAGGATATATGTCCATTTGCTAAATCATCTAAATTTAATTTTTAAAATTTTTTAAAAGATTTTATTTATTTATTTGACAGACAGAGATCACAAGTAGGCAGAGAGGCAGACAGAGAGAGAGGAGGAAGCAGGTTCCCTGCTGAGCAGAGAGCCCGATGCGAGGCTCGATCCCAGGACCCTGAGATCATGACCTGAGCCGAAGGCAGAGGCTTAACCCACTGAGCCACCCAGGCGCCCCTAAATTTGATTTTTAAAATATTTGCTCCAAGAAACACCTTAAAAAAAATAAAAATATCTGCTCTTGTGTGACTCAAGAAATGTTATTTGACTCAAAAAAATCACTTAATTTCAGTGGCTTTAATTTTAGAGACACAACTTCCTCATATAAATCAAGTGCTGGCTCAGATAATTTCCAATTCTGAATTTTGCTCTAAGCTTGACAGAGAACAGAATCCTCTAGTTTTCTGTAGAACATGATTTCATTTTATCTCTTGTTGGTGAGGAAAGGTGGGGTTGGGGGAAAACTATCATGAAAGCACTTACTGAATACTCTATCCTTTCTCCACTGTCATATTTTCAAGTAACAACTTGAAGAATATTCTTCTTCATTCTATCTGACCCTAGCCTAATTTGCTGTTGTCACTCGTTTCGTAAATACTGTCTATTGGTTCCAGACAAGGTGAAAGAAAAGGGTTTCTAAGAAATCTTCAGAGATACACAATAAAATTTGAGGCCTAACAATTTTACCTTTATTTTGTCCTTAGGAAAAAGACAGAGAGACATGGAAGAAAAAGAATTCTTCTAAATATGTGATGCTTAATGAGACTTTTCTATTTTCTCTCACATCACATTAATTGTTCTTAATTTTTCGAGCTATCTTGGCATTCATGTCATATGGAAAACTGAAGGAGCAGAGGGAGGCATTTATTTCCAGAAGAGGTCAGAGAGCATAATCAGGGGACACAACTAGTAAGTAATCAAGCATGCGGTACACACTTTCATTAAGGTCCATGTGTTGCAAAACCACAATATTTTAATTTTCTGGTTCCTGCTGTTCAGGCTGAAGAGGTTCTGTTAGGGTTTGTTTCAGTTACGTTTTGCAAAGGAGAAAAGTGTGACATTTTCAGTGTTATTAGAGGTGCAATGTTTTATTCTGAGGTTCATCTTCACTTACATGAAAGGAAAAAACTCCTCATGATGGTTAAATAATAAAGAAGGCTGATTGCTTACAGAGTCAAGTAACAGGACTCGACTGTGCCATGATCCAATCTCTCCTTAAATCTTGACATTCTTATCCAACTTAATGATGGCATCTGCTGGGAGGGAAAATTTCCATGGCACATCTTTGTAACAACCCCAAATCTCATGGAAAGAAGCCAGGAGGGGGAAAAAAAAATAACTAGATGAGTATAATCCTCTAGGAAAGATACACTTAGAATTTTTCTCCTAATGGGAACATTGTTTGCTGTCAGTGAACAGTCTACCCAGATAACACCAACAACATCTGCTCCTGTTGGTGAAAACTGACCTCTTAATCATGAGCTACTCACATCAGAATGACTGCGGGCTGTTGGAACTACATGAGTTTTCCTCAAGAAGCCAGTTTTAACAACATCATACAGACTGAATGCCAAAATAATATTTTACCTTTTCGTTTTAAATGCAATTTGCTAAGACAAGGTAAAGGGAACACAGAACAGGGCAGAACAACAGATCAATCAGGTGAGATGAAGGTGATCTGATTTCTTTGGCACCTGCTCTGGGAGAGTAATGCTCAGGGATGCCTTTATTTCAACTTTCATTTGTCAATTTGAGGGCATCACGTCTTTTTTCTCTTCAGTAAGTCCATCTTTCCTGAGACTGTACCAGCTGTTTGTCTGGATTATAGGATGGTAGATACCAGCTTCCTGACCAACATGTCTGTGGGGAGAGAGGATATGGGAGGCAAGGAACCACCATGTTTACAGGTTAAAAGGTCCTTACCGAAATCTGTCTCGGCCACTGAGATGATAGAATATGACTTACATGTCATGAAGCTGGGGATTTTATGGCTGTTTTATTTGCTGTGATCCACAGCAGTTCACTCTGTTTTCTATCTATTGTCACTGAAGGTAAAGTAGCAAAGTAGAAATATCTTTCTGTTGATACTCATGGCTAACTCGGGAACAGCCTCTCCTGGCCAGGTATTTTAGGTATGTTCCCTAATTCTAGAGTACAATCAAAGAACTTAAAAGGACCTAGAATCATCTAGTCCAATTCTATCTATGAATTCTTTCACAATATTCTTAGGAGAAAATCATCTTTCTTGCTTGTATGCTTTCAGTTATTGTATGTAAGTTTTTCAACAGTGGCAGTAGGGAAAAGCTCAAATCTGCCTCTAGGTAATTTCCACAGTAAAAGAAAAACAAAAAACAAAAAAAAAACAAAAAACAACTGAACCTCTCTTCTATAGATCATTCCTTAGGACAAATGGAAAACAAAAACAAACAAGACTATAGAAAGCTCAAGATTCCATTCTTTCCACACTTGAGTCCATTTATCAGGACCATCAAGAGACAAGTCCTTCTGTGATGATGTCTTACATGTCCCATGCTTCTAGATCAGTGTCCTGGCATCCTTCCAGTGGACACAACCTATGGTATTTAGGTCTACTGTAAAGTGTGTTATGTGGAGAACAGAACAGAATGGGGCTGATAGGACCAAAGGGTTTCAGAGCTTAAAGGAACATTCAAATTTATTAAAAGTAGAAATGGGACCCAGAGAAGTTAGACAACTTGTCTATTGTCACACAAGTGGCCTCCACTTTCCCAGAACAATTGTCTTTTCCCACCCCTCCCCCAACAGAACTTTCTATTTTTTTAAAGATTTTATTTGTATGTAGAAAGAGAGAGAGAGAGAGAGAGAACACAAGCAAGGGGAGGAGCAGAAGGAGAAGGACAAGTGGGCTCTGTGCTCAGCACAAGTCCCAATTAGGGGCTTCATCCTACCATCCTGAGATCATGACCTGAGTCGAAATAATGAAGAGTCAGATGTTTAACTGACTGAGCCACGCAGGCACCCCCAAGCTTCTTTTTAACTAAATATAATACTTTAGATATTATATGATTGACCCAGTCCTGGTGATCATATGCATTTGCTTTTTTAAGAAGCATATTATGTGGTTGTTTGTTTTATATTATTTACAAGGACTATCATCTAATCAGGTCCTATACAGTTATGTTTTCCCTTATGTTTTATCTTTTGAGGTTTAATCACAGTGCAAGCTTCTCAAGATGTTTTTGTATCTTTTCAATCAATACACATCTATCCTTTTTTGACTTGCGCAACTGTCAGAATGTTTTTTGTGTCCTTGTTCAAATTATTGTTTGAAATATCCAACAGAACAGAGACAGATAAACAAGCAAAAATAAAAATAAAAAATACAGTCTTGTGCCATGACATTGGGATCTAGCACTACACTGATAATCCATTAATCAAGACATTTTTTGGATTGTTGCTCAACCATGCATATTTATGCTTAATGTGTGCGCATCATGTTACGGTTTTCTTCCTTCCCTCCAAACGTTTTTTACAGGCCTATTTACAAAGACCATACCGGAAGTAAGACATTGTTTAAGATCCGATAACACTACTGGAAAAGGAAAAGAGGTTACTGTGAAATAATTTGGTCTTAAACTCCTCATAATGCTTAGGGAGCTCCTTTTTTTTTTTTTTTTTTTTCCCTACAAGCTAACAAATCATGTTTAGTATCTTACTCTAGAATCTTGCCGGGAATTGACGGAAGTTTTGTAAACCTTTAAATTTTTAAAAACAATTTCCAACATTCAGGATTTTTGTTGGACCTCACATATTCATAAATTCTCCCAATATTAGTGTTTTGGAAAACCATAAGTGCATGTGTTTAATAACCTGGCACATAATTACGGTGAGCCTAACTTCAAATAGATTTAGCATTGTTTGTGCTCTGCTACTAACCAATTCTTGGTTTCAGTTTCCTTATACTGATGCATGCTCTCTCATTTCTAAATTTTTTTAAAAAATTAAATACTGAGTACATGAAAAGAACATTTATGTGTCACTTATGGAGAAAATGATAAAAAAAAATACCCATGTGCATAGACACAGTTTAATAATTAAAACATTTCCATTAACTGTGAAGTCCTTTGGTTGCTTGCTCCTAATTCCATGTCTTTCCCTCCCCCACTGGAAAAAAAAAAGGGGATATGTTAGTTTCTCCTTGCTTGTCTTTTTTGCTTCTCTGTGACTTTTCCCCACAGGCTCTCCCAGAGCCAAGACATGCAATTTTCCTTGCAGTCTCCATTGGGTGAAGTGCTAGTGGTCACAGTTTTGTTTACAATTTTGTTAAGGGCTTTGTCTTTTGGGAAATTCAAATTTAAGTGTGTATGTATGTCTCCTATTTGACTTCCCACCTTGGTACCTTGCTTTTATGTACTTTATTCTAGTGCCTTGAGGACTGTGAAGTTCATTGGAGATTAGCAGATGCCCTCAAGTAGGCTTCTGTGGGATTTGCTCATCTCTCTGGCTCCTGTTGGCTCTTAGATTTTGCCTTAGTCAGGTTAGTGATACACTGACCTTAGGTTAATGATACATTTATAAAAATAAGTTTTCTATGTCTTATCCAACATAAATCATTTTCAGCAGGAACAATGAATAAAATATGAAAGTGTGCTCTATGCTTTTGAGTTTGAGGTAATTCTCCTTGATGGAGAAAGCATAATCAAACAGGAGTAGTATTAATTCTATTATTCATTAATATCATAAAATTGTGGCCCTATCTTCTGCTTTCAACATAGCTACCATTTTAGAACTTTTCCCCACATCTTTATCTGCTCATTCTACTCTTGTACTTATCCTTAGGTCCTGATCTTCTATATTTGTATGCTATTTTTAAGCAGACCTTATAATTTGTTTTGTCTTCTGGGAACTTTTCCTTTTTAACCTCTTTCTAATGGGATCATAATTATCTTTACAATGATACAATAGAGTTTTAGATTAAGAAACGTAGAACATTTCTAAGACTTTATGTAAAATTATTTTTTTCTGTTTCATAGATCCTCATTTCATGACTTTCCTCCTTTATGAAAATATCTTGGTTCCATATATTGTGGGGATGAAAGCCATAAAGCCTTCTCTGGTAAATTACGTACTTATATAGAACAGAAGTTCTGTTCTCTGAAACCAGTAACTGTTAATTGTCCTGGGGAGTACTTTTCAATTGCAATGGGAAAGCAACAGATTTAATAAGATATTAGGACAATATAGGTAGCCAAACTGACTTAGTTTAATAATGTACAGTCTGATTTCATTTGAAACATTTAGAAAAGAACTTGGATTGATCTACTCAGGGCTCTTTTCTACAAAATAAAGTGCTGTTGGTGACTCCCAGTTCTTAGTATCCTACAAAGACAGGACCACTAAGTGGTTGAAATTGCTTTGGTATGATGGAAATAATTTTTGGCATATTTCACCTAATTCAGATTTTGAATACTACTGGAATGGCTACTTTAAAGCTTATAAAACTAGGGGAACCTGGGTGGCTCAGTGGGTTAAAGCCTCTGCCTTCAGCTTGGGTCATGATCCCGGGGTCCTGGGATCAAGCCCCACACTGGGCTTTCTGTTTGGCGGGGAGCCTGCTTCCTCCTCTCTCTCTGCCTGCTTCTTTGCCTACTTGTGATCTGTCTGTCAAATAAATAAATAAATAAAAAGTCTTCAAAAAAATAAAATTAAAAAATAAAGCTTATAAAACTAGATATAGGGGCACAAAGGTGGCTCAGTCTACGGAGCACCCAATTCTTGGTTTTGGCTCAGGTCATGATGTCAAGGTCATGAGGTCGAGCCCTGCATCAGGCTCTACACTCCACGTGGAGTCTGCCTGAGGTCCTCTCTCTATACCTCTTGTGTGCACACTCACTCTCTCTAAAATAAATAAATAAATCTTAAAAAAAAAAAAAAAACAATAAAACTGATGAACTTATACTGACACATGATAATCACCTGAAGTCCACAGTTTATATTAAGGTTCACTCTTGGTTTTGTACATTCTATGGTTTGGACATATGTGTAATGACACATATCCATAATTACAATGTAACAAAAGAGTATTTTCACTGCCTTAAAAATCCTCTCTATTCTGTTTATTTATTCCCTTCCCATCCCCAACCATTGATCTTTTTATTGCCGCCATGGTTCTGTCTTCTCCACGTGTTATATAGAGTCATACAGTATGTTGCCATTTCAGATTGGTTTCTTTCACTTACAATATGTATTTAAGGTTTCTCCATGTCCTTTTGTGGCTTGAGCATTTCTTTTTAATACTAAATAATATTCCGTTATTTGGATGTACCACAGTTTATTTATATATTCACCTACTGAAGAACATCTTTGTTGCTTCCAAGTTTTGGCAGTTATAAGTAAAGCTGTTAGAAATAAGTCAATCGGAGAAAGACAACTATCATATGATCTCCCTGATATGAGGAAGTAGAGAAGCAACATGAGGAGTGTGGGGGGTAGGAAAAGAATAAATGAAACAAGATGGGATCGGGAGGGAGACAAACCATAAGAGACTCTTAATCTCACAAAACAAACTGAGGGTTGTAGGTGGGGGGTTAGGGAGAGGGTGGTTGGGGTATGGACATTGGGGAGGGTATGTGCTACGGTGAGTGCTGTGAAGTGTGTAAACATGGCGATTCACAGACCTGTACCCCTGGGGCTAATAATACATTATATGTTAATAAAAAATAAATTAAATTAAAAAAATAAGTAAAGCTGTTATAAACATCTGTGTACAGGGATTTGTATGGACATAACTCTTTTGGATAAATGCCAAGGAGCACAACTTCTGGATCATGGTAGGAATACGTTTAGTTTTCTAAGAAACTGCCAAACTGTCTCCCAAAGTGGCTGTATCATTTTGCATTTCCAACAGCAAACTATGAGAGTTCCTGTTCTTCCACATCCTCATCAGCATTTGCTATTGTCAGTATTCCAAAACTGGAATACTGACATATTTGAGATGACAATGAGATACTTTGCAATGGTATCTCATTGTTTTAATTTGCATTTCCTTGATGACAGATGATGTGGGGCATCTTTTCATATCCTTATTTGACATCTATATGTCTTTCCTGGTGAGGTGTTTTTTAAAGTCTTTGGTCACTTTTTAATTGGGATGTTTGTTTTCTTAGAGTTGAGCTTTAAGTATTCTTCACATATTTTGGATAACAGTCCTTTATCAGATCTGTCTTTTGCAAATGTTTCTGCCAGTCTGTGGCCTGTGTTCTCATTCTTTTAACATCATATTTCATAGAGCAGAAGTTTTAAATTTTAATGAAGATCAACTTATCAATTATTTATCTATTTTTCTTTCTTTTTTTTTTTTGAAGATTTATTTATTTATTTATTGGACAGAGAGAGAGAGAGAGAGAGAGAGATCACAAGTAGGCAGAGAGGCAGGCAGGGGTGGGGGGAGACAGAGAGAGAGGGGGAGGCAGGCTCTCCTGATGAGTTGCTCAATCCCAGGACCCTGAGATCATGACCTGAGCCAAAGGCAGAGGCTTTAACCCACTGAGCCACCCAGGTGCCCCCTTATCAATTGTTTCTTTCATAGATCATGTCTTTGGTGTTGTATCTATAAAGGCATCACCATCAGATGATAGCTATACTAGTGGTGAGGACAGCATAGCATATAAGCTTGTCAAATCATTATGTTGTACACCTGAAACTAGTGTAACATTGTGTGTCAACTGTATTTCAATAAAATATAAATAAATAAATAAATAAATAAATAAGGTATCATTATGCCCAAAGTCATCTAGGTTTTATTTATATGTTATATTCTAAGAATTATATATTATATTCAGGTCTGTGACCTATTTTGAGTTCATTTTTGTGAAGGATGTAAGGTTTGTGTTTAGAATTCATTTTTTTACATGTGCATGTCCAGTTGTTCTAGCACCATTTGTGGAAAAGACTACTTTTTACTTCATTGTAATGCCTTTTTTCCTTTGTTAAAATTCAGCTGACTTTATTTAGGTAGGCTGATTTCTCTATTCTATTCTATTGATCTGTTTGTCTATTCTTTCACCAATACAGCACTGTCTTGATTATTGTAGCTTGATAGTAAGTCTTAAAGGTGGATAGCATCAGTCCTCCAATTTTGTTCCCCTTCAACACTGTGTTGGCTATTCTGGGTGTCCTGCCCTTCCACATTAACTTTAGAACCAGTTTGTTGATATTCATAAAACAACTTGCTGGGATTTTGATTACAACTGTTTTGAATCTATAGATTAAGTTGGAATGAACTAACATCTTGACAATATAGTCTTCCTATTCATGAACATGGAATATCTCTCCTTTATATGGTTCTTCTTTTATTTCATTCATCAGAGTTTTGTAGTTTTCTTCATACAAACCTAATACATATATTTAGATATACATATATGTATATGCATACATATAGATCATATACATATAGTTTCTTCATATAGATCTTATACATATTTTGTTAGATTTATATCTGAATATTTAATTTGTTTAGGTACTAATATAAATGGTATTTTGTTTTTAATACCAAACTCCATTTGTATCAAATTCCATCAAACTTTATTCTCACATATCAAAAACAGATTGATTTTGTACATTAATTTCTATCTTAGGACCTTGCTATAATCATTTATTGTTAAAAGTTTTTTGGTCAGTTCTTTTGGATTTTCTACATGGATCACATAATCTAAAAACAAAGGCAGTCTTATTACTTCCTTCTAAACTATATACCATTTTTCTTTTCATGAGTTAAAGCATTACCAAGGACTTCCAATACAATGTTAAGAAGAGTAATAAGAGGGGACATCCTTGTCCTGTACCTGATATTAGTGTGAAAACTTTGAATGTCTCATTAAGTATAATGACAGCTATAGGTTTTTTTGGCAGATAGTCTTTATCAAGTTGAGAGATCTCCTTTCTATTCCTAACTTATTGAGAGTTTTAAATCCGAAGGCATGTTTGTAATAGTTAATTTTTGATGATTATGGCACATTAAGTATTACATTAAAAAATCTTTATTAATCTGATGAGAGGAAAGATTATCCTATGTACTATAAAATTTACTTAATTACTAATAAGAACATAAATATATTGGGCATTTGCTTTCTTTAGAGAGAAATAAATCTATTGCTTGTTTATATACTTGACTGATGGGAGAGAGGGAGAAGGATGATCACATTTTCCTTGTTCATTAGTTAAAAAAAAAAAAAAGTCCTCAGCTTCTGAGGACTGATGGAATAAGAGGGTCCTGACTTACTCTTCATAAACAACTAGATAACTGGACAAAGTGTATGAAACAACTATTATCAAACATTGGGTAGTTAAGAGCCCTAGGGTAAGGAAAACAAATGAGGTGAGCCTATGATCACCCTTACTTTCAGTAAGGTTGCACATCTTGGACCCTGCTGCAGAGAAGGAAGTTCCAAGCTGAGCATTGGCAGTCTTGCTAAAAAGGGGAGGTAGACATTGGAATTGAGGATGCTTGAGAGATTAGAAGTTGAAGTTTTGGAGAAGAAGAAGCTACTGAGTAAAAAGAACTTCAGTAATTTGGATGGGGACCTCTTTTCCGGTCTTTAATGAATACAACTTTGTGCACGGGTAGGATGAAACTTCATGAAGGACAGAGGATCACTGGGAAAATATAACTTGAACACTTCCTAGAGTTCACACAGAACAGAATGCTGATCAATTTTCAGTGTGTTAGAGTAGAGACTCCTCATTTCATGCTCAGAGAATTAAGACTGACTTCAATAAAGTCATCCTTTAGTAGGGCTCAATTACCCCTAAAATGAAGGGTACTTTAGATTACCCTAAAAACAAACCTGAAAAAAAAGAAATGATTTGTAAGTAATTTATCTGCTTTCTAAAACAAATTTCAATTGTGCATACAGGAAGACAACAAAGTTTAATACACAGCATGATGGCAAATTCTAGCATCCAAGGAAAAATTGCTAGATGTGAAAACAGCATTTAATAGAAAAAAACCAGTCACTATAAAGACATTCAGAAATAAAAAAATATTAGAATTGACAGAGGCAAATCATCTAGTAAAATACACTTGTATGCTCAAACATTTAAAGGAAAATATAAATAAAAGGAGGAACAAATGGAATAAATAAAAAGAACCCAGTGAAATCTTAGAAATCATAAAGATAAAATCAATTTGAAATGACAATTTTTTCTGACTGAGAATAAAAACAGAATAGATATTATAGAAGAACAAACACCAATAAATTTGGAAACGGGGAATAGAAACTATCCAAATTGAAGCACATACAGAAAAAGACTAAAAATATTTGACAGAACCCAGTGACCTGTTGGGTCTTGGCTAGAAGATACACTTGCAACTGGAATCTCAGACAGAAAGAAGAGAAAGAATAAGGCAGGGAAAACATTAGAGGAAATAATGGCTAAAATAGCTTCCAAATGTGATAAAAATGATAAATTGACAAATCTAAAGCTAAAATTGCTAAGAACCAATGAGGAAGAGAAAATCATCCAGACCAAGAAAAAAAAAGGACACATTGTGTACAGAGGAACAAACTTAGGAATAACTGAACATTTCTTATCAGAAACTTAAATCCAGAAGTAAATATGGCATCTTTAAAATGCTAAAAGATAAACTTAGCATAGAATTTGATAACTAGGGAAAATATCATTCAAGAATGATGACAACAGGAGTGGGCAGCAAGATGGTACAACAGGAAGACACAGAACTTGTTCCCCTACTGAGACACTGAGTTAACAGCAATATATGGTGCAAAAAGTCTTTATGAAAACTCAAGAAATCAGTTAAGAAGTCACAGTACTCTGGGCAAGCACAAAACGAAGAATAAGTGCACTGAAACATCTTTAAAAAAAGTTAACAGGTTAAAAAAAAGTTCTTGTTTTTAGCTCCCAACAGTCTCTTCCCCAGGCCAGTACAGCTTGGGGCAATCAACTTGTAGATTTTTCCTTGGGAAGGAAAGAGAAAAGTAGAATATACATACAGTATCCCAACTTTTCAGAGAACTGATGGACTAGTTTCTGTCTTACTTAATTTAGAATGTTGCTGGAGTACCATCATATGGAGTACCATCATATGTTGATGGAGTACCAGCATATTTTTGATGTTTGGGGACCACTGAGAACTAAGAACTCAGCAGCTTGTTGCTGCATCAGAGAAGCTGTAGTACCAGTGATAGACACTAGAGGGAGCAAGAGAATAACACCACTGGGATGGGTGGGGAAGACAAGAAACTGGCAAATCTGTCTAATTGAGAAATGACTTACCCAAGACAAGCAAGATGCATCCCCCTTTAAAGGGCTGAGGTCTCCCAAATCGCTATCCAGGCTGACAGTGAAGGTCTTCGCTGTATAAAGCCAGTACTGTATGAAGCCAGGTGACTTTCTGAATGTCCAAATTCCAGCAAAACCCAACCAAACCAAAAAACAAAAACAAAAACAAAAAAGCAAAACAAAACAAAACAAAAAAAACCCTAAACAAACAAACATAAGGAAAAGGTAACATAGTTCAAAGGAACAAAATTAATCTCCAGTAACATACCCTAAAGAAACAGATACATCAACTATCTGATGAAGAACTAAAGATAGCCATCTTAAAAAAGTTCAATGAGTTAAAAGAAAACAGATAAACAACTTAGACACACACACAATGCATGAACAAATGGAGAATATCAACAAAAATACAGAAACTATATAAAAAAAGAAACAAACATTCTGAAGCTATAGAATACAATAACTGAATTGAAAAATTCACTTCGAGGTTCAAGAACAGACTTTTCAATCAGGAAAAAAAAAATCAATGAAATAGATGATAAGTCACTGGAAATTATCAAGTCAGAGGAACAGAAAGAAAAAAATGAACTGAAAAAAGCTTGCAGGTGACAATAAAGTGGACCAACATACTCATTATGGGAGTCTCAGAAAAAAAAAGTAAGAAAAATGGGCAGAAAGCTTATTTGAAAAAATGGTTAAAATTTTCCAAAGTCCGAAGAAGAATATGGACATCGAAATTTAAGAGTTACAATAAACCCCAATTAGATAATAGACTACTTATGTCAGAACTAAACAGAGTTTAACCCAGGAATGTAAGATTGTTTGTTAATTGAATGTTAATTCATAAAATAAGTCAATGTAATTCACCATATTAACAGAAAAAGGGATAAAAACTCTATGCTTGTTCCAGTAGGTGAAGGAAAAGTACTTAAGAAAATTTAACATCCATTTATGATAAAAACTCTCAGCTAAGTAGATTTAGAAAACTTCCTCACTTTTACAAGTGGCATCTATAAAAATGTACAACTAACATCACACTTAGAGATGAGATTTTGAACACTTTCTCCCTAAAACTGGAGACAAAGCAAGGATGCTCACTTTTCTCTGTAATCCTGTACTGAATATCATACTAAGAAAATTACAAAAAACCTAGTGAAACTAATAAGTGAATTATATAAATAATAAAATAAAATAAAAACTAACTACATACTAACAACAAACAATTGGAAACTGAAATGTGAAAAAATACTTACAATGAAAAGAAGAAAGTCTTAGGAATAATTTAGCATACCCCTACCTACAACGGAAAGTTTAAACTATTGCTGAGAGGAATGAAAGAAGGTCTAAATAAATGAAGTGATATATCTTGGTAATGCATCAGAAATTTCAATACTGTCAAAATGCCAATCTGCCCAAATTGATCTAGAGATTCAATATATTCTCAATCAAAATCTTGGCAAGCTTTTAAAAATACAGATAAAATAGAAAACTGATTATATAGTTTATGTTAAAAAAATTATGTTATGTAATAAATTATATAATTTATGTTAAAAGATCTGGGGTGTGCCTGGGTGGCTCAATTAGGCATCTGCTTTTGGCTCAGGTCATGATCCTGGGGTCCTGGGATTGAGCCCCTCATTGGGTTTCCCAGCTCAGTGGGGAGTCGGCTTCTCCCTCTGCCCCACCCCTGCTCAGGCTCTCATTCTCTCAAATAAATAAAATCTTAAAAAAGAAAAAAAAAAAGTCAAAGATCTAGACAAGCCTATGCGATTTTCAAAAAAACAAATTTGGATTTCAAGACTTACTATAAAACTACAGTAGTGGTTTTGGTATTGGCATAATTAAGAAACTGAAAAGAATATCCTCCAAATGAGAGAAAATACTCATTGTGTATACACTGACAAAGGAACTCTATCTGGAATACATGAAGAATACTTGCAACTTAATAACCAGACAAATCACCCAATTAAAAAATGGCCAAAAATTCTGAACCAGCATCTCACAAAAAAGACCTATGAATGACTAATAAGCGCATGGAAATATGTTCAACATATTTGAAAATATGCTCAACTTGTTCAACAGTATGAGCATTTCTTTTTTTTTTCTGTCTCCAAATTTTTATTTAAATTCTAGTTAATTAACATATAGTGTAATATTGGTTTCAGGAGTAGAATTCAGTGATTCATCACTTTCATGCAACACCCAGTGCTCATCATAGTTTGGACATTTCTTATAAAGCTAAATATACTCCTAACATATTACTCTGCCATTCTACTCCCCAGATATTCACCTAAAAATCAAAATGAAAATAAATGTTCACACAAGATCTTATACAAGAATCTTTCTAATAGATACCTTTGTAACAGCTGAAAATTTCAAACAACTCAACTCTTCATCATCAAGTGAATAAACAAATCATGATATAATAGTAAAATACTATCTGCAATAAAAAAAATAAATGAACTACTGATATATATATATATATATATATATACAACGTGGCTGAATCTCAAAAAATTTAAGCTGAAAATCTGGACACAAAAGACTATATGATTCCATTTACATGTACATGTAGAAAAGACTGATTAATCTGATTTACAGTAATAAAAAGCAGATTAATAGCTGCTTAAAGCCAGGGTGAGAGCTGAGGTCAGGATGGAGAAATGATTAACTGAGAATGGGGACAAAGAAACTTTCTGGAATAATAGAATAGATCTTGAATATCATGGAGGTTATAAGGTTAACAACTGACCAAATCCATCACACTATCCCTTAAAATCACAATGATTTATAGTATATAGTATAAACTTCACAAAAAAAAAAACTGACTTAAAAAAATCTTTCCCTTTAGTCATTTGTTTGTGGTAATATTGGCACATAGAAATTTAAATTTTTACCCAGTCAAAATATATCAATCTTTCTCTTCACAGTTTGTGAGTTTTGTGTCAAGTCTAGAAAAGCTTTCCTTGCATATTTCATAGAAAGGCTATTTGACTGAATGTTTTAATTTAACGCGCAGATTTTGGCATCAGATAGCCACCAAAGACTGTTTACACTTAGGCAAATTAATCCCTATTTTATATTTTCCTCATTTAAAAATCTATGGAAAATTACAATTTCGACCTTAAATGGTAGACAGTGACAAAATATAGGTAAGTTAGAATACTAATGGAATGTATTAAAAGACTTACCACTAGCTATTTTATTATATTTTCAGAGTGTTTATTATTTGAACTATTATAAACATTAAGAGCAGTATAGAGATTATACGAACATGTGTGTAACCACTACCCAATTTTGTCACATAATTATTTAACATTCTGCAAAATTTGTTTCAGATGTCCCTCTTTTAAAGACAATTGAATTTCTTTTTGTACTCCTTGATTCCAGTCTTTCACCAAACTACATAAAATCATTTTACTGAAATTTGTGTGTATTTTTTCTTATCTATATGGTAAAGTCATCCTATTCATTTTTATATTTACAAAAATAAACACTTTTTATTTTAAATTTCACATAAACAGAAGACTGTACACATTATACAACTTGATTTTCTTAGTCAACATAATAGAGTTGAAATTTATCCATATTTTTACATGTTAGAACCATTTTGCTTTTTGAATTTTCAGATTTATATTTTTAACCTATCTGAATTTTGTTTTTGTTGTAAAGAATGATGTAGGGTGGTAATTTACTGTGTTTTCTTTTCTTTTTTTTTCTTTTTTTACGGTTAGCTGGTTTTAAAACCATATGTGTAATATAAGCCCTTTTCCCCTCATATATTCAAAATCATGCTATTTTATATTTGGTTATATATATATGTACACATATATACATATTTAAAAGTATGAAAAATATTTGAGTATGTGTCTTGATTTTGTCTGCTGTTACTTAGATCTACATTTTTATCCATTAACTACCTCATTGTTTCAAATATTTTAGCTTTTTTATATAATTATTCCTGCTTTATTATATATATGAGTGTATATGAGTATATATATATATGAAATGTTTATATAATCACAATGCTATAAATAATGTCAGTTTTTAAGTTTTACACTTACCTTTTACAAAATATGAAAGACAATTATTGTTAAAGCTGAATATAAACATATGAATCTTGATAATTTAAAAATAGTATTATAAGTAGCACATTTGGAAAATGGGAAGATTGGTGGGAGGAAGCTTAAGTGTGTTAAAACCCTAAGCAGGAAGTTAGTAGATACTGTCTAAGTTTACTAAATCAAGTAGTACAAGCCCTAATTTATTAAGTTTAAGTTTAAAGATCAATTCTAAACAGAAACAGGAACAGTGTAAATGTATTAGATGTTCCATCTTTTAAAGGACTGTCAATAGATAATATCCAAAGAGGTCAAATCATGATACAAGGGCATGTATATATTACACAAATTATATTGGAAACTGCCAGAAGATCTAAAAATGGAATTTGTTAATAGTGAGTAATTATTCCTAGAGAATGTACTGTAGACTGGGAAAGATTTTAATTTCTATTTTAAATCTCTCCATGCATGACTTTCATAGTAAAAATAATCTAAAAACATAATTGTCTTCAGAGTATATTACTGGAGTTTGGGTAAATTATGCCAACTGTATGCCACAAGGCAAAGCATGAGATCCGGGGTTGGTGTGGGACTCTTTCCATTAAGTCTCCTTCTGAGGAATAAGGAGTTATCTGACCTTAAACATTACACAGGAAAAATAGCTCTGTAAGTAATTAATAGTCAAAATCCTAGCACCAATTTCAAAAGAGACAATTTACAAGCTATTTATTCCTGGAATATTTAATCTCATTTTTCTGGCAAGATCAAGAAAAGGTTTTTTGAAGATAGGGCTTTTCTGATTAGGAAGGCTGAAAGCTGGCTAGAGTATATACATGGCTAGAGTATAGACAGCGTATATACATATATACATATAGACAGAGAAAAAATATATGGCTTGAGTGTGTGTGTGTGTGTGTGTGTGTGTGTACACATATACATACATATATATGTGTGTGTGTATATATAAAAACAGGATCAGTTCTAATTTGTTAGCTGTTCTGCTTGGAATATTTGACTTTCTTAGAAAACAAGATCTTCAGTAAAGAGCCTGACTTCCTCTCAAATTATAGTCTTACATCTCCCAAGAAATGAATTTGAGAGCATCAACACTGATTCAGGAACATCTTTTATCTGTCATTCAAATGCCATCCTCGGGATTAGAGTCATAGCAAGGGAAATTGTTAAAACATCAATATCATTCTCTTTATATTATGCAAGTTTCCTCCTATTTGATCCCCTGTAGGTTATCACCAAGAGTGGATTCCTCCTTTAGGAATGCTATTACACTATTGAAACATTCGTCAGACCTTACATGCACTCATTTTCAAAAGTAATTTCTTCTTTGGCCCTTCACTTATTGAGACATAGAACTTCAGAGTGACTATATCCCAGAACACTGAATTCTTGATATTCTTGCAATTTCCTAATTTCTCTTTCTCTTACTGAAAATACTGGGAGAACCTAAATTTTCTCACTTATAACTCTACTGCTAATGCCTTGGTTTAAAAAGCCTGTAAACTTACCTTCCATCAGGAACTGGTTTGTTAAGGTCTATTTTGGCCCAGCTGATCTGCCAAATTAGGATAAATCACACACAGTGTCCATGGTTATGAGAAGCAATAGCCCTGGCTGATGATAAGCCAAAAAGAGCTACGGAAGAATATTTTTAGGTCTGACAGATTCCCTTGGATTATGTTCCACAGTCACCAAAGATTATTTTATGAAAATGGGTTCATCAGCATAGAAAGAAAGGAATTTTATTTATTTTATTTTTGAGGGATTTTAGAATTCTATGTTTGTAAACACATAATAGTTTTTTGTTTTCAAGGTTTTAGGAATTTTTTTCTTTCTGGTCATTGGAGTATAAAGGAGGAAGAGGGAGTAATTGTAAGGTACTTTGTATAATGGCCAAACTGACTCTTCAAGGTTCAGGGGTACTGTTGTCAAGCTGCCTTTATCTTATCAAATGATAAGAGCTATTTTATTCATTTTTTTAAAATATAATTTTCTGGCAAGCATACTATGATCTGCCTTAACATTTATATTCCCTCTGCCAAAGCACATGCAATATGTTTGGACATATGGTCGCATTTTTCTGATCTTTTAACCTTTATTTATTCTATCTACCCTATGGCAGAGGTAATCACTCATGGGACTTGAATTGCCAGGAAAGAGCCCCAACTGGAAGGTATGAAAAAGAGGACTGCTTCCATGAGGGAAAACTTTTATAGATAGATATAATCATTTAAATGGAATAATTTCAGTTCCACTCTCGATGATCATAATCTAGTGGTATAATATGTGGGAAAATAATCAAAGGGAACTTTTTCTATGTATCTTCTCTATGGTTAGAACCCTAATTGGGGCGCCTGGGTGGCTCAGTGGGTTAAGCCGCTGCCTTCGGCTCAGGTCATGATCTCAGGGTCCTGGGATCGAGTCCCGCATCGGGCTCTCTGCTCGGCAGGGAGCCTGCTTCCCTCTCTCTCTCTCTCTGCCTGCCTCTCCATCTGCTTGTGATTTCTCTCTGTCAAATAAATAAATAAAATATTTAAAAAAAAAAAAAAAAAAAGAACCCTAAGATGGTGTAGTAAGCAACTGGTGCTACCCACCAACCTTGGTTAAGAAGGATTTTTTAAAGCTTGGTCATAAAAATCTTAAAAAAAAAAAACAAAATAATAATTAACCTAGTATTATATTAATTTCAGGTGTATGATATAATGATTCAACAATTTTGTACATTACTCAATGCTCATCACCATAAGTATATTTTTAATCCCCTTTATTTCACCCATCTCCCTACCCTCCTCCCCTCTGGCAACCACCAATTTGTTCCCCAGATTTAAGAGTCTGGTTTTTTTAAATCTTTTTTTCTTTGATTTGTTTGTTTCTTAAATTCCACATAGGAGTGAAATCCTATATGTCTTTCTCTAGCTTATTTCATTTAGCATTATACCCTCTAGATTCATTCATGTTGCTACAAATGATAAGATTTCATTTTTTTTTATGGCTGAATGATATTCAATACATACACACACAAACACACACATATCACTCTTCTTTATTCATTCATCTATTCATTCATTATTATATGTACATAGTTATTATTAGGTATAGTTTATCGTATGATTTCATATATACACACATATATATCAGTCTTCTTTATTCATCATAACCTAGTGGTTATATAAATATAATATATATATAGTAATATATGTACAGTTTTATACACACACATCACACATACACACACACACACACACACACATAAACAGTTACACATATATCACTCTTCTTTATTCCTTTAAATATTGATGGGCACTTGGGCCGTTCCTGTAATTTGGCAACTGTAAATAATGCTGCAATAAACATAGAAGTGCCTATACCATTTTGAATTAGTGTTTTTGAATTCTTTGGGTTAATAAGAAATCTTGAACCATATTTTCACAAATAGCTTTTATGTTTGCTACAAATGGTAGTGAATCCTTTTATGTTTGCTACAAATTGTAGTGAATCCTTAAATTCAATGGCTTAAACAAGATAGACATTCAATTTTTTTCATAAAAAAAGCGTAAGTATTATGCAGCTTAGATCTCTGGAATAACAATATGACTTCCATACAACTGCCTTCAAAGTTTCTGTCCTACTATTGCTATTGTGGTATCAGAATGGAGAAAATAAACAAGACCCATCTATTTGCTGCCTATTTTAGACCTAAAGACACCTACAGATTGAATGTGAGGGGATGGTTCTCACCGATCATGCTAATGGATATCAAAAGGAAGCTGGAGTAGCCATATTTATGTCAGACAAACTAGACTTTAAAACAAAGACTAATAAGAGATGAAGAACATTATATCATAAGGGGTCTATCCAGCAAGAAGATCTAACAATTGTAAATATATATGTGCTCCCAACTTGGAAGCACCCAAATATATAATCAATTAAGAACAAACATAAAGAAACTAATTGATAATAATACAATAATAGTAGGGGATATTTACACTCTACTTACAGCAACAGACAGATCATCAAAGCAGAAAATCCACAAGGAAACAATGGCTTGAATGACACATTGGACCAGATAGACTTATCAGATATAATCAGAACATTTCATCCCAAAGCAACAGGCTACATAATCTTTTGGAGTGTACATGGAACATTCTCCAGAATAGATCACATACGTGGTCACAAATCAACCCTCAATGAATAAAAAAAAAAAAATTACCATCATTCCATGCATATTTTCAGACCACAACACTATGAAATTAAAGTCAACCACAAGAAAAAATCTGGAAAATACATGGAGGTTAAAGAACATCCTACTGAAGAAATGAATGGACTAACCAGGAAATTAAAGAAGAAATTTTAAAAAGTACATGGAAGGGGCGCCTGGGTGGCTCAGTGGGTTAAAGCCTCTGCCTTCGCTTCAGGTCATGATCCCAGGGTCCGGGAATCGAGCCCCACATCGGGCTCTCTGCTCAGCCAGGAGCCTGCTTCTCCCTTTTTCTCTGCCTGTCTCTCTTCCTACTTGTGATCTCTATTAAAAAAAAAAAAAAAAAAAAAGTACATGGAAGCAAATGAAAATGAAAACATGACAGTCCAAAAAATTTGGGATGCAACAAAAGCAGTCCTAAGAGGGACATATATTGCAATACAGGTCTACCTCAAGAAGTAACAAATAAAGTTACAAATAACACAACCTAATCTTACACTTAAATGAACCAGAAAAGGAGCAGCAAATAAAGCCTAAACCCAGCGCAAGTAGGGAAATAATAAAGATTAGAGCAGAAATAAATGATATAGAAACAACAAAAAAGAATACTAGTAGAACAGCTCAATATAACTAAGAAAAATTTATGTAACTCAATGTAATGTACCTCATTGTAACTAATAAAATTGATAACACCCTAGCAAGACTTATCAAAAAGAAAAAGAAAAGGACACAAATAAATGAAATCATTAATGAAAGGGAGATCACAACCAACACCACAGAAACACAAATAATCATTAAAGAATGTTATGAAAAATTATAATGTCAGCAAACTGGGCAATCTCGAAGAAACAGATAAATTTATAATCTATAAAGAACTTAACAAACTCAACACCCAAAACACAAGATATTCAGGCAAGATACAAGCAGAAAACATGAACAGACATTTCTCTGAAGGAGACATACAAATGGCCAATAGACACATGAAAACATGCTCAACATCACTTGGCATCAGGGAAATACAAATCAAAACCACAACGAGATACCACCTCAGACTGGTCAGAATGGCTAAAATTAACAAGTCAGGAAACAGCAGGTGTTGGTGAGGATGCAGAGAAAGGGGAATCCTCTTAAACTGTTGGTGAGAATGCAAGCTGGTGCAGCCACTCTGGAAAACAATATGGAGGTTCCTCAAAAAGTTGAAAATAGAGTTATCTATGATCCAGCAATTACACTACTAGGTACTTAACCCAAAGATACAAATGTAGTGATCTGAAGGGGCACTTGCACCCCAATGTTTACACAACAATGTCCATGATTGTCAAACTATGAAAAGAGCCTGAATGTCCACAGACAGATGAACTGATAAATAAGTTGTGATATATATATAGATCACCCATCAAAAAATGAAAATGAAATATTGCCATTTGCCATGATGTAGGTGGAACTAGAGGGTACTATTCTAAGTGACATAAGTCAACCAGAGAAAGACAATTATCATATGCCTCACTCATATGTGAAATTCAAGAAACAAAACAGAGGATCACAGGAGAAGAGAGGGAAAAATAAAACAAGATGAAATGAGAGAGGAACACAAACCATAAGAGATTTTTAACCATAAGAAACAAACTGAGGGTTGCTGAGGGGAAAGAGGGATGAAGTAACTAGGTGATGGACATTAAAGAGGGCATGGGATATAATGAAAGCTGGGTATTATAGAAGACTGATGAATCACTGAACTCTACCTTTGAAACTAAAAATGCACTATATGTTCATTAATTGAATTTAAATTTAAAAAAGTAAAATTTTGAAGAGATATAAAATGCTACAGAATATATGCAAAGTTTAGCCTTTTATGCTTAGTTTTTAAATTGTGCCATCAAATAAAAAAAAATTTAAAAAAAAAACAGCTTTCAGAGCCTACTCAGATGTACTGCTGAATCCCAGGTAGTAAAATGGAGGCTGGTGGAGTTGAGTTGAATGAGTTAATGTGCCCATGGAGAATCTGTTGTAGTAAAATATTGAATAAAAGTAGTCACTGAGGTCAGTTTTGCCTTTTCCTCATTCCCAATCTTGAGCACTCTTTTAATATTTCATAGCTATATATGATGTTTAAAGTAGGTTTAAAATTTAAAAACCAACTAAAGATGTTCCTTTGTATTTATAATTTGCTAAATTTTAAATTATAAATGGTTATTGAATTTTATCACATACAATTTTTACATTTATTAGGATGTCCAACAGCTCATTTTATTTATTGATTTATGGGGTAAAATATTGGTTCATTTTGATGATTAAATCAACCTTACATTTATGGAATAATTACATCTTAGTCATCCTTTTAAGATATCAATAGATTCAATTTGCTGATATGCTGTCTAATATTTTTAAATTTATATTTATGAGAAAACTTGCTTATAATTATCCTTTTCAAATTATAACCTTATTAGGTTTTATTATACTGGCTCTATAGAATGAGTTGGGAAGTGATCACTATTTTTATGTTTGTTAGAAAAATTCTGTAAGATTGATAAGGTTTCTATCTTCTACAATTAAAAAAATTTATGGTTGGGGCACCTGGGTGCCTCAGTGGGTTAAAGCCTCTGCCTTTGGCTCAGATCATGATCCCAGGGTCCTGGGATCCAGCCCCCGAATCCAGCTCTCTGCTCAGCAGGGAGCCTGCTTCCTCTTCTCTCTCTGCCTGTCCCTCTGCCTGTTTGTGATCTCTGTCTGTCAAATAAATAAATAAAATCTTAAAAAAAGAAAAATTTACTGTTGACACCATCTGTGGGCTTTTTCATTATTGAAACTGGTGTAACTTCCCGCCTTCCTTTCTTCCCTCCCCCCCCTCATTCATTCATATGTTCATTCCTTCCTTTCTTCCTTTCCATTCCCCCAACCCTTGATCAGTATTGCTAAAGATCTATTAATTTTGATAATCTTTTCAGAGTTAACTGATTTTTCTTTACTATACATCTGCTTTCTATTTCATTATTTTTCTTGTTTTTATTACTTCATTCCTTCTATTTTATTTGGGTTTAATTTACTGTGATATTTTCTCATTTGGGAGACTACTACTTAGATAAATTATTTTTAGCTTTTTTTTTTATTATTTCATATATGAATTTAAGACCATAAGCTCGCTTTTAAGCCTGCTTTTGTTCATTCCACAGATTGTGGTATAGTGTATTTTCATTACCATTCAGTTAAAAATATCTTCTAATTTTTGTTGTGATTTCTTCTTTGAATCACAGAATAGTTATTTTTAAGTATGTGGGCATTTTGTACCTTTTTATTTATTTCTAGTTTAGTTCCATGAGATCAGATAACAATACACATTATTTTAATCTTTTAAAATTTGGTTAGACATGCTTTATATGCCCAACATGTGATGAAACTTTGATCACAAAAAAGAAATCTGCAGTTGTTTAAAGTATTGAACTGAATTTATACTGTTTGTATTTTCTGTATCTTTATTGATTTTATGTCTACTTGGCTTCTCAGTTATTGAAAAGGTAACTTAGCATCTATAATTGCATATTTATTTTTTTTTAGTTCTTTTTAAATCTTGCTTTATGTTTGTAGCTCTATTTTTAGTGCATATAAAATTAACATTTTAAAATATTCCTTAGAATTGTTTTTTTGGGGGCACCAGGGTGGCTCAGTTGTTAAGTGTCTGCCTTTGGCTCAGGATTCCAGGGTCCTGGAATCGAGCCCCGCATTGGGCTCCCTGCTTGGCGGGAAGCCTGTATCTCCCTGTCCCCCTCCCTCTGCTGTGTTCCCTCTCTGGCTGTGTCTCTCTGTCAGATAAATAAATAAAGTACTAAAAAAAAAAGAATTGATCTTTTTATCATTATAAAGTACTTCTCTATTTCTTTAATAATCCCTCTTGCATCAAAGTCCACATTAATTAATGTCTGTTACTACCATTTTTCATATAGTTGTATTGACTTTATTTTTTAATAAATAAATTTTTTGATAGAGTGCTTGAGAGTGTGCAGTGGGGGGGGGGGGGCAGAGGGAAAGGGAGGTAGAATCTTAAGTAGGCTCCATACCCAGCATGAAGCCCAACGTGGGGCCTGATCTCACAATCCCGAGATCATAATATGAGCTGAAATCAAGAGTCAGACACTTAACTGACTGAGCCACTCAGGCACCCCTGCATTGATTTTCTTGAGCAGTGTTTTACAACATAGCTTTTTTTCCCCCCCTATTCTTTAACCTTCAATCTTTCTGTCTTCATGTATTTAAGGTTTTTCTATTATAAACAGCATTAAATCACGTTTTGTTTTCTACTTAAGTCTTGAAATATAAATCTTCTAATTGGAGTGTTTAATTTATAAGCATAATTACAAAATATGATTATTGATAGATGCAGGATTATATCAAACAGCTTACTAATTGCTTCCTTTATATCCCACAAGATTTTTATTCACTTCATCATATTTGAATGGTATTTTTACAGAGAAGAGAGCTCTATGCCTGCAGTTATTTTCTTTCTGCACTTAAAACATACGATTCACTTATGCTTTCTTTCCATTGTTTCTACTGAGAGTTCAGTTGATAGTTTTATAATCTCTTTCTTTGAAAGTAAATTTTCAGGGCACCTGGGTGGCTCAGTTGGTTAAGCATCTTCCTTCTGCTTGGGTCATGATTCCAGGGATTCTTGGGATGGAGCCCCTATCAGGCTCTCTGCTCAGCAGGGAACTGGCTTCTCCTTTTCTCTCTGCTCCCAACACCTGTTCATGTGCTTGTGCTCTCTCTCTTTCTCTCGCAAAAATAAAAGCTTTTTAAAAAATTTTTAAAAAGTATTTTGTCTTTTTACTCTTTTTTCTCCTTGTATTTGATTTTCAAGAGTTTCATGTTGTGTCTAGTTGTGATTTTCTTTCCATTTATCCTTTTCAGTGCTTTTATTTTCCAAATCTTTGTATTAATTCTTTCAAAAGTTGTGAACTATTGCTGTTCATTATTTCTTGAAATACTGCTTCAGCCTCTTTTTCTTACTCCTCATATTTTGTGTTTCCAATTACAAGTATCTTAGATCTTTTCATCATATCCCATATGTCAATCACATTCTTTTTATACATCTTCTGTATCATTTGCTCTCTATGCTTTAAACTTGATTATTTTTTATTATTCTGCTTTCTAGATTACAAACATTCTTATGTGAGGTGTCCCTTTTATTAGTAAGCCCATGTATTTATTTCTTAAATTCAATTGTTGGGCTTACATTTGATTCCACTGTATAGTTTATAGTTGATTATTAATTTTTACATGTTGTTAATGTCCTTGTGCATATTAATCACACTTGAGATTCATGTTTCATAACTCTGAAATTTGCATTGTGCTATATGTCTATTTCTATTGTGTGTTTTTTCTCTTGACCCTTTGTTTTGATAAGCCTAGTAATTTTGTATTAAATACTGTACATTTTGTATGAAAATTATAATAGCTATGGACGATGACATTTTCCCCTAGAGACTGTTCATCCTACTTATTCATAGAGAGCTTGAATGAAGTCAGATCACTTCATTTCACCGTGGGACTGAGTAGAGGCAAATTATAGTTTTTATAAGCTTTGATTTACCTTTGGATCATTTCTACTGCTAAGATGGAGTCTTCTTGAATTCCAAACTTTGGGACTGGCATGTTTAATAAGATCTCTATTCTCAAGGCTGGTTGTTGTTGTTGTTGTTGTTGTTTTTTCCTCTTCATTACAACTGCTGAAAATTAGCTTTGTTTATTAGAGCCTTTCCATTTGGTTTCTTAGTTTCTTTCCTAGTGTAGTTAAAGAGTTCAACAGATACTCAAGTTAAACATTGTTGAGTGCTGGACCCAAATCACAGCATATCCCTTCCCTTTTGAATTTTTGCTCCATACATGCCAGCTGCTGTGAAAGTCCTGAACTTGAAGTTTTATCTTCTAAGCTCTGTGAAAATATCAAAAGCTCTTCTGGCTTTTTGGCCTCTTCGTAGTGCCCTGCTTCCCAGATTCTCATCCTCTCACTTGCACAAAAAATAGGGAAAATGCCTTGAACAGAAAAGTAGCCTATAGAAAGTATCAGTTCACTTCTTTGCTACTCTATCAATTTCCTTCTCTCTGAACTATATGTCCCTTATGTACTGGATTTTAGGACAGCTTTATTTTTTTTAATCCAGATTTTTAAAATACTTTCAATAGAATTATTGACTTCTAAAAAGCTACTCTATTTCTTCTAGAGATGAACCCTGCCCTCCACTTTAAAATTAATATTATATTAATCTTTGCTGTAAGACTCAATAAAGAAAGTCACTAAAAGTTTAAAAAAATAGCAGTATTTTACTGATGGGAAAACAAATTAAATAAAATGCTTATGGAATGCTTCCTATGAACAACTGGTGGAAGTATGCTAAAATGATAATTATAATAATTGCTTATAATACCAACAATAAAAGGCAAAATGTAGTTTTTTATCTGATAGAGCTTATAATTTTGTAGGAAACACAAAATTATTTCACTGAACTATTAGAGAAACATGTCAGAGTATGGTCATACACAGAAAAGTATGTTTACATTCTAGTTCAGAATTTGGTGACTATATAGCCAAGTGGCAAATCTGGCCCATAGGCTATTTTCATAAACAGAGTTTTATTGGAACACAGCCACATTCCTTCCTTTATATAGTGCTACAATAGCATAATAGCAACAGAGTTTGGGTGGCCTACAATGCCAAATGTATCAATTAAAGTACTCTATTACAAAAATAATTTCCCAATATATATGTATATGTATATGAATGTATAGAAACTATACATTCAGTACCATTTTAGACCACCAATTTTTTATTTTCAAGATTGAATCATTTTTGTTAATAGAAAATTTCAAAATATCTCCAAGAATTAATATATTTCTTCTTTTATTGCTATTTTAATATATTTCCTTGCTGGTTCAGGTGTAAGGACTTTGGCCTGTGGTTGCAATGGTGAACGATTGTTATTGCTTGTACTGAACCTACAACAAGATTCATTCTGTTTGCAACTGGTATGGTCTTCAATCTCCTTGCAAAATTCTTGTGCCCTCTGTTGTTGCATTTTTTCCTATCCTGAGTTCAATTTGTCTTGATGAAACTCTAACTAGAAAAAATTACTTGAATTTTTGCCAGTTGTGGAGTCAGGAGGTTCAGTAGGGGCAAACAATCTCTTTTATATCTGGACGCTTGTCGTGGGACATTTTACTTCTCAAGGACCACCTCTTAGGGAATACTAGTTCACATGGAATATTCTTAGGAGGAACAGAGGACTCAAAACGGCCAACCATAATCTGTGTACTTGTCAGTTTAGAGCTCTCAATGAGGACATCTTTTCAAACTTATTCTTTCCTTCCTGGAATCTTTTTTTCTACCACCTCCTTCATTTTTTATGGTGTTTCTTTAGTGATAGCACTCTTTATTTTCTGCCCCCCCCACTCCTATTTTAAGAGAATTTTAAAAGCTTTGGCTCTTTGGTTTGAATTGCTCTTTGGGGCTTTGCTCCATCCTATATTTTGTAGTACCTGGTACTTATTTCAGTTCCCTGTGTCAGTAATTGCAGAAGCCATTAAGAAAAGATTAATTGTTGGTTGAGTTTCATTACTCTTGGAATAAATGGAAAGTCTATGGACTGAGATAGTCCTGAAAATGTAAAGTGCACACACACACACACACACACACACACACACACACACACATTCTTTTAAATAAAAATAGAAAATGAAGGGGATAGATTTACAGAATACATTTCAGAGGCATCAGTGTTACACTTAAATACATGCAGCATGGATTCCTTAAGTTCCCACCCTAGAGTTCCTCAAATGACATAAAAATGTAAGAATGGATGGAGAAGGAGAAGACTTCCAAAGGGAAGAAATTCATTTTCAAGGCAGGAGTTCTCTCATTAGGTGAATGAGATAATACATGTGAGGTAACTGGATAAAAATAAAACTCAGTGTGAACAAATTGTTTTGTCAACATAAAGTCAAATGCTGGTCTGATGGATTCCCTCATTATTTGGTCAAAGTGATTGTTTAACTTATAATGTACACTTAAAATGTTATCAATTCTTGTGAGTTTTCTACTTGATATACTCGATGCACATACAGGGGGTTATGGTGATATCTCCTGATGTTTCTTTGTGGATGTATGTTTAAGCAGTACTGGTGACCTAAAACCTCAAACATGATTCACACTCTGGAATTCTAATAGATGATACTGCCAGGATTCATTATAGACAATTATGCAAAACCACAGATTCAGGTTAAATAAGGGGCTGATTACTGATAACACTTCAGTCCAACTGAATTTGGTGATGATTTTTCATACTAACTCCAAGTAGAGGGGTGAATCCTACCTAATGGAAATCAGCACACTGGTCAGTCTAGTATAGGCTAGCCACAACCCCAAATCTACATAAATAAAATGTTTTAAGTATGGCCCCTCATAGTTGATAGTGGATTATCATACAATTGACAATTTCCTCTTGACTACTGAAAGGATTTTTCTATTAGATGTGGATGACTTAGAATTTGGGCTTAAACTTGGACATCTTTCTATCTAAAGAGCCATTTTGTTACCCTTTTTTTCTGTTTTCCTTTCTCACTCAAATGTATTTTGAATGGAAGGTAGTATTTTGTTTGAAACAGCTATTGATGGGTTTTTAGGGTAAAAGCATCTAATTACTGGTGGGGAAAATCCCTCCAGCTCTCCTCTGTTTTTGAAAGATAAATGAAGAGACTGTGGATGTTTAACCAACTTCAATTATGTTTCCATTTAGTTCATGCTATTGAGGTTGATTTGTATGTAACCACACTGAATTCTTCATGTCCAGAATCAGGGTTTTTTTTCTTGTAATTTTAAGAGATCATAGTGGCATTTATACCTGCTAACCATAGGCTTTCATTAAGATGATTGATTGCTTGCATTGATTTGTTTGATATGTGGGCATTCCTGTGGTGTGAGTTTTCATTTTAAAATGTACACAGTTCATCATTTGGGCTCTTCCCTTGCATTGCTGTTAATGGAATTTTGAGCATACATTCTTTCGAAAGGCTTTTCTTGATTAGACAGAAATGTATTGCCTTTGAAGGAATAAAATATGAATCACTGAATGCTTTTCTAGGTTGGAGAGTGGGACGCTTTGTGAGCGTTATTATTCTTAACTTTTAGATGCCTCCTCAACTTGGTATCATTGATTGCTAGTTTATTTAGACATCTGCTTTTAGAGTTGAAAGCAGATTTATAATCAGAGAGATGTTCAATGTTTAACACTAAAAAGAGTAGAACCAATTCACACTGGTTCTTCCTAGGCTCCAGAGTACATTCTGAAACTCTTTGTGAACTATAAATAACTAAGATCATTGAACTAAATTAATCCCTGTTAAATAGGAAATCCCATTCATATATATAATTTTTAAAATATATGTAATTTTTTTTTAAAATATGGATAATTTTGTATAAAGGGAGAAAGAAATGTAGGTAAGCAAATTCACTAATTGAAAGTTTTAGGGGCACCTGAGTGGCACAGTCAGTTAGGGGACTAACTCTTGGTTTTGGCTAAGGTCATGATCTCAGGATCCTGAGATCAAGCCTGAGTTTTGGGTTCTGCCCTGAGTGCGGAGTCTGCTTAAGGTTTTCTCTCCCTCTCCCTCTGCCTCCCATGCACTCTCTCTCTCATTCTCAAAATAAATAATTTTTTTTTTCAAAATAAATAATTTTTTTAAAAAAGAAAGTTTTAGAGAAAACTCTGGTAAAAAAGATGCCCCCTGCCTAGTAAAAAATTCTGGAATCTTTGCTAAATTTTTAATGTAGCAAATTGGAATTGTAAACTAGATTTTGAATCTAGTAAACTGTAATTTGGAAACAAAAGAAACTTACATACTTACAGTGAGTTGTATTGTGTTCCCCCTGCCCCCAAAGATGTATTCATGTCCTAACCCAAGTACATATGAATGTGATTATTTGAAAACGGGGTCTTTGAAGATCCATTTAAGTTAAGGATCTAGAGATGAGATCATTCCACATTTAGGGAGGGCCCTAAATCCAGTAATTTGTAAAAGAGAGGGAACTTCGACACACCACGGGGAGATCATGTGAGGATGGAGGCAGAGACTGAATTATGTTGCCACAAGGCATGATGTTTGGGGTGAGGATCCAGAATGGCAAGGAGCCACCAGAAGCTACAAGAGGTGAGGGAAGATTCTCCCCTAGGGCCTTCAAAGGAGGTGAAAGAACCCCAGCAGGGACACTCATCTCTCTCAACATGCCAAGACCTAGATTTTGGACTTCTGGCTTCCAGAACAGTAAGAGACTTTATTTCTGTTGTTTTAAGCCACCACTCTTGTGGTTATTTCTAGAGCTGCTGCAACAGCTCTAGAAAATGACAATACTCATATGGTAGTCTATGTGAATAGCTCCTCCTAATATTTGTGTCATTTGCTACCTGCATGACTTAACTAGAGAGCCCGGATTTTCAAGCTTAGAAAATATCCACTTTTCCCCTACAAAATTTACTTTGCAATGTAGGTATCCATGACACCTGATTCATGGAAACTCTGTATTGTACTTTTATTTATTTTTTTACCCCAGTCAAGAAATTACAGGTTCCTATAAAGTTTTCCTTCTGAAAGTTCAATCAAATTAGTCTTGAAGCTTGGGCATTTTACTTAGATTACTTAATAGCTCACTTTACGTCTTCTATGGTTGTCTCTTCAGCTTTTACACATTGCTTACAAATTTAGCACTTCATATAATTGTATTTTTTATTGTCCTTCACACAAAACCAGCATATACAAGAATAAAATGGAAACACGTACAAGTTAAGCCTCTTGCCCTTAAATGAAGAATAATAAGGACTCAGAAGGAGAACTTTCTCTTCCCAGAACACTTATTGTAGTTATTGACAGTATATTCAGGTGAGCACTTGGATATACAAAGATGGGCTTCATTTCAAATTGTTTCTTGGGTATAAATATTATCTTGACTATGACACAAACTTTCTGAAAGCAGCAATTGCCTTAAATCCTGTACCTGAGCATTGCCTCCCTAGGGATATTCCTGGTGTAGTTGCTCGATAAATGCTAATCCAACTAAATTGATGTGTGGGCTTCTGACTCAGAGTTCAGTGTTTTAGATCATTTCCAGAAATTCCTACAGGATAGTGAAAAATCATCCCATCCCTCTCTTCAATATCAATTACTTAATAGACTCTCAAGTTAGTAGAGAATAAATTAAATATTACAGGCAAGATTTTATAAACTATAATCAATTGTTTAGGAGGGCACTAACCTCAGAGAAGAAACCCACATAACATATTCCTAGAGGAAGGTAACTTTGGGAGCTAAATTGTGACAAGGTGGTTTTTTTTGTTGTTGTTGTTTTTTGTTTTGTTTGTTTTTTTGGGTTTTTTTTGGTGTGGGGAGGAGGAAATGGGTTACTTTAGTCCAATGGTGACTGGTGGGGGGTGGAGGGGGGTGGGGGGAAGATGAATTGGTCACTCTGTATTGAACCTGAGTATTTCTTATTTTAATTGACAACACTCATATCTCTGAGCTTCTCATTTAGACTTTGATAAAATCAACTTGCAGAGGCAGATGGCAGGCTGTTATTTTTAATTCACAAGCCATGTTAAATGTATGCCATATGTTATAGAACTTTTCAGGCTCAGCCTTTTGAGTGCTACCACAATAAACTCACCAACTTACAGAAAAGGAAATCTGACAGGAAGAATTATGCACTTGCGGGTTACATTTTTGAAAACTGAAGTCAGTTACTTGTCTCTTTGCCTGATTTAAAGAGGGGGTGGGTGGCGAATAAAAAACGCGCAGCAAAATGAGAAGCCACACATTGAAATGGTAATATCTGTGTAAAAAAGAAATGGGATTAAGGGGTCTGATTGTTGCTCTGTATTCAGAGTGATATGTCACATCAACAGTATGACACCTCCAAAGAATATACGAGGCAGCCTGTTATAATCCAGGAAGGGACTGAAACATGAGTACTCATTCGTGTCCTGCTAATGATCCTCAGTAGGGGACTCGTCTCTCGGGCCCTCAGTAGTTCATATGTCAAATAAAAAAAGCTGTACTGGATAGTCTCTAAATCACAATCTGTACTCACGGTTAATCACCGCCATCTTTATAGGGGTCTTATTATAGAAAATTGTTCTTTTCTGGAAAAATTACTCACTTATCAAGACTCTAAATTTCATAAACCATCTTCCAATTGCCTTAATGAAGGCCAACATAGTAGCTATTGAGTTGTTTTTATGCAATCTACCTGTTTCTTTATCTTTATGTCTTAGATGATTTTTGTCCATTACAGGTTTACTATCTGAGTAAATAAGTAAATATGTCAAACTTGCTACACTAGTAATAAGAATACAAGGAAAGATTCTGGCCACCTGCCTCTGTTCCTCTAGACACAAGTCAGTTCCTAAAGACATGATTCTAGGAACCTGAGTAGGATTTGGGGAAATTCAGGGATCTCTACTCAATGATGAGAAATTTTGTGTCTACTTATTGTAAGATTTAATATGAATATTAGTATTAATATTAGCTTTTCTATAAAATGAGTTTTTATAAACTTATAAGTTTTATTTTTCTCCTTAAGCAGAATAGCAAATACTTTCTGCTCCATGAGCAAAAGATGAGAGAGGAATGTCAGATGACATCAGAAGTATTTGAACTAGCCTGTTGAGGGTCTAGGGGGTAGAGATGGAAGAATATTCTGCACAAGAAATACAAAAGAAAGCTATGACTTTCAGAAAATAATTTATAATGCTCTTCTTTTTTTATACAGGTTTCTCATCTTTTCAGTGTTCTCTATTCTTACTCTTAGAACCCTGAGTATCACAACCATATTTTTAGTAGGAAGCACAAGAGGTAAGTCAGAATTTACCAGGTGTGTCTTGAGCAGGGTGGATGTAGGTTAAAAGAGCGCCTATTGCTGAGATCTGAGATTCTTTCATAGAGTATTCATTTGTTTGAATTAAGTTGTGCCTTCCCTTGAAGGTAGAGATTGCACAAGAAATGTGCCCTTTTTCCTAACTCAGAGTCACCTCTGTATAGCACTTAGGGTCCTCTCTTACTGGAACTTCCTGATTTTTATTCCAACCTTCCATGCTAATGTAGCAGCTCCCTGAGAGGCTTTCTTGCCCCTACCTGCCTTCACTTTTGCCGCCACAAACAGCACTGAAGGAGAGTTCTCCTTTATTCCCACACCCCTACCCATACACACACTGTCCATGGCTCTCCTTTCCTTCCGCATTTGCATATATACACATACAGGGCTGTGTTAGGCATCTGGTGTGTCCCTGCCGTTGTACAAAATAGGTACACTACTTTCATACATACCTGTTTGTGTGTTTCTTTCCCACTCTCTGAATCTGAATTTCTCAAGGGCAGCAACTCTGCCCTCTGTATTTTGCTTCCCCAACATCTAGCTGGACCTACTACATAGGAAGGACACAAAGATGTGTTTACTGAGTGAAAAAGATGAGTGAAAGTGCAATAAAGTCTGACTTAACAAGCAACTCATCTAGTTAGGTCAAGAACTGCCTAGTTTCTAGGTCATTTATTCATTCCGTCATGCATCAGACAACAGTGTCACTATTTACGGTATGGAGGAGGTGGAGAACATCAGAACTCACTGTTTACTACTATGTAGAGTTTGCTGTTTGTGTACGTATGTGTGCACATGTATATTTAGAATGAAATTAACTATTAAACTGGAAATTATTCATTTCACAGTGTTGGTTTAATCATTCCCACTGATCTTTCTGTTGCCTTCAAAGTTTCTAGAACATTTTTATATATAGATATCTGGTCAAAGTGTGCTGCACTGCCAACTGTAGTTGAGATTTAAGAGTCCAGAATAGACGGACCAGATGGGCAGCTTCCCTCACAGCAGAGTTTCCCAAAGTGCATTCAGCAGAATACTTGTTTCATGGGGTGTTAAATGGGATGTTACTAGGTGTTATGAGAAAAGGAACAGAGACAGACGAGAGAGAGAGAGAGAGAGAGAGAAAGATTTATATATATGTATATATATATAATATACATATGTAATTTATGTGAAAATAAATGGAAATTATATGTATAATAACTAGCATTTTTCATATATTTTTTCATGAAATTAAAAAATTTTTAAGTATTTTAAAGAACTATTGTCCTATAAAACCTTATAAAATTGTTGGATTATTAAATGGTAACTACAAAGCATACTTCGGTCTGATTGTGATACTCACGTCTGTCACATTTCATGAATTCATAGTTTTATGTGGATATGACATATTTGTGAGATCTGAGCTGGTCCTGAATTCTGGTATACATAAGCAATTTTTCTGGATATAAATTGACATCTGGCTTTTGACCACAGTATGATCAATTCCACTTATCATCTTGGTCCCCATTCTTTTCTACTCTTTATCAGGTAGTATCAAACGAGGAAATTGGAAATGGCTCAAGATATTTCAAGCAGAGAGGATTAAATTCAGGGAACTGATTAAAAAGTTTTTAGAAAGTCTTAGCAAATAGGAGAAATAGAAGGAAACTGGAAACAAACAGGGAAGACATTGTTTGTTTAAAATCAAGATCTAAAGCTGCTGAACGATCCTAGGATGGAGGGACCCTGTCCTCCATACTGAGTTGTTGGAAGAGTTGCTGTTTGTGTCCGTTATAAATGGAACCTCACTGATGCAACTGAGTTGGACTCATCCAGGAGGCTGCACTGACACAGACACCGACACTGATGAAATTGCCACCAACATCGCTGGAGTCTACAGTCACCTAGAGTTACTCTTAGTTGCCCATGGATGCTACTGCTGCTGCTGGACAGCTGGCCAGAAGGATGGGAAAAAATGGGATCTCTCTTCTTCCTAATTTTATATCTCCTCGTATTGCCTTCCATTGACCCATCAGAAATTCAACTAGCAAGGGGGTTTCAGCAATGTGGCATGCAAGCTCTCAGTCAGAGGTATGAAGGAGATTGCAGAAAGGCAAGGATGGAGATAAAAGCCACAGACACTACAGAGCACAGTCCACTTCTTGGGGCACTTGACATCCATAAATGCCTTTCTATTCATACTTAAGCTTTTACAGGACAAGAAGCACTGAACCTCTACTTTACAGATTTACAACCGCTTTTACAAATAGAGACCCTAAATTTAAGCATTGGTAAAAATCCTTTGAGTTTATAAAATTATCTGCTACATGGGCCCTCTGTGTAAAAGCCTGTGCTTTTTACCTTCATTTGCCTTTTTATGTAGCTTACATTCTAAGGTTCATCACTGTAATTGTTTCCTCACCAATTTTCTCTACTTCCCGGTCTCTAGCTGTTCTCTTTGACAAAATTCAGTCTTACATATGCCCCAATCAGCTAATTTTTTTCTATGCCTAATCTTTTTACATGTAAGCCCTACTGGAGAAAAATCATATCAAGTAGCTGACTTGTATTGGAGTAAGTTAAAATCACCAGGCTGAAGTGAGTATTCAGTATTGCCCAGAACTTCTCTACAAAACTCTTCCTCTACTAGGTTCAATGATTATTTCAAAATTTCCCTTCTTAACATGGGGGGAAAAAAAGAAACCAACAGTTATAAGTTCTGTCGTTTCCCCCACCCAAACCCAAATCTTATATGAATCTGCATCTTTATCTAATTCCCCTTCCATCGTTCTGCCACACACAGAAAAGTGTCCAACATACTCTGGAAGGCTAATACCTTCTGTAAACCCAACATCTCTATTTCTCAAAATCTCTGCTTCAAAGAATATATTCACACCATTATTTCAATCTCCACCTCTGCATTATTCCCATCACTAGATAAACTAATATAAAATTTTAAATCACAAAACAAAGCAAAACAACCGTCTATTGTCTTTCATTACCTTTTGGCTATTTTCTGTATTATAATTCATAAGCTGCCTAACTATACTGCTTGTCTCCTCATTTTCAAGGTCCTTTTCTCTGCACGCCACCTTGACTTCTGTTATCAGCACCTCCTGAGACTGCTTATGCCTACCAACCAGTGAACTCCTTTTAAGGAAATTCAGTGGACACGTTCATGTTCATCATACTTGGCCCGGTTGACCACTTCCTTATTTTTTGTTTGTTTGTTTCCCAAAATAGCTTCTCTCTGAAAAAGCACTTCCTTCCATATGTTGATCTTTAGGTTCATATCTTAGGAAGATGTTCTCCTTATCTATAGTCTTTTCCTAAAAGATTTCATTAATTCCTAAGGCTCCTAATGACTCTAAAATCCCCATCTCCAGCCAAGAGCCAGCCCCTGAGCTCCAATACATAACTAAATACATAACTGAATTCTTCACAATTCCACTTATATATCTCTCAGGTATCTCAAAATAAAAATCTCTAGGGGCACCTGGGTGGCTCAGTGGGTTAAAGCCTCTGCCTTTGGCTCAGCTCATGATCCCGGGGTCCTGGGATCGAGTCCCACATCAGGCTCTCTGCTCAGCAGGGAGCCTGCTTCCTCCTCTCTCTCTGCCTGCCTCTCTGTCTACCTGTGATCTCTGTCAAATAAATAAATAAAAATCTTTAAAAAAAAATTCTCTAAAATGGAGTCCATGGCTTTCTCTTCTAAATCTACTTCTTCCACCATCTTCCCCATCCCAGAAAATGGTCCTATCTACTTGCAAAACCAGATGTTTGAGACTCATCCTTATTATTCCGTTTTTAATCTTCCTCATTCATTTCACCAGTATGACCTATGAATTCCACAGGAACCATTTCTCTCCATCTTCATTGTTATCTAACATATCCAACTTCCCATCATCTCCCAAATAAAGTCCACCCTCTTACTATGCTCCATAAGGTAGTAGATGATAATAGTCTTGATATATCTCTCCTGACTCTATGTCCAGTTTTATTCTTTTCATTTACTGCCCCTCAGCATCCTGGGATTCCTTTCAGTTTCTCAAATACATCAGTTTCTTCTCTGCTTTAGGATCATTTGTACTTCCATCTTTTCTGTCTGGAGCTCTCTTCCTGATACTCCAAATGCTCACATTTTCTTGTCCTTCTTATCTAGTCAATGATGTTTCCTCATTGCCTTACTTAGCCTTACTTAGCCTTACTTACTATCAAGACCCTATTACAGTATTTATTTTACTTCCATCTTAGCACCTATTTTAATCTGTGATCATGTAATTTTGACTTTATGGATTGATTGGGTCACTTTCTAGGTTGCAAGCTCCAGAAGGTAGGAAACTTGTCAATTCCATTTAGTGACAGAAAGTCTAGTACCTGGCACATAATAGGTATTCAACAACATTTGATGGAAAGAATGAAAAGCATGAAGATATCTGAATGGAATTGTAGACAGGTCTTGATAAAGGAATGTGATTGATTTAATTTCACATACCGAGCTCTAACGAAAAACCTAAATAGAGAATTTCTTAGTTTTGAAAATTAAATAGAGGAAAGTAAGATTTTTCCACTGAGATTTGGACATTAATCATCTGTGACCTATATCAAGCTTGTCCTCACAGAAGACACTGTTTGTCAGCCCAACGATGAAGAGGATTTGAAGTTAATTGCTCCTGAGGACATACTATCATGAAACTGTTGGCAAGTGTCCATTAGGATTATTAGTTTATCTTAAAATGTCTTTGCTTTTGCATGTAGTTTATTCATAGACACAAAATTATGGATTTTGCTTCACTTTCTCTTATAAAAGAGGGTGGAAATATTTGATATTATTGAAAGTATTGGGGAGAAACCAAGACAAATTCCACTTTGAATCATCTGTCTCTCTTTTCTCATAAAGTGGAAGTGAAATAGAAATAAGGATGCTTAAGAGGTAACAAAATGCATTATTTTCCTTGGCCTAACAATTCTAGGGGTTGGGCAGAGGTTGGGTACTGTTGTTCTGTTAACTTAAGTAGATAAAGGACTGTATGAAAACTCTTCCTTGCTTTATTCTGTCAAAACTCTTGCAGTTTCCATGGAAATAAGAGCAGAAAGGCCATTGACATGCAGCCATGGTGAGTGAGTTCTCCCTGACATACTTTGGTTGCTTATAGACAGGGGTTTGTAGACTCAACTACTAATTTAAAGTATATTTATCTTTTAGTGTTTTGCCCATTTTAAAATTTTTATTTCTTTAACTGTGCCATTTTCCCAGGATCATTAAAAAGAGAGAAATGGGAAATAAAAGAAGAGAAACAAAAATTATGCAAGAAGATCTCTCCATGACTTTAATTTTAGTACACTTGTCTGGGTCTATTGAGGACTATGAGGAAAGGGTGAGGAATTTGGGAGACTTATTCACACTTTGCCTCTATTTTAAGAGTGATGGAAACCACTCTTACCATCACCCCTGTCTCTCCCCAAAAGACAGAAAGGATGGCAGTTTGAATGGTAATAAGGAAAAGAGGGGCAAATTTTGAAGAACTCTGTGGTATTGATCAAAAAAAAGAATGAGTGGAGACCAGGCAGAGGAATGACCCTGGAGAAATGACTGACAATGAGGCCCACTGAGCTCTTTATTTACAGCATTTTTTATTTACATCATAGCTTATATATTTTCTATTGAGAGTCTTTGCAAAATGTGAGCCCCAAAATTCTAAAAGGCACCTATTCAGAGGAAATGAGACCTGTTTTTCAAATTATCAGAGTGCCGCTTATCTCTTATTGATTTTTTTCTCATTTATTTCTGTTTCCTTAATTGAGATTCATCATTGATACCTGGAGTTTAAGATCATTGCATTTTGCCCTATGGTTGAAACTTTTATAATTATTAAATTATAACCAACCAGGAATTCTTGGAGACTATCTTAACTATTTCAAACATAGTATTTTTCATTTCAATTACTAATTTTGAGTTCTTTCCTTTCCACAGTACTGTGTGGAACACAGAATGTCTTTAGCATTCAGGCAATAGTGTTATTGGTATTAAAAGACAGAGTCCTAAAGACAAAGAATGTCAGTTGCTCAGAAGAAGCTTCTTTGGTCCTGGGAACCCAGATAGTGGTCACAGGGATTTTTACACAAGGTAGACAATCTTTAATAGAGATAAGTATAGAGCCAAGGGCAAATTTTATATGCTGAATCTTATATAGTCCTATGTAGTCCTTCAATACATTTGGCTACAAAAGCTGGAGTAAAATTGAGTAATTGCAAACACATGGAAGCCAAAGAATGTGGTCCAGGGAATACTTTGGGTTCATGTAATAATAAAAATATACAATACTAAGGGAAGTATGCCATATTTCAGAAGCACTATGATATAATCCCAGAAAAAAAGTTAATTTTCTCCTATTCCACTAGAAGATAATAAAATAATAAGCTGGACTATATTTTTAGCCTTTTTGTGGGCAAAACTGGAGCAACACTAATTCCTTATTGTTTGAGAAACTAACAAAATAAAAGTATTTTTTACCATAAAATTAGTTTATAATTGTCTTATTTTAAAAGAAAACAAATAGAAACATCAGTAGGTGATGTTGAAACATCATCAGATGATTCAAAAGGGACCATTTTCTGTCTCTGATGGCTATACATTTCAAAACATACACATTCAAACACACACACACACACATATGCACAAAGCCAAACAAAGAATTGCTGATTGATGCTAAGCTGAATATTTTATTTTTAGATTATAATTGAAGGAATTTGATTTACAATTTAAACAAGTGATATTTTTAGAAGGTCTTCTTTGTAGAAGTTTTGCTGAAAGGTGCTGGACTTCCTGGAGGTATTTATACTCCATCCATTTTTTTGGGGGGGGGCGGGGTATGTGGGGCTCGATCCCATGATCCCGAGACCATGACCTGAGCTCAAATCAAGAGCCAGACACTCAACCAACTGAGCCACCCAGGCACCCTATACTCCATCCATCCTAACTCAGATTATGATTATTACTGAAGTTTTATTCACTGGATCAAAATATAATTAAGCTTAAGCCAAATATAACTTTTTTACATTTAATACATGTTAAAGCTTTCCTCTCACCTTTGAACATCATAACAAAGCTGGGATTTTCCACCTTCCCCAGTTTTATTAAAAACCAGTATTAGTGATATACCACAGGTTTTCGTTGTCTCAAAGTGACAGTATAGTCAGGTAATCCAGATATATCTAAACCCTCCTTTGTCAATGCTGCCTCTTTGCTGTGAGACTTCTAAGGTAGCTACATATATAAGGTATAATGTTTGTGGAAATCAAGGTGCCCTACTTTCAAAAGTTTTCACTGAACATCTACTTTATGCCAGGAACTGTCCTAGGTGCTACTGCAGTGAACAAGGTGACAGAAATGCTTTGCTGTAGTGCTTACAATCTATTAAGCAAGTCAATAAAACATGAAATATGTCAGACTGACTCAAAACAGTAACAACAGTAATCTAGATTATTTATTATTTTAATATTAAAATAATATTAATAATAAATAAAAATAAAATTAATAATAATATTTAAATATTAAATATTTCTGAAATTTCTTATTCCAAAGCAGATGTCTATCTTAGAACTGACTTAAAGTACGTGAGTTAGGCTCATCTTTTATCCAAACTTTCACTGTAGCCCCAGCTGGCCACCACGCTCACAGTGATGAATACAGTCTACCTACAGCACAAGAGAGAGGAAAAGCAGAGTCCTTTTACAGCGGTGATCTTGCCCACTATTATACCTATAGACCCTCTAGCATCCTATTAGACCAATCGAATTTTCAGTTCCTTTTTGGGATAGAACTGGTGTACTGGAAAGGGAGCAACCCTCTGAGTTAAAAGCAATGCAGGGAGAACAAACCCTCCCACCGCCACCCTTTCCCTGCCACACAAGAACCCATGCACTGTGGTTCTCGTGTAAGGACTTCTTATCCATGCAACAAGAGAGTCCACCCTATTTGGGCTGCCCTCCCCCACAAACACAGAAGAGCAACCGTAGTGTTCATTGGATTCATTCTCTGGAAATACAGCTGATGCGACTATGAATGCCCACATCGAATAGTTTGTCTATGCTCCGCACCAAGAAAACCCCCCTTCCATGCATTCCCACAGCTGCGGTTTCTCTTTTAAATTTTTATAGTCAATTTATTTTGTTTAAATATGGAGTAACAAGGATAAGGTTTTCCTCTCCCTAAGATTACAGTCCTAGAGTCAGGTAAAACTTTTGTGGCGTACGTGGCAATCATTTTAGGAATATGTGATTTCTCTTAGATTGGCTGCTCCCAGTGCACGTGTTCAGAAGCACTCAGGCACTCACGAAGAAGACGTCAGAAGCCAAGCCAAAGAGGCAGCACATCCGCCTTGTCTAGTGAAGGGAAGCGGGTTCGGGAGGGAATCTCTCTCGCTCTCTCCTGCCCTGCCTCCCCTCTCTTGCTTTCTTATTCTTTCACTCTCTTACTCTCTCATTAATTCAGCTTTCAGGGCTACTGCAGCAATCGGGGGATTTTATCTTTTCATCTCATTAATCACTTGTGGGTTGCTGAGGAGAGCTCTATTAATACCTGGTCAAAAGACAGGATAATCCATAACATCTTCTAGCATAGGCAAAGCCAGCTGTGGAGCCAGGGTGTGACCATGTAACCAGGCTGAAGTAACTGAGGCAAACTAACCTGAGGCATCTCTATAGGAAACCTGGGGGCTCTGCTAACGTGATTCAAGCTGGTTTTACACTCCTAACATTTCTGCCTGTATCTTCTCTCTTTCTTACTGCTCTGGCACTATGGGATCCTCAGAGTTCTCCAGAGGTCTGCTTGACCCTTCCCCTGTCCCACTAACTGCTCCCTCAAATCTGTGATTCTGATTTTTTTTTTTTTTTTAAGTATCATGCCTTCCACAACTTTCACTGTGGCTAAACTTTTAGTTAAGATGTTGGAATTTGAAAATGAAATTGTATTAGTTTACTTGAAACTCCTGAAAACCCGTATGGGTTGCTGCTCTTCAATCATTTCATCACTAAAATCTTCCATGGCTCTCACAAAAAGCTCCATGTATTACGTGTTAACAAATGCATTTTGTCATTTTTTAAAAATCACAGACATTATATAGCTGCTAAATAGATTATGTGATACAGGAGATCAACACACTAAGCTGATACATTTCCAGCCAAATGCAAAAGACCCTGTCATTTTAATTTTTATAAATTTCTCAGTGGGAAATAGAAGAGACACACTAGAACCTTCCAAGTACTGACCATAGCTTGGGGATCCCCATAACCTGCTTCATGGATCTCTAGAACAGATGGCAGCCTTGGCTGATGTGGCCTAGGTTTCACACTTCCCAAAGAACCAAAGATACAGTTATAATAATGAAGAGCTTTCATTCTGGAAAGTTTGACAAACGATGTTTTATGCTGTCACTAAAAGAACTGTGAGTAAGCTATTAAGTAAAGAGACTCAAAGATTAAGGCTTAAAGTTGGATTACAGTGAGTGGAGTAGCTAGTTAGATCAAGCTCTACTACCATATATATATGTTTTTATATTTAAACAAATTTAAATAGAATTTGAATATGACTATCACATTGTTAGAAAGAAGAAATAACTGCTGACTACTAACTAGACTTGGTGTTTCTGTGGTTCCTCCTCTTGAATCTGTGCTCTGCCATATTTGTTCTAAACCTTGCACCCAAACTAGTGTCTGGTACCATGGTTTCCCACTGAAGTTTACTGTATTTGGTGTGCTTCAACTTTGGTGTGCCATAGACTACTGTGTGGCCTGATGAAGGCCATGAATCCCCCAGTACCACTGAGATTTTGTCTCTCAGAGGCATAACTGAAAGAAATTATAACTTCCAGTGTTTAGTGAAAATAAGGATGCAATTTTTCCCCACCTAAACAGTTGGACTCCTTAAATTCTATCTTGGATTAAAGACCCCCCGCAAGTATAATCTCCCCCCTTTTTTTTAAAGTTAATTGAGGTATAGTGAAGATTGGGTCTAGATGAAGTTGCATATAGAAAGATAACGCTTGGGGCCTCTGGGTAACTCAGTTGATTAAGCATCTGTCTTCAGCTCAGGTCGTGATGTCCAGGTGGTGGGACTGAGCCCTGCATCGGGTTCCCTGTTCAGTGGGGAGTCTGATTCTCCCTCTCCCTCTGCCCTTCCCCACTCTACCATTTGTGCTCTCTCTCAAATAAATAAAATCTTAAAAAAAAAAAAAAGAAAGAAAAAAGACAATGCTTTGTTTCAGCTATTTTCATCTACAAAATCCACCCCATTATTTCAGAGCCAGAAATAGAAGTAGGTCGCTAACACTACTCTGCCTTTACAGTCTTGATTTCCAGTCTGTATTTTCACTTGTTTTGGAGCTACCTAATTTAGACTTCTTTATTATGTCTACAGTTAATGTGTGCCCACTGTCCCTCAGACCTGGTTCTATAAAATGCTTTGTGTTTAAAAAAAAAAAAATCACTTTCCTTTGTATTCTCAGTTGTCCTCTGACTTCCCTGTATGTTGACATTTAGTCTGTCTCCTGGCTACCCACTATTGCTCTACCTCTGAGGAATGGCCCATCTCCAGCTCCGCAGAGGAATGTGGACAAATGAGAAGAGAATGTGTTAATTAGGGAGACTAGAGACTTAATGAAAATTTGACACGGTACTTTGCCGTTTGCTATGACTTCCTTTTTGGCAGAATTACGCAGTGAATAATTTTAACTGTATTATGAGTTGATGCAATTTACAATACAATGTTTGTTTATATTTGGGAATGTAATAGAGAGTCCTTAATGTAGTTCAGGTCATCAGCCCCATTTAAATTTCTGCAATGGCTCCTAATAACTAGGATATAGCAACAGACCAAAGTCTAGCACCCTGGAGTGATCTGGCTCCATGTTGCATTTAGTTGACAGATAATATACAGGTCAGTCTGTTTACTTATGAGACAACAGACCCTTCACTTTCCTTGATGAATCAAATTTACTCCCTTAAACATATTCTATGTGTCTCTCTAAGTTTTCCAAAATTTTATTTAGGAGGAAACATACACATATTAGCTGATTACACTGGATTTATAACTAACTTGGTTTAGGTGGTAGAACCTCTATAATAGAGAGAAATTTGCAACACACTTTGTAACTAGATAATAATCTTGCTCATTTTTTAGATGCACGGTGACCAAACCAATGCTGATAGATATCCTATTGCACTCTGGGCTTATCTGTCCAAACTTGGCATGAGAATGGAAAAAGAAAGCATATAGAGAAGAGGGGGCATCATGGACGTGGACATAATACTGTAGGAATACCGTTTGAAGGAACTGGGGTATTTATCTTGGAAAATGACAGTGGCGTTTAAGAATCAGAGTAAGTGTTTTGAGTAAGTGGGCTTCCATCTTGAAGGAGCCATTGAAGGACTCCTTTGAACTATATTGTTGCTATATCTTAGTGGAGGTAAATTAGTTGAAAAGATACGTGCAACTCATTTTTGCTCATAAATTCAACTTATGTTAAATATTCTTCCAGCATTCCAACTTTAGAAAACATGACGGCTGTGAGTTTTATGTTCCTTTATTCTTTTGATATATCCCAGGAAGGGAGTGTTTTTGTTCGCACAGCAGGGCGAATTCTGGGAGGTGTTCTCTCCTTTTCTGTTTTATGGATGATTTTATGAAGAATTAGTATTAATTCTCTAGATTTTTTTTTTTTTTTAATTTACCACAAGCCACCTGGGCCTGAAATTTTCTTGGTGCTTTGTGTTTTGGTTATCATTTAGTGTCATATCTTGTTATAGGTCTATTCAGATTGCTTCTCGAGTAAGCCTTAGTATTTTGAATCTTTCTAAGAGTTTGTCCCTTTTATCTAAGTTATTTAACTTACTGGCATACAACTTTTCATAGTAATCACTAATGTTCCTTTTTTACTTCTGTAAGGTCATAGCAATGTCACATATTTTATCTTTTAAGTATTTTGTTACTTGGCACATAGAGTGAGTGAGAGAGCACAAGCAGGGGTAAGGACAGAGGGAGAGGGAGAAGCAGGCTCCTTGCTGAGAAGGGAGCCCAAAGTGGGGCTTGATCCCAGGACCCTGAGATCATGACCTGAGCAGTTAAGTAACTGAGGGGAGATGCTTAACTGACTAAGCCTCCCAGGAGCCCACCTCTTTTATTTCTGATTCTACTAATTTGAGTCTGTTCTCTATATTCCTTTCCTACACTCCTTCTTCCCACGCCCCCAAAACCTCACCTATCAATCTAATTAAAGTTTGTCAATTTTGATCTTTTCAAAGAACCAGCTTTGGCCTTATTGTTTTTCTCAAATCTCTCCTCTTCTCTACTTGATGAATTTTCATTTTAATCTTTATAATATCCTTTCTTCTCTTGCTTTCAGTTTAGTTCATTCTTCTTTTTCCCATATTAGTTCATGTTTTTGACCTAAGATCTTTCTTCTTTCTTCTGTTTTTTTTTTTTTTAAGATTTTATTTATATATTTGACAGATCACAAGTAGGCAGAGAGGCAGGCAGAGAGAGAGAAGGAAGCAGGCTCCCCGCTGAGCAGGGAGCCCGATGTGGGGCTCGATCCCAGGACCCTGGGATCATGACCTGAGCCGAAGGCAGAGGCTTAACCCACTGAGACACCCAGGTGCCCCTCTTCTTTCTTAATATAAACATTTATAGCTTTAAAGTTCTTAGTAGCACTACTTTAGTTGCATCTTATGATTTTGTTTATGTTGTACTTTTATTTTGATTCATTTCAAAGTATTTTCTGATATCATTTTTGATTTATTCTTCAGCCTATTGGTTAAGTATGTGTGTTATTTAATTTTCACATACTTGTTAGTTTTCCAGCTTTCAGTTTTTTACTTCATTCTGTTGGGGTCAAATAATATAATTTGTATTTTTGCTACCTTTTTAAATTAATTAAGGTTTCTTTTATGGCCTCACCTATCTTAGAGAATGTTCCATGTGCTCTTGAGAAAAATGTATACTCTGTTGTATTTGGCAGAGTGTTCTAAAAGTCTCTTGACTTCAGTTGGTTTAGAGTTATTTAACTCTTCTTTTCCCTTGTTACTTTTTTCTCTAGTTCTACCTACTACTGAAAGTAGATCCCATCCATTATTGATTTAAGTTTTTTCCTCAAAATATTCCCAGATTTATCATAACTTCATTGAGTTGTGATTATAACACATGCTTATAGTTTCTCAGGGGTGAAACAACATTAGTTAAGTCAAAACTCCTGAATTTTAATATTCCGTTCTTCAAAATGTAATACTAACCTTGTATTATTTGTTTTGAAAGGATGATGTTTGGATTGTACCTTATAATACATACAAAGGTATTTTGTAATTACCTAGACTGCCATAATATTGATTCTCAGCTGGGGACAATTTTGCTACCATGTGATATTTGGCAATGTCTAAAGACATTTTTGATCATTACAACTTGGGTGGTGATACTGACATTGGTGGATGGAGGTCAGGATTGATGCTAAGTATCTCACAAGGCACAGGTGAGCTCTCTTCAACACAGCATTATCTGGTTCACAATGTCAACAGTTTCACTGTTAAGAAACCCTATGCTACATATAGGTGACCCAGCTTTTGCAGAAAAAAAGCTAAAAAAAAATAAATAAGTGGTGTTTATAAAACCACAGAGGGTATGGATAAGGGGATGTTAACTTTAGTCTTATGTCATGAATGTCTTAAAAAAGGATATATCCATAAGCTGTCAAACAAACAAACAACAGTTGAAAAAATACATTTACTGAGTGGTTTTACATTATCCATATTATAATTAAGTAATTTATATGTGCAAAATAAAAATTTCAGGTCTCCTGTTTTTCCCACAATGACTAGTACAATAGTAGTACAAACATTGGGTAGAAAAAGGCAGTATGGGTTTAGATTCTCATATTGAAAGCATATATAAACTTACAAGCAAAAATTTAAAAGATTAAGAAGTACATTGAAAGAAAAGATAAGAAAATATAAGACCTGTTTGTCTGCTCAAATCAGAGGATTGAGTTACAAAGAGGAAGATGGATATTTTTGCAGCCCGAACAGAGCTTCTCTAGTTCAAAGGGCTAATGAACAGGTACCTAAAGGAAGCACAATGGGGGAGATACTTGAAAAAGCTAACTTCTCCCATGCCATCCTACCAATCATACTTCCTAAAAATAACCACTGTTAACATTTTATGTTTTTCTAGAAAAACTGGGTGCAGTTTTAAAAACTAGTAAATGCACTGAAAACTGTGGAAATGGGTTTACGTGAGTTCAGGGCAAGATGTTTCCATTCTGTTTATTAATGGAAGCCTGGGATGTTTTAGAAAAGACCTTTGACTTTTTTATTATGCCCCAGTGAAAGGCAACTCTGATATACCTCAGTATTTTTTATCAGTTACAGTCCCAGAAGCAGAATGTAGTTCTGAGCTAGTGTGGCATTTGGTTGTCATTATTACTCTGATTATTCTGGTCTCTGAGTTTGCAATACTCGCAAATCTAATTCACCCCTACACCTATCCTGCAAGGTCATAAACAATTTTAATTACTAAACCATATCTCTGGTATATTCATTTCAGTCAAACTCTAAACTTAGCTAAGTCTTTCAGGAGCTTTAATGTTTTCAAAAGCTCCTTAGAAAATCTTTCAGGCAAAGGAGACTTAGAGTCACACATTCCAAAGCTGAGCAGTCAATGAGAATGCAGATAATAAGAACTTAGCAGACCATTAGCATGCAGCTGCTTCATTCCTTAGAGAATAATTTTTTATACAAGTGGACCTCATTCTTTCTGGGCTGCATTTTACAGCAGAACACCTTAGGAACAGACATCACTGGCAAGATTTTCAGTACAATGCACCATCCTTGGAACTTTTCAAATCGCCCACCCTCAGTCTTGCGTGTGATAAAGAACCATGAATTTCATGGAATTCTTTTTTATTTTTTTTTAATGATAGGCCACTAATCACTCTTGATCCTATGATAAATTTAAATACTAACTAATCCACTTTGAATAGGGATTAAGCTTCAATGTAGAAGGAAAGGATTCATTAGAATTCATTACATCAATTTGTCATTTGAATGATGCATCTTCTAAATAAGATACTGCTGTTTCTAGTGATTGTTAACTGGGAGCCTAAATATCCTCATTATTCATTAATGGAAATGGTGATAAAATCTGTAATAATTGAGGGAATGTTTGTGTGCCTCCTCCTCCTTTAACTTCTTGAATTGTCTAACAGTTATTATTTTTAAGACAAACAATGCCAAGATAGAACCATCATCATGGCAGAAGGGAAAATAAAACAAATTCAAATTCCTTGTCAAGGATAATTTGATGTGCATGAAAAATGGAATGCATATTGTAGACTTCCTTATTTGATGCATGCTTTATTCTTGTTGGACTCATTGTTGTCAAATTATTTCACAAATTTGGTATAGAAATCAGATTGAATAATCATCTATCACTGTCATATTTTCCATATCTGGAATGAAAACATCCAGCATTACTGAGCTAAAGTTGAATAATAGCTTCCAAACCTGAGTAATACTTCATTCCAAACAATTGTTACTAATAGTACAATGATTTAACTTCTGATCTTCAGAATGGATTAGACATTTCTCTTTCCCACTTAAAAGACTTCTGTAAGTAGTCAGTCATTTGAGAACTGAATAAAGAACATGAAATGTCCTGGGGCCTTAGTGCCTATCAAAGTATTTCACTCAACCTAAAAAACTAAATCATGGTCTTTAATGGAGTCAATTGTCTTAAATTTTAATTCTGTACCTTTTATAGGGTATCATCAAACTTGTTGCTTAGTATTTTTATTCTACTGACCTTTATGGCTTATTAAAATGATTTTTGAAAGTGACATAATGGGAGGGCTTACACAGCACTAGGTAGATGCCAGGCGCTATGCTAGTGCTCGGGAGGTAATTTATTTAGTCCCCACAACAGCCTTTTAATGCTGTCAGGTTAGGACTCTCATTTTAGGGGGACCTGAGTGGCTCAGTCAGTTAGGCATCCCAACTCTTGGTTTTGACTTAGGTCATGATATCAAGATTGTGGGATGTGCTCTGTGTAGGGCTCTGTGCTCAGCAGGGAGTCTCCTTGAGATTCTGTCTCTCTCTCTCTCCCTCTGCCCCTTCCCATCTCTGAAATAAAAAATAGAATAAATCTTCAGAAAAAAAAAAAAAGACATCTCTTTTCACAGGTGAGACACATGAGGCTCAGAGTGGTAAAACAACTTGTCCAAGGTCACACAAAGAGTTAACAGTGGAACTGAGATTCGAACCTAGGTGACACAGCAGCAGAGTTCATGCTTGTATTTGCAATACTGCCTTAGTGACTGTGTTCTACCGATGATCAATTTCCTATACGTATGGGCACGATTCTTGACTTCCATAATGGAATAATCTCTTAATTACTCTTCTTCAGCTCATGACTGAGTTCTTTGTAATCTTATGCCTTAAAAGGAAACCAACCCATTTTTATAATCTTAAAGCTGGTACCAGTGCAAAATGACACGATTGCAGGCAATTTCCAGAAAACTTCTTCAACTCTTCTATATATCTTCTTCACTATCTTTTTCCCACCAGTTAGGTCCTAATAGAGTTGACCTTTTTGATGTTATCCCCTGTTCCTTCACAGATCACAGCTTATATACTCACTCATCTCTTCAATTTTTTTTTTTTTTGGCTCCTAATTTTACATATCATATTTCTCTTACCTTTCTCAGTTTATATATACTACATGAAATTATTAGATGTTAGACATAATTGACTAGTTTATTCTGTGGTAATGGATACACCCTGAAATTTCAGTATCTTAACAAAATAAAGGTCCTTTTTTCTCTTTCAGCTCTGTTATCAGGGGTGTGTGGTCTCCAAGGTCTCCACAGTAGAAGACAGGGATGATGGAGACATACTGATTCTTAACTGCTTTCACCCGAAAGTGGCATATGTATTCATCAAAACTAGTCTATGAGGGCACCTGTGTGGCTCAGTGGGTTGAGCCTCTGCCTTCGGCCCAGGTCATGATCCCAGGGTCCTGGGATGGAGTCCCACATCGGGCTCTCTGCTCAGCAGGGAGCCTGCTTCCCTCTTTCTCTGCCTACTTGTGATCTCTGTCAAGTAAATAAAATCTTAAAAACAAAACAAAACAAAAAACAACAAAAATGGACCCAATTTAACTGCAAGGAGACTGGGAAACATAGGAGAGCGCATGGAGTATCTGGTGAGCTTTAATAACCTTTCCTAAGACTTCTAAATGTTTTTTTTTTTTTTTTTTTTTTTTAAAGATTTTATTTATTTATTTGTCAGAGAGAGAGAGAGCGAGAGCGAGCACAGGCAGACAGAGTGGAAGGCAGAGTCAGAGGGAGAAGCAGGCTCCCTGCGGAGCAAGGAGCCCGATGTGGGACTCGATCCCAGGACGCTGGGATCATGACCTGAGCCGAAGGCAGCTGCTTAACCAACTGAGCCACCCAGGCGTCCCATGTTTTGATGTATAAATTATAAAACTGTCTTTTAATTTTATCCTGAGAATGAGTTTATAACCCTAAAGCAACAAAACTATTGCTTCAATTGTGTCATTGGGGAACGCTTGTTTAAATCATTCTAAGATGGACAAGCTGGACTGGATTATCCAGGCTTACATCATCATTTCCCAAAGAATGGAAGCAACACTTCAGTTAGGAAGTTCTTTATAAATAAGAGAAATCCTTACTATGCATATGTTTGTATCCTCCTAAGATAACAAAGGTAGACATTTATTTTTTTAAAATGTGAGGTTATTTCTTCTCAGAAGATAAATAATGTCCTTGTGGAAACTGATTGTAGGAAAAAAACAACAAAAAAATTTTTTTAGCCTAGTTAAAGGAACAGCTGTCTTATAGAATGGATCTCCCACTTGAATCTTCCCTGAATGCCTAAAACCTTCACTTAGTGACTTTCATCTGAAGTTCTTAAATGTACATGAACATTTATATTCTTGGGCTTTCAGAATTAAGTGATACTACCAGTTAAATTTCTACTCTTGTTACTACATCAGATAATGATACCTGATAAAGAATACTGAAATAATAATTATGGGTTACTGACACTTGATATAAAGAGTAAATAAGTCTTAAGTTGATCAGTTATTTGTCTATATTTGCTCAAATCAAATGATCTGCTTGGAGGACAACTTTAATGAATGCATATTTGTAGAACTCTTAGAAGAGTGACTAATGCATAGTAAGAAAAATATAATGAGATCAGCTTCAAATTTTTTAATTTTCATTTTTGATCCTTTACCTTAAATATTTTAAGATGAATTTTTGATAGTGATAGTACTTGTCTTTAATTTTGGTTTTATTTATCAACGGTGGATAGCATGTATAACCTGTTAATGGAAAATGGCTTTACATAAAATTTTTGTGATAATTACATTATCTTGTTTTATTTCACTGAGAAATTAGAGGAATATAATTTTTGTTCCATTTTTCTAACATTTATAGGCTAAGTCTAATGTATTAGTGCTTTTTAAAAGTTCGTATCAAAATATTATTGTCAAAATTGAAGAGGATAGCAAGATTACATTTTTGCCACTAATTATGCAAATAGACACAGCAGGAGACAGCTTATGTAAAGTCAGGCATTCCAGGGATTCACACTGACCTTCCCACAAGAACTTCAAGGGCTGAATATAAATACCTTCACTGCCCTGAAATTTGTCCAGTCAAATCCTCTCTTTCAAACCCTGCACAATAGAAGTCTTGGGTCCCCACCAAGTCCTTGTTTACATATTTAAGCAGATTTTCTTTCCTTTGTTTCCCTTTTGAAAACTTGGCCCTGCCTTTTGGCATCCTTGTTACCCACTCCTTTTCAGAGGCTGGTGATTTTTCTGGTTGGAAGATAGTGAGGGTCATAGTTTGTATAGAAGATGCCAGACACACCACTAAATTATCAGGCATAAAATGACTATGGATCTTCTTCATTCACTACAACACAGTAATAATTCTCCTTCACCAGAAAGGAAAATCTTTTTGACTATGATTTAGCAATTTCTGGATATTTAGGTTGATTAATATCTGAAAGAATGACTGAATGGAGCACCACCATAATCAAGATTAGAGATTGCAAACTGATGGCCAGCAGGTAGGCTCTCCTAGGCTAGAAGTTGTGCTTTGGCCATATCCACATGTTGAGTTTTACCTTGTTTTAAATATATTAATTGCCTACATCAAAACACAAAAAACAAAGGGGCACCTGGATGGCTCAACCTGCAGAGGATGCTACTCTTGATCTTGGGATTGTGAGTTCAAGCCCCATGTTGGGTACAGAACTGAAAGAAACCAAACCACAAACCAACCAACCAACCAACCAACCAACCAACCAAACAACAAATAAAGCCAGGATATTTTACATAAAGATATAAGAGTCTCTTCAAAAATCAGAAGCTCTTACAACATTGGACCTACATTGCCTACACCCAGCTGTAAGCGCTCAGAGTCTATATTGGAGGTGGGTGTTCTTTGGGTCACAGTTCCCCTGCTGCACATTTCCACCTCTCAACTGTCTTGTCAGACCCCTTCTTTTGCTGGCATGAGAGATCTGCCTCTGTAGCACTGGGATTTGTGACCCTCTAACCCAAGTTATTCTTGTTCTAAGTGTGTACTATTTATTACAATGCCATCACATCAGAATCACCTGGGGTGATCACTAAGCTTGTAGATTTCTGGGCCTCAAAGTTTTGGGCCTTTCACAGAATCTGAATCTTTACCATGGTAGGAAATCTGCCTGTGAACAAGTTCCCCAGAGGTACTTAAGGTATACCAAAATTTGCAAATCACTAATAGAGTTCACTGAGTATTTTCTGGAGGTGCATATGTGAGTCACTGGTGATTTCCCTTGCAAACTGCAAGGCCCAGATCCCTGATACAATACCCTTCTCTTAACCTCTGCATTGTTTGAATTTTTAAATGTACATATTCCATATGACTCAGAAAGAGGAATGTCTCTATAAATACATGATTTAAACATATTTTTCCCCTATGTGTCCTCCGTTGGTACAGAAGACACATGAATTTGCTGAATTAGTGGGCAAACAGGATTTAGAAGGGTTGGAGTTGCTGGGCATTCCCTGTGCGTTCCCAGAACACCTTTGATTTCCCTCTTTTTTTTCCCAGCCAGACTGTATTTGCGTGATATCTTTTCCTATTGGGAAATCAGTGCGCTCACCAGTCTTATAATTTTAGAGCAAGTCTGGATTAGCTAACAGCTAAGTTTCTTAGAAGTCACCGGAGTCTTACTTCTTTGGTCCTTTTGTTCTTTTTCCTTCGTTTAACAAGATTACATGTTAGAAAAAACTTTGCTTCCCAAGTAGAGTTGGACTTTTTAAAAACTAGATATTGAAGGTTTTTTTTTTTTTTAATAAAGATTTTTAATTATTTGACAGAGAGATACAGAGAGAGAGAGAGAACACAAGCAGGGGGAGTGGGAGAGGGAGAAGCAGGCTTCCCACTGAGCAGGTCACCCGATGTGGGGCTTCATCCCAGAACCCTGTGATCATGACCTGAGCTGAAGGCAGAGGCTTAACGACTGAGCCACCCAGGCACCCCTAGATATTGAAGGTTTAATGTAATATATTTTTCACTTTTCACTTCAGTTAACAGGCACTTCAAAATCCAATTTTTAACTCATATTTAATAATTGTATAGATCTCTATGGCTAGAGTATCTGCATTTTAACTTAATATTTGGAATCATTTCTTGTGATATTTTTTAACCTGATTCTGAAAATAATTTTTTATGTATTATGACTAGGTATATTAAGGTTAATTCAAAAGACTTTAAACTAAATTGGGTGCCCAAATGCAAAACACACATACCAAAAACAAAATAAACAAAACATAAACAAAATAAACAAAAAAACAAAAACAGGAACAACAAACACGAAGCTAAGAAGCTTAACTGATTTTTCTAATGAATATAAGGTTTTAAGCTAAGGCACACCATTATAACAAGTTTTAATTCCTTTTTTTTTGAATGTCAACTGATCACCATTTCAAACAAATGAATTTTTAAAATTGAAGTTCCATGCGTGTTGACAAATACACATATTCATTTAACACATACCATTATTGAGAAGCAAAATAGTTCCATCATCCTTGAAAGTTCCTTCATGATTGTAAGGACCTATTTTATATTTTTATATTTTAGCAAGAGGCTTTCATTAAGGTTAAACAAAAACCTTGTTGTTTAACCCTTAAACTGTCTTTGCTCCCCTTCCCCCAGGGGATTCACTTAAAAACAAGTCCTGGAAACCAGCTCCAGGTAACAAAGCCCAGATACAAGGGTGGGTCAGGCCAGGTGGAGACATCTGATCAGTGGGGGGTTGCATACTGTCTCCCTAGCTACCAAGGAGTATGCCCCCCCTCCCCCGCCTTTGGGAGCTTTTGGGGGGCCAATCCTAATTAAGATGTAATAGGCTGGGTCAAATATCTACTAGGGTAAATTGTAACTCAATTGGTCACCTAGCATCACTGTGGAGTTTCCTGTGTGTGTTAAAATCTCGTTGGTCACCTGTACGTGGCCAGGCCCGACCACATGGCCTTTGCCCTTAAAAGCTAGCCTGTGAAACAGAGAAGGGTTGCCCTCTCTTGTAAGAGGTGCATCCCCGAACGTTCCGTTAGATTCTTGATGCTTGGCATGAAATAAAGCTTTGCTTGACCTTCGCTTTATATCAGTCTCGCTCCTTTAATCATGAACCCATTACTGGGGCACAACAATGATCTTTCCCAGTTAATCTCCAGCCACTAGAAACAATCACTGTTTTAATTCTGTTAGAAAACAAAATTCAACTGAATAAATTCTAAAGATCTTATTGGCTTATTCAATGATTCATGAAATAGACAGCATTCAATCTCGCAGACAGAACGGAGCTCTGAGGAGCTGTACAAAATGAAAGACTTTTGTAGGCAGACCGGAGCTGGAACAAGGAAGTCATATTGGACAAAAAAGCAGGTTGGTTACTGCAAAGTCACTTTTCCTTTAGGAGACAGTAGGAATCTATCAGGCACATAACCTAACCAGTACTGATCAGGTGATTCCTGATTGACTGTTTTAAGGTTTCATTTTTAGAAGACCTTAGACTGTAATTAAGTTAGGTCCCCATTTGGTGACATGAGCTTGGCATAAAGCTTCATTTTGAAGCTGCTGTCTTTTTAACAATTGCCTCCTTCTGATAGACTCTCAGCTTAACTTAGAGATGAGATAAAAATTTAAGGCATTAGCACTATTCCCAGTGACTGACTGCTCTGGAGTTCTCATAGGTGTTTGCTTGTATTTTTACTGAATTTCCTTATGGCATTCACAGGTCATAATACTGGGTTCACATTTGGATGCTTTTTTGATGTTTTAGTCTTAGGGATATCATTTGCTTGGTGGTTAGCAGTTGCAAACACACATTTAAAGCTTTTAAGAGAATACAGAATACCGGGGAGATTACTATGATTAGTATAATAAATAGGATAATTCCCAATATCTGGAGTGCATTTCAGAGTCATGAGCTCTAAGACCCAAGCCAGTCAGAATCTGTAAGTCAGAGAAAGAACCCACTGAAGGAGTTACTTTCTTAAGGCAACTGGCTTGTTCAGTGATCTTATTTGTCTGAGTCTCAGCATCCCCAGCAGTGTCCATCAGGAGTGCAGCAAGTAGTGTTGGCCATAGCACAAGCACCTCCCTGCTCTGGTAAAAGATATCCAATGGCTATCCTATAATCAAGAACAATTTTGGGGGCGCCTGGGTGGCTCAGTGGGTTAAAGCCTCTGCCTTCGGCTTGGGTTGTGATCCCAGGGTCCTGGGATCAAGCCCCAAATCGGGATCTCTGCTCAGAGGGGAGCCTGTTTCCTCCTCTCTCTCTCTGTCTGCTTCTCTGCCCACTTGTGATCTCTGTCAAATAAATAAATAAATAAATTTTTAAAGAAAAGAAAAGAACAATTTTGGCCAAGAGTCTAGGGGTTTTTGCTTTAGCAGCAGAATCTACAATATCTTTAGGAGTTCATGAGAGATTACTGATCATAGCCTCATTTGCCAGGTGTGTAGAGATCTACCCAAGGGAAGCGAATTTTGAATCATGAATATTTCCTGGAAATTCCTGTTTAAATCTAAAGCTTGGGATTAGAAACTGACAGCCTTGGAAGCCAATGAAATTGAAGGGCTACATAGACTGCATAGGTTGTTTTATTCTGGTTAATCTTACTTTTGTGTCCCTATCTTTGCACAGAGCCTGGCTGCAAGTCTTTCTGGATTTGGAGTTGTTAACCAGAGGGGGGGCAATGGACCCGCGGGGTTAGGGACCATGACACAATAGTGAGGAGGCTGAGTTTGTGATTGAGAAACTGAAGTGTTCAACTGAAGTCTGTGACAGTAAGAACTACAGGATCACCAGCGTCATGGAAAATTCAATGGTCATTTGGAGATTGGATCACTCCTGCTGGCAATGGCCTGAGATATATGAACAATGATATTATCTTTCTAGGCCAGAGCAGGCAAAAAGGTGGACAAAATAATCATAAAGACCTTCATGGTAGAAGAATTAGGAGAGGATAATCAAGGAGGAAGAAGGAATGAAAAGAAATGTTCTTGATCCAATGTTTTGGCAGAAAGCAGTCTACCTTGATGTTGGTTACCTCTCTTACTAGCTTACTTGATTTTGAGCTCTCCAGCATTTTGCATAGGACTAAAAGCAGGGGGGCCTTCTTTAGTTGTAAAATATGCACCCATGGTTTGACACTTAATTTAGCAGAGGGGACAGTGGTCAAGAGTACTTGGTAAGGTCCTTTTCATGAATCTCACTGTTGCAAAAATCATTACCGTAAAATAGTTATTTGTAAATGACAGAAAACTATGCCCCTGATTAAAGATTTGATGCGAATTTAGTATAATGAAATTGACAAAGAAATATGGTAATTTCTGTGAAATACAACATTTTAAGGTCATAACTAAAATTATGATTAATAACATTATACCAGAACATATCAGATCTCTAGGAATTTCATACAATTTCTGTAACACTTATATTAAGTATTTCCAGGGACCTTTTTCCAAGGACCCTTTGGGATATCTCAAAGTTATTTTGAGGCCGAAAAGACTCCATGTAGAATCTGATTTTGGGAAGTTGTCAAAAACATCAAAAGATCTGAACATCTGACTAAACAGGATCACAGATGATTATGAAAAAAATAATTCTATTTAACCAAAGAAACAACCGAAAATATTAAAGTCTAATACAGAAGGTTACATTATTATGAGCAAAACTTAATTCCTTCAATACTGAGAAGATTGGGTTTTCTTAAGTAATCAGAGACCTACTAAAGACACTGAGGCACAGTAAATTATTTTGCTTAAGCACAAAATCTCTGCTGTCTAGGTGAATTGCTTACAACATAAAGAAACTTTTATAATTGCTAATCAAAAGCAGACCAAAAGTCCAAGAGAAATTTGCTCTTTGAGCAGAGAGCAAGCCAAATTCTAATTCTGCACCAGAGTACTTCTGATATTAAAACTCATTAAAACAACAAAAAACCCAGAAAACCAATTTAAATCCATTCCAATCTTAGCCAGCTTCACTACACATAAAATTCCCTTCTTAAAGTTGCTTTTACAACTTTTTTACATCCATTTGGATTTGGTCTTATCTTTTTTTTTTTTTTTTTAATTCTGGAACAACCGGACATTGTATTTTCCATTACACAGCTGTTTCCTTTCATCATTAGTATTTATAAGTAGTTTTAATTATATGTATCAAGTAGAATTCTTAACCCTTAGGATCCTTAATTCCAAGTGAAAACTAAGAAGTAAACAATTGTGTACTTTCACACTATCATTCTGTGGATTGGCACACCTAATAAAATATTTCATTAATTTCTAAAAGTATATTCTTCCTCATTGTAAATTTCAATGTGACATAAAACATGTTTACTAATAGACCCAAATATCTTTTATTCCTCTGTAAAAGGAAACCACAGTGAATAAACCTATGTTCAGTAATTAATGTTTCAGTGTTTTATGTTATTTAAAATCGATCTAGACATTGAATGAATATCCATCATTTAACTTACTGCAGTATAACTTTAAGATCTTAAGTTGTCAAAAAATTTGGAAATATTTAAGTAGAAACACAATAAAACATCATCACTGCTGAAAAGTTTACCTAAAACTGTTATCCCACTTACATCCACCTAAATTGCTTGTTTTTAAATATTTAAATTATTCATGAAAATTTCACATGGCATTCATAAAAAGGTAGGGATACACTAAGTTATTTTTCTTGCTGACAAATTTTGTAACAGAGATAACAAACTTATTTAACTAGTAAACCCAGGTAAATTTAAAGCTGTAGTTCTGCATTATAGTTAATGCTGATAACTCTGAAGACATTCCTATTTTAAGTAAGATAATAAACTGAAACTAGCTTTTATTTTATTTACCAAAGATTATCCTAGATCACATGACCTTGAAAAACATTTGGGTTAGTTTTATTACTCTGAGAGTCTGAAAATAGTTTAATTTGATAAGTGCTTATTTTTCCTCTGCCAATTAAATAGAGCTCCTTTACAAATTAATTTTGGCAATACCATCCAGAGGTAGATAAATGCCACAACCTATAATGTACATACTATAGAGTATCTATCTATAGAGACAAGCATAGAGATTTACAACTTTTAAAATTTTAGCTATGTGTCATGTATAATAATAAAAAAACTGACTAGTTTACAAATGATAGTTAAATCCAAACTGTGTTTCTGGCAGTTGTAATAAGTTAACATCATCTGCTCAGATGACTAAGGCTTTTTGCTAATATTTCTAGAGAAGACACTTAAGATTTTCATTTGCCTATTTTCCAAAGAGCCCCCCACCCCCTCCTTTTTCTTTCCCTTCTGATAAGAGTTACCTCCTTGAAGTTTGCATTTCAAAGAGATGGCCTAGATAAGAGCTCCTGGAGAAAACCAGGTAGAACATTTACATCTTAAAGTCAAGTGTGAAAGAATGGAAGTTCCTTTAAGAGGGATTTTCATGTCCTAAAACTAGAATTTTAGAATACTTGAAAGCCTTTTGAGGTGAATAGGGGAAGTTTGGGGATTGGTAAAAGGGATAAGTGGACTTTGAACTACTTCCGGAGCTGCATTTGTAAGATGGGGGCAGTTGATCATAAACCCTCATGGAACTGGGTTACAACTTGAATGGCATCATGGGCTGGCCCACCCAACCAACTCTATTACCTTCAGCTTGCTTCTTTAGAAGGTCTCCAACTAAAATGGAAATCAAAAGATTTCCATGTTCTAGATTTAGAGCTGTTTGCTTTTGGAATGTTTTTCTTTTCCTTTGGGTATATACTTTCATGTAGCTTAGGGATAAAGGCCTAAAATAGAGTTCCTATCAATCTCTGAGTATCAGCTTCCAATCTGGCCAGCTTCTGACCAAAGATGGACTTACAAAAATTCTTTCAAATATCTTCTCAGATTCATCCAAGATAAACTAAATATTTTCGGCAGTATTGAACAACTCCTTGGACTCAAGGTACTCAAGTACTCCAAAGAGAGTGCTAAGGATACTACCCTCCTGAGATCCAGAGCAACTCCCAAAGATAGCCCAAAAGAAAGAAGACAGACAACTCCCTTGAAAACTGGCAAGAGTCTGTAGAGTCAAGCTGCAAATCATGTACAACCTACATTTCTGTCCAGCCATATTTTTGATGGTTGCCAAGCCAAATTCTCAGGGTTCTTGGTGGAAATGTTTGCCAGCTCAAGTTAACCTGCTAAGCCCTAGATTGGAACCTGGACTCACCAAAGGTTAAGGGCTAGTGATCTGTTAGTCTTTTGTCAGTCTAGACAGACCCATTTCTGCGGGACTGGAAAGTCAATTATATCAGGAGCTTAACACAAAAATAGTGGAGCTCAGATTCAAGAACAACTTACCCACTGCCATCAAAAACCAGGAGAAAGAACTCAAAGGGTCTGCAGATAACAATGCCTGTGTTTCTTGTCCTTGAAGCTGATCACTGACATAAGACTGTTAAAAAACAAAATTTAAGCAAATATGAGTACATTTTAAAGATTTCATGGGGTTTATTCAATGATTTGAGAATTAAGCAGCATCCAATCTAGCACATCGGAAAAAAAGGTCCTGGAGCCATACAAAATGAAAGACTTGCGGGCAGAAACGAGTGGGAACAAGGCAGTTATACTAGGCAAAAAAGTAGGTTGGTTACTGCAAGGTCACTTTCCTTTAGGGGATGCTAAGAGTCTATCAGGCAGATTATCTACCTACAGCTGATCAGGCAATTCCTCACTGACTACTTCAAGATTCCCATTCTTTGAAACTATGACCTCAGACTTCTACCCTCCAGAATTATGAGAAAATAAGTTCATTTTTTAAGCCAAGCTGGTGGGGGACTGTAAGATTGTATTTCTGGGAGAGCCAAAAATGTAACTGAGTTCAGTCTCAGTTTGGTGATATGGGGCTGAACATAAACAGCTACACTTTTTGGCCTGTTGGTCTTGTTTTCAACATTTTTGTCATCCCGGCTTAGTTTGCCTGTTCTAGTTCTTCATACGGATGGAATCATAAAGTATGCAATGTTTTATGTAAGGCTTTTTTCCCCTCCACTCAACAAAATTTTTAAAGATCATTACTGTATTTGTAAATATCATTTGTATTTGTAAATACCATTACTTTTTATTGCTCAGTAGTTTCCTATTGTATGAATGGGTCACTGATTGACAGCTCTCTTACTGATATTTCCAATTTTTAGGTATTATAACAAAAATAGGAACTGTTGGGGTGCCTGGGTGGCTCAGTCATTAAGCGTCTGCATTCAGCTCTGGTCATGATCCCAGGGTCCTGAGATCCAGCCCTGCATTAGGCTCCCTGCGCTGTGGGAAGCCTGCTTCTTCCTCCCCTACTCCCCCTGCTTGTTCCCTATCTCGCTGTCTCTTAATCAAATGAATAAATGAAATCTTAAAAAAAAAAAAATAGGAACTGCTATTCACATTATTACACAAGGCTTTTGTGAATATATGATTTCATTTATCAAGATAAATATTTAAGAGTGGAAATCCTTGCTTGTAATGTAGATGTGTTTAACTTTCTAAGAAAGTGCTAGGATTTCCAAAAGTTCTTTCTAGTATTTTACACTCTTGTCAGAAATATTTGAGAGTCTGGTGGCTCCACATCTTCATCAACATTTAGTGTTGTCTTTTCATTTTAGCTTTTTAGTGGTACTAGAGTGTCATCTCATTAATTTGAATTTTCATGATGACAAATGATGCTGGCCACTTTTCATAGGAGTATTGTTCATTCACATACCTTATTTTATGAATGTCCATTTAATCAATTTTTCCATTTTTGTGTGTGGGGGGGAGGTATTTTTTTTTAAACTAATCAGTTGCAGGAGCTCTTTGTATATTCTAGAATCAAATCAAATATATGGATTAGAAATATTTTCTCATTATATAGTTTATACTTTCTTCATGTTTTATTTCTTTTGATAAGCAGTTTTTAAATTTTGGTGAATTCAACTCTATCATTTGATTTATGACTAGCATTTTGTTTCTTTCCTAAAAATTTTTGCCTACCCCCAACATTACAAATATGATCCGTATATTTCTTTCTTTTTTTTTTTTTTCTAGAAGGTTTATGGATTTAGTTTACTTTTTATATCCAAGATGCCTCTTGTGTTATTTTTTAGTATGTGGTGTGAGGTCAAACTATATAGATACAGCTTTCCATTGTTTCCCAAAATACTCTATTGAAAGACTTTCATTTCCTCATTGAGTTGCTTTGGCTTCCTTGGTGAACATCATCTGGCCATATATATATATATGTGGAATTATTGCTGAACTCTCTTTCCTTTTCTGTTCATATATTTTTCTATTCTTCTGCCAATATCATATTCCTTGGATAAATTACAATTTATCCTAGCTTAGGATAAATTTTGAAGTCATATATCCCTCTAATATCAATCCTTCTTTTCCAAGATAGATTTGGCTATTCTAGTTTTTTTTCTTTGTTGGCATTTTCAAATAAACTGTAGTATAAGTTTGTGAATTTTTACCAAAAAAAAAAAAAAATGATGCTGAGATTTTCTCCAGAGTGCACTGGATCTATAAATGAATTTGGAGACAAGTGACATCCTGAAAATACTAAATCTTCTGTGTTCATAATTACTGTATATGTCTTTAGACTTCTAAGTCCTTTTAAATTTCTCTCAGCAATATTTTATTTTGCAGATGTCTTTCATATTTTTGTTAAATTTATTGCTGAGTGTATTTTAATGTACATTGTAAATATCATTATACTTTAATTTCACTGTACAATTGTTCATTGCTAGTATTTAGAAATATAATTGAATTTTTCTATTAACTTTGTATCCTGTGATTTTGCTAAATTTATTAGTTTTAGTAATTTTAAATATATTCTTCATTATTTTCTACATAGATAATCATGATATCTTTAAATAAAAACAATTTTGCTTTTTTCTTTTCAATCTTAACATAATGCCTTTATTTTATTTCCTTATTGTACTGACTAGGACCTCTAGTAAAATGTTTAGTAGAAGTTTGAAAGAGAAGACATTCTTGTCTTATTCCAGATTACAAGGAGAAAGCTTTCAAAATTTAACCATTAGTATTCATTATAATTAATGATAATAGCCATATGTTCTATATTTTTATCTGATTAAACTGATTTTTATCAGTTTTTTCTTTTATCTCTAGTTTGCTAAGAGTTTTTTAAAAATCATAAAGGGATATTGAATTTTGCCAAATGCTTTTTCAGGATCTATTTCATATGATTTTTCTTCTTTAATCTATGAATGTCATAAATTACATTTATTGATTTTTAAGTATTAAATCAATAAATATGGCATTTCTAGGATAAACTTCACTTTGCCATTATGTTTTATCTTTTTAAATATATTTCTGGATTTGATTTGCCAATATTTAATTATGGATTTTTGGGCCTATGTTTATGAGAGACGTTTGGCTGTAATTTCTTTTCTGGTGAGTTCTTGTCTTTTGTATCAGAAATTATGCTGCTGTCATAAAATGAGTTAGTTAGTGTTTTTCCCTCTTCTTCTTCTGGCATTATTCCTTCTCTAAATTTCTGATAGAATTCACCAGTGAAACCACTTGAGATTTGTTAAGTTTTTATATTCCAAATTTGCTTTATTTAATTCATATATATCTATTCTGATAATCTATTCTTTTTTTTAAGGATTTTATTTATTTGAGAGAGAGAGAGAGAGAACAAGCATGAATAGTGGGGAGGGGCAGAGGAGAGGGAGAAGCAGACTCCCCACCAGCAGAGAGCCCCATGTGCGGCTCTATCCCAGAATCCGGGATCAAGACCTGAGTGGAAGGCAGGCAGATACTTAATATTGCCTGAGTCACTCAGGCATCCTGGTTATTGACTTTTAACTGCACCACCCAGACACCCCACTGAGAATCTATTCTTATTGTCTCAGTTTTGGTAAATTGATTTTTCTTTTTCTTTTCTTGAAAGATTTTATTTATTTATTTGAGAGAGAGTCAGAGAGCAGAAGCAGGAGGGGGGTAGGTACAGAGGAGGAGGGACAAGCAGACTCAGGCTCCGCTGGATTCCAGGACTCTGGAGATCATGACCTGACCCAAAGGCAGAAGCTTAACTGACTGAGCCACCCAGGCACTATGGTAAATCAATTTTCAAAAACATATTTCTATTTCATCAAAATTGCTAAAGTTGTTAGCACAAAGTGTTCAGAATATTTTTTATAAACTTTTAAAGGTCTGTAGAATCTATAGTTACATTTCAGTTAATGTTGGTATTGGAAATCTGTGCTTTTTTTCTCTTTTCCTTGCTGAATATTACAATGATTTTTATCAATTTTATTAGTCTTTTTAAGGAAACAATTGTTGACCTTATTGATTTTCTTTTTTTTAAAAGATTTTATTTATTTATTTGACAGACAGAGATCACAAGTAGGCAGAGAAACAGGCAGAGAGAGAGAGGAGGAAGCAGGCTCCCTGCTGAGCAGAGAGCCCGATATGGGGCTCAATCCCAGGACCCTGGGATCATGACCTGAGCCAAAGGCAGAGGCTTAACCCACTGAGCCACCCAGGGGCCCCCCTTGTTGATTTTCTATTTTATTTTTTTGTTTTGTAATGGATGTCTGCTTTTTAAAAATTTTTTTATTCTTTTTTTAAGATTTTATTTATTTCTTTGACAGAGAGACAGACAGTGAGAGAGGAAACATAAGCAGTGGGAGTCGAAGAGGGAGAAGCAGGCTTCCTCCTGAGCAGGGAACCCGATGCGGGGCTCCATCCCAGGACCCTGGGATCATGACCTGAGCTGAAGGCAGACACTTAATGACTGAGCCACCCAGGTGCCCCTGTTTGCTTTTATTTTTAATTAGAGATATAAATTTCCCTCTAAAGATGCTTTAGCTACACTAGATGCTTCGATTCCATCAGTTGTATTATTTGCATAGCTTTCGTCTTTATCACAGATATCTTCCAGGACTTCCAGATAAAATATTTCCCTCTCTGGCTTTAACTATAGCATTGATATTTATTTATTTATTAGATTCAATTTTTTTTTCAGTGTATCAAGATTCATTTTTTATGGACCACACTCAGTGTGTAGCATTGATATTTAAATCACATAATAATGGCAATACTTTCAAGGAATAGGCCAATAGGTCTTTTAAAATAATCTGAAACACTTAGAACGTGGAGAACAAAGGCAAAAGAAAAAAAAATTAAACTTCCTTACAACTTACAGCCCATTGACAAGTACTTGAGATAGGCAGTGCCTCAATATTAATATTTTGCTAGAAACAGGGGCACCCAGGTGGCTCAGTTGGTTAAGCAGCTGCCTTCAGCTCGGGTCATGATTCCAGGGTCCTGGGATCGAGCCCCACATCAGGCTCCCTGCTCAGCAGAGAGCCTGCTTCTCTCTCTCCCCCTCTCCCTGATGTTCTGCTTACTTGTGCTCTCTCTCTAACTCTCTGTCAAATAAATAAAATTAAAAAAAAATTTTTTTTTTTTCTAGAAACAAAAAGCAACATTAGGCAGACATTAACCCAACCGCCAGGATCCTGTAAAAATTCCTTTGGAAACTTTCTTTATTCCTACACTCCGTCTCCCCCAAGATATACATTAACAATCATTCTCCAAACTTATGGCTGACTGATATATATCTGAAGGGTCTCATGACTAAGGTTTTACTAAAAAAGATTAATGACCTCTTCCTAATAATAGTTGGCCCCCTAGAGATTGTGGAAACCTTGTTTCTGAATTCCTTAGAGACTTATGCTATCTCTAACTACCTCCCAACTTGAAAGTATATAGTCAGCTACCCCTTACAACTTCACTGTAGCTTTTTCTGCCCCTGGGGCCTGTCCCTGTGCTTTAATAAAACCACTTTTTTTTGTACTGAAGACCTCTCAAAAACGTTTTCTTAACCATTTGCTCCCAAGCCTCAATATTTCACACCAACTTAGTATATTTTTCTGGTGAAGATGATTTCATTATGATGATTACATTTTTAAGCCCAATTAAAGAGAAAACTGTGTACTTGAAAATAAAAAGTCACTAAGTTACATGCAAACTTTTTGAACTATTATAATTTTTCCTGACAACCTGGCAGGTCTCTGTTGACCTAGGATCCAATATTCAAAGGGAGAGAGTAAAAAATGAAGTAAAAATTAATTTTAGAGGCTGTCATCTTTTAATGTTGGTCAAATATTTGATTAGATTTTCCTATGATCATTTTTTTTTAAAACATAAGGATAGGGGTGCCTGGGTGGCTGAGTGGTTTAAAGCTTCTGCCTTCGGCTCGAGTCATGATCTTGGGGTCCTGGGATCGAGCCCCGCACTGGGCTCTCTGCTCGGCGGAGAGCCTGCTTCCTCCTCTCTCTCTGCTTGCCTCTCTGCCTACTTGTGATCTCTCTCTGTGTCAAATAAATAAATAAAATCTTTACAAAAAACACCCCAAAACACAAGGATATATTTACTTCAAAAGGCTCAAACTGAAATGTGGGAACTTCTTGATTTCAAACTTCTTCAGTTATTTCACAGTTCAACATAGTTCACTGTTCAACATCTTGAGACTCAATGCTCAACTGTAGAGCAGAGAGGAACACGTTTAATGCAGCCAAAGTGATTTCTTGTACTGCTATTTGAGAACTCCTCACCGAAAGTATTAACTACTCTTTTCCACCTCTCTGCACTTTAGAGGTTATCTATTTGATCATTTAAATGCACGTGTCTCAAGAGAAGCAACCAGTCCCTATTTAGTGAATACCAATAAAGGCCAGTGGTAAAGAATATGTCTGTGTATCTCAATGGAAGTGTCCAATGTTCTCAATTTCTCCCTTTTTTCTCCCTTATCTTCCCTTTCTTTTTCCTCTTCCTTTTCCCCCTTCTCCTCTTCTTCTTCCTTCAACTAGATTCCTATTTAAGTGGAAAAGAGTGCACTTTCTTGAAAATAATACACATATAAGAAAAAGGCACACATAAGTTTTCAGTTTTTGCATAATTGAGTTGAGACAAGGATGAAATGCAATGTTAATAGCAATGCTTTGGCTTTAGTAATATAGAGTATCACTATTCAGATCCTGCCATGAAGACCAGGAGAAATGGATAATATGTGGCAGTTATGCAGTTATTACTGGGGATGCCAGAAGTTGAACCAAGTGTATTTGGGAGAGTAAGAAAGGGACATTCAAACTGAAGTAGGGTTCATTCAGACTGAAGTTGGGAAAAACCTAGAAGTCATTGAAGGTATGTTTAAAAAGAAAAAAAAAAGATGGCTAATTTAAGAAAAACTACAAATAACAGATGTGAGGAAGGAATCTGAGAGGAGGAAATACTAATAGCTGATAAACATAAGAAAAGATGCTTACCTACAAAAGACATCATAAGGACAATGCGCATTTAAATGGTACATCATTCCACACCCATTAGATTAGCAAAAAGTAAAATGCCTAAAAGTAAAGCATTGATGAGAATGTAGTATCTCACACACTTCTGCTGGGAGTGTAAAATAATACAATTACTCTGTAAAGCAATTTTACTACATTTATTATGGTGGAAACTTTCTGGTTAACCCTCCTGATCCACTCTTTGCCCAGGCTTTTGCCCTAGGAGAAAGTCTCCCAGGTCCTTTGGCTTCCAGTTGGGTTCAACTGAAAACTGGAGGATAAGATGGAAGTGGATTTATGGTATTTATTTTCTTGCCCCTCTCACATATATTTGTTGTACTCTATCCCTTACACCATAGATCATGTCACAGAACTCTCTCCATGGAGTTACACTTAGATCCTTAAAACTGCTTCCTCCCTTTGCTACTTAAGGCTTAAGAGTAGTGATAGCTAGCTGCTCTTGGCTAATTCCAGAGTATTGTACTATTTCCTATGTCTCCAAACCCTGATAATGCATATTAAATAATTTTTATTACATTCTCCTTAAAATATCCACCTTGAATGTATCATCTGATTTTTGTTGTGATTATTAGGATATCCTTGGTGAGGTTGATTAGGTATGTATCTATGACTCAGCCATGATAATTATTCGGTATATATATCTTCAAGATACTCTTGTGCATTTGCTCACTCTGATATACATAAATATTTATTGAAACATTATAATAGTAAAAATCAAAAACAACCTAAGTGTCTAAAAACAGAACGACTCAATACATTAAAGTATAATAATACAGTGTAGCATCATTCAACAGTGAAATAAGAGAAAAAGTAGAGATGATGTACCAACATAAAGACATTGTATCAATGAATATAACACTCAGAAGTGTAATTTCCAGCAGGTAAAGTAAATTTGAGAAGCATATGGATAGAAAGAAGCCATGCATATAAAGATTAATACCTCTGTAATGACATTTTTTGTTTAATAAATATATAAATTTTTTCTAAACATAAATAGGAACAAAAACATGGGAATATAATAGGAATAAAAATATGCATGACAATGATAAACTCCAAATTTAGGAAAGTGGTTAGCTCCAGGGGAGAAGAATGGGATTGTTTAGAAATCTGCAGTCTTCAGATCAGTTGAAATTATATTTTATTTTTTGAGATGGTAGAGGATGCATGAATTATTTGACTTGAGTTGTCTTGTTGTTATTTTTGACCCCATAGAAAATGTTACTACAGACCTCTAAAATCCTGCTTAATTATCTAAGGATAAGGCCATCTGGTGATATCCTATATACACTTTTGTAACATTTGTGCAGTTTTGGTTAGAGTGGAAATCCTTCATCTCTTAGCTATTTGTTCTGGACATTAAACTTGGGCAGAACAAGTGTGGATTTAAGTGAGAGCCATGCTGCCAACTTATTGCTTGAATCCAGCAGGGGATATTTTTACTGTTGCATAAGACACGGTATCAAGAGACTCTGATAAGGGCACTCCATGAGGACAAACATCTCCACTGCTCTCATCTTTCAGGATAATGCCCTTGCATTCATTATGGGATTATTATGGTGATGACAGGGGAATTTGAAAAATTTTGCAATATGAAGAAGAGATATAAATTCTACATGAACTTTGTACACGTGTATTCTTTAAGTTATGTGGTATCTCCCAAGACACAAATCAGTTCCATGAGATCCTTAAATTTTCCTAAGATTTTTTTTTTTTAAACCATGTTAACCAAGAGATGCTGGGAAGAGATGCAGTATCTTCATGGTGTTAACAATTAGCATATTATATCACATAATAAAATGTTTATTCTTACTGGTAGCATTGGAATATATACATAACTTGCCTGAGTTTGAGTCCTTACTCTGCTAATTACCAGCTGTAAGATCTTAAGTAAGATACTGAACTTCTCTGTGCCTCAATTCCATCATTTGCCAAGTGGGAAAAATAACACCAACATCATAGTGTTGCTGTGAGGGTTATGTAAGCATTTAAATGGAAGTCTAGATGTGCAACCACCATGTAATTCAGAAATTGCACTCCTAGGCACTTATCCCAGAAAAATGGAAGCCTAGGTTCACACTAAAACCTATACACAAATGTTCATAGAAACTTCATCCATAATAACCTCAAATTAAAACAATCTTATTATTCTGGTATGGTGAGGCCAAAAGATCCAGAGATGACAGCCGCTGAAAAGACAAAGTTTGTTACTCACACTTCCCAAGAGGAGGAGGAGGCATACCTTGCCCTGCAGTTATGCCTTTGCAGGCGCTGCATCAGATCTTATTTGGAGGAAGGCCCCCCTGCGCCTGGGAGGATATTCAGGTTGTCAGGCTGTCCACAGCCTCCCCCAGGCCTGGGGAACTGACGTACGCTGCGCATGCACGTTCCGTGGTTCCGAGCCCCGGATCTCAAAACAGCTCCAAGCCCACAGAAGGCAGGATCGCTGATTAAGCTCTTGAGGACCCAGGGATCGAATTCCAAGCCATAATCTCACTATGGAGCCTGTTCACCCCTCAGGTCGATCGGGGAGAACTTGAGCCTCTTGCCTCTGCTTGGCAGGGCGGGGCTGCTGAGGAGAAGGCTCCAAAAAGAGACATTTGGGAGCTGTGGTTGATCCAGCAGCACTAGCGGCAGCCATGAGCCTGGAGCACGCGGGTGCACTGCGCATGCGGTTCTGTTCGTGGGGGTCTCCGGAGGGAAAGGAATTGTGGACCAGCGGGCACCCGTACCTCGTCAGGACCCGGCGCACTCTCGTGGGTTCTCGAGGGAAGCCAGGCATCTGCCCAGGTCGGAGACCACACGTGCATAAAGGCTCCTGTTCCTCATGAGCCAGGTATCGCGGGGACGCTGAAGCTTTGCGTGTTGCGGCTGGTGTCTTGCAAAGAGAGGCCCTGGGAGCCCTGGTTCCTGTCGAAGGCTAGTTTGGCAGCGTGACAAAATGGGAACTGCCTGTCGCCACTTTAGCGGCAGCAGTAGGGTCCCATCCTGTTTCTGCGCGTAGGGGCTCTTCAACAGGAAGGTATCCAGGTAGTTTGGCTGGACCGTGGGCCCATAGGCTTGGAGAGCCCCAGTTGACCAAGGCCTGCTGAAGGAGTGAGTATTTTGTGTGATTCAGGGTAGCGGGTAATCTGGGACAGTTAAAAAGTCATGAGAGGCAGGATGGATGGCTCGGGCTTCCCAGGGTTCGTCATGAGGCAGAGGGTGTGGGAGGAAAATGAGCAAGTTTTTGTGGTGGTTCTTGCAGGAAGGAAAAGGAAAGGCAGTGCGAAGGTTTAAGATTGGCGAATTTGAATAATTTCAGCCAGTTCTGGGTTGTAGGGGCTGGTACCTGGCCGTGGGGTGATTAGGGCACAGGGAATATTGGTTTGCAGTGCAAGTGCCTAACAGAGGATAAGTATGCACGTGGGGGTATGGCAGGAAGGTAAATGTTCACTATCTCTAGGAATTGGTTAGCCTCGGAGGGTGGAGGTTAAGTTTCCACGGGAACAATGAGGACCTGGTTGTCAAAGCATCATTATAAAAAGACGTGTTTCATACAAATTCGCATTGTTAAAGGAGCTGGGGTAAATCTGTACCATGGAATACTTCTCAGTAACAAAAAGGAAGAAACTGTGGCTGCGTGAATAGTTCGGGTGAATCATTTCTTAAACATAGGATGTGGTGATAGTGATAGTGATGGTGATGGGATGTGTGTGGCTATAAAAGGGCAACTCTTGTGATGGAAAGACATTACACCTTGCCTGTATCAGTGCCAGTATCCTAGTTGTGACATCATACTGTATAGTTTTGCAAGATATTACCATTTGGGAACATCTGGGTAATGGTTATAGCATCTCTATTATTTCTTACTACTGCCTGTGCATGGACAATGATCTCAAAATAAGAAGTAACTAAAAATAAAAGCCTGGCACATAGAGCTTATCAAATATTAGTTATTTATTATTATTATTTTTTAAAAGGACTTTATTTATTTGACAAAAATTCCGCAGAAATAAACAAATTCAAATTTTATTATTAGGAAAATTCAAATTTTATTTTTACATATATCAAAAAAATTTTTTAAAGAGTGTTTTCATTTATTTGACAGAGAGCATGAGAGAGCACAAGCAGGGGGAACATCAGAAGGAGAGGGAGAAGCAGGCTCCCTGCTGAGCATGGAGCCTGATGTGGGGCTTGATCTCAGGATCCTGGCATCATGACCCGAGCCAAAGGCAGATGGTTAAACAACTGAGCCACCCAGGCACCCCCAAATATTAGTTATTTTTAATAGTACTTTATGATACTAGTAAGTTTGTTTTTGAATGCATTAAAATCAATTGATTCATTAATTCAGACATTAATTTAGCAATATTCACTGACACTTACACATGTAAGGTCCCACATAGTAGGGTTATAAAGACAAGACTCCTGTGCTTATGTTACTCTAATATGAAGAAGAAAAGAAAAGGGGCACCAGGGTGGCTCAATTGGTTAAGCTTTCGCCTTCAGCTCAGGTCATGATCCCAGCGTCCTGGGATCTAGCCCTGCATTGGGCTCCCCACTCAGCAGGGAGCCTGCTTCTCCTTCTCCCTCTTCCCCTGCACCGCCCCCCCGCCGCCTCGATCATGCTCGCTCTCTTCTCTTATTCTCTCTCTCTCAAATAAATAAATAAAATCTTAAAAAAAAAAAAAAAAGGAAAGAGGAATGCAATAATTATTACAAGAGGAACCAGAGTGGAGTAGTTTTAAGCAAGATTTAGAGCCAGGAAGATCTGTTGAATCTTCTAAATTCCTACCTGCATTTTCTCAGATAAGTTACTTGTTTATTTTTGTTGTTTTTGTCCCTAACATAAATGACAATGAAAATAATATCTCCTTTTAATATTTTTTGAAGTTTAAATGAGGTAGTATAATAAATACTTCAACTTCTGATGAATATCCATTTTGCATTTATGACTGGCTTTTAGGAGATACTGGAGATCCAACAGTGCTTAAAGAAAATGATGTCATTCTTCATGAAGTCTTGTCAGGTCTTTGAACACTCAGAATTGCTAAGGAATTGAATGCTTTCACTGCAAGGTTGTGGGCCTTATTTTGGACTCAAAAACAATGATATATCTCAATTTTGAGATAAATGCAAACACCTAATGTTTGCTACTGTGTATGCTGTATAATGTTTTCTCTGTATATTACTAAAAATGTATGTGTAAGCTGAAGAATATAATAATGTTATAATTTCATCTTAGTGTATATTTGATCTTTATAGGCAGCAGGTCATATGCAATCACTTACTTAGCAAATGATCAATAAATAATAGCATGCAAATGGAAGAAATATATAAAATATATGGGGACAGAAATTATTTCTGTCAGAAAAACCTTTTTGAAGGAAGTAGAATTTGAGCCAATTTGAATTGAAGAAATTAAGCACCTGTCATGTCCTCGAAATAAAGGGCTTTATTCATTTAAAAAAAAAAAAAGTTTTTCTTAAAGATAAAACAGTTTGAAATGAATGGGGAAAATCGAAGATATTTTTCATCCTTTCACTTGTTTTACCTTTACATGATACCCTAAAAATCTACATGCAGTGTTGGCTTCTGAGATTAACATTTATTAATATATTCAGTTGGGTTGAATTTTCTTTGATACGAATGTACTGAAGGTATACAATAATTTTCTCTAGACACATTGAATGAAGTATTTTCCTGCTCACTGATGATGCGATGGTCTTTAAGGTCAAGGCAGCAAGTTCAGTAATATTTCCCAGAAAAATAACAGTTCAATCACTGTTTATCTTTATCCATTATAAGATTGGAGGCTGATTGTATCTTTACTCTGAAGCAACTCTGATAACTGTTAACTTCCCAAAGAAGCTTCGAAATTTGTGTAAAGTGTTATGCAAAATGATTGGAAGGCATTTTAATTGTTAAACCTGGAAGGTAGTTATAATTTCTTCTTGAGAATGTTCTTTTCATGAGCTTTACAGTTAATATTACCCAGAGTCTGAGTTCATCCTCGTTGAAAACACAGAATGCTTTAAAAGTATGTGTAAAGTTCTATCTCCCTAAACTCCTTACTTCTCTTTTGTATATCACTTGTATTTATAGAATATTTACTGAATGTCCTCTTGTATCTATCAAAGTGTATAATGCAATCTATAGCAAGTTGAAAACCAAGGCTGCTTTTAACATCTCAACACACCAGATCTAAAAGAAATGTGTCACAGAGGAACTTAGGAACCTAGAGGGGAGGAAAAGATTTGAGGATCTGGCAATAGATGATTCCTCCAAAGGGATGACCACCACCCAATTTAACACTCAGTTACCAGTTCTGAATGTGGCTAGGCCTTCTGGAGTTTCTGATAAAGAAGGGGAGAAATGGGGGTGCCTGGGTGGCTCAGTGGGTTAAGCCTCTGCTTTCGGCTCGGGTCATGATCTCAGGGTCCTGGGATCGAGCCCCGCATCAGGCTCTCTGCTCAGCAGTGAACCTGCTTCCCCCTCTCTCTGCCTGCTTGTGATCTCTCTCTCTCTCTCTCTGTCAAATAAATAAATAAAATCTTAAAAAAAAGGGGGGGAGAGAAATGATTATTTTCAGCTTTGCTGTAATACAAGAATCTATTAAATATCAGATACAAACACAAAAGTCCTTTGAATCAACCATTTTTTTTCCGTCACTTGGTGTGTGATTTGCTCGAGTCTTTTTTTAATTAAATTTCTACTCACACACACACAAAATAGACATCGTCTTGGAAAACATTTTTGGAAACAGTTTTTGTCTATGAAAGAGAGTTAATAAGTTTTGTATTCAGTCAGTTACTTAAAAATGGAAGGTGAGTAACTGTTCTCTTAGCAGGAATCTATTTAAAGGTACTTGGAAAACTTAGAAATAATGGTATTATATATAGTCACTATACATTGTTACAGTGATTTGTTTTTGGTTTTTAAATTAATTTAATTGATAGCTATTTAGGTGATTTGAAAAACGAACACATCATTTAGAAGACGTTCTAATTATTAGGAAGAATGTTTATATTACACAAACTATGTGGGGTGTCCTGATATTATGAGACAATTTTTTAGGGATTGTTTTAGTCAAACCTTTATTTATTTAAAATCTTTAATCCAAATAAAGAACTAGAAAGTGAATTTCTCTGAGACTTAATTGAACATCTGGGGCTTGTGGAATGCTGAAAACAGAGTTAAGGTTAAGAACATGAAAATTGTAAGCCTACCGCTCACGTTTGCGGTTGATTTATTATTTAAAATATTTCTGTAACAGCTGCATTTTCCTTACCCTACATGGCCAGGAAGGGTGCTGTGTCCATATGTAAGTGAACCTCTACGTCTGACAAAGCGTGAAAAGAGAATGCACAAAGCTTTCTTCACATTACACGAACATCTTTCCTCCTTATTTGAAGGAAGAGAAACTTCTCTCTGTTAAGTCTAAAATATCACAAAGCTCTTTTTTACTTTTAAGTTAGAGTTTTAAAGTGCCATCATCATAATTAATAATAAAAATAAAGATCTACTCATCCTGGCTAATGGATGCAAATATACTGATCTTATTTTTAATTATAAAAACAAGCAACAAACAAACAAAAAACAAGCCCCTCACTCTGAGGCAGGCATTTTTGTACATATTTTACGAACAAGGAAACTGAGACTAAGAAAATTTAAGTAATCTGCACAAAATCACATGCTGACTTGTGAAGCTCTGAATCCCAAGCCCACTCCCAGCGAACCGGGTCTATTGCCTGCCCTGTCAGAGTCCTTGGAAAAACTGTGGAACTCTTTGCGTTTTCTCGAACCAGAACCTGAATACATCTTGTGCTTCATTGTCACACTGTTGATGAAGTGGCTTTCCCACGCAGAAGGATGGCAGAGCTGCTACCCCGCCAGGTGGGGTCTGCTTGCCACCTGTTCAGTTCAGGCGATGGATGGAAAGGTTGGAATGATTGGACTGGTAGGAACCTGGGGCCCCTTCCTTATCTGCAGTCCTATTGTTTCAGATCATTTACATTCATGGAGCACTTCAGGACTCCTCTCAGCAAACTGCAGGGGCTCTGCTATGGGACCCTCCTTGGTATGCAGGCACAGATGAAGCCCCTTGAAGATGGCTGCTGCCCCAGGTAGGAAGTTGACCCAAGTGAGTTCCTTGACTCTTGAGACAAGAGCTTGGTTATAAGAGGAAAGAGTGTTCTGAGACTTGAAACAGAGGAAGGAGAAAGTGAGTGAAATTGGATTTAAATGGAAATCTGATGTTCATTTGAATTTGTTCCAGTTATGCTTGGAATGCCTGATGCATTTGAATTTTCAAGTTTAGAACAGTATTATGTGAAAATGCCTTGATAATTCCAGAAAAGAATATGTCTAAGGGGAATGAGGAAGGAAAGGTGTCTTTTATTACTTTCAGCTTTTCCTTAAATCCATTTAATTATAACAGCAGCTTACATCTTTAATAGCTTTCCAGGGCACTTTGTGATATGTAACTTTATTTTATTCTCACAATAAAGCTTCATTGTAGGCAACACAACTAGTATTTTCTCCATTTTGTTGATAATAAAACTAAGAGGCAGAAAGATTATGTAAATCTATTATTACTGTTATTACTGGTGGTAAGTCAGTTAAACAACAAAGTTGATTATTTTAAGAAGTATATCTATGTCTATAACTATATCTGTCTATAACTATGCCTATTTTATTTTAACTTAAGCATGGAAAATGTACATTTTGACTAGGGCTTAAGGTCAATTTTGGTGATTGAAGTTTCTTACGATTTATTTCTCTTTCGTAAATTAGTCCCATATTGAATCATCTGTAATTTCCAGAGTTTTTTTTTTTTCTAGGTGAGGGCTGGAGTTAAGCACTTAAAATCATTTTTTAAAGCAAAGAGCACACCTTCTATATTTTTATGGTTAATTTAAAAATACTTTATTATCAAATCTGGCATCTTTTTTTTGGCGCAATATGCACTTACTGAGTCTTACTAAATACTTCAATGGCATTTTCATAGTGATACACTCTATTTTCAGATCCATAATCTAGCATATGAATATTTAATGAAGTTGTAATAATTACAACAAATGCAATGGACGTAAACAGATTTGGCAACAAACACAACTGATTCTTCTTAATCATACAATAAAATGAGGAGGAAAAAATGTATGGGTGGACTTGTGAGTAGTCAGCTAGCTGTGAGCATTCAGTATGCCAAAGAAAAGAGATGTTTTAAGAGATGGAAAGACAAGCCTCCATTTATTTTGATTATACATAGTTGGGAGAAGAGCCATTGAGAAGAAGTAATCTTCAGGTAGGCAAAGATTTAGCTAAAGTCTATTCATCATAATATCTACTCAACTAGTATTTGTTAAGTATCAAGTATGTGTTAGATATACAATTCTAGGAGCAGGAGACACTCTACTCCTATAAACAGAGTTCATAGTTGAGGGAGAAGGACACTAAGCAAATTAGATGTGCAGAATGGCAGTGCGTCTATGAAAGAGATAGTGTAGGGTCTGTGATAGAGACTGATTCTGAGGGCCTCTCAGAATTGCTGTTCCAGTAAGAGGTGAAAGAGGGGAGAGGGTGGAGTACTTACACGGTCATGGCATGATAAAGCAAAATGCAATGCAGGTCAAAGGAGTCAAGTTTTCTTTAGCTAAGTCTGGGGTTGGGTAGACCCTTGGGGGGAACAACAGGTGCAAAGGCTCTGACTTGAAGTACTGGGATATTTGAGGGAGAGGGGGGAGGCCAGCTTGTCTGAAGCATGGAAGGGGGGAAATTGGGTCAGAAAAAATGATGAGAGGGAAGAATAAGAGTGCTGAAACAAAGAGTCATCTGGTCTCTTTTGGGACTTTGTCTTTTACTCTGAGTAAAACAGGAAGACACCAGGTGATTTGAGTAGGTAGGGGATATGATCTGACAAGTGACGGATCATTCTGTGTTCTTTCTTGAGAATATTCCAAAGAAAACCAAGAAGGAAAATAGACCAGTTAGTAGCCTGCTGCCTAAGTCCATGTGAGAGAGGTCATGGCGATAGCTCTAAGTTTAAGCACTGGAATGAGCAGTATGGTGGGAAATTATTTATATTATTGTTAAAAATAAAACAATAAGCTCACAGTGGAGTTGCTTGTGCTAAACCTCAAATCTGCAAACCAGGACCTAATTGCATAACAGTTTTGGGTCTCCTAGAAATGGAAACTTAACCAATCAGGAATTACCTGATCAGCCCTGGTTAGATAATATGCCTGATAGACCCTGGCTGTCCACTAAAGGAAAGTGACCTTCTAATAACCAACCTGGTTTTGTTTTTGTTTTTTGTCTTTTTTTGTTTTTTGTCTAATATAACTTCCTTTTTCCTGCTCCCTTCTGCCTATAAAAGTTTTTCATTCTGTATAGCTCCTTTCCGGATGCTATAAGATTCATAAATTGTTGAATAAGGCCGATAAAGTACTTAGGATTTACTTAGTTTTGTTTTTTTAACCTTAAAAATTTTCAAGATAGGAAGACGAAGACAGAAAACTGAAAAACAATAAAGATATTTAACAGATGAGTATTGTTTAAATGATGTTGTATCCATATAGTGAATCCTATATAAATGCATATAATATGTAAAAAAAATGTATAATGTGCATTCAGTCATGATATCTGGCACTGTTAAGTAAATGTAGTAGGTTATAAAATAGAATATATTTTGAAAAATAGAAAATACAAGTCTATGCTATTTGTACATACAGTGCAAAAAAAGATAGGAAGCATATACAATATATACATGGATTATGGCTGTTTTTAAATGCCTTGTTGTTGCTCTTCTTCATTTAATTTTTTTCTTCAGTGAATATGCATAGTGATATTAGCTCATTTATTCCTTTGTTCAATTCGTATTTATTTATTTATTTATTTTTGAGTAAGGAGTAAATTTAAAATTCTGCTCTTGGCTTTGAAAAAGATTTAAAGTTAAATGAGACATAGTTCTTGTCATCAGTTGTTACAGTTTTATAGGTGAAGAGGAAAAGACATCCCAGTGCATATATTGATGGATCAAAAAAATAAACCACTGCAACTAGAGAAGCATAAACAGAACACTGTGAGGGCTTATGAGGTGAAAAACATTTAGCTGTTGGTGGCATTTGAGTTGGGCTATGAAACAATCAGGGAGATGTTTTGACAATTTGTGGAATGGCCTTCTCAGCTGAGAGAATAGAATTAGCAGAATGATAGAGGCAGGGGTGTATATAACATGCTTGAGAAAATAAATTCTGTATGGCTAAAGTATAAAGGAAGTAAATTACTATAGTATCATGTAAAAGTAGATATGCATAATACAGCATGAAGAAGTGTGTAGATACAGTAGAATAGAATCAGATACAAAGTATGAAAGAAATGTGATAGAAAATTGTCTATCATTGAAGAGGTGTATATATATGCTCTGTTTATAGGTGACACACATTTACATAAAATACACTTAACCTCCATAAATTTCTGTTTAAATATTAGCTAAAACTAAATTCGGGTTACTTGGATTGTTAATTTTAGATTTATGCCACGAAATTGATACTTATTGAGAAGAAAAATACCTTTATGACTTCTCCCTCTTCCAGAAATATTTACTGATTTATTTTGAGGTCTACTAATACAAATGTACTATAGAAATCTACTTGTGGATTGAAGTTTTTACTTTAGGCCCTCATGTACTGAATTTCTTCTGAGTAGCAGCCCGGAAAATCTGGTTCTATTATATGTGAAGTTTATTTGGAAGAATGAAAAGAATTGCTGCCTTCCAGAAGAACTTGGTAGTGACGTCTGTGGAGAGGTGCTGGGCATCTCCTTTAAATTCCGTGTGACTTAGGGCTATGGAATGGAGCCAGAGCCAGCATCCTGGCTGCCCTTTGTCACACTGCTGCCCCTTTGTAAGTCTGCATTAGTCAACAGCACTTGGAGGGTCTGATTACTTACTTGTGAACATTTGCTCTTGGCTGTAAACTGGTAAATAAACAAAGGCTCTGCATGAGAGAGCAATGGCATTTTGGTAATTCTAGGGGAAAAAAAGTCAATTTGAGCACTTGATTATAAAGAGAGGAAACCAAGATTTTACATTTTGCAGTCGTTTGTACCCCCCCCCCCCACATTTGTAACCGACAGATTGGATTTAACACATGGAAACTGGAAGACTACTTGTCTTTAAAAAACGGTCTAATTACATTTGAAACTTAAGGGAAATAGAAGATTCCAGGATATTTTTGTTTTGAATTTGAAATTGGGGACAGCGCATGCACAGTTGTTTGTTTTCACACTTTATGGGAATGAATCACACCATGTCGACCGTGAGATTTAATTATGTATTTAGCAGAGAAGCTGGAGACGTGCCAGTGCAATAGCTAAGCTGCTGGAATAGCCTGTGCACAGCCCCTTCCAGTTTCTAGACACGGCAAACCTTCCCTAATAGCACGCTTAGCATAGGAGATGGAACGGTGTTGATGAGATGCCTCAAATCTCAGTGGAGTGCTTTTGCTAGGAAACAAAATGCTGATGTCAAAAGAAGGACATTTTTGTAGTGGGGAGCAAAACTACTGAAGCTCTAGGCACAGGGTCTAACTTTAATTAAAGCAGTTCGAGCCAACATGTCATCTCTGCCTGCACCCATTGTTCTCTTCGCTACAGGTTGGTGCACGAGCTCCCTCCATCCTAAGCTTTACATGCACAAAGAACTTAGCAAATATTTAGAGCCTGTGACCAAGGAGTGAAATGAAACTTGAACTGTTTTACTGAAAAAATTTACCATTATTTGAATGACTTTTCTTTGATACTCATTGTAGGACTGGATTGGGTGAGAAAATTCTTAGAGTAATATAGGTTCAAAGACTTTTTTTTTTCATTGATAACAGTTGACTATGTTAACTTATTGATGAGGGGTTCATGAAGGGTATTTACATAAACTAAAACGGTAGAGACAAGGCTTGATTTTGCCATAAAAGGTATCTCCTCTTAAATTTGTCTGATCCAGTGTTTTTATCCTCAGGTTCTTGATAGTAGCTAGGACAAGACCAGAGTTGTTTTTTGTTCTTAATATGTCAAAAGCCTAAAAGATGTCCTACATTTACTAGCATGAGAGAGCTGTGAGGTTAATGAAATATATATATTTTTTCTTGCTATAATTGTATCACCCTGGCTGACTGACTGTGGATGATTATGTGGGGTTTTATTGACCATAGTGGAAAATAATAAAAAATCTTTCATGATAAAGAATCTGGGATACAAAGACATACCTCTAACATTTATATGCTTATGATTATTGTTCTCTATGTTTTTCTTCTCCCTAAATGGATGTGTGAATTCTACACAGAAGCAAAGTAATGGCTTTGGATATAGAGTGAGAAGTGAAGAACTCAGATTCCTTCCAATCTGTGGTTAATTTTATTTGGAAACAATATTTGGTCTTTTGATCCTTGGTTCATCTCTCCAAAGCTATTGAACTTATTCTCCTGTAATCTAGGTTATTGTTTGTGGGGGTTTTGAAATTTGGTCTCAGTGAAACCTCCAATAGGCAATAACAGTACAGATGATGTTTTGATAAGATGACTAATGAAACATGTTTTAGATAACTTCCAGTGAATAGAGTGCAATTGCTTTTGATTGAGAATGATGCATTCTTTGTGCAGGTGATGCTAAATGGGCACCTCAGAGATGAAGATTGGCCAAGTAGGGCTGTTATGTGATTAGCTAAATTGTGTAGATGGGACCTCTGGGTGGCTCAGTAGGTTAAGCGTCTGCCTTCGGCTCAGGTCATGATCCCAGTGTCCTGGGATTGAGTCCCATGTTGGGCTCCTTGTTCAGCAGGAAGTCTGCTTCTCCCTCTCCCTCTGACCCTCCTCTCTGCTTATGCACTCTCTCCCTCTCTGTCTGACAAATAAATAAATAAATCTTAAAAAATAAAGTCATTCAAAGATAGTCTTTGAAAATATGTAAAATTAGTTAAAAAAAAAAAAAAGACTAAGAAAGTCATTCATGATCACAGATAGAATTATGCCTCTGTTGTTGATAGGCAAGGCAGCAGCAGACAGCCCTGATCCCCTTTAAAGAACCCTCTGCCTTAGCTGGCACATCCAAGGTCATGGCCTTTTCTAGGGCTGGACATGAGTGGGGTGTGGGAAAGGGACACTTACAAAGGCCTGACCTCTCATCCCAATTTGGGATAGCTTCCAAATCAATTCTGTCTTTAGAACTTCCCAAGAATTCAGCTAAGGCTTTCATTGAGACCACATCACAGCTCAGCTTCTCCCTCTGCTCAGCTCTTTTTCTTTTCTTCCGATGTTGGTCACAAAGCATCCCCCAACAGCTTCCTGCACATTAATTCCTTCTGAGTCAGTTTCCCAAGAAACCTAACCTGCAGCAGCCGCCACATGTACAAATGAAAGGGCTGATCCTGGCTGCTTTGCTGTCTTGTGTATGCAGTCTGGGGACTGTAGTGTCGCCTGACTTGGGAGGTGCTGTAGCCAGCCTACCTCCTTACACCTCCTTATACTTACCCTGGCTTGTGCTTTTGACTATATCTAGCTGTATATACTAAATCAGCCTCTGTGGTCATAACAAACACTAAGACATTCATGTATTCCATTTTAACTACTTTGAGGAAGATTCCCTCTCTTCCCCTGCCTCCTTATATTTAGATTCAGAGGATGTCAGATGATTTCCACTGAACTTAAGCTGTGACCAAAAATCCAACAGCATCATCTTTCAGGCTAAGAGGCCTGCTTTGGGTATCTGAATTCACGCATAAATAGTGTTATACACCTATTCTGTTTTCCAGAAGTTATTTCTTGGATCCCAGATGTTGAAAGCATCATCATGTTAGGAGCCAGAAAATGTTTTGTCATTTCTCTTATGTGCAAAGAGTAATATTTAAAATATTTCCCTGAATTTGTTATTTTCCATCTTGCTTTGCAATTTCTTTCATTTGTAAGCTTAAGTTGGCTTCTCTATGTATGTTTTCGGTATGCCTGATTAAACCTGTTATTGTGGTTTTATTTTGACACTTTTAGTGTCAATTTTCAGGAAACACCTGTCTAAAGAACAACGCAGAGCTCATCCTATAGGAGCGAGCCAGCCATCTCTGCCAGGCGTAGTAGAATTCTAGCATCTGTGTGTTCAGGCCAAATGGTGCCTGCATCAGTTTGCATTAATTTACTTATTGTTCACATGGGAGGAAATTCATGTTATAAAGATATGTTTACCAAGAGACCATTTTTGCCAAACCAAAACCGATTTCAAAGTGTTCCTGGAATGTTTATTGATGATTCAGTCAGAACCTCCTCTCAGTGTAGCAAGTCTCCCATTATACCTTTAAGATCACCGACGCAAAATGTGGTTAGCCATGACTCTAGCTAGTAAGTGATGTGTTGCATAATGTGAAAAGATAATACACTTCTTCAAATATCTCTTCCGAGTTGGCTGTGATTTGTAAATATTGGAGAAGATGAGCTTTTATCTCTGGAAAAGATCCATCTTCTTAATTATTTTTTTTCTCTGTTTTCTTGGGGTAAAACACATGTCCACCTTCAGATTTAAAAAATAGTAGTAATTAGTGGAAGAGGTGACTTTTAATCTATATGTTCAACCGTCCACCCAGTGTTCCAGGTCTTTATTTTTCAGTGAGTGAACTAAAGCCAAATTATGAGAACCTTCCCTGCTGTGATGATGGGAATCTTGATTTCTTTTTCTTTTTTTGGAGTTCTCTTTTCCCTGAGTTGGGACATGAATCTGGGACCTTTTGCAGAGATAAAGTATCAGAAAGGAGGCCCTTCGTCTTTTATCATGGGACATCTGTGTCCTGGACTTGTATCTACTCTAAATTCATATGTTGAAGCCTTATGCCTCAGTGCGGTGGCATGGGTGGGGGGATCTTTTGAGAGAGAATTTGGTTTAGATTAGGTTATGAGGGTGGGGCCCAGTGATGAGAATGGTCTTATAAAAAGAGGAGGAGAGACCAGAGCCTTCTGTCTTGGTCTGCTGTGTGAGGACATGTCAGTATCTTCAAGCCATGAAGAGAATCTTTCATTAGGAACTGCTACTGCTGGCCCTTTACTCTTGGCCTTCACAGCCTCCCAAAGTGTGTGAAATAGTTATCTGATGTTCAAGCCACTCAGTCTGTGGTGTTTTATTATAGCAGCTCAAACTGACTAATATAGTCTGTCTACATTGATGGCTTCTGAGATGTTCCTTGCTCCTGTCCACATGGCTTTTTCACTGATGGCATGTTTCTCCTCTTTCTGTGCCATGCTTGAGTCCTGGAGATCTCTGCCAGGCTCTCTGTGGTCTCAATTATTTGAGGCATCACGCAACACCTCTCTCGAATTTTGTCACCTCTTGTGAGTAGCACACAGTCTGTCTTTTTTTTTTTTTAATTTTATTATTTGAGAGAGAGAGAGAGAGAGAAAGAGAGAGAGAGAGTGCATGTACACCCTGGGGGAGAGGCAAAGGAAGAGGGAGAAGCAGCCTCTCTACTGAGCAGGGAGCCCGATACGGGGTCCATCGTAGGGCCCTGGGATCATGACCTGAGTCGAAGGCAGATGCTTAACTGATGGAACCAGCCAGCTAACCCAGTTCTCTTACTCTTGAGACCTATATGCTTACTCTGCTTTTAGGTTCCTTGCCTCTATTTCTCACACTTCAGATTCCTTAATAGTATATGTATTTGAGAGGAAAAATTCAGACAGAATTATAGGTAGGCAATTTCTATATCCACCATTCCTTGAGATGCAGAAATCCTGTAATTCCCTCAGGAGCAGATTACTTCCTTTAATTAATAATAGCAGTAGCAGTAGTATTAATAATAATAATAACTACTAGCAGTAGTACTGGGGGAGATCACATAGATTTTTTTTCTTTCTTTTTTTTTCATTAACATATAATGTATTATTAGCCCCAGGGGTACAAGTCTGTGAATTGCCAGGTTTACACACTTGATCCCATAGATTTTAATATCTCAAAATATTTTCAACCACAAATCTTAGCAGCCATTTATTGACAAGCTTTTTCATTGTAGACAGGTAAATAAAGGAGGACGCAGGTGCTTTGTGCACAGTTTCTGACCAGCCAGCAGAAAGAAATTCTGAAGTTTCAGTGCAAGTGTACCAGGCTTGGGTACCAATGATCAAAGATGGTTTGTCCTGGCAATAACACGATATAAGGATGTTCAGTCATGGGGAACCAAAGGTCTTTCTCCTGACACCTATGTTTAAACCCTGACTAGCTGTGAGATCCAGACATGCCACTTAACCTCTCTGTCCTTCAGTTTTTTAATCTGTAAAATGGGGCAATTTTAAAGTACTTAAAACAGCTTTCCACACATATTATTGTTGTTGAAGTGATTGTCATGGCAATGATTGTTGAAGAAAATACCAGAACTGTTAGAAATATAGGTCACCTCTCATCCCCTCCCCCATGGCAGGAAGGCAAGAATAATGGGGAGGAGAAATATTAAATTGACAGCATATTTATCTGGATGGAATGGAATTAAAAACAAGGAACAAAATTTACTCTGAATTGGTAAGATTAAGTTTCCTGACATCAGAGGAAATGGGTGTCTATAAATCCATTTTTCACAAGTGGGTCAAAGTATCTATAAATTCATATCTTGCTATGATAATTAGATAATTACCTTTTAAAAATAACATGTGGTTTATAATGCATCAGACACAAATGCAGGATTTATTGGCAAGAACTAATTGATTCTAATTAGTTTGATATCTAATTTGGTTTTATGTTTCTCTCTACATTTTACCTTCAAATTGAGGACTCTTTACCTTAACAGCTCATACAGCATAATCTGTTAAACATTTCTGGAGAAAGAAATATATCGTTCCCTTGGAAGTTCCTCATTCCAATCATAAAATGCCACAGGCTTTCTCCTCCCCCCATGTCACCCTGCCCCCATTCAGAATTCTATAGGGGAAGAAATGGTAGGGAGATGAAAGTCCTTTAAGACTTCTCCTTTTAAGAAATGAGACTCTCTTTTCCCTAATTTAATTAAAATAAACATGACTTGAGAAAGAACAAGAAATACCTGAAGGTTTAATTCTAGTTTCTCTCCATCTGTCAGACCCATATTTTCTGAAATGACCTAGCAGCTATGAGGCAGAGACACCCTACACTAATGTTCTCTTTTATACTTGTGTAAGACTCACATTTTGGTAAATATTTCAGTATTTTATTTATGTCAGATATAGTCACCTTTTAAAAAATGCCATTGAAATTCTGTGGTTTCCTTTGAAGGTGGCATATCATCGACTGAAGTGAGTTCTCTAGCTATATTGTTGACCTGTGAGAAGATTTGGGAGCATCTTCTGGTTCAGAACGAAGTATCAATTATATAAGGAGAATCACTTTCATAACTCCGAGTGGGCCATGGTCTGCTCCTCTGCGGAGAGGCGAGCGCATGTTTTGTGTGTTCTTAACAAAATGAATTATGGGGTTATAAACCAAACCCAAAGTAACTGAGTACCTATCACTCTAGGCACTCTTGGAGAAGTAGGGGGCACTCGTTTAGATGCTGCTCTTGCTCTCAAGTACAGTAGCTCTTAGAGAATCCCTTCGCAGGGATGATGTAATGCGTGTTACCTGAGAGGAAGGAGCCAGAGGGTTACTTCTTAAAGAGGGTGAGAGGGAAAGATGTGTGGTTCTTCAGGCTTCCATGGAGGAGTTTTAAATAGGAGCCTTGAAGGATAGATGACATTTTCCAATGTATTTATAAAATTCATTTGTTTTAGAGGAGGAATAGTATGGGTGCATTCAAAGGAGACAGGAAGGTAGAGGCATATTCAGGGGGAGTGCGTGGTGCAAATGAAGTAAAAGATGATTAAAAAGTAATATTTATTATAGTTGATAATAGTTTATGAAGGAGGTTTCTCATTCAAGAGTGATTCTTGAAACTTCCCTGGGAGTATACGAATAGCCAAGGGGAGTGCGGTAGTGTAACTAGGAATGGCCAGCTGCGGGATTTAAATTTCTTTGAAGCCAACCTTTTTCCCTAATAATTCATACAATGTTTGTATTTTTATTCCATAATATAAGTACATTTGTTTTTAATATAAACAATGTCTTAAATTGTTTATAGGAAGATGCCACTATCTCGTAGCTGCCGAGTGGGAACCTCATAGGCCTGGGTGTGTGTGCTCTGAGTTTGAGAGGCGTGGGCACCTACTTGCTCAGATATGAGCAGTAGAAAAGGAAGATTAACACCTTTGTGGTTGACCTTGAGCAAGGAGTTCTAGGATAAACCACTTGGAAGGAATTCTTTAGGTAATGGAGAAATGATAGGAGGTTTTAAAACACAGCACTCACAATGTTTGAGTTTACTTTGGACAAACAAGATTGGCTTGGTAGCAATATTTATGGTAGATTAGGAAGAACAGAAAGGAATGAAGAAGGCCAGTTAGTAGCTGCCAATAAAATTCAGGGTAGTGGCAGAAGTAAGGTAACAGAAGATAAGAAATTCAACACAGACTCCCAAGAGATGGAACTTGAAAATTGATTGGATATTGGTAGACAATGGTGAGAGAGGAACATACTTTTCTTTGGTAAATGTGAATTAGTCCAGAGTCCATTAAAAAGACCTAAGAAATATGAGAGCCAGAAGAGCAAAATTGAAAATAAAGGGTGGTAAGTTCCACTCGAAACCATAAAATTTAAGGCAGCCAAGAGTCATTCTAGAGTCTGTCCTACACAAGCATGGGCAATTAAAAAAAAAAAAGTCTCCACTTATCTCATTGAAGGTTAATGTATTTCTAAGAAAATCTTAGGCATAGTTAATAATTAGACATCAACATTTCCAAGATATTTCTATATTTGTATAGTTTTTAAATCAAATTTTATTGCTAATAAAATGATAATTCAAAAATAACTAATAGTACAGATTTAGGGTTACTGGGAATAAAATAAACTTTAAATTCCAATTAGTACATACAACATATTTTTGGGGTAGAGAAATATGGTAGAAGATCAATAAAATACTTTGAAGGATAATATATATTATATTAGGGTAAAATTAAATGAGAGAAGTAAAATGAAGATATGAGTTCAAGAAGACGAAGGAAAGGTAAAATTCCAAATGGTAAAGAGTAACATGTTCATGTAGGTTTAAAATAGATTGTGACGTATATAGTTTCCATTGGATACCGTGAAAATTGATGAGAGCTTTATTCTGAAGTAAAAATATTTACAGTATTCTGGAAAGTGTATGCTTTCAGTTATTTAAGCTTATAATGAAAAACTTTGGATATCAACTTAGAAAATGTAGGAGTTGTACATAGTTATTCAAAATTATTTTAGGAAATACACGAACAAAAAAAATTTTTTGAAGAGCACTACCCTGGCATATTGTCTCACAGTTATTCTGGAATCGTCTCTTCAGATGCTGCTCCTCTGAATTTGTGTTTCTTCCTCTTGATCTTTACTCTATTTAGACAACAGTGTCTTACCTTGTGGCCTGCTAAGACACATGTGTCTTACCATGTATCAGCATGGAGCGTGTAGCCAGTAGGAATGTCCCCAGGAATGAAGTATTGCTAACCCTTAAGAGGCCTCCGGGATAGGGGGTGGAGGTGGTTCAGATAAATACCGAACGTTACCAGGCTTTATCTGGGGTCAGAATCCCCTTTCATCCTAACTGTGTGGCCTGGGGCAAGTCGCCCAACTTCTCTGGACCTCATCTATACATAACTGACAGAGTTGCTGTATGGTTAAGGAAGATGATGTGTGAGGATTACTCTGCACTGTTTAGTTTGGTGCACTGAAAGAACTCAGGAAGTAGTAATTATTCTTTGGGCAACCAGTCCCTTCCAGAGCAGGTGAGTTTATAGAGCTATATCACTTAATCTGCTCTCTCTCTCTCTCTTTTTTCTTTAAATTATTTGACAGAAATCACAAGTAGGCAGAGAAGCAGACAGAGAGAGAGGAGGAAGCAGGCTCCCTGCCCAGCAGAAGGCTCAGTCCCAGGACCCTGGGATCATGACCTGAGCAGAAGGCAGAGACTTTACCCGCTGAGCCACCCAGGTGCCCCTCCTTTTCTCTTTTAAGCAAAACATATCTTCCATTAAGTAAATAACTCAAACAATAAAGTGATAGTAGAATGTCAGAATAGGTATTTGTGATGTGTTTTGCTGTCTCCCAAGTATTAAGCACCTTTTTGATGACTAGATAGAGTATTTCTCTCGTTGTGAGGCAGAGCCCTTTGGTAGAAGCCAGAAAATATCCTTGCAGGTGGGATACCACAAGAATGTTACTGTGACTTTACAAATCAGACGCATTAACACATCCTTGGGTTGGAGGTGAGTAGCGTGAATCTGCTTTCAAGAGGAAGGTTTGGCAGAGGCGTGAAGCCTTTGTGGCCAGTTTCCAATATCTGGTGTAGAAGTGATACCGGTGCTGGAACCACAGGGATGGCGGTGGAGTCATGTTCCTGGTGGCTCTATAAATTCCAGCATCTGGTTCGTGATGGCAGCTCTATCAGATGATCGTAAGACTGGTTCTGGACAATTTATGCCTCTTTTCTGGAAGGCTAGCTCCTGATCTGAAACTCTGCCCTTCTCATCTGTCCTGTGAGCCTCTAACACCTTTCAACAAACTCCTTTGTCTACCCAGCCTACACTTCTCAGACTGAAGCAAACGTAGAACAGATGGTTTTATAGGATGGGCTTCTAAAGGAACCAGCACCTGTATTCTAACACCCAACAACAGCTCCATCTTCCTCAGGTTGTTTCCGACTCTCCTTTTACACAGTACTTTATCTTTCACACACAGCCCCATCTCGGTGGTGTCTGCAGAGCTCTGAGCCGTGTGCTGCGTAAGGAGTGACATTCTTCTGGTCTTTTAAATCAGGAGTTCTCAACTGTGTATCTGTCACCAACACTGGACCAATATGAAATCAGAGCCATCACAGCAATGATGTGGATGGGGTTGGACTGGGATTGGAGAGGAGGGGAGGGCGCTGCAAACTGGGGAAACTGGGGTGAATGGGAACACCCAGTGGATGAATGTGTTTGAAAAAGCTGAGAGCCAAATCTGATTTACTGCTCTTTACCCCTCACACTGTCCCTTCAGTTCCAACAACACTAATCTGGAGTTGAATTGTGTGTTTTGTTTTTTTTAAGATTTTATTTATTTGTCAGAAAGAGAGAGGGAGAGAGAGCGAGCACAGGCAGACAGAGTGGCAGGCAGAGGCAGAGGGAGAAGCAGGCTCCCTGCCCAGCAAGAAGCCCGATGTGGGACTCCATCCCAGGACGCTGGGATCACGACCTGAGCCGAAGGCAGCTGCTTAACCAACTGAGCCACCCAGGCGTCGCTGAATTGTGTTTTGTGAAAGCTAATCGAAATGACAGGCCCTAGATAATAGTGAATAACTTCTGCATCCCCTTTTCATAGGTAAGTATAGGGGGAAAAAAATGATGACATCTAGGAATGTGAGTCCCTGAGAGTGACTTTGTTTTATAATCCATCCATCCTTGGAAAGTACATGAAACAAAACTAGTAAACAAAAAAATAGCTGAGTATTTTGATTAGCAAATATGAAAGTTGTGTTGTGTACAACACTTTTTTTGTGTGTGGATTTTTAGTGGGTACAATATTTGATGCAGTCCATCTTTTGGTCTTCTCTTCCCTTTTTCATTGATCAGAATATTGCTAGTGCTACACGATGCAAGTACCTTTTAAAAAACTTCTTCAATTGCACTGATAAATATTATATATATATGTGTATATATATATATAAAATTTGCTTTTCGTGAACTAATTAATGAATAAATATACTGCAGCCTCTTTCTGAAAGCTGAGGGCAGAGTAAATGAAGCCTGTTATTTCAGAGGGCTTCAGATTTTATCTCTAATACCCAAGATTTCAAACTTGGATATTACATTAACCTTAGATATGCTAGTAATCAGTGTGGCCAGACATCTGTCTCCTGATTACATATCTGAGAAGATAAATATGGTATTTATGCCAATCAAAGTCAACTCCAATTCACTTGTTGACTAGTCTCAAGCTTAATAGAGGGTTCTGCAAACAGAAGAAACTTAGGGGATGTCAGCTGGAAATGAAAAAATTATTTACCCCCCAGCCATCTTCAGGCTAAAGATGCACAGTCCCTCAGTACATTCGTTAAATGTGAGAAAGGCTGCAAAAACTTGGCAGGTTTACTGATATGTCATAACTTATGTAAGAATTGTCTGGTCTATGGAAAAAAAAGCCTCTCTTTCTCTCTCTCTTTTTTTAATTGTGAAAACAATGTCACAACATTCCAGGGAGTTTGGCAAATAGAGGGGAAGATATCAATCATAATCCCAACATACAGACATTAAACCAAGTACAACATTTGTGGGTTTTCTTCTTTTTGTTTTTTATTCAAATGGTAAGCTTTCCATTGTTGCAATCATGATGTACTTAAAACAACTTGGTTCCCTCTTAGTGAAGTCAGCTTAGGAAGGATTTTTTATTTGTTGCCATATTGCCTCGTAATTAGCCATTTTAAAAAGTTGTGTGGTCTTTTATCAGGTGGATATACTATATATATATTTTTAAAGATTTTATTTATTTATTTATTTGATAAAGAGAGAGAGATCACAAGTAGGCAGAGAGGCAGGCAGAGAGGGGGGAAGCAGGCTCCATGCTTAGCAGAGAGCTGATGCGGGGCTCAATCCCAGGACCCTGAGATCATGACCTGAGCTGAAGTCAGAGGCCCAACCCACTGAGACCCCCCAGGCGCCCCAGATACACTATAATTGATTCAATCAACCTCTTACCTGTGGTTGCTGAATTTACACTTAATGTTTGGATTATAAAATGTGTTTCTGTGAATTTCTTGGGATCATTGTGTTTTCCATGTTTGGAGTAACTTCTTCAAGATGGATTACCTAATTATAGGGGAATCACAACTGTAAGTGTGGCTGCAAGTCAGCCTTCTTGGTGGCAAGAAGCAGAGGGAGGGAATCCTTAAGTGCTTGTAGGTCATTTGCTGAGAGCAGAGCAGAGTATGCCTGAAATAGCTACTGGTAGGAATGAAAGAAAATTGACAAGTAGTAATGGCTGTCATTTTCTTTTGGGTGCTCGCTGTATGCTTGCTGTGTGCTTGCTGATGTGGTAAGTGTTTCACGTGCACTGTCGCATAATAGTTGTATAATTTTTCACCAACCCTCTGCAGCACCTGTTTAGGCCAAGTAAAATGTTGATATTCAAGTCTGGATGTTTGCCAGATGGGACGCTGGAAGGGTGACGACGAAAGGGAATTGATGATCGAGCATGAGAGAGGTCGAGGGGAGAGATCATACATCTCAGCTAAATAGGAGAGTGGTAATCAGAGTGCGCACGTTTGAATATGCTGTGTGGTGCTAAGGACAGATTTTTGCACCAAAGCACTAGCTGAATGGACCATAAATAAAAAGATAATTTCTTCAGAGAACCTTTGTATTAGCAGAAGAGACCTGACTTGGTCTTGCTGGTTTATTACCCTACTGGGTAGGCAGCCCACTCTTTGTAAATAAAATTCTGAGTTGGAAAGCCAAGTGGAAAAATAAATGGAGTTAGAATGTGTTGACTGCTCATCCTAGGAGCGGCCGTGTAATCGTCTTTGACATCGTTGTCCCTGATGATAGATGGGCGTATGGCACGCTGGTTACTATACAGTCTTTAGGGCTAGCCTCCTTGAGAGAGATCTTCTATCTGTCACTTACCAGCTAATAACTTCAGCCAGTGTGTCTGTGTTCTTAGTTCACCCATCTGTAAAATGGGGATGCTAACGATAGATACCTCATGAGACTGCTATGAGGGTTGCAAAGTCAAAATATATCAAAGCACTTAGAGAAGCTGTTTGGGCTCGCCATCATCATATGTTTATTATAATAACTACCACTATTATACCATTCCCAAGTGCTAGCAATATGACAGGTACTTTATTACTGTAGCTCATTGAATTCTCACAAAGAAATTCTGCATTTTACGGATGAAAAAACCGAGGCTTAATGAAGGTAAGTCATTTGCCTGATGTCACCCCAATTTATAAATATCAGGGGTGGGATTCAAATGCAAGATTGCTTGAACACAAACTCTTAGACAGCTTTCCTGAGAACACTAGTGTGTTGTTGTTGTTGTTGTTTTTCTGTCTCTAACTCTGTTTAAAAAAAAAAAAAAATCAAGTTTGTTTGGAGGCTGTAGCAGCTAGTATTGGTTCATCCGTGTTCTCTCAAATTCCTTTACTGTTTCCCGCCCATCAGTCCTGTTGTGTTTTCCTTCACTACATCCAATATCAGTGTCTCTTTGGGAGAGGGCTGCCTTGAGGCTACTAAAGTCAGTAGTATATCCATTGGCTCATTCAAATCCTAAAATAAACAGAATCACCAGGAGGGCTTGTTAAAAACAGATTGCTGGCCCTTTTTTTCCAGAATCTGTGATTTTAGAGGTCTGGGGTGGGTTCCTAGAATTTCCATTTTTAAACAGTTCCCAGATCTGGGAATCACACCTTCCAGAACCACTATCTTAGAGTCTCCATTTTAATTAATTATAACTGTTCAACATTACTATGAAAACAAACATTGTCGTGTCTTATCAAGGAATTAAAAAAGTCATTTAAAAAATTGTAAGAAAACAAAATACTTTCTTTTGGTTTATCTTTGTCTCGTATCTCTATTGTCCTTCCTTCATCATTTTCACATTGATTTAAATGTTTCTTTTTTTTTTTTTAAGATTTTATTTATTTATTAGACAGATACAGATCACAAGTAGGCAGAGAGACAGGCAGAGAGAGAGAGAGAGAGAGGAGGAAGCAGGCTCCCTGCTGAGCAGAAAGCCCGATGTGGGGCTCGATTAGGTGCTCAATCCCAGGACCCTGGAATCATGGCCTGATCCAAAGGCAGAGGCTTTACCCCACTGAGCCACCCAGGCGCCCTGATTTAAATGTTTCTTTAAGTCGGTTTTTGCTTTTTAACCTGTATTTTGAATACATGAGTCCAGTCCATTCTTTTAGTGTTTTTTCTTCATCTTTTCCTACATTTTTGATGTTTTTGATTGTTTGATTCATTTTCCTTGTTTTCAATTATTGTTGGTTTGATCAAGGCATTTTTCATTCAAAATTTCTGCATTTAATTTGAAGGGCTTACTGTCTGTGTATTTTCATTCCAGTTATGTTCACCACCCTCTCCTTGCTCTCCTAACTATGTGCAGATGACTGTATTTTAAATGAAAGTTGTGCACAATGCACAGACTTCCCTCTAGACCCAGTGTGTCTCCCCAAGGCCAGGCTCTAATAACCTGCCCCTCCAGACTCATCCTTCCTTCCCTCTCCTGCCCCAGCCCTGGGATATCTCTGGAATACGTTCACCTTTCTTCTCTCTCCATCCACCGTCAAGTCCTAGGGTTTGCAAAAATAGTTTCAGCATTTCAGAAATGATGTTGTGCACTTCCACATGGGAGTGGCAGTAGAAGAAATATGGAAGCAGTGGGTCCCTCGGCTTTCATTAAATCACAGCAGTGTGACTTTTCTTCTTCTTCCTCCTCCCTTAATTAAAGGTTCATGCTCTGTAGGTGGCTATGTTGAGCTTTACTGTCTCAAAGGAGCTTAGCCTTGGCTGTGGATTGTTCTCTGCAGAGGCGTACTGACAGCAGCAGGGATAGGAAAAGTTCCCAACCATAGAAACTTCCAGGAGTCTGGCTATTGTTCTGCCTATTTCTGTGTCTGTTTGGAAAGCTAACTGGAAGAAAAAAAAAAAACAAAAAACCAAAACCAGAGTGAGTGAACCATATATATATATATATATATATATCTCAAACATCAAGTGCTGTATTTTATTTTAAGAGGGTAAAAAATTTTCAGTGATGTGTGTCAGACCTCACCGCAGCCTGAACACTCTCTGTTACACCCTGACACCTTGCCACCTCCGTTTCTTGGTGTCTCTGTAGTTGGTCCTTGATCCCCTAGGCTTCCTGAAGACCTCAGAGTCCTTGACAAAGCACGGGCACCTATCTGGTTGCACCTAGATGAGCATGTAGTTACCCTGCTGTTCTTTACACAGTCAGAGCTTGCTACCCCGTAGTCCAGTAAGGGGAGCTGTCAAGGACCTACTGGATTCACATTTTGTCAGTTTGTTTCTGAGCTCTGTGCTCAGGTTATATCACTGTCTTTACTGAACCTAGTGAGGTGTGCCCTCTAGTCTCAGAGAGATACCACCATACTTGCTTGTGCGATTTTGCCCCCTTTTCCTATTTTTTTTTTTTTAACCATTTCAGTTTGAAGGGTTTGCTGACTCTGTCCCCATCTTCTCCTACCAGACATCCTTGAGATGTGTCCCTAACACTACGAAATGGGGTTTGTTGAGTGTAAGGTTTATGAATATGAAAAGCAGGAAATTTGCATGATGGAAGTACATTCTTCATTGAAATTCTCTTTTGTTTGAGCTGACAGCCTGGATCAGTGTATGAAACAATTAATTAATGAACCCCCAATTGTTGAAAAAAAGGGTGAAATTTTAAAAAAAGACTTAAGTGGGATTGTAACTTACCTAAATGTTTTATAGTTTGCCAACCAGTTTATCTGTGAAGTTAAGTATCAACATAGTTTTAAGATTTCAGTTGTCATCTCTTTTGGAATTTTGGATATTAATTCATTGGTTTGAGAATTGGAAAAACAAACAAACAGAAACCTTAAAGTTTCCTTTAAAAAAACAACAGAAACTTTAAACGATTTTTTTTTTAAGGTTTATATATTTCAGAGAGAGAGAGGGCGTGCACAAGCGAGCAAGCATGGGGGAGGAGGGGCAGAGGGAGAAGTGTGCTTCCTGCTGAGCAGGGAACCCTATATGGGACCCCATCCCAGAATCCTGAGATCATGACCTGAGCCAAAGGCAGATGCTTAACTGACGGACCCATCCAGGTGCCCCAGAAACTTTTGATAATGGTTTTCAACATAACATAACATACCATAACATACATAACAAAACATAACATAACCTAACATGTATTTCCAAAGACATGAGGATTGCCCTGATAAGATGAGGTAAAATATAGAAATTTGAGGAGAAACACATCATGATACATGCCACTTTAATGTAAACAGAGGTAATTATCTTACTAAATACTGATATCCACATGAGAAAATTCAGTTTAATGTGAATCTTTTTCCTGAGAAAGTTAAAATAAATAGCAAAAGGTGTAGAGAGAGAATGAGATAGAGGAACAGAGGGAAGAGAGGAAGATGAGGATACTTTTCTTATTCCATTGGCCCTCTTAATTCTGGGAAAGAGGAATCCAACTCAGAAAACTCTTGGTGCCATTTTTCTGGACCTGTTCTTTCTAATGAGTGCACTTTTCCAGTAGGTGTTATATTTGAAGTAGAACTTTATGGTGTTATGTAAATGAGAAAGTGCATTGGACCTGAGGTCAGAAGAGCTTAAAACTGAAGAGTAGCCTGAAGATCTAGTCCCTGTCTAGTAAATTCCATAGCTGACCTTGGGAAAGTCAGCCATTCTGAATCCCATTTTCCTCTTTGTCACAATGTTTTTGTAAGGCTCAAAAATGGTGGGCGTGCAATATCTTTTCTGCTTTTTTTCTCTTTTAACTCTTTCCTAAACTATTAAGTGCTATATAAACCTAAAGCATCCTTTCATTTCTTCAATATTTGTCCATGATCAGGGAGCTTTTCAATTTTAACTGATGGGTGTACTCTTACGGGAACACATTCAGAATGAATTTACAATTAATTACTTGTTTGCAGCAATAAATGAAAACACCCAAATTTAAATCTTTCAGAAAAACAACAAAAAATGCCTTATTCCTTATCTGATATTTTCACAGAGCTAAACATAAAGGCCCTCGACAAGATGGAGTTATGGCTACATGCCCTCCACAAATGCTTTTGACTAATCACCATATGCATAGGTATCCCTGTAGCTTTCCCCAAATTCTACCTCACATTCCGCATGGCATCCTCTGCTTGAAGTCCATCTACAGCTTACACATATGCTAGCTTTAGCAACAACAGCCACCTGTTCTATTTTCCCTGAAGGTTTATTTCTTCATTATTACATAGCCCAACAAAGCAAGAAGTTTAGCCAACTCTAAGTTTGTGATGGGACTCAAAAAAGATAATATGCTGAGGGCAGGCCTAGAATTTGGATTTTTATCTTTAATTCACACAGTATCTGTGAGGGTTAGAGCAAATGGCTATTCTTGATCATTTGAACTGTGGAGGAGGTTATCAAATTGAGAAGGGATGGGGAATGCCTGGCATTTCTCTTGAAGTAGTGAATAGACAGAGTTTGGAGATATTTTAATCTTGTTCTGTCTCCGAGGCTTCATGACCTCTGAGAACATGTGACTCAGCCCAGAACAAAAAGGAAGACAAAACAAAACAGCAAAAAACTTTTAAGGGGGTAGAGACGGTAGTTAGCCTAAAGCATTTTGGTTTTCCTTGATAGTACACTCCAGTCCTCAAAACTAGTTTTGCTGAAAAACAAAATAAAACAAAAAACAAACACCCCTGAAACCTCTTTATGATCTGCCAGATCACCTTTCTTAAGTTTTTTAATATTCAACTTTTCTGTAGGTTATATGCTAAGAGTGGAAGACAGGAAACCTCCTTCGACTTACTACTTTTAATAAAGTGATTGTCTTTAGTAGGCTCATGATTTGACACCAGAATTTTATTTCTTGTTTGATTAACTCTCAAGCATTATGATTTGAACAGATATCAGGCCACTGTCAAAACTTGAAATACTCTCTGAATTCATTTATTTAAAATTATCTCATCAAAGGGATTAAAAGGAGTTCTATAACATGTATATGTAAAAAAGTATTATCTAAAATTTAAGTAATATTGCATCTACACTTTGGCATTTGTCCTAAAAATGTTCCAAAAAATATATATTTTTTTCTGTGTCACTCCCCAAATATAAAACTTAGACATTCTTTTCCTTTTTATGCTGTAAGTTGATTATATGTAAATCTCACTTAAAAAGTGACGTAAGACATATTGGGATATCAAATAGAAATGTGACCATCATCCAAATCCGAGGTTTTATTCTCACTGGCACTCTGAAATAATCCCATATTCACCCCAGATAGCTGAAATAGACTTATCAGAGAAATGCAGAAATTAAAAATTTTTAAATGAGCATCATATTGGGTAGACAATGTTGGTTTCCTAACCAACAGCCATTCCCTTTTTAGTGAGCAGAATGTCAATTACATTGAGTTCACCTCCCTAACTTTCGGGAGGTGAACCATTAACTGGTCTGGGCCAAGTAAAGTCATCTTTTGCCAGTTATTTGTGTTAGAGATGGAGATATGACACCCCAAAAGACATGAGGTAAGACTTTCTGCATAGTTTCAGGGACTTCTGGGAAAGTTGTTGCTTTGATGGAAAGAGAGAAGCAGAAGAACTGCTTCTCCCCTGCTTTTTCTGTTTTTGACATTGTCAGTTAAGATTGTGTTGCTTGGGATGGTGTCAGTTATTTGGGGAGCATTAGAGGAAAACTTGCTGTGGATGGCAGCTCGGAGAATGGGAACAAGTAGGATCCTCTGGCCACCTTTCTGTTGAGTTAACCTGAGCTGCCTAACTTTGTACTTGTGTTTATGAAATAATCAATGTACTGATTGTTTAAGCTACTAGTCATTATTTTTGTTACTTGCAAGCAAAAGTATCCTCATTGACAAAGAAGCGTTCTTTGATTTGCTAGTTGGCCCAGCTTGAGATTGCTATTTTTCAATTTTTAGGCCTACTGACTGGTTTCTATTGTGAATTTTAAATTTTTGACTCTGAATTCAACATGGAAGATGAGATTGCAGTGGATGTCCTTTGTGCCCTATAGTACGTTTTTACATTTGTTTCTGCAGGTTTCACAATAGGCCAGCCTTTTTTTTTTTTTTAATTCTGATTTTCTAAATTTAAAGAATTTTTAAATTTCATTTATTTATTTAAATTCAATTAGCCAACATATAGTATATCTTTAGCTTTTGTTGTAGTGTTCAGTGATTCATTAGTTGCATGTAACATCCTTTGCACGTCACATCACGTGCCCTCCTTAATACCCATCACCCAGCGCTCCCATCAACCCTCCCTTCCTCCCTCCTGCAATCCTCAGTTTGTTTCCCAGAGTCAAAGTCTTCGTGGTTTGTCTCCCTCTCTCATTTCTTCCATTCCCAGCTTTTCTAGTAACTTGGAATCTGCATTTCCTGAAGGTAGTGTTTATTCAGACCCACACTTAATGTTTGAAGTGTGGGCAGCCTGACAGAAATGCAGACTCTTGAGCCCTATCAAATCCAGACCTGAATTTTAGTGGGATTCCTAGGTAATTCATATCCAGTTTGGGAAGCTCTGTAGTAAAGGAATCTTCTTGGGTTTCTAATTTTTAACAGATGAGTCTATTTTTACCTAAGAAGAAAGAAGCATTCAACTTCCTTCTTCAAGCAGGTAGGGACACTTCTCAATTCAGAAACTTTGGAAACTTTCAGAAACAGGGCTGCCCTTTGTCCTTTGCAGCTCGTCCCCTGCTGTGACCCTGTGCCCTGGCCAGCCTCCTCAGGCAGGCTTTGAAACCTCAGCATCTACATTCCTTTGAACCCCATAGCTTTGCCAAACCAAATAATCTGCTTCTGTGGTCTTTCTTCATTTCCGGTAGCTTTCTTGATGTCAACATTTTCTAGGTTTTTTTAAGTGGGTGCGTTTCTTTGTTAGCATTTATATATTTTTGGAAAAAGAGGCTCTTATTTCTACTCTTTTGGATTGCTCTATTAATGGGAAATCTCAGTTCCAAAGGGCTTTAGCTCAGTGAACTTGTGGGAGTTAGGAAAAGTAAGCATAAAGATACTAGAAAGAGACCATAGCTTTTATTTAATTTTGATAAAATAATGGAGTAATATTGACTTAATTCTAGCTGTTTGTAAAAACTGACGTGCATAGAAGTACTGTAAAACTAATAGGAGGAAAAGGGAGAGAAAGGGCATGAAGAAAAAGCTGACTAAGTTGACAAGATTAATGAAAGGTAAGTAAGGGAAAGTAATGATAGTATGTGTTAAATAATAAGCAAATGTGTTAAATAGTAAAAAAAGATGGAGTGCATAATTCCTTGTATGTTAGTTACATCAGTGCATGTATTTCTATATCAAATAATCAGAATGGTGTAAAAAAAAAGAAAATTCGCTATTTTGTTGTTTTAAAGAAAGACACCTTAAGCAAAGTGGCAGATAAAGGCTGAAAATATTGAAAAAGCTGTAACAGGCAAATGCAAAAGTAAAAAGGGAGCATGGAAGGAAGGAGAGAATTTGGACAAAGCAGAATTCAAGGTTAAAATCGTTCAAGAGGACTGCAGAAATAGACTTCAGGCAGGCTTTCCATTTGATTCGGCTGAGGGATGATACACCTGGGAAACCGATCTTCGCTCTACTTCTCTCTTCCCAAATACTGAGGGATATGCTAAAGGCTGTTTTTTACCAGGTTTTTTATTTTTTTTTTTTATTTTTTTATTTTTTTTTTTTATTTTTATTTTTTTAATTTCCAGCATAACAGTATTCATTATTTTTGCACAACACCCCGTGCTCCATGCAATCCGTGCCCTCTATAATACCCACCACCTGGTACCCCAACCTCCCACCCCCTGTCCCTTCAAAACCCTCAGATTGTTTTTCAGAGTCCATAGTCTCTCATGGTTCACCTCCCCTTCCAATTTCCCCCAACTCCCTTCTCCACTCTAAGTCCCCATGTTTTTTTATTTTTTATTTATTTATTTTTTGGTATCTGGTGAGCAGGCAGGAAAGGAGCCAGATTTTAAAGCCATAGTAAAAGAAAATGTCTCTCTTAAAAGAGCACAGAGAAATTCTCACTCCATGCAGGTGATACTCATGGCAACTTTATGTTCCTTTGGGAACGTGAGGACCTTAGAGATTGTGGGGGTTATGGTGTGGTTGCTCCTGCTTCCCATTACTATCTCTAAATCACTATGTTTCATTCTTTTTTTGCCATCAGAGGTATTTTACACCCTTTCATTCTATCTGATAGACTCTCAGTCAGTTGCACCACCATCTCATTGGCTTTAAAAAAGAGAAATAGTACAGTAAGATGACAGGAACTAATACCAAATATTTCTGTTCTGTCAAATAATGTAAAGGAAATAAACTCAATTTCTAAAATAATGGTATTGAGAAAAGATCTTCCATGTAATTATAAACAAAACCCAGCAAGATGTGACCTATGAGAAATGCAAACATGTGTCATAAGAGAGACACGCTTACTTTTGCCCGATTATGAGTACTCAAGTAAAAAAAATGGAAATTTAATTTCATGAAGTTGATGAATGATTCTGTCTCTTTTTATAGAAAAATTAAAAATTGCCCCAGAAATTAAAGAAAGATTTTAAGAATCTTTTAAGCAACTCTTATGCCACAGAAGAAATTAAGAGTTATAAAATATTTCAAAAAATAAATGATGAACCAAAAATGTTTCATATATCAGAACCTATGGAAGAATAGCAGAAAGAGGGCTCAGTCATACCTAAAGCCTTTATATTGTTATATTATTAAGACCTAAGGAATAAAAATTAATTAAATCTAACTCAAAATGTTAAAAGCTCTAAAATATAGAAAGAAAAAAAAAGAACTATTATGTGACTCCGAAGACCAATTTTTTTATAAACATTAAAAATAGAAAACTTACAAATTTTTAAATAGATTTGGATTTAGGTGACCAAATAGGGAAAAAAGATAGCTGGAAACATGTTTTAAGAAATGATAAACATGGAGTAAGAACACACTTTAATTTTATGCATACATATATATATATATAATCTGAAAGAAATTGATAATATAAGAAATTAATGATGATGATAACTTAGAAAAGTTAACCTTGAAACATAAAACTGGAAGGAAGCCATTTACCATAGGAAGTTTTCATTTACCATTTACCATTGGTAGTTTTCAAAGGGCTGCTTCTTTCAATAAAGTGTTAAACCGGAGTTTAATAGGTGAATTCTACTAAGCCATTAAATAATAGAAAACTCTAATGAGATTTATGTTGTTCCAGAGCATAGACAAAGATTAAAGATTCAAAATCATTGCTTTTCTTTTTTTTTTTAAATCTTTTGATGAAATCAACATAACCTTGAAACTGAAACTGGTCAGAAAAATGTACAGACCAGTCCCACTTACAAATATTAATGCAAACTTCTAAACAAAAATATTAACAGGTTGCCATGTAAAGTCCAGGCCAGTAGCTTGAAGTTAGATAAATATTATAAAATCTGTTACAATAATTAACCAGAATAATAAATCAAAGTAGAATTCTTATTAATTTCACAGATGTTGAAAAGATACTGAATTAAGTCTAATATTTATTCACCATAAAAACTGTTCATAGACACGAATAAGTAGACGTTTAATGAATGTTTGTGCGTGTGTGATCCTCACTCTCAATGCAGGAGAATCATTTCTATTCAAGTCAGAAGCAAAACTTTTCAAGTAATGGTGCGTTTGATTATCTGGACAAAATACACATTGAAGAACAATTACAATGAATAGAAATTGTAAAAAATGCTTTTTAAAAAGCTTTGACAATGTTCCAAGAGAGTGATGGATTTTCAGGAAACATTCTGGGGGAGTGTCTGAACTTGGATCTATTTCCCACAGTAAGTGTCAGAGCAGAGATTGGAATACAGCAGACTCACTTCAGAGATTATGCCCTTTGCCGTTATAAAATTCTATTTACACTGGGAATCCAGACAGTGAAAGGAGACATACAGGGAGAAGTAGCTTCCCTTCACTTCTCCTCAGAGGTAACCACTATTTCCAGATTCCAGTGTGTCTTTCCAAAAAATGTATTTGCCTCATCCTCATAGGTGTATATTCATCCATCTGTCTGCATCGGTCTATTATCTTCTCTTTCTATTAGGTGGGAATCACAGAATGCATAAAGGAGAGGATACATTTAAATATGTAAATAATTGCAAAAATTTTCTCCATTTAAAGGTACCATTTTATAATGTCAAAAGCTGACTAGTGAGACTGTGGACTCTGAGAAACAAACTGAGGGTTTTGGAGGGGAGGGGAGTGGGGGGTTGGGTGAGCCTGGTGGTGGGTATTAAGAAGGGCATGTACTGCATGGAGCACTGGGTGTGGTGCGTAACCAATGAATCTTGGAACCCTGAAAAAATAAAATAAAATAAAATCTAAATAAATGCTGACTAGTGAGCTGGAGGAAAATGAGATGCATCTGATAGGCGCAAACTAAATATTATGAAAAAATCTACCAATTGATAACTGGAGGGGGGAAAAATAGAATGGCAGGGAGAATAAATGACAAAAAAATTCAGAAAAAAAGGAAACCCAAAGAGACGTATGTGTAAAGATGATTTTTTAGTGGCTAAAAACTCAAGCAGCTTGAATTTTTGTCATTGGGGAGTGGCATGCTATTAAATATATAACTACTTTTTTTAAAAAAGAAAGAAAACAATGAATTATAGCTAATTTTATAAAAGATAGGTTATTTATTTATTTGAGTGAGAGAGACACAGATAGCAAGAGAGAGGATGTGTGGGAGGAGAGGTGAGCAGGGGTCCTGGTCGGGGGTTCAATCCCAGGCCCTGCGATCATAACCTGAGCAAAGGCAGACACTTAAGCGACTAAGCCACCCAGGTGCTGCTAAACTTAGTTGTTTTGAACTGGATTAACACTCAGGTTATATTGTTAAATGAGAAAAGCAATTTGAGAAATGTGTATTGGGTGATTCCAATGTTTATAAAATCCCAAATGTATAAACTCAGAAGTTTATATATGTGTATATGTTTGTGAAGTTTACAAACTAGGCTGCTGTCAGGGATTACTTGTGCCTGTTGTGGGAAAAGAGGTTAGTGATTAGGAGAGAGCAAGGTGAGAATAATTTTGTTTTGTGCATATTAATTTCATTTCATATGTTACAATGATTATATATTTATTTTCTAAATATATGTACTTTAAAGAAAAATAAAATAAACACAGACTCTATTTCAGTGGTCTTTGATTAGTTAGCTCTAAATAAATGGAGCCCATAAGTTAAGATAAATAGGAGGATTTTTTGAAGGAAACATGAATTCTAAAAATTGAATTGCCGTGTGCCTGGGTGGCTCAGTGGTTAAGCATCTGCCTTTGACTCAGGTCATGATCCCAGGGTCTTGGGATGGAGTCCTGCATTGGGCACTCCTCTTAGTGGGGAGCATGAGCCTTCCTTTCACTATGCCTGCTGCTCCCCCTATGTCTGCTCTCTCTCTCTGTCAAATAAATAAATACAGTCTTTAAAAAAATTAAAAATTTAAAAAATTAAAAAAAATAAAAAATAAATAAAAATTGAATTGTCTCCGTAGACGAACATAGATGAAAGCAGAGTAGAAAACCAGCAACCTGTTGTGTGAATAGCAACAAAAATGTAAACAAATTTAGATTCTTTTGTTCATTCAAAATTAATGACTAGTATATGACCATTTGTATTACATACTGTGATCACTCAGGTAGGTAGGCTTGATTAAATATTTTCTTCTACTTACCGATATTTCTCTGAACTGGTGAAATCAATGAGATCCAGTTTACTTGATAGAATTTCTGTGTTAAAAACTACACAAATTTTATAGGCCTCAGATTTTTATTGACTATTGAATTAAGCCAGATGTGGAACAGGAGTGGCCTTGCCTTGGAACAGTTCTGACAACCTGAATGAACTAAGAGTCTGACAGTGCTGTGGCATTGCTTTCTTCTCTTCCACAGTTAGCCTAATAGGTTCCCTAATATCCCTATGGAAATAAAGTCAGTTATAAACAAGCAAAGAGAGACAACAAACAAGGACACCTATTCCAGGTGGATTATGTATTTAAATGTAATACAAATCAACAATAAACAACTAAAATCCCAAATCCACTAAAACAATTATAACAAAAACAAATGTGGAAATAAGTAAATATGCTTATTACTCTGTACGTATCATTACTGTCCTTTTTCTAAGACTATTTTCTCTTGAGGTAGAAAACTGTAGCCTCTTACTTCTATTAAATACCAATTGTTACAGGCAATAGTCAGCAATTAAGGAAGAAACAGAATTAAAGGCATCTAAGGTTGGAAAGGAAAAAGTAAATCTTTATCGATTTGCAGATGACATGAGCTTGTACATAGAAAATCTTAAAGAATCCACTAAATAAACTGTTAGAACTAATAAATGGATTCAGACGGGTTTTAGGATACAAGATGAATATACAAAAGTCTGTTGCATTTCTGTATACTATCAATGGACATTCCAAAAATGAAGTTGAGCAAATAATTCCATGTACAGTAACATTGAAATAATATCAAGTTTAGGTATGAATTTAATGAAAACATGTAAGACTTGTACACTGCAAACCGTAGAACATTGAAATAAAAAAAGGAAGCAAAAATTTAAATAAATGGATAGATACTCCATATTCATGAATTATAGGATTTAATATTGTTAATATGACAATATCTCCAAATTTATGTACAGATTCAATGACAATTCTAATAAAATTCTAGCTGTTTCCTTTGCAAATTGATCCTAAAATTCATATGGAAATTTTGGAGACCCAGAATAGCTGAAATAATTTTGAAAAAGAAGAATGAAGTTAGAGGATTCGAATGTCCTAATTTGAAAACTGAAAATCTGCAGTAATCAAGACAATATAATACTGCATAAAGATAGATCATAGAAAGTAAATTCCACAAATAAAACCATAAACTTATGAATAATTGATAATTGATTTATGGGTAATTGATTTCTGCGAAGACAATGCCATGAAGAAAAACTATTTTTTTGACAGAGCAGGGAGAACAAGATGTCTCCATGTAAGATAATGAAACTGGATGCCTATCTCAAAGCATACCAAAAATTAACTCAAAATTTATCATAGTTCTTTATATTTAGAACTATGTTCTAAATATAAAGGCTAAGAGTATGAACTCTTAAAAAAAAATAAGAGTAAATCTTGACCTCGAGTTAGGCAAGTTTCTTAGATTCAACACAAGTAACAAGTAGAAGTAACAAAAGAAAAAAACTGAACTACATTAAAAAATACTTTAGATTACAGGCAGCAAAAGAAAAAATAATTTGGACCATATCAAAATAATTTGGACTGCAAAAGTAATTTACAGCAACTTTTGTGCTGCAAATTATACTTTAATGGAAAGTAAAAGAGTGACCCAATGGAAATATTTGCCAATAATGTTACTTGGTAAGGGAATTTATTGAAAAAATATAAAGAAATCTTACAACTAAATTAAAAAGAAAAAGAAAACCTGATTAGCAAATAGCCAAAGGATCTGAACAGATGTTTCTCTAAAGAAGATAACAAATTGCCACTAAGCACATGAAAAGATGCTCGACATTATTAGGAAATGCATACCAAAGTTTTGATGATGTATTATTTTACACACACTAGAATGGCTACAATAAAAAAGAGAGGCAATGACAAATACTGTAGGGGGTGGGGAAAATTGGAACCCTCATTCATTGCTGATGGGAATATAAAATGATGTCACCAATTGAAAAAGTTTGGATAGTCCTCAAAAGCTTAGTAGAGTTAGAAAGAAGTCTAGCAATTCTGCTCCCAGGTACATACTCAAGAGAAGTGAAAGTTTGTTCACACAAAAAATTGTACATGAATATTCATAGCAACATTATCATGGTAGTCAAAGTTGTAACAGCCCAGTTGTCCATCAGCTGTTGAATGGGTAAACAGAAGTGGTATATCTGTACAATGGAACATTATTCAGCCCTTAAAAGGAATAAAGTACTGATCCATACCATAGCTTGGAACCTTGAAAGCATTATGTTAAGTCAAAGAGGCCAGTCCCAAAATACCACATATTGTATGATTCCACCTATATTAAATATTCAGAATAGACAAATCCATAGAGACAGAAATTTGGTTAGTGGTTGACCTAGGATTCAGGAGTTAGGGTTTGTCAGCGGGGAATATAGGGAGTGATCATAAATGGGTGTTTTTTGTTTGTTTTGTTTTGTGGTAGACAAAAATGTCCTAAATTTAGATTGTGGTGGTTGCACAACCCTGTGAATATGTGAAAACAATGAGGCTACATATTTTAAAAGGGTGGAGTATATGGTATATGAATTATATATTGATAAAGCTATTCAAACAGATCCCAAACATAACAGAACAACACAAAGTTACAGTTGTTGAAGGTTTTAAGTCAAGAACTAACTGTACTATTTTGTGGCCGTCTGCCTCTGGAAGGAATGACAACTTTATCCTTCTCTAGGGCTTCTTGGAAAAAGTAGATGATAGTTCTTCACCTTGTACAGTGTTCTGCATTTCTGAAACATGCTTTCTTATATGCCATCTTGGTTGCTTCTTCTAATAACCGTGTAATGTGAACTGTCAGTCATTACCGTACGCATTGGCAGATGAGTAAAGACAAGTCTGAGATATTAAGTGGTTTTTCCAAAGTCGTATCTCCAGCAAATGGAAAATCCAAGTCCAGTGTTTTTCCACTATTTCTGTCTGACTTGGGATTTTTTTTTTTTCCCCCCAAGATAATTGCCAGCCAGGGATTTTTGTTCCTGTACCCACCATGGTCAAAATACCCAAACTGAGCAAGTCTGAGATCGTTTCCTGACTTCTTTTTCTTCTTGTTGATAGGGATGCCCCTCTTTTCTACACTCAGTTTTGCTCATTGGACTTAAAACTAGAATTAGTGACCATGAATCTGACTTACTCAAGTAAAATGTAATAACTAGAATCATTTGAGTACAGAATTAAAGATTCCAGTGGGAAATAAATCTAGAAGAGGGGCAGGGCAAGAAAAGAAGAAAGAGAGGCATTAGAAACTTGAGCATCAGGTACAAACAAACAAAAAAAAAAGAGACTCTTTCATGTGAACTCATATGAATCCCCAGCACATTATACCATATCCTCTGAGGCTGGAAACCTGTCTCCATGCTCAATAACATGGCATATTCTGGCAGAGAAGGGTGTGCCCATCTGACTGAGTTGGAATGTGATAGGGCAGAAGGGTTAGCAGTTCCAAACATTTGTTTCTCTCAGGGGCTCCAATTTTTCACTCTATGAAAACTTGGCGAGGTGCCATTTCTTGATTTTTTTTTTTTTTTTAAACTCCTCTTCTCCCTTGCCAACTTGCATTGCATGGCAACCGGGAATATGCCTGATCACATAAGGAAAATTCTGATTGAGGCCACACGGTGTATGAAGCCCTGGTTCAACTTTGAGCTTTGCTTCTGACCCAGATACATCCAGCCTAGGGACTTGAAAACCAAATTTGGCAGTTGTATGTGGGAACAGGATGGGACTGGCTTTCTGCCTCCCTGTAAAGAGAGAGAAAGGTGCTGACAAAGAAGAGTGCACTTCTTGGGTTTGGGATTATTCAGGCATAGCTCAACTCCATTGAAATTAGTGCCACAGGGTAGAATAATGACCACATTTCAGCATTTCAGGGGTCCCCTGTATATGGTTTTGTGTATGACAGACATCTTTTGAATTATGGCAAAATTCAAATCCATTGAACAGTGAGGCACATAATGAGAGGACTCTTGCTTTTCTTAGAAAATGTTTAGGTTTTGCTATTTTCACTTGATATGAACAACTCTTTTTTGCCTTCAGAGTTTATTCTCAAATTGTCATGTGTGTGTTACCCTAGCTCATGTCGTTTGACTAGAGGTAAGGAATTAAAACCAAACCATTATTTTGAAATTACCAGATTGTCATGTGTGGGTTACCCTAGTTCATGTCATTTGACTGGAGCTAAAGAATTAAACACGAACCATGGAGATATTATTTTATTCTGACTCTGTCTGCTGAACACTGTTCTCAGAAAAAAAGCACAGGTAGCAAAACTTCATCTCCCCCAAATGCACTTCAATACGTTTTAAGTGTAAAAACCTAATTTAAAATAATGTCAGCATCTTTGGGCTGTAGAATATAAGGCTCAGCATCTTTAAATTATTTAAGAGGTCCACAGAGAACCAGTTATGCTTATAACGTCAGATTTACTCAAAGAAAGGGGAGAGCAAAGCAAAGTGTTGAATAAGGGTTTCCTACGCAGTTTCATTGAGTTATTTCTGCATTCTGTAATTGCAACAATAGTTCTACCAAACTTTAAAACAAAACAAGATATGCATGTACATAAGGTTATGAGATCTCTTTAGCCTGTTAGTTTTGTGGTTTTCAAATAAATGTTTGTGTTCTAGCACTGGCACTTCCCATTTTAGCTTTTATTTACAAACAACAGAATCTATCCAAACACCATCCTAAAAAAGATAATGTCTCTGCCACCTCAAAAACTTGTCATTTTTTTTTTTAAAAAGAAGAGGTAATTTATTTTTTCTTCTTTTCTTTTCTTTCTCTTTCTTTCTTTCAAGAGGCAGGCAATTTTTAAATATATACTGTGCATAACTCCCTTGGTTTCCTCTTTTCCAGTGGTCTGAGAGAGAAAACAAACTTTCTTTTTCTTAAGGCATACTATATAAATAATTTTAGCAGCATATTAATTTATGAAGTTTCATCTGTCATGCAAAAGAAAACTCACTAAAATATGTAGTGTAACGCTCTGAGGACTCTTGGTGCTCTGGAGTGATAAAAAAGGACACTGAGATTATTTGAAACTAGGCGCTCTGTCCAAAATAAGCATGGTAATGTGGTGAGAGTTTATTGTCACTATATTAATCACTGGAGCATTGCCTGAAGCCTTCATAATATTTTAGAAGTCATTACCAGGAGTTCAGGAGATGTGAATACTGCATATCTGTCATCTTCGGATGGTGGCAACACTTCTATGGGGGAAATAGAGTTTACTGGAACTAAGTAATGGCCAGTTGACTGAGGAGCCTCTTTCCATGTTAAGATCATAGGTATTGCAGGCAGACGAGCCTCCTTGAGGACGGTCAGAGGGATCTGCCAAACTCAGAACTGTTAGGTCAACCCAAGAGAAACTATAGTACCAACAGTTTTTGTAGTGTGCCTAATGATAGAAATTATTCCTGGATTTAAGAAAGAATAGACTGATCTCTAATAACTTTTCTGCTTCCTTTCTGTACATTTCTAAGTTCTCTAAATGAACTTCAATCAAGATATTTTCTATCAGTCTAATGGCATGGTATGATTCAACTAAGAAGTAACTCTCATTTGAGTGGTCTGCGTTCTAAGGATGTTGGCAACGTGGGGTGTGTAGGGCAGGCTCCCTTCTGTATTAGGTGGTCTCCCTTATCCTCTAAGAAACATGGTGTGGAACATGATGCATTTCATGTAAAATCACTTTTCTCTCTGGGAAAATTTCAGGCATTGCTTTTAAACTTACTGTCCTTTTGCATTCTCTACTTTCATTCATAGTTTGCCAGGAGTTACAGAGTTGCTTATGTTGCCGAATCAAAATATTCTGTCACTCCCACCTAGTCTGTCCCCCTGCTTACCTTCTCTCCTATATTCTTTATTATACTTAATTGATAGAAGTCCAGCCCTCATCCCTGTCTTACTCTTTAAGTGGCCTCTAATCTACTGTTGCCCTAATCCTGTTGCATTTCCCCCCTTAACTTCACTCATTTGAGATTTTCTGAACCTTAATCTTATCTTTTTAAAATAATTATACTTCGTCTAATTCAAATTTCTCTTAAAATGCCTATAATACTATTTAGCTAAATGAAGCTAAAAGATTAAAAATGATGTAAAAGATATGAGGAAACATACAGAAAGAGAGGAAGGGGAATTGTGAGACATTTCCATAATTAAGCCTGAAATTTAATCTGCTTCCTAGAAGCCAAAGAGGGAAAGATGACAGATTATCTATCCATTAAGGTCTGGTAAAAAAAAGAAGACTGACTCTTCAGAAATAAACATCTTAGGCATTAAATTCTACCATTTGTACTTTTAAAATAAAAGACATTGAATAAAGTCATGGGCAATGTATTTAGTAGTTTTATAGGAGATGCAGAAATATCTCTGTATGGCTCTTTTTTAGAGCAAACACTGACATAAAATGAAATCATAGTAGTAAAGACACTTCTACAGGGACTGAGATAATACAGTTCAATCATGTTTCTTTCTGGTGACTTAATTTGCTACAATAATACAATGTAGATAGCAGAGAGAAGTGATTCCTAATCTGGGTGGGTAGGGGAGATGAGGCATGTATCAGTATTATCTTGTAATCATTTTCAAACTACACGTACTGCCCTGTCTCCTTTCTCCAGAGAATTTCTAATACAGCCTTTCTAGAGAGAAGTTCACATTTTCTGATTGATTATACATAGAGAGATGCACTTTTCTTCAGTAAGCAGATTTTCACACATGGACTCAAACATTTGCAGGATTCATTATCACAGTCTTTAAAATGTCACTAGAAATTGAAACAATTGTTTAGTGCATCCGAAAGAGCTGGAAATACAAGAATATATTTATAGCATACATTATAGTTTTCTAAAATGTTAACACATCGTCTTGTATAATCTCCATTAAAACCTTGGAAGATGGGACAAATATTTTGACCTATTTAAAATTTCTTTTGATTATTAAAATTATATGTTTTTATGTCAGAAAAAAATTTCCCAGTAGAATTGGGGAAGGTTATCTTTGGTAGTGAAGATAGTAGGTAGTGGTAGGGATATTCAAGAAGGAATACCAAGTAATGACTAAGAAAATGATAATACTTGAGTTATAATAAATATTTATTTGAAAGATAAAATTTTAATTAGAAATGGCTAACATAACAGGATACAACATAATTTAATTTTTCTGCTACTGTTAAAGAATGACAATTCACAAAGTAATTGATTTCTGACAGTAAAATTAAGATTCACTTTTAACACATTTGATTTAAACGTGGCTAAGTCATAATATTTATATATATATACTCCAACTCATGCTCATCTATACATACAAACACACCTCAGATCATAATGCGGTATAGTTCTTGATCCTGCTTTATTCACTTAAAATTATATCTTCACATCATGATAGGAACATTTTCTCATGCTGATTATTTTCTCTATAGAACCTTATGTTTAAAGTCTGTGTAATATTGAGCATAGCAGGTAGGTTCTCTCTCCCTCTCTTTCTCTTTATTCCCCTCACTTTCTCTCTCCCCTCTGTACCTCATTGTAGAGCCAGGAAGTAGCATAATCACCAGGAAGGTCTTTCACTACTGAGAAGTACTGCATTACCAGATCCCTGACTATGCCTGAGGCTGAGAACCTGGTCTTCTTTCTTTTCTATATATACTCAGTCTTCGCACTATTTCAATTTTCTTAAGACTACATCTATATCTGTAGCTATATCTGTATCTATCTTTTTATCTCTGTCTCTATTCCAGGGACATCAGAATTTTCAGTTTCAGCCTATACTTTTCTTTAAAATTGATGTATCCAACTACCAGTGCCCCATCTTCTAACAGGTACCCTTTTCTCTTCTTGTCAAGGCTCATAACCATGTAATATGCAGATATTTGTTGCAAGCTTGCTTGAGTCCCCATATGTAATATGATCAAAGTGCATTCATTACTTTTCATGTGTTCATGAAGAGAAGAAGCATTCTATATTATATTATAGCTGAAATAAACTTTTCATGTGCCCTCATTTCCATGGTTGACCAAATAAAGTGTGAATTTAAAAATTATGAAGGTAATTTCATTTTTCCTGCTTTATAAGGCACTTTCAGATAAGTATGCAGTCAGGTCAAAGTTTGAGTTCCCTGTAAGTTTTCTTTAATCTTTTCTTTTCTTTCTCTCTCCCTCCCTCCCAACCTCCCTTCCTTCTTTCTTCCCTCTCTGTCACTCTTTTTACTTTGTTTTCGTTCAACATGGTCTTTGAAGTCTGCATCTCCCTCTGCTTGCAAAGACTCCCTTCACTGGTAACAGAAGGGGCCTTCCTCATAGCTCTTTCTTCCCACTGATACTCCTTGCCTTGCTGCTGGCTCCTGAAGCCAAGTTAATACCCTTGTTTGCCCCAGTCTCCATAAGCACATGTCACTGAGAACAGTTTTTACACCCCAGACTGTCGTCCACATATGGCTCAGTATGTGGCCTTTCTGATAACATTTCTCACCCCTCATCCAATCATGAAACATTTCTGCTGTGTCTCTGGAACTCAGATTCTTCTCATCAAAATCCGTGTCTACTCAGTCTCTCATCTGAATGTTGCTTCTTGTAGATGTGAAATTGACTCTTTCCAGAGGACATTGTTCTCTGCGAATGATCCCCAGTGGAGGGTTTTAATCTCTTCATCTCCATTCATTTTACTGAACCAATATAAGCAAAGGAAACGTATATCCTTATCCTCACTTCTGGACCATCCTTTATCTCTTCCCTCTAAAAAGACAGAGTTTTACAACCTCACGTTACTAGATTATACTACGCTCTACCATGCTTTGTTGCACTCATCTATTGATTTGCAGGACATTTCTAATCATTATTGAAGATTTTGATGGGTTTCATGATCATTGTCTCCAGTACTACTTCTGCTTAATTTTTGCTAATTTCAATGTCTATGTGTATTCTCTTCACATCTTATTCCTTTAGTTTATTTACCTGTTCTTCAGTAATGGGTCTTATGCTCTCTCCCATCTCCTTGACGAACCACTCCCCTGGCAGATGCTGGAGCTTGTCACACTGGTAACTCCCAACTCGTCCAGAATCTCAACTTCAAATATGTTATCTCTGACTACCACACCCTTTTTGGTTCATTCCACTCTCTTTATAGGTCTTCCACTTCATCAGAATATATTATTCTTATTTCAGTTTCATCCTTAGTATCCCTCACTCACTGCCCGATCTTTAGTTACTTTCTTATGCACTGTAGTTTCATGATCTTTCATTTCAGTCCCTCCTTTGACTACATTCTCAAGTGTTTTGCCCTCGCATGGTATGTGGTACTTATCTGGCAAAACACCAGACCTTTTTAAATAAAACCCTGTGACTACTCTATGTCTATATCAGCACAGCCAGATTTTCTAGAGGAAAATACATAGCCATGCTGTCAAGGCTTCAATTTGTGGCCACTTAATCTCACCTAGGCCCATTGTACTGCCCGGAGATCACAATACATTGTTCTGATTTATTCATGTCAGTGAATGACCATGTTATACTCTCTTTTCTGCTTAAATTTCAACACCTCCTTTCATGTGTCACTTACAGCTGAGGACACTGTTTTCTTATTTTTCTGGAAGAAAATAAGGGCAGTTGGAAGAGAACTTCCACAAACTCTCATCACCAACTGGGTCATGAACTTTGTATTTTTGCCTGTCTACTCCACCCTCCTTAGTTTACTATATGTGGAATAACTGCATTCCTCTCTAAGATTAATCTGTGTCTTTGTCCACTAGATCCCATCTCCCTTCACCTACTCTAAATACATTACTTGAAATTTTCTCCGGCTCTCCTTCATTATGTTTTTCTCTTTACTGGATCATTTCCATCAGCACTGAATATGTTGCTACCATATTAAAAAGAAAATAATTTTTGGCCTCATATCAATCTCTGGCTAGCTCCTCATTTCTTTATTCTATTTTGTATTCTTTAGTTTCTCCCTCTTCATTCTCTTTAATCCACACCAGTCAGAATATTTGCCCTACCTCACCCTAAAGAATCGCTGTTAATGGTGGCCTCTTTGTTAAATCTAATAGTCAACTTTTTGCCATCATCCATTTAGATTACTCTTTTATATGTGAAGCATTTTCTTTCAGTGGCATAGAGCACTTTCTCCTGGTTTTTCTTGCCCTCACTGACCATACTTTTGCATGTCTTTTACTTTTTACTTCTTTCCTCAAACTCTAAATAAAAGAATTCTGAGTTCTCAGGCTTCTATTCTTTAAGTGGAGTAATTTCTTTGGGGATGTTATTCAGTCCCATGATTTCCAAATTTATATCTCATGTTTTGGTCTCAGTCCTGAACTCTGGACTTGAATACACAGTTCTCAACAAAATAATTCACTTGATTGCTTGGTAAATATCTCAAAGTCAATGTGCAGAAATCAGTGGCTTTCTTATACACTAACAATGAAAATATAGAAAGGGAAATTAGAGAATCGATTCCATTTACTATAGTACCAAGAACCATAAGATACCTGGGAATAAACCTAACCAAAGAGGTAAAGGATCTGTACTCGAGGAACTACAGAACACTCATGAAAGAAATTGAAGAAGACACAAAAAGATGGAAGACCATTCCATGCTCTTGGATCGGAAGAATAAACATTGTTAAAATGTCTATACTGCCTAGAGCAATCTATACTTTTAATGCCATTCCGATCAAAATTCCACTGGTATTCTTCAAAGAGCTGGAGCAAATAATCTTAAAATTTGTATGGAATCAGAAGAGACCCCGAATCGCTAAGGGAATGTTGAAAAACAAAAATAAAGCTGGGGGCATCACGTTACCTGATTTCAAGCTTTATTACAAAGCTGTGATCACCAAGACAGCGTGATACTGGCATAAAAACAGACACTTAGACCAGTGGAACAGAGTAGAGAGCCCAGATATGGACCCTCAACTCTATGGTCAATTAATCTTCGACAAAACAGGAAAAAATAAACAGTGGAAAAAAGACAGTCTCTTCAATAATTGGTAGCTATCTCTAAGGTAAGTAGCATGTATCTATGATATAGTGATGTATTAAGGAATAGATATTTTGGTTTTTGTCCCTAGCTCCCAGCCAGAACTCCTAAAACCTTTGTAATTTCCTAAGCAATTATTGCTAGGAGCATATTTTGTTCTAATTCTTGGTCTTTGACCCTGATTCCTGACATAGAGTTCCTAATTCCCTTGGAATTTCTTGGGTGATAGGAACAGTTTTTGCTCTAATGAGGTGACTCTTGGTGGACTCCTGCATGGCGCTGGTAACCAGAAAGACCAAGACATGATTAGAAGCTTAAAACTTACAGCTCCATCCCCTGTCCTCTGGGGAGCTGAAGGAGGAAGTTTGTTAATAATCAGTCATAGCCATGTGATGAAGCCTTCATAAAATCTCTAAAGTATAGGATTTGGAGAGCAATTTCTAGGTTGGTGAACACATTCACAGGCCAGGAGGGTAGCATACTCCAATTCCACAGGGACAGAAGCTTCTGTGCTTGGGGCCCTATTGGACCTCCCCTATGGAACTCTTTAGATGGCTGTTTATCTATATCCTTTATAATATGATAAATGGGTACCAAACATAAATGTTTCCCTGACTTTTGTGAGCTATTGTAGCAAATCATCACACTTGAGGGGATAGTGGGCACCCTTGATTTGTAGCTAAAGCAGACAGAAGTGTAGGTAACCCGAGACCCAGCCCTTGTGATTGGCATTTGAAATAGGTGGTAGTTGTGTGGGAATAAGCCCTCTGCTTGTGGTGGCTGTGCTAATACTAGGTCGGTAGTGTCATAATCGAATCACAGGATAAAAAGTTGGTGTCCCGAGAGTTGGAAAATTGGTCAGTGTAGAAAACCCACACATATCTGATGTCAGAAGTGAACCACTTTGGCTGCATAGAGGATAAAGGGAATAGAGTTTTTTTTTTTCTTTTTATTCCAAGCTGAACCTTTCTTCACAAGTCATCCCATTGGTAGTCTTTCCTATCTTGGTAAATAAAAAATCTATGCTTTTAGTTCCTTAAAACTGCACATATTTAAAGTATATATAGATAAATTTTGACATATGTATATACCTGTTATATTAGTCTCAGTTCTCCAGAGAAACACAACCAATAGGATAAGGAGATATATATATGAATTATTTCAGTCTATTTAAATTGTTAAGTAGAATATGAATCTAAATTTGTAGATAGACCAGCAAATGGACTTAACTGTTTGGTGTTTAATGAGAACAGCTTCTACATAGGATCCCAAGAGACTTATAGAAAAAGAGACAAAACAGAGAAAGAGAGGAGGTAGGCAGGAGTAGGGAGGGTAGAGAGATTTATTATAAGGGATTGGTTTACCTGATTATGGAGGCTGTGAAGTCCCCAAATCTGCAGTCAGCAAGCTAGAGACCCAGGAAAGCCAGTAATATAGTTCTTGTCTGAGCCCAGTTGTGAAGGCAGGAGAACACTGATGGAGCTCAAAGATAGGCAGTCAGAACAAATTCTCTCCTACTCAGCCTTTTTGTTCTGTTGAGACTTTCAATGGATTGGATGAGGTCTACCCACATGGGGGAGGTCCTTTTGCAATTCTCAGCCTTCAAATTCTAATGTTAACATCATCCAGAAACACCCAGAATAATGTTTCATCAGATATCTGGACACCCCATTGCCCAGTCAAGTTGACACATAAAACTAATTATCACACCCGTGAAACTACCATTATGAGCAAGATAGTGGATATGTCCATCACCTCTGAAAACTTCCTGTAATTGATTTCTTTACCTCTCTCCCATCCCGCAAATAACCATGGATCTGCTTTCTGTGACTGTAGACTATTTACATTTTCTAGATCTTTACGTAAATGAAATTACAGAGTATGGTCTCTTTTTTTCTGGATTCTTTCACTATACACAGTTATTTGAGATTCATCCATGTTGTATTAAGACTTTATTTATTTAAAAAAAAAAAAAAGTTCGGAATGCCTGGGTGGCTCAGTGGGTTAAAGCTTCTACCTTCCACTCAGGTCATGATCCCAGGGTCCTGGGATCCAGCCCCGCATGGGCTCTCTGCTCAGCGGGGAGCCTGCTTCCCTTCCTCTCTCCCTGCCTGCCTCTCTGCCTACTTGTGATCTCTCTTTCTGTGTCAAATAAATAAATAAAATCTTTAAAAATAAAATAAAATAAAGTTCATTTATTTTGATTACTGAGCATTGTTTTATATTAAATCATCCTTTGTATGTATGTGTGTGTTAAGTCATTCTTAATCTGTCTCTTTGACACACTCTACATTCCAATTCATCAGTAAATTCTTAGTCCTATTTTCAAAATATATAGAGTTCAATCACTTAACTTATTGCTTTTTTTCTCTTCAGTAGAATATAAGCTCCATGAGAACAGTTGTTTAAAAATACGTTTTGCTTATTGGTATATTTCTAGAGCATAAAACTGGCATTCATTAATTATTTGCTGAGAGAATGAGTGAATTACTCAATGCTGAAGGACTTTAACAATAATAGTCCACATGGCATTGGTAGGTATCAGTAAGCTTTTGATCTGGAAACTGTCTCTGGGTCTCACCTAGTCTGCTCTGTGTTGTGGATGCTCTGGTCTTGACGTTGGCTTTCCAATGCTTATGCTTATCCTTGCTGAGTATGACTGAGCCTGAATCATCCTTTTGGGCACCCATTAGTACCCATCACTGAGGTTATTAGTCCTGGACATGTTTTCTGGTCATGAGGTCTCTCCCAGTTGTCGCCTTTTATTCTGACCTCAGTGCTCTTCTGGTTCATCATTTGTTCATGTTAACCTCCAAACTGTTCATTCTGGGGGCTCCCCAAGGCCCAGGCCTCTTATGGCTCATCATTTGTTCACATTATCCCTCAAACTGTTCATTCTGGGGGCTCCCCAAACCCTCAACTACGTCATTTATTTCACAGGGCAAAACTCTGTGAGTCTGCCCTCACATGTCCCCCAACTGTATATAGGAGAGGGCTGTGCAGCTGTGGGCTGGCTTTCCTAGACTCTCACTAAGCCTGAGTTGAGTTGTATGACCCTCTTGGTCTCATTTTTTGGGCTGACCTTGGGGAGGGTATTGGATCACCTGTGGACCCCAGCAATAGTATACTATGACCCCTTTCCTTATTTTCTCATAGAAGGATGGTAGATTTCCCTTGGAAGTTATAGACAATGCTGTGGAACACTGACTGGCTTCCCCTGAGGGCTGTGCTAGGCACCCCTCACTGCTGAGAGTCTTGGCTGCTAATGGTTTGTACAGATTGCCTCTGATGGGAGGGAGCTGTGCCGCCCAAGCTTGCACCAACAGTTTGGTGCAGCTGGCATCCAGTGATTGCTTGATGTGGAAGTTAAAAGAGAGGCAGAGAGAGAGAATGAGATTTATTATAAGGGGTTTGAATTGAAATCCCTAGACTCAATTCAAGGCATCTCTTAAGAACCATGCCAGGTCCAGAGCGCCACATAACAGCGAATGGCACTATCGCTGCCATGTTTGTGTTAAGATTCTCCTTCTGTCCAATTCTGCTGCCCTTAAATTCTTACAGTGCTTCAGAAAGCACTCCCTGTAAACCTCTGACATACACACCTGTATGAACCTCTATAAGACAGATGTGAACTTCTGTGATACTCTCCCCTATTTCCTCTATTCCCTATTTCAGAGAGGATGTGCAGAAAGAGGAGCCCTCTTACACCATTGGTGAGAATGCAAGTTGGTCCAGCCACTTTTGAAAACTGTGTGAATGTTCCTCAAAAAGTCAAAAATAGAGCTACTCTATGACCCAGCAATTGCACTATTGGGTATTTTTGGGGAGTACTGGGTACCCCAAAGATACAGATGTAGTGAAAAGAAGGGCCTTATGCACCCCAGTATTCATAGCAACAGTGTCCACAGTGGCCATACTGTGGAAAGAGCCAAGATGCCCTTCAACAGACGAATGGATAAAGAAGATGTGGTCCATATATACAATGAGATATTACTCAGCCATCAGAAAGGATGAATACCCAATATTTGCATCAACATGGTTGGAACTGGAGGAGATTATGCTAAGTAAACAAATCAAGCAGAGAAAGACAATTATCATATGGTTTCACTTATTTGTGAAACATAAGGAATAGCATGGAGGACATTAGAAGAAGAAAGGAAAAAATGAAGGGGATGAAATCGGAGGGGGAGATGAACCATGAGAGACAGTGCTTTTACAGTTCTGGAGGTGAGGATTCTGAAGTGAAGGTGTTGGCAAACATGGAGGCTTTGAGGAGCGAATCTATTTACCTGACTTTTTCAACTTCTTGTGGTTGCTTTTATTTTTGGCTTATGGCTTTTCCCCTCCATCTGCAAAGTACATCACCCCTTTAATACGGTTGTATAATATTCCATTGTATATATTTTGTAACCCATTCACCTGTTTGTGGACATTGGATGGTTTCCACTTTTAGCTGTTGCTGATAATGCTGCCAGGAACATTGGTCATTGGTGTACAAATTCGTGCTTGCTTCCCTGCTTTCACATTCTTTGGGTATATGCTTAGAGGCGAAATCGCTGGATCATAGGGTTGTTGTGTTTTTAATTTTTTGAGGAGCCACTGTTAATATTTTTCACAGTGGAGTTTCAGTTTCTCCACATCTTTCCTCTTTCTTGTTACGTTGTGTTTGTTTTCATTTGTTTTGTTTTTTGATTATCTATTGTGTGTGAAGTGGCATATCATTGTGGTTTTAACTTGCATTTCCCTAGTGATTAGTGACACTGAACATTCTTTCATGTACTCATTCGCCATTTGTATGTCTTTTTTGGAGAAATGTCTGTTCAGATACTTTGCCCATATGTATATGTGTGTATGTATGTACGTATGTATGCGTGTATGTATTTATTTTTTCCTTTTGCCCATTTTTAAGTTGTGTTTGTAAGACTAGCATCTTGACACAGAATCGCTGGAACTCTTTATTCTAGTCTATTCCAGTCCTCTCTGTCACTGGAACAATGATATATCTGGCTTAAAGTAGAGAGCAGAGGGTTTTTAGAGGAGGGAAAAAAAGACATGCTGAAATGAACAATATATCAAAATATGTTTTTAAAATACTAAAAGGACAATTCTGTTTGGGAAGAAACATCATTTTAGTCACTTAAGTATATATTTAGCCGTTTCTATGTGCCAGGCATTATTCTAGCCACTGGGAGAAGTATCTGATCATGCACACATAAAAATATTTCAGTGGAAACCTGACTAGCTGTGTCGATAGAATTTGACATTAAGTCTGGGTACAAATTAATCATGTTGGGGTGTGGTGTTAATTATTCTTGTTCTTTCTGTAGATAGTCCAGTGCTAAAAGGACATGTTATTCAGTCAGAATGTAGTTAAGAGAAATCAACAAAAACACCTTCCTGAGTGAGGAAAAGGCCACACCACTGTGCTGCTACCAGTGGAGCTGGTATGAGGCAAAGTGCTTTGCAGGGTATTTCTACGTCAAGTTCTCCCAAAGACCTTGTCAGGATTTCTTCTCTTCTCTTCTAAGAGTTTGCTCTTCACAAGACTTGCTTCAGAGGAAGGGATAGATGGTGTGTGAATTGAAAGAAAGGCAGATTTTAGGAATCAGAAAGCCTGTTTTTGAGAATGTGATTGGTCTGCTTTAGTAGTTAGTGCTTTTTAAAGTCAGCAAGCATTTAGCTTCAGTGAACTTCAGAGAACTTTCTCTCCCTCATATGGCACTGCTCTCTTCAGCAAGGGCAAACTGTTCCTGCAACATCTAACAAAAGAGCATCAGAAAAAAATTTTGATCCTACTACATTTATTTACTTTATTATTTCTGCAGCCTCGTAGAGCTTAATATTTTACTTAGTAAGTATCTGAACAGTCATCGGTAGATGTGGAAAGATCAATGACCTAACTTATCTACAAGTTCTGTATCTGCATTAGGTCCAAATACATTGCAAATTAAATATTCCAAACTGGCCACCATGATTTTAGCTAAGGAACGATGTGGAAAATCACCATTAGTCTGTGCAAATTGATCTAATGTGAAACTTTCAAATTATAACTTACCTTTATTCTTAACTTTTTCTAGGTCCTCTTACACTTTAATACTTTACACTTTAATACTTAAACTTCAGTGAGTCAGTATACTGACTCACTTAATTTTTCACTGTTCATTCTAAAGTATTTACTCACCATTGATTGGGTGCTGGGTACTGCCCTAGAAGTGAACCAAAGGAGATACAGCACCTAATTTAATGGAGTTTAAATTTATATGTTACTCTAAAGATAACAGAAATAGTTTCTCAGTGCTCTCCTAAGAGCTGGAAGTCATCCACAGATTATTATACCACTCTTACCTAATTAATCCAAGTTAATGACTTCAATAGACAATAATGACTCTGAGTTAGAAGAAGATGGTTCCTGGACACAATGTTTTAATTATCAAGCCACAACTATGCGGAAAATATTTTGAAAATGAAGACAGATTGATTTCAGTTATAACACAGACTGCTTTATTAGTAATTAAGAAGGGCTATTAATTAGGATATATGGTTAATGCTGTAATTTTTTTTTTCTTTAAATATGTTCTTGGTTCTAAGTTCCCATATGAAAGCATTTTCTATTTTTCCCAATTGAAGGAGCTAATGTTGTACAAATTACTTTGCTGAAAAAAACAAAAAACCAAAAACAAACCACAAAACATAGGAGAGTTTTGTCTATTAACATACATTCATAAAGTAATTTTATAACATATGGTAGGCAGAAGAATGGCCTTCAGATGTGTCCACATCTTAATCCATGGATCCTGTGAATGGCAAAATCTGTGTTGTCTTCCATGGTGAAAGAGACTTTGCCAATGTGGTTAGGTAAAGGATCTTGAGATGGGGGGTTCTCTTGGATTAATCTGAGTGGGCTCCATCTAATCACATGAGTTCTTCCAAGTGGAGAACCTTTCCCAACAATGGTTAGAGAGAATGTAAGGATAGAAGATGGGACAGGGAGTTGCCACACTGCTTGCACTGAAGATGGGTGAAAGGGTCACGAGCTTAGGAGAGCAGGCATGTCCATGAACCGGAGAAGACAAAGAAACAGGTTCTTTTCTAGAGCCTCCAGAAGTCAACACAGCCCTGCCAACCCCTTGATTTTAGCCCAGTGAGAACCATGTCAGAGTTCTGGCCTGGAGGACTATAAGATAGTCGACTTGTATTAAGTTACTAAATTTGTTATAATTTGGTATATAAGCAGTAGAAAAACATATACATTACAGTTTTTAAAAAATTATTTAATTTTACTGCTCTTTATTAAATATACAGGGTGGAAATGTCCTTATTTCTTTTTATGAAGGTAGTGAACATCTTACCGTTTTTTACCTAGTAGAATATACACACGCACACACATCTGTATTTGTTATCTGTTTCATCTCTGTTGGTTTCATTTTTTTATTAGTCAGAAGTTAAAGGTAAGTTTAAGGATTTACCATGTATGACAGTTTTCTTTATGTTTCTCGCTAAATAATACAGTTGTTAAATTCTCAGAATTAGATTTTCAGTGTAATAGTCAATAAGAACAACTTCAGTTAGATTGTTGCTTTTTGAGCAGTATTTAATGAACTTTTATTGTAATATCTAATAAGAATCATTAAACTAAAAACAAGTCTTCCATGTAAGAATTAATAATTGTACTCTTATGTAGACAGATAATCATGAGTTGGAAAATTACTAATTAAATAGGAATAAGTCCTGTAATACAGAGAAAATAGAGCCTGTATTTTGCTAAATATGTGGAATAAAATGTGAATTGAGGGTGTGTTGTCCAATAGCCCTCAAAACACTTATAGCAAACTTCAAGGATTAAAGGTTTATTAGGGTGGGTGGGGGGAGGGAGAGGGGAATTGGTGCAGGATTCAAAGTTAAAGAAGCATAGCCTACAAAGGTCAGGGCCAGTGGAGGCAGATGCAGCCCAAAGACCTTCCACCTGTCTACTGTTCCAACAGAGCTTTTTGTTCTGGGCTGTGTAGGTTGAGCTATCCATTTGGCCCCAGTTTTACTACTTTAGAAACAGTTAACTAGGCCTAAAATCACCTTGATTAGTCAAACTGACCCCACTCTTATTTGGGTGTTATGTGTGAGTCTGCCATAGAGTTTTAGGATGTAATAAGGCATTTCCTCTTCTTTGTGAGCTTTTGATGATGTGATGGTTAATTTTATGGGACAACTTGATTGGACCACTGGGTGCCCAGATATTTTTCCCGGGAATGTCCTTTATGGTATCTAGTGAGATTACCATTCAGTCGGTGGACTGAGTAAAGCACATTAGCTTCATCCAGTTCATAGAATACAAAGGCTGACCCTCCCACAAATAAGAGAGAATTCCTCCTACCTGTCTTAAGATGAGATCTTGGTTTTTTTTTCCAGCCTTCAGACTCAAAGTGAAACAGGTTTTTCTTAAGTCTTGAGCCAGAAGCTTTTAGAATAGAGTTTATACCTTAGACTCCTGGTTCTCCTGTTTTCCCGTTGCAGATCTTGTGACATATCAGCCTCATGATCAATCATGTGAGCTAATTTTTTATAATAAGTTTTATTTTCTGTTTCTCTTCCTATATATTTTGCTCATATATTCAAACACACACACACACACACACACACACACACACCCCTATTGATTCTCTTTCTCTGGAGAACCTTGACGAATGCAGATGGGTGGGAAATGGGATGACATTCTCCATTTTCTTTTGCTGAAAGTTACTTGGTCTCTTTTTCATGGAAGTGCTACCTGCCAACATTTGGAACTAGGGAAAGGCTTACTGCCAGTGAGAATTATGGTGCATTTGCAGTGGATAAATGACTTCTTTAATAACAAAATTATTTTCTAGTCCATTCATAGTTCCAGCAGTCAACAGTTTATTTGACTGTAGTTCTTTTAGAAAGAGGAGTAGTTTGTTGTAGTCAGGCATAAAAATTTTGATTGTTTTTTGTGTCTTCTTGTCATGTCCAAAGGCACAATTAAAAAGAAAAAAAAGTTTTAATAATGGTAATATATGGATCAATGTTATAATTGACAAATAGATAATTTCAAGGCCAAATAACAGTATTAATAAAATAACATTTTGAAATGTCAACTACAGTTTAATGATTAGTGCTGTATTCACACATCTTGTACACCCAATTTTTTTTAACCAATTACAGTAGATAAAACAGATATAATCAGTAATCATAGAAACAAGGTGAATGAGTTCAGCAAGATTATAAGATTGGCCAAGTATACATCAATTCTGAGGGGCATGGCTGGGCTTAGAAATAAGAATTCTCTGATTTCTATTTCAGTGCTCTTTTAATTTTATTACTATCATGCTCTGTGTGATTAAATAATAGAAACACCAAGAACAGTAAAAGGTGCTCTGTGGTCCAAGAAAGGAGAGTGGAGTTCTACTGTAACCCATCGTCACAACAAATGGTCCTTTTCTGTTAATGTCTCCATTTTGCAAACATAATCTTACCTAATAGGCTTAAGCCCTGCTTTGACCCCTGAGATAGCTTTCATTGTGTACCTGCATAAGAGCTAACTAAACCTCTGTGAAGAGAAACTCCCCTTAGAAGATCAGATCTGTAGTCCTCACACACCGATGAAGGAAAAAAAAAAATCCTCCTCTTCTCTCATTGATGTTGCAGACACAGAGCACAGCCATACATCATGTGAAGCCTGTCTCTCCAAAGCAGCCCAACAGCGGGGTTCTTGGACATTAATACTCCATTTGTTTCCAAGAATGGAGCAGCTGACAGTGTGATGGGATGGTGTTACATATGCACGCAAGCCCGCGGCATCAAACCAACTATGCACAGCTGGTCTGGTCTAATTTTAGAGCCCTGGAGCCTCATCCATGGCCCTCTAGAAAAATCCCCCATATCAGGATGTAATATGAGTGGGGAGGGCATGCTACGCAGTGTTTTAACTTCTAAAAAAAAAAAAAAAAAAAAAAGGAAATATATCCAAGAGTGTTTCAATTGAGATGGATTCACTATAAAATAAAATTCTGGGCAAGTTAGAATTATCCCCCCTCTTTTGTCCCCATTTTAAATTGCTTAGTTTATGGAGAATAAATAATTCTATAGCAGAGACTTTACTAATCCATTCTACAACCAAAGGAACGTTTTTTTCCTTTGCTGTTAAATCATACCACAAGGTCAAGCCAACCTACTTTAGCTTCATTTCTTTAGGTTTCTAACTGGTTTTCCCTAAACGAGGGATGTACGTTATATACTTACGTTGTCATATATATTTTGAAATTGCAAACAACACTGTTAATATTTCACATAGCTAGTTTAGTAATACAGGAATTTATGCTGACATTAAAAGCCATCCTGAATTGCTGCTAGGGATATTTTAAGAATCTCTCTATTACTAATGTGACAAATGATGACTTTAATGGCATCATAAACCAGAAATATGAAAGCATTATTAAAAAAACTGCTTCATAAAAGAGTTATCAAGTAACTATCAGTTAAGCTGTTTAGACGTGATGAAAGTTCAGTCTAAACACACTGGAGCACTTCAGATACACTAAACTAGCAGTATTATAAAATGTGGAGGTAATGAATATTATTGCTTCAAAAATTGTCTTTGCTAATCTTACTCTGAATAAATTGTGTTGGTTAGGGAAATCCTTATACCTTATGAGACCAATTCATGTTTAAAAGCCATTTTATTATTATGAAGCATTTGTTCAATCCATTGCCCAGACGTATAGTTCTCATGAAGAAACTGCATCACTTACTTTGGCTTAAATATTGAAATATTGCACTCATATTATCCTATATTTTAAAGATATGGGGCTCTGCACAAAAGGGTATCATCCCATTAATTATTCAAACTCTATGTGGTGGTTAAACATTTATGTTCCCTACACGTTTTATCTCCCCCCCCCTTATAATTAGTGGGTCCATAAGATACTTAGGGTGATATGAGCTACTTTAAGTTCTTCTAGAATATATTTTATTACTATAGTCTCCATCTTTGCAGAAGTATAGCAACAAATCTGTGTCAATGCACAAGTGAAATGGCTTTAGGAATCCCATGCTACTTATGCACAGATTTATTTGAGGGGAGTATAACCATTGTTCTCTTGAAAGCTATTTGCTTGCATATACATATCAGGAAAACATAATAGGGCATTTATGCAATAGCATGGGTGATCACATATTCTGGCTTTACAAATTATTAAATTGTATTATTATATAATGGACTTCTACAAAAATACCACTTTTAATGGTCTTCAAAATAGTTTAATTATTAATTAATTAATTATTAACATTGATAATATCACATCTACATTCTAGAGGAGAGAAAACCCACAGTGTTGTAGAAGATCATAAGGAAAGGAATGTGTGTAACATAAAATGGCCATACCAACATTCTCATAGAGGCAGATAAGGCTTATAATGTCCCTAGTAGGATGTGACCAGCAGCAGGCATTGAGGTTATAGCAATAATAGGGCTCTTTTAGCAGCAGTTATCAAACTTGATCTTTGCATTAGAATCTCCTGGAACACTTACTAAAGCACATAGTTCTGGGCCTACCCTCAGAGATTCTGATTTAGTAGGTCTGGGATAGAGCCTTAGAGTATGTATTTCCAACAAGTTCCCAGGTAATGCTGATGTTGCTCATCTGGGGACACAATTTGAGAGTCACCTCTCTGTGGGGTCTGTCTGAATATATTGTCAGCTATTAGGTTCAGTTATATTTTCTGCTATTTCAATACAATGTAGAAAAATGGATAATAGTCATTGCTAAAGTTGGAACTCAGAGGGTAATTTGACGTCTGTGCACAACAATAAGCCGTGTGTGACCAGCCATCCATAAGCAGACTTTGGTTTGTGCTTAGCCCACCCATAAAGCAGCCCACAGTACTGCCTTGTATCCTCAGAAAAGCAACTCCAATCTTCGCGATGAAACATTGCAGATTTTTACAAAATAACATGTGCTATACTTTTTGCCTGTTTTTAATTTCCTCTTCTGCTCCCAACCAGAGAAAATTCTTCTCTTTTAAAGGGTTCCTATGCTTAGGTTCAGCCCACCCAAATAGGACAGTTCTCTCTAATTTTAAGGTCATCTGACTTTGGGCATTAGTTATAGTTACAAAATGCCTTCATAAAAGTACTTAGATCAGTATGTGAATGAATACCTAGGAGAAGATGTGCTTATTACCTCTAGGGCTGAGATTTTGAGGGGAAGTACATCTTAGAATTCTTCCTGCCCCAGATGCATTCTGATTTATCAGTATTTCTTATATATATTGAAAAATGTCATTGAGGATTGCTCAAATAGCCATTTTATTTTTGGATCTCTATATCCACAGCCCAAATCATCTCTGGTGGGAATATATGTCACCCACTTAACACAAAGAACCACCTTACCTATGTTTCAGTGAGCATGAAATGTATCATCTTTATTGTTCAGTAGGAATTTATTATTGGATCTTAAGTAGTAATCATACTGTAACTTAGTTTCCCATGTGAATGAAACATAATTGAGTCAAATATTTTTGAGTCAAGTACTTTTGAGTTAAGCAAATACTTGTGGTCAACTTGAGCACATTTTTCAAATCTTCTATTATAGTTGAGTTATATTACATATACTTTTGTTACGCACTGGGATATGACAGTTTTGTCTTTGTAATTATTGGCATAGTAATATAGTATATACTCTCTTAATTCCAGGTAATTAATCTTCTGGATTAATTGATGTTTTCTCATTCTTCTGTTCCAATATATTCTGACTTATTAGTTATGGCCTGTGACTCACTGAGTGCTTGCATCTTATAGATACTTTCTAGGATATGTACATACTTCTAAGTTTAATTCCATGCTTTCCAAGAGCCAGTTGTTTATCCTCAAACTTTCTCTGGTGGTAGTACTATGATTATATTTGTATTACTTAATTAACTAGTTCATAAATGTATCAGTCGGAAGTGTAGAGAGAAAAAGAGTTGCTTTTATGTAAGCAGGTGACTTTTAGGAAGTGTTAAGAAAGATAAGTTGCTAAAAATTCTGTTAAATGTAGAAAAAATTATAAAATAGTTGAGAAAAAAATCTTACAAATCTGGAAGAATTATTTACTCATATTGCTTTATAAGCGAAGATGATGTTCAGAATATTTAATGACTAGTAGGACATGAGTATAGTTGATTAGAATAGTTGCTCTACTCATTATAAGGGCTGTTCACACCAGCTTTGAATCCTTATGCCACTTCAAAAAAAAAAAAAAAAAGTCCTGGATCCTGAAAATCATATAAGATATATTGTGGGAAGGCTCTTACTATAAAAGAAGAAGGAAAAAGCCTTGGTTTTACGCAGGAGGCTTTGGAATGCATGTGCATTTTTTATGATTTAAGATGAAATTATTAAGGTATTTGGATATGTGTGTATTACTTTTATGAATTTTTGTTTTAAAAAACTTTTCAATTAAAATATCCAGGTGGACCCTAACTTGCCCAGCAAGCATGTTCTTTCCTGTGTTGTTGTTCTTGTTTACCCCATTTTTATCATAAGAATGAGATGCTTTATAGAGAAATCTGTATTTCAGCAGAAAAGTGATGTGATTTAAAAAATCGGTATTTTTAAAATTTTTTTTTAGGTTCTCTAATTGGCTCTCAGATTGCCTATCAAGAGGTACAGAAACAAAAGAGAATGACTGGACCTCAGTCTCACTTGAATTTAAGGCTTAGTTAATTGAGCTTTGGTAATGATAGCTCAGGAATAGTGTTGATGCTGACCTGCCTCCGCCATATCCTTTGTATCTCTCATTGTTGCCTAATGCATCTGAAGTTGTTTACTTCATGCACTGACAGAAGCTGGGACTGATGACAACAGCTTAAAATTCTCTCTTATCTATTTGAAATTTCTTGTTAGCATTCCTACCTGGTTTCCATCGGTGTATGAAAACAACAAGGAATCAGATACAAACAGAGCATTAAACAATGCCTTCTGCCTCATGGGATTGTTTAATACTCTCCCATATACCTGAGTTAATAATTCACACTCTGCAGAAGCCCAGCACGTCTCCATTAGACTTGATGTCCTCTATTAATGTGACAGCACACAGCCTATGCAAAGTCATTGTGTTGGGGATAGTAGAAAGGGCAAGGTGTTCTTTAGGGTCCTGTGCTGAAAGTATCCTTTTAGATAAGTTTGCCCATTTAAAAACAGGTCTTAATAAAGCTAAATTGTATTAAATAGTGTTTGTTTTCAGTGGACCTAACTATAACATTCCAGTGAAGATGGAGAATTGCAGAACCCATTTTTTTTTTCTCTATAAACAATTCTTTTCTAGAGGTGAGTGGAAGCAAACCTTCCCTTTTTCAGTTGCCCATTAACAAAGGAGCTGACACCACAAATTGTGAAAGGAGTAGTATAGAAATGGGGAATGGGATTAATCAGCCTAGGGCCTGGTAGGTCAGGCAAGAAGCAATCTGATGTTTTATTTAAATGTTTTTATAAAAGGAGCATACGAAGAACCAGGAGAGTATAATATAGTTTAGAGTTTGAAGTGGTGAAGTAGGGAAAAAGAAGGCCATATTCAAGTGAAAGCTTGGAGCTTTTTTGTATTTCTGGTTTTTGTTATTATTTTTTAATAAATCACCATCAAAGCTGGTCTTGAGAACTGCTCATTCGGAGAAATAAATAAGCCTCAATGATGATATTTGAGCTATATTTCTAGATGTCAGAACTATATTACACCATCCAAAGGTTCATGTATGTACAGCGTTGGGTTAATAACCTGGGTTGCTCTTGTAGAGACATATCATTACAAAAGGAAAAATAATACATAATATGTGATGTCAATTTTCAGAATTAATTTTTGAGGGATTTTCAGTGAATTGTCAGTCCTTGTGACATAACTAATTTTGGTGAATATTTGACAAAATTTGCTCACAAAAATTTTTGTGCATAGTATACAACCTTAAGAATTGTGGATATACATCACAGTAACCACAATTTGAAGCAAGAGTCACAAGAAAACTCTTTAAGGAAAGTAAAAGAAAGAAGACAAAAGCGTCCTACACCAAAGCTATATTCTAGTTAATATAACACGTGGAAACAAAACCAAGTTGGACAAAATGAGTTTAATCTATAGAAATAAGGAAATCTATCATCAGTCGAGGGAATGGCATTTATTAAAAGGACTTTTCTGGGGTGTCTGGGTGGCTCAGTCGTTAAGCGTTTGGCCTTTGGCTCAGGTCATCATCCCAGGATCCTGGGATCAAGCCCTGCATCAGGCTCCCTGCTTCAGGGAAAGCCTGCTTCTCCCTCTCCCACTTCCCCTGCTCGTGTTCCCCCTCTCGCTGTATCTCTTTCTGTCAAATAAATAAATAAAAAGTTTTTTTAATAAAGGATCTTTACAATTATATTTTTAAGTCCAGGTTTACATGGGTGGAATAAAGGAGGGGGTAGACATGAGAGAATTTAGGAAACACAATTTTTTGTTTAACAATAGCTATTAGTCTGATAATTTCAGCAAGGGGTCAGACATGGTGGGTCATCACCAGCTTATTTTCTGTATTAAAATAATCCTTCTCATTCTTCCCAGATTGTTTCTGTTATGCTTATTTTGGACTCCACTGTGGCCTAACCCAGGGCTGAAAAGGTAATGCCAGTTCTCATTTATCTCCCATGCTGGTGAAGAGTAGACAGGTAAGGGAACAAACTCAGTGTGAGGTCAGCATCAAATGATTCTTGCTAGCTTTCTTAGAGAAGCTTGTTATAAGGGTGTGAAGTTAGGTTTCAGTGCCATCTGTATACCCTTGTGGGAAGTTTAGAAGTGGGAATTGTGATTGTGTTTGTTATCATAAATGTTAATGTCTAATTAAGCAAAACAAACAAACAAAACCTAACCATTGCCCTGGCCATGAACACGAATCCTGCTTTTATCAACTAAGTGTATTCATGTTTACCCTTATGTTTACCAGTGAAGTGATAATTAATTTTTATTTGGGAGCTGACTATTTGCCAAGTTTCTTCTATGTGTTTTATATGTGTTAATTTATTTAATTTTTGTAAAAATGATCTCCATTTTATAGTTAAGAAAAGAACTTTGAAAGATGAAGTAAACTCCCAGCTGGTAAAGGGTAAAAACAAAATTGAACTGAACTCAGGCAGTATCACTCTAGAACTCAAGCATCCAACCAGTGCTTCATTCTGGTTTCTGAAATATGATAGCTGAAATGCTATTATAAATTTGTGACATTATGGAATTATCTAAATAAATAGTAGTGCCAACTGCAAAATGATGATATTTGTCCTGAATGTTGTATGCGTTTGTTAATTATTCATGTATTCAAAGAAAAAAGAAGAAAAACATGCATCTCATAGCAGTTGCTGGAGATGTAAAGTTGAGTAAAACATAAACCCTTCTTTAAAAAAGGGTCCTAAGGGAGAAAAGAGAAATGAAATGAATATTTGCCACATAACTATAGGTTTTAGTGTAATGCTATAGATATTCACAGGATCCTTGAAAACAGAACTTTTGGTCAATGATTTCATTCTGAGGGGAGCCAGAAAGAGAAAGAGTTCTCAGAGAAAAAGTTTCCTGGGATAGCTGGTGCTTAAGCCTAATTTTAAAGAATGCAGTCTAAAGGGATAGAATTGTGGGTGTGGTGCTATTGATTTGATTTAAATACCTTTCTTTAGGAAATAGGGAGCCAGTGATATTGGCTATCCTAAGAAAAGGTAAAATTGTTAAAGGGAGTGGAACCTCAGTTTATTCATAGCTTGGCACAAAATGCATATATGCTATTTAGTAGAAACCAGGTGAATTCATAACAGTTCTAAATTTCTACTGTAAATAATTGCACACTGATGAGAAGTTTATACAATGGATACATAGTGGACACTTGATATTTTGAAATTCAGGTTAGAGTCATTTATTCAGCACAACGGAAAAGGCATGGAGTGCCCGGGTGGCTCAGTTGGCTAGGCAACGTCTGCCTTTTGTTTGCTTGGGTCATGATCCCGGGGTCCTGGGATTGAGCCCCGCATCAGGCTCCCTGCTTAGCCCAAAGCCGCCTTCTCCCTCTCCCTCTGCCTGCCACTCCCCCTGTCAAATATATAAATAAAATCTTAATTTAAAAAAAAAGGCATAAACCGTTTGTGGTTCAAATCATGACTGTGCTGTTTATTAGCTAGTGAACTTGGGAGAGTTGTTTTACCTTCAGAAACATAAGTTTTTTCACCTATAATATGGGGAATAATGGGACAAAATGACTACCTTTCTGTGTCATTGTGAGGGTTTTGAGGAAATACTTGACAAAGGGTGAGCTATGTGTTTAACACATAAAGGTTCTCAGAAGTGATAATTTTTGTTATTAATACGTTAAACATTTGTGTAATATCTACTGTAAAGTCACTGTGTTTGGTGTTTGCTCTGTCGAACACAAACAGGGCACGCCGGAGCTGCTGCATTCAGGCTCTCAGGACAATCTGTTAACATTCCGGGAGTGGGTTGTTAAACACAACCATCCTTGAAATCAGCCGCACATGCTACCTTTCAGGGCTTCCTTTCTCCAGAGAGCCTGGTGATAATGCCCGAGCCAGATTTTAAAGGGTTAAATGTGAAGGTGAAATTGAGGGAGGAGACTTGATGATGAGATTCCAGTTAGTTGGACATAGAAATAGCAGTGGACGTAAACAAGATTAAAACATATCTCTTTGCTTACCTGTATATAAGTGAATATCTTTTCCCCTTCGTTTTATTAATTTTTATCTACTCTGGGCTCAAAACAAACTATCTAGTGTTTTTCCATTTCACCCAGAATAAAAGTCAACATTCAGGGGTCTACAAGACTCTTAAAACTTGTTCCCTTGTAACTTCTCTGCTATCATCTCCTGCTATTCCTTATTGCTTCTGACACTACTCCTGTTAAGCACAGAAGATGTTCCCACCCATCTGGCTTATCCTTTTCCTGGAAAACCTTTCCTCCAGATGTGTGCGGTGGTTTCTTTCTCCCATCTTTAGGTGTTTGCTCAAATGTGACCTATCCTTACTACTTTGTTTAAAAATCACACCCCTCCTCCCCCATTCCAGAATTTAGAATCCCCTTTCTACTGCTATATTCTTTCATAAGACTTTTCATCTTCAAACATAATATATGATTTATTGATTTGTGGTTTCTTTCTTCCCCAGTAGAAAGTAGGAGCTATGAGGGCAAGGATTTTTGTATGTTTATTTACTGTTCTATCATAGGCATCTAAAAAGTGCTTAAACATAATAATTGTCCAAAAAATTTTATTGACTCAATGAACATTGGATAAAATAAACAAAAATAAATGTATATGTGTATGTTTTAAATATATATATATATATATTTATATATAGTACAGGGCAAGAGTTTTGATGACTTGTGATGAGTCTTATGATTTTATTTATTTATTTGTCAGAGAGAGAGAGCACAAAAGCAGGGGAACTGCAGGCAGAGGGAGAAGCAGGCTGCTCTCTTGGGCAAGGAGCATGGAGCCCAACGTGGGACTTGATCCCAGGACCTTGGGATTATGACCTGAACTGAAGGCAGACACTTAACTGACTGAGTCACCCAGGTATCCCTATGATGGGTTTTAACTAAAGGATTTAGAATTGCCCAATTCTGTTCTATAAGTAACCTCCCATCAAGGTAGCTATATACAAAAATGGGAATGAGAATACCTAGTATTGTTGAAATAGGTTTAAAGCATGTAGATTAACCTCAAGTCTCAACCTCCTTCCTCTAAACCCATAACCAAACCCTTGTTGTTGAACTGTAGGGTATAGGAACTTGAACCAAGAACAAGCATATATTAGTGAGAGGGAGTACACACTGAATAGAAAGAACACAGAACTGGGGTACTCAATCTTCAAGATGGCCCCTAATGATACTTTCCTTCTGGGATTTATAACATTGGATAGTTTCCTCCCACATTGTACCAAGTTTAATTTGTGTAACCAGTAAATCTAGCGGAAGTGAGACACTTCCAAGATTAAATTGTAGGAGACACTGTGTTACCATTTTGGTCTCACTCTATCTTAGATCACTTTGGGGAAACCACTTGTTGAGTAGGCCTCTGGAGAGACCCATATGAATAGGAACTGAGGCTTCTGGCAATAAGCATATGAGGGGCCCTTGAAGTGGACCCCCCCTCCCCTCAGTTTTGTCCTACATCTTGATTGTGCTCTCATGAGAGACTTCGAACTGTAACCACTCATCTAAGCTACAACTAGATTCCTGGCTCTCAGAAACTGCATGAGATGATAAAAATTCATTGTTTTTAGCTGCCAAGTTTTGGAGATTTGTTACATCACAGTATACATCTAATGAAAGCACCATTTTCATATCAACAACAGGAACAGACAGAAAAGAAGGTCCAATGAATGTTCTAAATTTTACCACTTCAATGATCGTTTCTTCCTATTGGAGAGACTGCTAAAAGGTGGAAGATACCCTCCTTGTTGCCTCTATATATCAGGCATATGGATTTGTCACTCTTGGGGCGCCTGGGTGGCTCAGTCAGTTAAGCATCTGCCTTCGGCTCAGGTCATGATTCAGGGTCCTGGGATCAAGCCCCATATCAGGCTCCCTGCTCAGCGGGGAGTCTGCTTCTCCCTCTCCCTCTGCCCCTGCACAGTCTCCAACCCCCCATCCCCCACACCGCACTCATGCTCTCTTGCGCGTGCTTTTTCTATCCCAAATAAAATCTTTAAAAAAAAAATTTGTCACTCTTATTCATTTCAGGTACTATAGACTATAATACCTCAGAGGCAAAGGTTATCTTCCCCCTCCTCCTTTCTTTTAATGTGTTGTATGGTTCAAATATCTTTGGTAAGATGAACTCTTTAAGTATATTTTGCATGAATGAAGTTGTCAGTTAGTGTTAGGTAATCAGTCTTTTAGTCATACTCAGGACTAAGGGAGTGGGCAATATTAGAGACTTCTTGTTGGTGTATTTATTACATGCATAAGAATTCAAATGAAAGTAGAGATACCACCACACAGTCTACTGCCAGTTACCTAAAGTAGCAGAGGGGAGTGTAATCACAGATAATATAAAATATCAGCTAATTTGTCTGGGATGAACTTCTCTGCCAGAGTTGAAGCTGAGCCTCTAAGTAAAAAATTTCAAATATTATGAATCAGAGCACTATAAAACAGTCCCTAGGAGATATCCACGATGAAGTTAATGAATCTGGATGGTTTCTTCTACTTTTGATGACTTTTTCTTCATCATTGGGTGAGAATGGACAATATTGAGATTGCTGAGAATTGGGACAGAATAGTCCTAACTGAGCAGATACCAGTGATCTCAGTGGGAGAAGGAAAAAGTTCCCTAGAGAAAACAAAGTGAAGAATTAGGGTATTGGACTGGAGAATGTTGCAGATGGTAAAGGCAGTAAACTTTTTGATTTTGAATTTGTCTTCTATCGCCCTCAAGAGTTTTCTGATAATCTACAATTGATCCCAGTCCCAATAAATTTGACAGCATTCATTTGAATATGCAAATTTTTACTTCAATTTTATTCCTCATCTGGGATTTCAATGTGAAGAAAGATTAAAAAATACAAGTACGAGGATGACAGAGAAATATAGGTTAAGTGGGAAATAGCTATAGGGTTTCTGTTTGACAAAATCCATCTTACTATTTCAGTAGATGTTTTACTGATGGAGATTGTACCTTGATTTTATTATTAAACTTTCTTGGAATTAACATATATTTTTCTATGTCTGTCAATCAGTTTAAACTGTGCTCCAGGATAGAATATGAAACAACATGAAAGTTGAGGAGTTTGCTTTCTAACTAACCTCCCCCTCCCCCAGATAAGCCACCTCCACGGGATAATATTCCCCATCTGTGACAGACTGTGCTTTGGTGACAATAACTTCTCCTGCCTCAGAACAACAATTCTCATAAATTGTATAAAATTATCCTTCCGTGGCAGAGTCTTCAAAGTGACCACCACTCCCTATGGCAGACTGCTCGTTTTGACAGCAGTGATATTTCCATCTTTTGGAAATAGCAATAGTAACCATGTCAAAAACCTAGGATCAGTTTAATGAAGGTTCTCCTACCTTGGGCATTTTTCCTCTGCATCCCTGGATATTGTAATATACGAAACTTAAATGCAGTGCTTACTATTTTCTCGTGAAATGCTGACACCATGCTTGTGCAGGCCATTAACTGTTATGAAGAGGACCACAAGGACAGTTTGGTTTATCTGAATCTACCAGATAATCTTGCTCTGAGATCCTGTAGCACAGAGATTATGGCAGGACTATAACTCTGATCATAGATTGTCAGAGAAGAGATAAGCGCATGTCTCAAATCAATCCAGCATAAGTCATTTTATTACAGATTCTCCAAAGGCAGCAAAAGTCCTTGACTTATCCAAGTTGATAGTTCCAATTTTAGGATTGTCCATGGGAGTAGACATAACAGAATTCTTTGGTTATGATATGGAGCTAGGGAACATAGTCAGGGTGATAATGTAATACAAACAATAAAGGTAGTATGTTGTTAATATGGAGAAGCCAAATAAAGAGAAGGAAGAAAGATGGTATTAAAGAAAGCATGTACCACACACACACGTTTGTATAAAAGCATGTTTGTATTTGTACATATATAAAAAGATCACATATATTTCTTTTTTTTTTTTAAGATTTTATTTATTTGACAGAGAGAGAGATCATAAGTAGGCAGAGAGGCAGGCAGAGGGAGAGAGGGAAGCAGGCTCCCTGCTGAGCAGAAAGCCTGAAGTGGGGCTCGAGCCCAGGGCCCTGAGATCATGACCTGAGCTGAAGGGAGAGGCTTAACCCACTGAGCCACCCAGGCACCCTGGTAACATGCACTTTTACATATATATCAAGGTCAACTTTTGCAAAACAGACTTAATTTTTTCCTGTTCATTGACTACCTTTGTGCTCACTGGGTCAAATGGTCATTTGTGAATTTTGTGTTTAGTTGAGTCATAGGAAAGCATGTCACATCTATGAATTTTATAAGATAGGATATGGGTTATCATGACATAAGATCTCAGTTTAGTTCTTTTCATGTAGATCCTGGAGTGTTAAATGTTCACTGATGTGCCTTGAAGGGCAGTGTGTGTGGATCTGTCAAGGATATTGGGGGAAGGGATGAGATCTGCAGTGACTAGTTCTGAGATTTGAGTCCTAATGTCTAGCAACATCTGCTCTGGTCTCTTAAAACAGTCACTGACATCATTTGGAATTTTAAGCTGTTCTGGGATAAACAATTTCAATGGAGAAGACACTTGTCATTCAGATCCTTCAATGAACAGGTTTTGCAAAAAACCACCTGATTAAGATTAGCTTCCTCAAGAAGACTGACTTATGTGGAGAGAATAGAAAAAATGCACAAGCTTTTTCACAAGTAATACACACAACTTGGTACTTGGATGTTTACGAAACATTAATAAATTGGCATTTGGGCTTAGGTCCTAATCGCCTATAACTTTGGCTGAATAAATCAGCCACTTTGAGTCTGTTCAGCTCTTGAGTTGCTGGAAAAAAGTCCCGTTTGGGGACTTAGGAACCCGAGGAACAGCCTTGACCTGGATTTGTCTTCTGAAGTGAGGGGTATGCTCTCTTCTTGCCTGGGAAACCAGAAAGCTCTGTTATGTTTGGTCTCTTTAACTTCACCAGTGTCACAACATTTTTGTTAGCTTAAAGTGGTAGGAAAACTTTACAAAAAACAATTCATAGTGAAAGGATATGATTTTATAATTCACAAAATCATTTTGTCAACTGTGAGGCAACAATATCCCTCTCAAAATCCCCCTCTTTTTTTTTTTTGAAAAATAAAACTGGAATTGTCATCATAAATATTATCACCTATAAGGCTTCAGAGATGCCATCTAGGTAACACTAGAGAAATATATCACCATGTCATGATATTTGGCTTATTTTCTGTTGAGGAAATATGTCTACACCAATGGTTTTTAAATCATGGTTTGTGAGTTTTAGGAATGCTGCAAAAACTCGCTGGGGCTGTTTCTAGGGGAGGGAAGTGTTATGAGTTAAGTTTGGTTACTGCATTTGTCTGCATATCTATCCTGACTTCAAACTCTTTCCTTTGTTAGACACTTTTATACAAAACTTTTGTAAACTCTTATTTAACTAAAAAGTATTGGATTTTAAACACACATTCACGTTTCATGTTCCCATAAGATCTATACGGATACTGAATCATATGCAAATACTGTGTGTTTTTAAGGTTAATTTCATTAAACTCTTCTTTTGAGTGGAAAGTGAAATGCATCACAGACATGCACAGACACAGACACACATGCACAATACAACCCGTATAACATAATACACACATATTCATGTCATCCTTCACTTGTAAAGTGCACACAAATAAGAGATCTAAGAGGGGCACATGAGTGGCTCGGTCAGTTGAGTGGTTCACTCTTGGTTTTGGCTCAGGTCATGATCTCAGGGTCCTAGGATGGAGCCCCTCATCGGGCTCCATGTCAGCAGGGAGTTTGCTTGAGGATTCTCTGTCTCCCTCTTCCCCTGCCCCTCCCCTCAATGTGTGCACAGGAGCGTGCATGCTCTCTGTCTCAAATAAATAAATAAATAAATCCTTAAAAAAGAGAAAGATCTAAGAACTTTATAGGTCTTTATATTTTTAACACTTAGTGTTCTGTGACCAGCAGGAAAGATAACATTTCAAAATATTTGGGGATTGTACATATTTAAAATCACTTTATATTTCTTTATTTTCTTTAAGATTTTATTTATTTACAGAGAGAGAGAGAGACAGCAAGAGATGGGATACAAGCAGGGGGAGCAGAAGAGGGAGAAGCAGCCTTCCCGCCAGGTAGGGAGCCCAATGTGGGGCCTGATCCCAGGGCCCTGAGATCATGACCTGAGCTGAAGGCAGACGCTTAATGACTGAGCTACCCAGGTGCCCCCCAAAATTACTTTATATTTCTTTATCACAGTATTCTTTCTTTTGCCATTTTATTTTGAAAATGCCATGTTTCTTTCCTTCCTTCCTTCCTTTAAAAAAAAATTTTTTTTTTTAATTTCCCTTTGGCAGTTAAATAATATCCTAAAATAAAAACTATGGGAATTTATAATAAAATTACTATTCGTTTTTCCCATTTCCACTTCTTCAATAAAATTAGAGGAATGCCAGTGATTGCAATAATCTGATTGGGAATTTAAATGCAAAGAAAATTCTAAATTGTGGTTCCCACAGCAACTATAAAAAGACACTCAACATGACTGCATATTTATATTAAGATATAAAACTTAACAACTTCCCCAGTTATACAAATGCTATATAAAAACAAAGGGGTGGAATTATGGTTGCTATGGGAATCACAACTCTGAACCTACTGACTTTTGGAAGTTTAAATATACTGACATAGAATTTCACACTGAATATTACATAGGTACAGGAACATGCATGGGATTAGAGACAAACATGTGGCAAATGACATGAAATGAAATAATGAAAGAAAATGTCACTCTGGTGCCTAAATGTCTCCTATTTATGGATCAGTCCCTCTCATTCCGATAACATATCACCTCAGAGCAAAATATTCCTAGGTTGTGCTTTGTGAAGTGATGGTATATGGTACTACTTATCTCTCCACTTTAGTGTGGTGGCTTAACTACTCTTAAATGTAAGGAGTGAGTATGAGCATTGCAAACATAGAGACCTCAGTATGAATCCCAGCATAGCAATTTAGTAGTCAAGTAGTTTCATTGTCCTTTACTAAAATCAATGTAATAATTCTTATTTTATAGTATTTTTATGAAACCCAAATGGGATAACATACACAAAACTGCTAGTCAAGACAGGCAATTAATACGCAGATTCCTGCCTTTCGAGACTCAACATATTTCACTAGAAGGTATTTCTTATTTCATGAATCTGTTTAATTAAATTAATCAATTGCTTTTTTGAGAATTGCTAGCTGTTGTTGGAAATTCTTTAAAAAAGGTAGTACTCACCTTCAACCTCATGAAAATAATATTGTAGTTAGATAATAAAGTAAATAATATTTTTATAAAGTTTTTCATTTATAAAATACTTAAATATATGACTTTTAAGAAATGTGCAAAAAGAAGATTTGATTCTTTGCCTTGAGCTATACCTAATTCTCATTCTTTTACAATAAGCAGTAAGTTTCAGGAAAACAGAGGACAATGGTAATTACATAATTTCTTATTCAAAACACTATTAAATAATACTCTTACACTGGCATTGGTTTTATCTTTCTGTTTGGGTAATTTCTTTTCTTCCTTAAAGGTCTCAGCAGTTCTACATTTCCTCTTTTCTTGAGTAGAGGTGGAGAAGAGGCTTTTCCCCAGAACTAGGAGACTGTTCCAGAGAGGAGAGCTATTAAATCATTTATTATTACTCATTCTTATTATCATCTCATTTTCTTTTCTTTTTCCTTTTTTTTTTTTTAAAGATTTTATTTATTTGACAGACAGAGATCACAAGTAGAGAGGCAGGCAGAGAGAGAGAGAGGGAAGCAGGCTCCCCGCCAAGCAGAGAGCCCGATGCGGGACTCGATCTCAGGACCCTGAGATCATGACCTGAGCCGAAGACAGCGGCTTAACCCACTGAGCCACCCAGGCGCCCCTCATCTCATTTTCTGTATAGAAATGCAAGTGACGTTATGATCCAGTCATAACTTCAGTAATGCATGGAGGTAGTCTCAAGCGTGTTTTCTTCTCTTCATTTCTTACCAGGGCCACAGCATCTTGGACAGAGCTGTCTTGCAGAGAGAGTTTAAAAAAAAAATTAAATCTTATATATACGTTATAATGACTATACCATCTCTTCAGAAAAGACAAATCAAATCATAGTGTTACATACATAATATTTTGGTTTATTGGTTCAAATTATTCTTCCTGGTGTTTTAGTGACATTAGTAAAGCTACAAGCCTATACCCTGGAATTTAACAAAGTGTCTTCTAAATACCTACTTTGTTGAATACTAGATGCTCATGATAGTTTTGAGGAAAACTAAGGAACAGAGGATATTAAGATAATATCCCCTAGGTCAGGGTTTCTCAAATTTTGACAGCAAACCATAGTAGGAAATGCATTTTATATTATGACCCCACATACACAAACATATCCCCATACCAACACACAACTGAAAGAGAGGTTTCCCAGAGCAACTCACGTTTGCCACACATGATGTACTGGAATCTGTTCTTTCAAAAAAAATTCTAGTTGCAATCCACTAAATTGATTTTATGACCTACTAACTGCCTTCTATTCCTAGTTTGGAAAAACCCAGAGCACATTTTGAAAAAATGCAGAACTTAGATAAACCAAATTCTCTAAATGACATCCATGTATCCATCCATTCGTGCATCCATCCGTCCATCATCTATTTATCTATCATCTGTCTATTGATTTATTTATTTGGAGGATATATGACCTTGAGCAAAGTTACTTATTTTTTCTGTGCCTTAGTTTATTTTTAACATGGGGAAATATTAATACCTTCTCATAAGTTGCACATGAGTTAATGTGAAATTCTTTGCATAGTGCCTGTGTTATACAGAGTTAATTGTTTGCCTTACTGTTACTAACAAACATGGAATGCTCACAGTGTGCCCTGTGATTGTCATGGGAGCTAAGATGAATAGAATAAATTCTGCCTTCAGGAGCTGACAATATATTGTGGGGTAGGGATTGGAAAGTAAATAATTCTGACATATGGCATGAGTTTTATGGTAGATGATATATGATCAATTTACTGTGGTAACAGCTACCTCCCCAGAAGACACACTCATACACCTTGGTTGCTTGGATTCTTTTTGAAAGTTCCTTAATCTTCAAGTATATTAGGGTTTCCAAGGAGGCGTACTTGTGAATTCCTGCATTTGTTAAGGTTTCCCCTCTCTGCTGTTCTTCCAGGGCCACATCGCTGCTCTGGCTTCTGCTTACACAAGTGCTACCACGCTCCACCAAACCCTGTCCTGCTCTCTGTCACTTCCTTCTGAGCCATCTCTACCTGCCACTGCTGCTGCCCTGATGCTCAGCTCAGCTCCTCTTCCATTCCAGCGGAGGGACAGCCTCCTAGAGCACATCACTCATCCCTGACATTCACCGCAGCCCCTGCTGCTCTTGGAGTGCTGGACGGTCTTTCTGAAGCAGCTACCGTGCTGTATCTTATGAAGGACCCACACCAGAGTTACTGGAGCATTGAGTCATTCCAGAAGTTTGTGTCTAGCACTTCTGAGTTTTCTCCAAAGCTGTTTCCTTCCAAGGTGCTGATGTGCCTTTGAGCGTTACCCAGAACACTTGATTCTTCCTGATTCTCAGCTTCTTTTGCTAGGAGTGCTCATCATGCCAGATCCCGTATTCCCTTATGACACATTTTTTCTCAGAGACTCAATAGTGTCCTCAGGCAATTTGGCTTCTGAATGACTCCTTCATTTCTCCAGGCATTTATAAATATATCTGAATCCCAAGTGTGATGTTATGTGAGTCACTTTCCAAAAGAACTTTTAAACCCAGTAATATGCCGGCAAATGTTTAATAACCAGCAAGCTAAAGGGTTGGGTAGGAGTACTGGGGAGGACCTGATTTGTGGTATTTGCTTTTTCCATGGTGTAAATCCTTGCATTGTGGCCAGTTTCAAGGTACCAGTGTATAGGTGGAATTGGGAAGTGATGCCTACATTCAGCTCTCTCGGACTGAAATGAGTTAGCTCCAGGACACCACTACTGATAACCTGTGTTGAACCATGAATATAAACAGATATCTGGGTGACTGAGGTGTTGTAATACTCCATGAGCCAAATATATCTGAGTCTAGCCAGGTCACTGTTGCACACACGTGTGTACATACACATATACATCCACTGACAGGCACATGCATAAGGACACATGGCAGTAAGGAAGAACTGAGTCACTGACATAGTAAATAAGTTGGATTTTTCCTCTGCTGAGGTCCTTCAGCACTCTGTAGGTATGTCTGTTACAATCCTTCATATCATATCACATTCATTTGTTGCTATGTATTCCTTCCCAGCTGAATTTTCTTTCATATTTTAGCATGTAACATGTTTTTATATAATTCGCAACTGTATATTTTCTCATTTAAAGTATATAATGGTTTTAGTAGTTCATAGAGTTACACAACTAACATTGTAGCAAATTTAATATTTTTGTCAGCCCCCCAAAAACTCTGTACTCATTAGCAGTTACTCTATGTTGTCATTTACTGTCCTCCCCGCAAGTCCTAATCAATCATTAATTTATTTGCTGTCTCTAGAGATGTACCTCTTCTGGACATTGCATATAAATGGGATCATTCAATATATGGTCTTGTGTAATGAGCTTCTTTTAATTTCTGTGTGGGCAAGTATTTCCATTTCCTTGGGGTATTTTCCCAGGAGTGGAATTACTGGGTCATATGGTAACTGTGGTTTTTGTGTGTGTTTTTTTGTTTTGTTTTGTTTTGTTTTTTAAGATTTTTTTTATTTGACAGAGAGAGGCACAGGGAGAGAGGGAACACAAGCAGGGGAAGTGGGAGAGGGAGAGGCAGGTTTCCCACCAAGCAAGGAGCACAATGAGGGCCTGGCTTCCAGGACCCTGAGATCATGACCTCAGCAGAAGGCAGATGCTTAAAGACTGAGCCACCCAGGCACCCCTATGGTAACTCTGTTTCAGCATTTTCAGAAACTGTCAAACGTTTTAAGCATCTGTAGCATTCCCACCTGCAATGTATGAAGATTCCAGTTCCCCATATCCTTACCACCACTTGTTACTATCTTTCTTTGGTTATAGTCAGCCTAGTGGGTTCAAAGAGGCATCTCGTCATATTTTTCTAACAGCTACTATCGAACATCTTTTCTTGTGCCTATTTGTATATCTTTGGAGAAATTTCTTTTCAGATCTTTTGCTCACTTTAAAAATTGAGTTGTTTTTATAGATTCTGGAAACCAGTCTCTTATCAGATACATAATTTGCACATATTTTCTAGATTCTAGTGGGTCTTCCTTTCACTTTCTTAATAGTGTCACTTTCAGACACAAAAGTTTTAATTTTAATGGAGTCTAATTTATCTTTTTTTTTTTTATTTTGTTGTGTGTGCTTTTTGGTGTAGTATTTAAATTAACAAGGCTTTACCAAGCCCAAGAAAGAGATTTATTTCTATGTTTTCTTATAAAAGTTGTATAGTTTTACCTTTTCCATTTCACTCTATGATCCATTTTGTGTGTATTCAGTTTTTGTCTTCATGTAAAGAGGAGTGTGTTTTCTCGAAATCACAGATTCCATGGTGAAATTCCAGGATGAAGAACTTGGCTTTACTCTTAAAGAAAATGAAGCACATTCTCCCCTCTCTATGCAAATTAACCACTGATTTTCCATTAAAAATGTCTAAAAAAAAATCAGCCACTGTGGAATTTATTTTGGTTATTGCACATTTTCTTTCTTTCAGTGTCTATCAATCAAAATTCTCCTGCCATCAAAGCTTCAGTGTTTTCATGTTTCACTAGCAGGCCTTACTTGCGTAATGGACCCAGAACTGAAGAAGTATTTTTACCTTTTGACAAGTAATTAAATATCTAACAATGTTCTGGATCAAACAGTTTATACTGAATTGGTAATCTGAATTTTAGCTACAATTATACATATAAACAGTTTCTTTTTTCCCCAAAGGTTGTAAATATCTCTATAAAAATAGATGGCAGGAAAGTGGAGAGGGGAAGGTAAACCCCCCCAACTCCAAGAAAAAAAAAATCTATTGAAGTTAAAATTAAAAGGAGGTGTTTGATATGATAAATAATGATGAGATAATGGGTTTCTGTGGGATATGGAAATAGAATCCACACGAGAACGAGGACCTCAGCTAAGAGCTGGTAGGTCGATCGGCCATGAACTGAAAGTTTGGCTTACCTTTTCTACTTTTTCACAAACATGACTGGCATTTGACAAGATTATCTGTAAGTCTTCTTGTATGCATGGATTTCTCAGAAGTGACAGGTCATCTGGGAGCCTAAAGATAATTTTATATAGCCTAAATTGTAGCTGATCATATTTATATATTTTCCTCAGTAGTTCTGTGTGAATCTTCTAGTCCCGGTGATGAGATGCTATCAGAAGAGAAACCAGTCCTCTATTTAAAACATAGATATGGCTGCCTGGCAGGAGTCTTTTTAAGGGGGCTGTGCTGAGCATAGCAGGTTGTTCATGCTGGAGAGGAGGGGGTCTTACCACAAATGTAGAAATCATAAGTTGATTAAATTTCACAACATTGCTGTGTTGTACCTTATTAAGGGGCAGTGGCACAGAGACCCTTGTCATACTAATGAGGATTCCAACCTGACCTAATCATTAGGAGATAATAATAAATCTATCCCTTAAATTACTGGATAACTTTGATGATTGCTCAGTAGCATGCAGACTAAAGCAGAGCCCAGCATGGATTTTGCCATTTATTTAATCTATTTTAGACCAAAATGTGCCAGAGAGAGTACAGAAGACATTAAACTCTTTAGACTTACCAAGCTATAAATATTTGTCAAATATGGCTTAATTTTTAAGCCACCCTTTCCTTTTAATTTCTAAAATAATTTTTTGTAATTTTTTTCTCGTGCATTGTAACTTTAACACATGATGTTTAAAAGAAAAAAGCAGGTGACGAACCATCAATTTAGTAGGTTCCTACCTTGGAATGTTTTATAATTAAATCATAACACTACTTCAGAACAGATAACTAAATCTTTAAAGTGGGAAAATACATAGATTTTTAAATTTAGGGAATGTGTTAATCTATTGCATTGATTTTATCCTCATCTCAATTAAATTAATTCTCTCTGTCACCATTTATCATGTCAGAAGTTTGCTCCTGTGCTATAGCCATATGAGTTATTCCTGCAAAAGCATGTCAGAATAATTCACACTTGCTCTTCTTTAATAATTTCCTTCGCAAGTTAGCAAGTCTCATAAGAAAAATTCCAATCTATTATATTTTATTTGCACTGAATATTAAGACAATGTATTAAATATAATGTAGAAATTTAGCTGCATGAATTTTTGCCTTGATTTTAAAAAATATTTGTTTACTGGAATGTGATATATATGTAATGAAAGTGCGTAAATCAAAAGCTCAATAAATTATCACAATGTGAATACAGTGAATAAAACCACTTCCAGGTCAAACAGTGAGGTTATTACTGAAACCTAGAAGCCATTCTGGTGATCTATTTCAATCGTTGCCTCTCCCACTCTTGCCCAAGAAAATCACTGTCTCAGCTTCTAGAACTGTAGTTTAATTTGCTTCTGAACTCTATACAAGTGAAATCATACAGCAGTATGCATTGTTTTGTACAGGATTTCTTTCATCCCATGTAATATATTTATAAACTCATTCATAGTTTTGTCTGTAGTTAGTTCATTCTAATTGCTATAGAGTATTGTATGAATATGTTATACTTTATTTATACTTATGCTTTGATGGTTATAGGAGATGTTTCCAGTTTTGAATATTCTTGAATATTTTGGTGCACATGTACACATTTTTTTTTTTTTTTTTTTGGTATTTATCTAGACATGACATTGTCAGGCCATGGTGTTTGCATATGTTCAGCTCTACCAGATACTGCCAACTATTTTCCAAAGTTGTTATACCAATTTATACTTCCTCCAGTCTTTTCATTGATTTAACAGATAACATTACCAATTTGAAATTAAAATGTTATTAACTAGTTTTTGAGATTAGCTGCTACTTTCCACAATAAATCATTAGGTAGAAAATTTTTATAGGTTAAAGAAAATTAAATTTTTTTTTAGAAAGTTAATTTTTTTTTTAAGATTTTATTCATTTATTTGACAGAGATCACAAGTAGGCAGAGAGGCAGGCAGAGAGAAAGAGGGGTAAGCAGGCTCCCCACTGAGCAGAGAGCCTGATGTGGAGCTCGATCCTAGGACCCTGAGATCATGACCCGAGCCCAAGGCAGAGGCTTTAACCCACTGAACCACCTAGGCTCCCCTAGAAAGTTAAATTTTTGAAATAATGTACACTTGAGAATCTTAACAGATGGGTGAACAATAAGATGGATTTATGGTTCTGTCCCTCTAATCTTGAAAGTCAATTGAGGCCTAACACAGTTGGGAATCTATAGATCTCTTTATTTTTTTATTGTCTTTAAACTTGTCCCCTTAGCTGAAAGGTTATTAGCAGTAATCATATCTCATAAGGTTATTGGGATGAGTAAATGAGACAGTACATCAGATGTTTGGCACATAGTGCTAAATAAATAAGTTATTATTTATCAATAATGTGTGAACTTAGTTCTTTGTGTGTGGTTTTATTATCTGAACTCTAATTAGTATAGAATAACCAATTTAAGTTATATGATGGTAAGAAAAGTGAAAAACATTAACACTCCCTGAACCACTTGGTACGGGTATTGTTTAATATTGCTACATGTGAAATAGCATGGTGCCTTTATTTCATACCTTAACTAGAGAGCAGTTCTCTTCACTGCCAGAAGTGAAGAGAAGGTTCTTTCTCTCTCTATCCCCTTCTTTGTCTCTTCGGGGCTGCATTATGACCTTTATGGACTTCATCCACTATTGCCTGCATACGTCTCTTCCTCCACTAAAAATTAATTAATAAAAAGAGTATGATGGTATCAGTATAAAGATAAATATATTTAATATTATATTGTAATTTTTTAAGCTGAAGTTTCATTTCCCCTTGATTTTATAAGAATTTAAAAAATTTCTTGGACTATGTATTGTGGTGCTGTGCTTGCTGTGCCCGGTATAAGTTTATTCTGCTCTTTCTTTTCCTCTCATTGTCTCTCTCACTTCAGATTTATGGCAGAGCATTCTTCTCGGACGAGAAGGTAACAAGACTGCACAAAAAACCATGCTGTGTTTAAGGAAAACAGGCAGCCAGCATTTTGCAGTGCACAATACAGAGAAAAAAATTCACTTAAAAGCTATACATGCTAGAAGCACGGAGGAGGGGCTCCTGTTGGAAGGACAAACTGCTTAAATTTAAGAGATACTAAGAAAAATTACACTAACCGGGCACATAAAGTAAATTCTCAAAAGATGATGGAACTAGCTAAGCCACGCAATGCCACATTTCTGTGAATACACACAGATGTGCGTACGATTCTCTATTGTATATTCTTCTAAGCCTCCATTGCATTCACTAATATTTCTTTAATTTTTTCTACTTGATTTTTTATTTATGTATTTATGTCCTTGTTTTTAAAAACATTTTATCTATTTATTTGTCAGAGAGATTGAGAGAGAACAGGGTCACGAGTGGCAAGCAGAGGTAGAGAGAGAGGGAAAAGAAGACTCCCTAAGCAGGGAGGCTGATGTAGGACTTGATCCCAGGACACTGGGATCATGACCTCAGTGGAAGGCAGACACTTAACCGACTGAGCCACCCAAGCATCCCATCTACTTGGTATTTTAAAATCTGATGAAATAGCAGTTGATGAACTCTGAATGACTGCTGATATAACTTTCACATTTCTTAACAATAATCATGAATATAGTGAACTCCCATGGTCCGTATTTAAACTGACCCTACATCACTCCTATTTTCTCTTATCTTATAAAATGGTGAACTTGATGGGCCATTTGCACCATTTTTGGCATGACACACATGCTACATATGCTAATACTCATAAAGCAAATTCCAGTTAATTCTGACAGAATCTTTAAGAGAAAGGTACATGTCATGATAATTCCAATTTTAAGGTCCTATGCATCTTATAGTCCTGGATCGTATTTCTATAGAACGCTTTTGCTTATTTAAATATTTTTCTTGCAATTATTTTTTGTTAGTAAGGTTTATGATCCACACTGCTTCATTAAAATAAATGATTTGATGAGCAAGGCAGCTTAAGATTCATATTCTGTGCTAATTAACAGATTCTTCTAATTGTTAGAAGGCTCCTGATGTCTTTCTAATTCTTTCAACTCATTACTTTCTTACAGAAGTTATAGTTCTTAAAGGAATAGTAACAGATACTACGAAACTTCCTTTCTACATATACACACTGCCTCAAAATACATTAATTTGTGAAAGCAGGCCAATAATTTAAAATCTGTTAATTGATGTGCTTTCCTTCCAAAACCAAGTGAAATATCTTCCCTATTTTCCATTTCTACTTTCCCATCTGGGATACTAAAATGCATTTTTAAAAGATTACTTTTAGTTGAAAATAATGTAGTAAAACATATATTAAAATCTCTATATGCTTCCACTTGAATATATTTCAGTTAGATCACTAGATCAGATCTCAGTTCTCTGGATTTCTGTTACTACAGACAGGAGGAAGGGGGAGCAATCTAATTTTATTTGGAAAATGTTCTTTTCCATATATGATTACTAATAAATAGAGTTTGTAATGTGTCAATTTATGCTTGGATCATCATGAAATGTTGTTTCCAGAAATTGTGTAGATGGATTGTCTACCTATAAGAAGTAGTGATTAAAGGCAGACAACATTGATTCAGACAAAAGTGATAAATATTTGAAAAATACAATACTCACTATGGCAATAAAAAACAAAGTATATATCAAAAATACCATCCAAAGTTAAGTATAGTTTGGTGAGACAAGGTAAAAGGAAAGTAAGTGAGTAAAATAGAAAAATATTTATTTATTGCTCTTTGAGGCTGACCAGATAGTACATCTTGTGCCAAGGTGGTTGTTTTTTGATTGACAGTCATTAAGTAACTTATGGAATTTACTTAAACCACTATATATATGCTAATTTCAAAAGAAGGCATTCAAGTCCCAACATGTTCCAATTAATATTAAATTTCAATTAATCCTGAATATAAATTGCTGAAGTGTTAGCTTTCTGTGTTTTATCATCTGAGGGTTGACAATAACAATTTAAGCTACCACGTCATAGCTTACAAAAGGTTTTCACTTGTGTTATCTCATTGGATATGCTCAATAGCCCTTAGAAATAAACACCTTTGCTTATATATTTTAAATAGAAAAATGAGAAACTAAGTGAGCAGCCCAGTAAAACACAGGGAATAAATTCTAAACGAAAAATAACACAGACTTCTTTTTTTTTTAATGCCAAATCTCAAACTCAGAAAAAAGTAATTTAACAAATGTGTTAAATGATCATTGAGAATTAGTTAAACAAGTTACTTTGGGACCAGTGCTTACCTAAGACAAATATACAAATAGGTATATGAAAATGCTTTAGTCACACTTCAAGAAGAATGTTAACGTACAATAAAACACAAAAATTCTGTGACATGCAAATTAATACAAGGTTTATTTTATTTTATTTTTTTAGTTGACAAATCAATGAAGGGTAAGGGAAGATTAAAAAATTTCATTAATCCACATTTCTTAAAATTTGCTGTAATTTCATAAAAATAAATTAGCTTTAAGTTGGGAAAGAGAAAAACAAGAAGCGTGAGAACTTTGTAGAACGAAGCATGTCACCTTGTGTTCGTAGCAGATATTTTGTTGGTCTTGAGATCTGAAAGAAAATTATCTTAGAGACTTTGTATAAGGAGCATTTGTGTAGTCAAATATATGATATCCTTGATAGGGGAAGAAAAAATAATTCAGGTGAATTCTTTATATAATGAATTCTCATATCCCACTGGGATGCCTGTTTAAAACTGATCCTTGTGTACAGCTATTATCAGCTCTCATGGAAAAAAAATATGGAAAGTACTATGAGATAAGTGTGTAATTTTCTGTCCAACATCCCTAACATGGAATTATATCATGGGAAACTTGAGAGATTAGTATCCATCTTATCCCTGGCTCAGACTAACTCTCTTGAATGTGATCAATCGTAGCAAGACTTTTGACACTAGCTAATGCCTTTATTCTGTCTGCGCAGGTACCTGTCCAACATGAGAAGGTCTCTCTTATTCTAGAACCTTTAGATCCTTTCTCTTGTTTGTTCTCAACCTCCTTCCGCAAAGCCTGTCTATAACAGGGGCCATCTTATCCATGCCTGTGGTGTTTAGGGGCTGCTCTGTGTTTAGAATCCGCATCTATCTATCCCTCTGTTGAAAGCTTTTTAATCTCAGCGTGCCTAAGTGGCTCAGTCTGTTAAGCATTTGCCTTCAGCTCAGGTCATGATCCCAGGGTCCTGGGATCGAGCCCCGCACTGGGCTCCCTGCTCAGCCGGGACTCTGCTTCTCCCTCTCCCTCTGCCTCTTCCCCCAGCTTGTGCTCTCTCCTTTCTCTCACACACTCATTCTCTCTCTCAAATAAATAAAATCTTAAAAAAAAAAAAACAAAACACAACTTTTTATCTCAGAAACTAGTTGTAGACTTTAAGGAGCTCTTGCACACCTTAACTGCAGTAAAATGAATTTGCAATTGCCATTCTCACTGTAGCTCAGAGGCTGTAAGACTTAAATGCCTGCAGGTGATAGGCAAACATATAAAGAGAGGAGGCAAGACATCTGGAAATACAGTCGTGGAACTAGAGCAAACATGAGATCCTAGATTCTCCCTCGAAGAGTGCGTTTTACATCGGGAAGAAGAAACAGTTCTCACGCCACTTCAGTCCATTGTTGCCCTGTTGGACTTTGGGTATGATGTAGCTGATGTGCCGGCAGCCTGTTAGCGTGGCGTGTCAACTATGCCTTTTATGCTCCGAGCTTTCCCGGTAACTTCACGTAACATGCTGCTGATTCAGGACAAACTGCGTATCGTTTAAATCTACTCTACCAGGCAATAATCTAATGAAGGAGGATGAAAAACTAAATTGGAGAAATAATACTTTGGCCATTTAAAAGATCATTTGATCACTGAAACTAAAATGGGAATATCTACACTACTGAGCAGTTATAAAAATTATATAGGTGATAGAAGAGAAGTTGTTTTGCCAATTTAAAAAATACATATGTATTTAGTGTTCTTGAGTTTGAATGAATGCTTACAATTATTATTGAAAGACTTTTCAAACTTTTGAATTATCCAAGTTCTATTAACTTTACAATATTTAATGAAGTAGGCAACTCCCAAAAATTTTAGCTAAGGTTTTAACTATGTTTAATACTTTTGCTTCCATTAAATACAATTTTATATTTCTTCACAAATTTCCTTCAAACTCTTTTATCTTAAGTATAGCAGGTTGTAAGCCCGGTCCCTGTCTTATTTGCCTATTTAATTTAATAATTATTCTTAGATATCTGAAACTTGCTTTATTCTTTCCCAAAAGATCCTGATAAGATTCTTTGTATTCAGGCTATTTCCTTCTTAGCTTAAAAATATCTATATTCTTTCTTAATGCTATCTGGGAATATAGTCCCAGGAACTAAATCTAATCATTATGTTACTCAAAGATACACATGTAAAAAGAAAAAGAGCAGGAAGGAGATGCATTTTATTTTTTTAAAGGATTATCTATAGAGATTCAATTTTATTCTATATTAGGTCACAATAGGATAGAGAGTTATCTTCATCAACTTACTTCTTTTTAAACTTCTCTTAGAGGCTTGTGAATGAATTTTAAGATGAATTTTGCTTAAATTACTCTAATTTTTTAACTTCTCCTGTTGAGTTGCACGATGCAGTCTCAACCCTTTATTGTCATTCTCTTTCTGTAGAAAATGCATGCTGGTATCCAATCATCAATTTATCTGCATGACTTGGAGTACTAGAGGAAAGGACTTTCTAAAGAATATATAGGCACGTTTGTTTAGACAGTTAAATATTTATCCATATGTGCTTGGATACAAAAGAAGGTTTTTCCCTCTGTAGCTGAATGGTACTTGGGCACTCCCCAAATTACCTATGCCTCTGGGCATTCACGCCTATATGATGCGGAGCTGGATTTTCCACGTGCCTCAACCAGTAAAATGTGGTGGAAGGAACAATTTGCCAATTTTATGGCTAAGCCTTAGGAAGAACTGGCAGTGTATATTTTTGTGCACTGAGAGTAGCTAGCTGCAAGGTAAGAAGTCACACTGATGTGAGATGGTCCACACAGAGCACATGGTGGAGAACTGAAGAACCAAGAGCACAGCGAGAGCTGATGCCCTGGACACGTGGCCCAGGTAAAAGAGTCCTGGCCATACCTCAGAGTTTACAGCCAACAGAGCAAAGCGGCAAGGGGTAGGAGGTTGGAGGAACCAGGTGGTGAGTATTAGAGAGGGCATGTATTGCATGGAGCACTGGGTGTGGTGCAAAAACAATGAATACTGTTATGCTGAAAAATAATTAATTAATTAATTAATTAAAAAAACAAAAAAAACCCAGAACAAAACCACCTGGGGCAAAGAGAAGTTCTCTCCCTCAGGCCTACCCCAGCTTGCAAATGCGAGCAAATAAGCAAAAGGAGTGATCCTTTTAAGCTTTTATGTTTTGGGGCAATTTGTTATGTAAAAATCAACTATCAAAATACCTCCCTAAAATTATGCAGCAGAAAAGTGGTTTGTTCTGCTTTTGAGTCCTTACAAAGCCTCTCGTAATTACGGGTCAGAAATGTTCTCAGTTATTTTATTTTGAACAATTCTGTTTGAAGGAGATGTTCGGCTCCAGTGTTCTCAATCATCACCGTGCCCAAGTTTAAAGCGTCTGTTGTATATTGAACCTCGATGTGATTAGAAGCTTACCACTCTTAGCTTCAGATAACAGTGGATTCTGCCTTTACCACATGCTTCTTCCTTTGCTTTCAGTCTGCCTTTTGCCAGATCCAGGAAAGATCGAAGACAGATAGTGTTCCTGTAGCTTGTATTTTTTTTTTTTCCCTTTGGGTTATTATTGGAGTCAGTAGGTTTTGAATCTGTCTGTCTGTCTGTCTTTTTATCTCTCTGTCAGTCACTGTCACTATTTCTTTCTCTTTCCTGCTGTCATATATAATAATATCCCCACCATTTTTACAGAGTGGCTGTCTCTCTAATAACTAGGTGGTGAGCCTATTTATTGTGGTGACACAGCAGATGAGCTTTGGAAATCCCATTTATATCATTACCCGGACAAGACAATGAAACATCAGAATCTGCCAACACCCAGGATGTGGTGTTAAGATGATATTGAGCCCTATGGCTTGAAAATCTTGATAGTTATATTTTATCTTTTAGTGCTTAAACAGAATTGATGTACAAGGTGTATAATGTGTCAAGGATGACAGTAGGCATGCAATGTGTGAAAAGTGGTATTTGGCTAAGGTAAGAGGCTGTGAGGATATTTGTATGAGTAAGAAATGGAACAGAGGTTATTTTAGATTTTTAGGTTACATAAATATAAGAAGGCCAGGCATTTTCATTCATAGAGTTTGATATTATTATAAACAACATTGTCTACTGGAAGATACACTTAACTCAGGACCAACCAATATCAACTTTTTAAATTTCATTAGGGCGAATTTTAGAATAAGATTTAAATTCATGTTCAGCTCAATAATGACTCATTGATGCATGCCTTGACTAACACTGACTAACAGAAGTGGAAACAGAAATCTGTTTTATTGTTAGAATTTCTGCAAGGAGGTCTTCCTTCCAAGCATTTCTAAATGGTAGAGGACAGAGTGGGACTCAAAGGTGACACTATAGGCCCACTCACAATTTCTCATGAGATAGTGGTATAGTGTTTTTATTTTTTTATTTGACGGGGGGGGGGGGGAACACAGCAGAGTGAGTAGGAGAGGGAGAAGCAGGCATCCCGCGGAGCAGGGAACCCTATGCGGGGCTCGATCCCAGGATCCTGGAGCCATGACCTGAGCCAAAGGCAGATGCTTAACAACTGAGTCACCCAGGCGCCCCCATTTGTGAGGAGGATTTGGAAAACATTTGTAAGTATGTTAATTCAATGGGACAAAGGAATATAGGTAAAAATAGGTTTGGAGTTAGGGTACTTTGTCATTTCTCACGGTGCTGTTTATCAGCACTTTGTCTGGAATAACCTACAATGAAAGCTCTTGATTATGAATATCCTCTAGGCCCATCCAGTTGTTCTGATACAGAAGTTTTGGTCAGAAGCTTACGAATGTACATTTTTAACAAATTCTCTATTTTCTGCACCTAAATGCTTGAGAGTGTTTGTCCAGGGGCAAACATAGACATAGTAAATAGAAACTCAGAGAGAAGCCATGGTTTTTGTCAGGCTCTTTATTGGAAGCTGTTCAGATCACAGCATAGGAAAAGAGTGAATACCTAAAACCTGGCATAGGTCAAAATACAAAACCACATTTAGGAAGTTGTGCTTACGTCTAAAGCTTCCCCAGGCCAAAGGCGAAACCACAGAGTCATTATTTCATTTTTGGGGTTTCCCTCAAATTTACAGATGCTGCAATTTCTGTATGACTCCACTGGTAATCAAAAGTTGTATCATTCAGTTCGTGTCAGAGGAAGTCTAAAATATTTGTCAGGGGACGGGAGGGGAGGTTATAGAAATGGGCTAAGAATAGGAATTCAGTACCGAAACATGACACATCTACACCATTAAAAAAAGTTGCCTTGAGAACATTCAAAATACCAGGATGTCTCGTTGTTTGAGAATAAAAAAAACAAACATCAGCAAAAACCAAGAGTTACCATCGACTCAGTGAAAAGTTCTGCCATATAAAAGGCAATAAAAACATAGCATTCAAGACAGACCCTCCTTACATTTTTGTATAATGGACATAGCTATTCTTTTTTTAGTGAAATTAATACATGTTGTAGAAATAAATTAAGAAAATACAAGGGAGAAAATAAACATTGGTTCTCATCCCACTGCTCAAAGGGGAAAAATACTGTCAACATATTGATGTATATCTTTGTGTGCTTGTGCAGATGTGTAACTATGTGTATAACTATTTTTGTTAAAAAATTTTTAAAAAATCAAACAAAAATAGATTTATGTGCTGCATGTTCTTTTATTTTATAACCATATTTTTCTTACTATTCTGTAGTGATAGTTCATGATGTTTCTCTTTCAGTGAAAATAGCAATTCCATCATTATTTTTGTTAGGAAAATTCAAATTTTATTTTTATGTACTCATGTATATTAATCTTTATATTTTAAGATTTTATTTATTTGAGAGAGAGAACGAGAGAGAGAGAGCACAAGCAGGGGGAGTGGCAGAGGGAGAGGAAGAAGCAGGTTCTCAGCTGAGCAGGGAGCCTGACGTGTGGCTCGACCTGAGGACCTGGGATCATGACCTGAGCAGAAGTCAGACTCTTAACCAACACCAGGCACCCCAATACTCATTATATTAATCTTTAAAAATATCTTCATACCTCATTTGTGTGTGTATTGTATAAAAGAAAAATTGCACTGAATCAGGTAAATAAGCAAGAAATATTTTATTTAAGGCTATTGCATTAGGCAAGAGAAACTATTGCAACAGGGGTAAACGAATTACCTCAACTCTGCTGAAACATAAGTCAGGAAGACTTTTAAATGCTGGGACAAGTTAATAGGAAAATATTGGACATCAGAGAGCAGGCAATCATTGTAATTCTACCATCTGTGTTTGGGAATTGTCACTCATCAAGGTTAGGCTCCTGCTCTCGTCTAGAGACTGGGAGATAGGGGCCCTATCATTCTTAATTGTATTTCAAAGGAGTGTCTCCCAGGTCAGTAAGAAAGACATTCTTGGGTTGTAAAATGTTTTCATCTCAGAGGGAAAGAGAAAAAAAATTATAATTGCAAGTTTTCTAAAATAAATGCTCTAAGAAAAGGAGGTCAGGGACCTATCATCAGGAAGAAGCCTGCCTATAGTTTAGACCAGGAGAGGGAATATTAAGGCCCTCTTAGTTGTACTTTGGCATAGCTTGCTCTTACTGAAGAATATAAATATATTCAAACTTAATTTGTCCTAATATACTTATTTTAGTCCATAACTTACATTAACAATTTAATTTAGTCAAGATTGTACTTTAATTTGAAGTGTAAAGTTGGTTCTAAATTTCTATTTCCTAAGATTCATCCTGGTACTCTGATTGATAATGAAATTTAGTCTTTTCTGACTGATTTGAAATGCCGTTTTTATAGGTCTTCTTTTAGATTTTGGTTTTTAACCTGTTGATCTATCAGTACCATCATGACCTAATTTGTATAGCATTAAAATTAATTTGAACATCTGCTAAGATGAAATTTCTCTTTAGTTAATACTAGTGCATTATAACATTCATCACTTTTTTCATATGTAAAATCCTATTGGGATTCTTTTTTTTTTTTTTTTTAAGATTTTATTGATTTATTTGACAGAGATCACAAGTAGGCAGAGAGGCAGGCAAAGAGAGAGGAAGGGAAGCAGGCTCACTGTTGACTAGAGAGCCCAATGCAGGGCTCAATACCAGGACCCTGAGATCATGACCCAAGCCGAAGGCAAAGGCTTTAACCCACTAAGCCACCCAGGTGCCCCCCCATTAGGATTCTTATTATAATTCAATTTATAGATTAACAATTAGAGAACTGACATATTTAACTCTTCTATTTTCCCATCCAGAACCATAGTATGTCTAAATCTTTAGTTTTCTTTTGTATATTAATTACTTTTCTGTATATTGGTTTCTGTCATATGTTTCTTATTAGCTTTAGTCCTACACATTTCAAATTTTCTATGCTTTGTTTTATCTACATATTTAATAAGTAATCATGTGAGGTTATTTACAGATATTTTGGCATCTATTTTTTATATGCACATACCAACCTATTCCAATGATTCTAGATTGTTGGTTCAGGCATGAATATGCCATTAAGCAACTTTTAGGAAAAATGAACACATCTTGTAAAAACTGTTTTTATTGAAGTTAAGAAAAAAAATAACTGCTATAAAAATGCATACAATGAAGCAATAGTAGGATGACAGATCAAGGGTAAAAGAGGGATGAACTGTATAAGATGAAACTATAAGGACAGAGGTAGTAACTTGCAGAAATTTGACACATCATTTAAGTAGCAAAGACAAGCATGTGCACTGGAGAAGTTCCAGTGAGTATTGTAGGAGGAAAAGCTTTATATGCTTTCTAGAAGGACAGAGTTGAGAGATATAGAAATAAGAAAAATGAGTGAAAAAATTACTAGAGTTAGAGGGTGAATAATAGAAATCAGCACATGCAACATCAGAATTTCTAAAGAGGTGGTGGAGTAAATAGGACCTAAACAGTGATCAGAGAAATGATGCAAGTAAAGACCGAGAAAGGATTTTAAGTCCAAAGGACTCTCCAAGATTACTATGTACAGTCAAAATTAATGTAAGGAGACAAATAACATACCCTAGCTGTATTTTGAAATGATTGAAAATATTCCCACATAAATTCGTGGAGAAAATCAATTATCTACTAAAGAATGGGTAGCAGTTATGATCTCAAATTTGTCTTCATCTTAAATGTCAGGAAAAGTAGATTAATATCTGAACAGTTTTGAAAAGAAGGCAATGATATTCTTTTCTTATTAAGGTTGGCATTAATATATAAGAAGATCAAAAAATAAGGAGTATCTGGGTGGCTCAGTCATTTAAGTATCTGCCTTTGGCTTAGGTCATGAACCCAGCATCCTGAGATCAAGTCCTGCATGGGGCTCCCTGCTTCTCCTTCTGCTCCTCCCCCAGGCTAGTGTTCTCTCTCTCTCTCTCTCATAAATAAATAAATAAATATCTTTAGAACATAAAAAATTAGGCATACAGCTGTACAAATAAAGAGCCTGTATTCCCTTCTATTAAGAAAACTCACATGGACTTATTAAGGCAAATGATTAATAAAACAGTATAAAGAACTTGCAAGTAAGAAAACCATGGCATAGAAACATACGTAGTAAGAATTGAACCCATTTCATAGAACTTTATTTAGATAATAGTGTGCCCTAAGTAATCTTTTGAATAAAATATTGAAATAGCATATTAAATATGGTAACAACAAAATAATGTTCCTAAATATCTCAGAATATACCTATACAAACTAGGCAATATGTTAGAAAAAAGGAAAACTGTATTTAATTTACTCTTTTTTATACAAGGAGAACCTATTAGATATATGCTATATTATGCATGTGTTATTAAATGATGCATAATTATTAATTTTTATAATTAAAAAAGTAGGTCATTAAGTGTGACAGAAAAGTTACAAGTAAATGACTGAACATATACATACATACATATATATATAATGTATAGTTATATAAATTATTCATGGCACAAGTGAGGTAAAGAGAAGAGAGAGAGAATATCATACAAAGCAGTATTTTAATAAGTACTAATTAAGTGTGTTGAGATGGGTCAGATTCTATTGGTAAGGGGACGATCTATAATATAGTTTTTCAGAGAGAGAACACTGATTCATGCAGTAATAGAGAGTTAGAGGAATCTTTCAATGGTAAAAGCAGAGGGCAGGATGCCAATGAGGGTGATGTAAATAAAAGGAAATTTGTCAGGGACAACAGTAGCGGAAACTATAAAACACAACTACATCCATGACACATCAAATATTACAAACTAAAGATCAGGATTTTTAGGAGAGTAAGGCTGAATTTGTTGACAGATAGGTGATTTTTTTACTCTGCAAACTGAAAATACACTTCATTACTTTAGTAGTAGTTTTTAAAGTGTGGTCTCTGGATCTCTGGGCATTCTCAGGAACTTTCAGAGTACCCAAGACATTCAAATTGTTTTCATAATAGCAGTGAGGCATTATTCATCATTTTCACTGTGGGGACATTTACACTGTTGGTGCAGCCATGATGGGTAAAACTGCTGGTGCATGAAATAAACCAAGGCCGTGGCACCAAACTGTACAACTAGTCGAATTCTTTACCACCGTGCACTCAAAGGAAAACAATATTAGTTTTATTTAAGAGTGTATTTGATGAAACAGTGAGGATTAATTTTATTTACTCTCAACCCTTCAGAACATGTCTTTGTAATATTCTGTGTGATTAAATTGGAAATATTTTAGGAGGAATTTATGTTGTATACCAAAGAAGGATGGTGGTCTCAAGAAAAGGGCTGTGTAATTGTTTGAGTTGCAAGCTGAACTAGCCTTATTTATTTATTTATTTATTTATTTATTTATTTAGCAGATTATACTTTATGGTTGAAGGAAAAACTAAAAGCAAATGTTAAATCTTCAGATTTAAGTATTGGCAGACATTTGATCGAAAACGAATAAAACAAACCTTAGATTATTTTTGCCAAAGTAAATTTCAAGTTTGTAAGTAAACATCAGAATTTCAGAGAACTTGTACTCCCCACTCTACACTTGACAAGTTCTCAGACTTTCATGATGAAATTGGTGATGGTATTAATGAATGTGATTTTTTAAAATTTTGTAACTAAAAAATAAATAACTCACTGAGCCAGTATTTTTTAAGTGATGTTACAACTCATGCATTCAAAGTGCAAGATAGACCCATGGATTTTAACATATTTGTGTGACAGATTAGTTGATGTAGTTTTCAGATTCCACATTGCACACATTGTAACTAACTTTTAAGAAATTTGTCTTTAAGATAACTTGTCAAGTTTTGATGTATTAGAAAATAAAATCACCTCAAAAGCCTATTAAGATTCACCACCCTTTCCCACAAAGTAGCTGCCTGAAGCTACATTTTCTTCATATATTTCAACCAAAACTGCTCAAAATAGATTAAAAGCAGAAGCAGATAGGAGAGTCCACCTGTTTTTCTATTAAACTTGGCATTGAAAAGATTTGCAAAAATGTAAAATGATGCTATACTTTTTTTTAATCTTGTATAATGTAGTCCCCCACAAACGTGTTATATTAACATCCAGCAATAATAAGGCCATTACTGTCATTTTTCTTTTTTACTTTCTAATTCAGTAAGTATTGATGGATACAACCCATATAAATAAAATATCTTTAAAGTCTTCTATGATTTTTCAGACTATAAAGAGATCCTGAGGTCAGATATTTGTAAACTAGAAAGCAGAAATTATATGGACCTTATTCTATGACCATAATGGAATATGACTAGTAATTGTTTAAAAACACACACACACACACACACACACATTAAAAACAACAACAACAAAGCAACAGCCCAGAAGAAATCCAACCACCTAGAAGTTAATATGCCTGTATTCCCTTAACACAACTCTGAGTGAAATTGGAAATAAAAATTCAGGGCTCAGCAGACTTGAGCAATAGCAATAACGAATGCCCCATATGTAAATACTCTTGAGATGCACAGTGAGGTTTATAGGGAGCTTTAGAGCCTGGAGTGTTGTCATTATTAATTATGTAATGTACATAAATGAAAAATGAAATTTAAAAATAAGATGGGTGAATAAAACAAAATCAAGAGTATTAATAAAAGTAAATGCAGAAATAACTTATAAATCGAAAAAATTACAGATACATAGAGACATGTTTGTCTTAGAAAATAATATGATAGACAAATTCTATATACTTAACATACTAGAGTATATTTGAGAGATAAGAAGGAAACCACCGGTACAGATGGGAATGAAGTCTGTCTTCTCTTTAGGCTCTCCCTGGTGCTCTGTTCTAGCTCTGTTTGTCTACCTGGCTAGATTTGGAGCACGTCACTGACCAGCTGATACCTGTTTTACCTCATCCTGGCCCAAGTTGTAGTAAATGTAAACCAAAAGGGTCTTGTTTCTTTCTTTTTTTATGAGGGTGGAAATAAACTGGTCCTAAGAAAACGGGGAAGTAGGTGAGGTGACTTTTTACAGTCACCTTTTTGTGCCCCTCCCTGGGGACCAGATACCTTTTCATCCCTCCTCTCTCTTCATCATCATCATTACTTCAGACTCTTCTTTCATGGTGAGGTTTTAAAATATTAAAACCCGGTGAGGTAGACTGTCCATCCAGAAGTATTAAAATTTAAACAGGAATAAAGCACTATGCTAGAAAAGTGAAGCTTGGAATGTAAATGCAGAGCTTTGCCCTGAGTATGTACTCTAAACATGGACTAATTAAGCTTTTTGAAGGACACAATTCTAATTTATGCTATTTATTAGGAAAAAAATATATATATATATTTTATTTTGGGGGGAAGGTAGTGCTCAGAATCTGTTTTTTCCCAACATCTTTCTGTATATTAGTGGTATTCTTCTCTGCCTAGACTTACTCCCTATTCTGAGATGGAATAAGCCCTTCAAATGGCCGCTGTATCCATCTTTGGTTCCCTTTTGTGTGGTCAGTTGTGCTGGTACTTCTCCTTTGTCCATCCACCCTTCTTTACTTTTCTTTTTGCTCAGGAAGATCATGTTTATAGACAGTATTAAAGAGCCCCCGTGCCCTTTGACCCCCAGTTGGATGTCAGTGGAAGCACCTATATGAATCTGGAAGATGGAGGAAAATACATGACTGTGATTTCCTCCTTGTGAGGTTGGTATGGCCTGGCCCCATCTCTCTCACGGACCATAACTCCTGCCTTGCAATCCCTCCTCCTCCTATATAGCTAGTCATTCTGGGTTCCGGTAATGGTGTCTCACTGTTGCCCGTCTTTGGAAGTAAGTGGTAAAGTCTCGCTGATGTTGCTAACCCTGGTCTAGTATACCATTCCTTGCTGGTTTCTTTTTTAATACTCCCCCTTTTTGAGAGTATTTCAGTGTGTTTCAGTGTGTCACCTCTTTTCTATAAAGCCTACAGCCAAAGTATCGAATACTGAATCTCTCAATTATAGCATGTGTTCTTCGGTTCTTTACCAAGAGGATCACAGTGTCTATAGTAACACCACCAGTGGCAGCACCATTGGCAGTGATGTGGTCAGCTAATGTTTAAAATGGACACTGTGGGGACGCCTGGGTGGCTCAGTGGGTTAAGCCGCTGCCTTCGGCTCGGGTCATGATTCCAGGGTCCTGGGATGGAGTCCTGCATTGGGCTCCTTGCTCAGCAGGGAGCCTGCCTCTCTCTCCGCCTCTGCCTGCCTCTCTGCCTGCTTGTGTGCTTTCTCGCTCTCTCTCTCTTTCTGAAAAATAAATAAATAAAATCTTAAAAAAAAATAAAATAAAATGGACACTGTGTGATTGGCACTGTTTTAAGAGCTTTATGTGCACTAGTTAATGCAAGACTCATGATTTCTTCATAAATTTAGGTGCTAGTTATCAACCCCATTTTGTAAAAGTGTAAACTGAGGCACAGAAAGGTGAATATGAAGCTAGTCCTCATGCTTTGTGCATTTTCACCCCTCGTTTTGGCATCTCAGCTGCCATGTTCCTAAACTAGTTCCCTCTTGGCAATGGCAATCATGCATTCTAGATTAGGTTCTCATTGACATTTTACTTTTTTTTAAACAATTAGCTGATAATTTACAAAGAAGTAAATTGTATGCCTTTGTAAGACTTCACATGAAGTCATTTTTAAATTGTTAAAGGTAAACATTATTTAGCCCGGCTCCTTACTCTGTTACTTGCTACTTTAGAAAATGGGGCCAACAAGAGTACTGTCTTGAGATCTGTTGTTCTTGCCCTAGGGCCTCTGCCCTCCATGCATTAGATCCTTAGCTCATCAGTGAATATTCTAGTGCCTTGCTTTGTCTCCCTTGTATGCATAGACCTGTACTAATGGCGGGGGCTGCGGGGGGTGCTGAAAAGCATCAACCAAATGAGATGATCTATGGTACATGTGTGCATTTTTTTCTAAGCAAAGATATTACTTTACAGTTTAAAATAGAAATTTTTCAATGAAGTAAAATCAATCTAATTTACTCACCTAAGCTTATTGAAATGGCCACAAATGATTTATTTCTGAAAAAAGTCTACTTTTTCCCCTCAACTTATGTTTGCATCTTGTTTACTTAATTACTGTATTGTATAAAAGAGTGGGTTATAATGAGGAATTAAATCCTCTAGGTAAGAGTAAAAAATGATGTATTAATAATGCACCCAGGGGCGCCTGGGTGGCTCAGTGGGTTAAGCTGCTGCCTTCGGCTCAGGTCATGATCTCAGGGTCCTGGGATCGAGTGCCGCATTGGGCTCTCTGCTCAGCAGGGAGCCTGCTTCCTCCTCTCTCTCTCTGCCTGCCTCTCTGCCTACTTGTGATCTCTCTGTCAAATAAATAAATAAAATCTTAAAAAAAAAATGCACCCAGATGTCCGTTCAAAAGTAAAGTCATACATGCAAATCAAATACAGGTGTGGGGAAGATCCCATAGGGATGCATATATAATAACCCAAAAGCAAGGAGTAACAAAAAATAAAAGTTGATACCAAGTCAAGTTTCCATGATCCGAAGGAAGGACTAAACTAGCGTCTTTGATAACTGAGCTTTAAAACACTGCTTCCACTACCAACACTAAGAGAAGGGGTGAAGTGCTGTACGATTTACTGTAGGTGAGAGGGAGGCATGAAACCACAGCAGGCTGAGTCATAGGCAGAGTCTTGTTGTTCCTCTCAAGTCCCATCACATAGATTGCTGTCTTTTTGTGTGGGGTTGTTCTGCTTTCAACTTCTTCTGGAAGTCCTCTTTTACCTTGAGTGCTCTTTCTCATCGCAGAAGGACCCGAGAAAATGACATCATAAAATATTCGTGCTGCGAAATATCCTGGAGATCCTTTAAATCCTCAATATATAGCTGAGGAAGTTGAAACTCTGAGAGTCTGGGTATCCTTCCAAGGTCATACTAATCCTTGGTGGCAGAACAGAATCATTTGACTTGAAATTTAGCACCCCTCCCCTTTCCCCAAACACACACTTCTACTTAGAAGCAAAAGGTTCACTCTCTGAGAATTTCTGTGATCACACATTATTTATAGTCTACCCAGACTACAAAATTTGCTGGGAAATGTGTCTTATTAGTAATATATTCTCCAGCCCTGCCAAATCTATACTTCTACTTTCTGTGCTGTAGCCACTTTGCCTCCCCACACTCTGGCTTGCTAGGTCCTATTCCATATGGGATGCTCGGCTTTTTGGTCCTAGACTTATCAACCTTCACTCTCATATTAGTCTTTTTGAGCATATCATTCTCGTAGGTTCTCAGTAGACATTTATAGAATATAGATGGATTTTATCCAAGATTTCAGTGGTAGTGGGACCAGTGCAAATTCACTCTGGATACCGGTAGAGTGCTTTACTGAGTAATCACTGGTAGTAAATACATCTTGGAAGATTTCCAGTAGAGGTTTTTATTAGGAAAAGCCTCAAATTAGCCAAAGCAACTGTGCCGTTTTGCAATGTTAAAATTCTGTGGTGTAGAAGTGTAGTTTGGAATTTTCTGTAAAATATTAAAATATGATTAATCATTCCTCAAAAATGTACTCATGGCATAACTAGTCAGAAGCATATGTAAATGAAGAAGTGATCAGATTATGTGGGTCAGCTAATGGGTTTCAGTCTCTTCCCTGTGTGTCCGGCTGAGAAAATCCAGTTAGGACCTTTGGGATCTAAGAAGCCAGTTATGCCCTGCAGGCTAACCAGTCAGGAACATAGAACTTGCAGACAGTGAGTTTCTTTTTTTTTTTTTTTTTTTTAAGATTTTATTTATTTGAGAGAGACTGAGACAGAGATAGCGACAGAGAGCACAAGTGGGGAGGAGAAGGAGAAGCAGACTCTGCACAAAGCAGGGAGCCCAGCTCAACTTGGGGTCAGTCTTGGACCCTTGGATCATGTCCTGAGCCGAAGGCAGATGCTCAACCAACTGAGCTACGCAGGCACCCTGACAGTGAGTTCCTGATGCCTAACTCAGAACATCCCTCAAAACATGTTCCTCCAGCTGGGGGTTTTTGAATAAGCTGAAGTATTCTTAAAATTGGGGGTTTTTCAGTACCTCTTGGCATAAACACCATGTAAACCAATTTTATAACAAAGTGGAAATCCTTACTCCTATCTTTGTTGATGGCAAAACATGGGATACAAAACTAAAGATATCAGACAGATAAAAAGCATGCTGAAATGGAAAAATGCTTCTAGAAAGGATATTTGGCTTGGTAAATTTTCTGAAAATTTACTGAAAATTTAGGATTTTTCAGAAAGAGTAGTTATGGCGGAAGGAAAGCCAAAAGTAAAGGCAAGCAAGTATCTTTTCTCTGAAACAAAGCCTGAAGTTCTCCTCCTGGTACTTCAGACAAATCCCCTTAGAAAAGCTGGACAAAATAGGTTGCTAAAAAATTGGTTTGAAGGCATTTGAGAGCTAACAGAGGAGTAAGGAAATATATAAAAGACAAAAATCAGAAAGACATTAGCCTTTAGGGTCACTCATTTTCCTGGGAGGGCATTTGCTGATTCCAAACTGATTTGGCCAGGAGTCTGACAATAATAGCAATGCTTTTGATAGCTTTATAAGGTTCTTGGGCCAGACATTGGAAAGGACTACATTTTTGGAAAGGAAGGGAGTTAAGTTATTTGTTATTCACTATGTGGTCAGTTGCCATGCAAAGTACCCATTCAAAGTACCCATGCAAAGTACCGTGCTTTAACTAAAGCACGCGGCTTTAGTGCACTCTCCCACCTTTGTTTCCAAATGGCTGATTGCAAAATCCTGTAGCCATTTTCCAAACCATTGGCCCTCAGTAATTGTCTCCAAACTGCTCTTAGGTCTCATGATTGAAGAAGGGTCTCTTTTTTAGTAGGACCAGAATGCTAATTGACATGGAACTACAATAATAATTGTAGACTTACTTGTTTTCAAATGACTCATTTAAAAATGGGAGCAGTGTTCTACTTCAGTTTTAAATTATAGGAAATGAGATCCTTTTCTTGACTTTAGAAGGAAAACCTACTTGTATGATATAAAACTTTCTTGAAAAACACAAGTAGTCTTTTTTTTAAACAGTTCAATGCTATTAGTATCTAACAGGTCACTGGTGTTCAACATATTATACATGCTGTATATTAAGAATAAAAGCTAATTTTTACCTTTTATTTAAAAATAAAATATAGGAAATTATCAGCATTTTAGAGTAAGCAGTATAGAAATATCTGAGGCATGCTATAAGAACGTTATTTATTATTGAGACTTAAGTGTACAAATCCATTTTTTTAACTGAAGCAAATTTGGTTTATTTTTTGTGTTATTATCTTTAATTTGGTTTTTTGTTTGTTTGTTTTTTGGTTTTTTACTCTATCACAATTTTTAGTGATTTTGTTTCTCTTTTCTTAGAAAATGAATTTTGCCAATCAGGATAGCTATTCCTTTCTCTCTTCTAGTTGCAACCAATGTTTGATTTTAGAAATTGTGTATTTAAAAAAAATTTTTTTTTTTATTTTATGTATTTATTTGAGAGAGAGAGCGAGAGCATGAACAGGGGGAGTAGGAGAAGGAGAAGCCGACTCCCTGCTGAGCAGGGAGCCTATGTGGGACTTGATCCTGGGAATCTGATATCATGACCTGAACCAAAGAACCACCCAGGTTCCCAAGAAATTGTATATTTTAAAGATAAATTTTCCTTGGATTTTGAAAAGTAGAATATTTATATTAGAACTGACTGAGAAGCAGTGTGTACACACTGTCCTTTACAATGGGGCCCTCTACTCATCATCCACTCTCATCCATATGTGAACTGTCTTCCTCTATGGACATTTCTGCTTTCCCTTGTTACCTAAGTTAGGAAGCTCGAGCCATTCTCGGCAACTCCTCTCCCAGCCTCCAATTCTAATCATTCAGTTATTATCAAGTCTTCATCTTCAGTATCCCTTGCATTTGTTTCCTATTCCAGCAGCTCTTGTCTTACTACAGACCATCTGGACTACTTCACAAACTTCTCTGTTAGATCTCAGTCTCTGGATATATTCTCTTTCATCCATCCTTTGCCAGTAATCTTTCTGGTAAACAATCTGATCATGTTCTTTCCCTGTTTAAAGACTTTTCCTGGATCCTTCTGGTCTACAAAATGAAGTAAACTTTCTTTGGTTTGTTGCTCAGGCTGTTAAGCATCTACCCTAGTCTATAGCCATAGTCTACCCTGCCCCCCCCCCCCCCCCCCCCCCCCACTTCCAGTGTATTGGAACCACACACTCCAACAATCCATGTTCATTAGTAATCAAAATCTTTGTATCAGATGTCTTTTTTGGCATGAACATTGCTCCCTTTTTCTCTGCCTGGCCATTCTTATTTAGCCTCATTACCCATGTCAAATATCAGTACCTCTTGAAAGCGTCCCTTTGCTCTCAGTAGTGAAGCATTTTATCATGAGAGGGGTACAATGAAAGGCCTACTGGTCGATCTTGGGAAGGAGTTTGGGGGTCTTGGAATTTGACTGTGGGAGGGGGAGAAAAAATTTCGGTTTTACTTCTGTTGGAAAATACTGAGACTGCCTGTCATAAGAAGATTGATTTGAAATTTTTAACTATTAATTTATCAAGATGTTGTGTCTTCAGATTCAAAAGCAAATTCTACTTCAACTATGTTTCCTTTTACTAAGAATGCTCAGTACATAGCAGGAGCTCAATATATGTAGTTAAAAAAATAATTGAATGGATGTACTAAGTAATTATCCAAATATTTTACTGAATTCCAATTGAAATCACTAAAATTCTTTTTGACTTTCCGACTTGAACTTAGTTCCTGACTTTAGTCAGTATCGAGTATTCTTTTCAAGTGATTATTCATATAATATTTGAATAAATGTGGTCATTCTATAAGAGTTCTGTCCCAATGATATAGTAAAACTCAGCACTTCTTTTCAAAGAAAATGTACTCTGTGAGGCATTAGAGAAAAAAAACAGGCATTTTACTAAAGATTTCATAGGGCAGAAAGACAATAGAAGTTATATTATTCAACCCATAATGCTTTATCTTCCGAACACTGGAAAATGTCCTTGCATGATTTCAGGTCTCTCCTCTTGCTCAAAAGCCACCAAACTTGTGGTTTTTTTAAACCTTAACCCCAAGTGTGTCCATTCAGCCTCTAGTCCTGAGATGGTGAGCTGATCCTTCTAAATCCTAAGTCCTTCCAAATCTCACCATTTCTTATTCAGGGCAAGTTAACTGCCTCAACTTCTGTAATTGTACATTCATAAGCAACCAGTTAATATTATTTTCCACAATGCATAATATATTGCGTGTTTTTAACTAAAAATCCTTCTCTAGATATAGGGATCTGTTTGTTAGATTGAAAATGTCTAATTTTTTTCTCCAGTAGTTTTTATTTTTCCCGCCATACATAGTATAGAGACCTAAAATTATTTTTTTAAATTCTAGTTTAAATGTGACTAATGAACCAAGTATTTGGTTAAGCTCATTCTAAACTCTGAAACTGCTTAAGTATGAAGAAGTATATATGTACTATAAATATTAGAAAGTTCAAGTTTCTCAATTCATTCTAGGAAGGTCACATCTAAGCTAACTTGATGAAACAGAGAAAAGAGGTAAACTTTAGTTTTTGGGTGTTTTTGACATTTTTCTTTCAAAAAAAAATGGTGTTTCAATTGGAGACTAGTCATGAGAAACAAACAAAAAATCTCGTCAGTGAGTGGATATATATCTTTGAGAAGTAACTCTAAGAATTATTCTTAATAGAATTAGATTAATGTATTATATACAGTCATAAAGATTTCCTTGTATATGGTTTTTGAAAGCCTTTCATTATTTTTCTTTTATAAGGAAGAGTATTTTATAAAGTGCCCATTGGAATTAGCCAAATTGGACTGAAGTGTGGTTAACTTGGAAGAAATCACAGTGATTCTAATTCAGTTCTAAAGCACATTTGAAGTAGATCTGTGGGCTTTCTGTTTGAATTTAGACTGCTCAGTGACCAATTCCAGCCAAAGATAACATCTTTTTCCCCTTCATCTCTATAGGGCAAATTTCCATGATAATAGCAATTCTCTGTTCTTAGAAAGTGTGAACTGGACCAGCTTGCTCACCACTTAGAAAGTACCCAATTGTGAGACTATCCACAAACCACAGCCCCACCTCCATCCCTAACTCTGAGCATTTTGACAGTGATTCAGCATTAATAAAGAAGATCATTTTAAGTCACTGTCAGCATATGTATTGGGGAATGATTTTACTATATTAGTCATTCACAGTTCTGATATAGTCAGTGCGTTGTCTTTTATTTTTATGGAGAACTAATAAAAAATAGCTTTTGATACTGTGTGTCTCAGTATAGGACTTTTTCTCTCTGGACTGTCATTTTCCCTGTAATAATATCTGCTTTTCATCTGTTTTTTTTGCCCATCAAATTTTAAAATTTGGTTAATAATATACTAAGAAATTTAAGGTGGGGTGCGTGGGTGGCTCAGTCAGTTAAGCATCTGACTCTTGATTTGGGCTCAGGTTATGATCTCAGGGTTGTGAGATTGAGCACGATATTCATATATATGTGTATATGATATTACGCTTCAGTGATTATCCTTGCTTCCAACCTCCTTACCCAGCATAAGAAAGGAATAAGGAAAAGAAAGCTTGCATTGAGAACTTTCTGCCTGCCAACCCCTGTTTTAAATTCTTTTATATAGATCATTTAATTTTGTGAAAAAAATGTATCTTTACCTTTTGTTTATACAGATGAAGAAAAAATACCAGCACAGATTAATTCACTCAAGGTGATAGAAATACCAAGTGATAATTTCAAAGTACATGCATTTTCTACTTGGCCATGAAAAACTGTTTACACATACAAGCTTTTTCCTTCATAAAGCATTATCTGCAGATGTCATGCTTTTTATATCTCACCCAATATATTATACACTCTGCAGAAAAAGTGGGAGAGGGAGCATTTCTGAGTGCCTGCTCTGTGCCTACTGTGATCCTGAAGCCTTTAATCTGTATTTAAATAGGCAAAGGCACACTGATCACCTGTCGTGTGGTCAGGCATTATGTTGGTCATTTTGTTTTTGAGAGAGAGAGTGTGTGAGTGGGGGGAGGGCAGAGGGAGATAGAGAATATTAAGCGGGCTCCATGCACAGTGTAGTGCCTAACATGTGGCTCAATCTCAAGACCCTGAGGTCATGACCTGAACATGAAATCAATAGCCAGGTACTCAACCTACTGAGCCACTATGTTGGTCAGGCACCCCTATGTTGGTCATTTAGATATCTACCTGTGTCATATCATTGAGTCCTCAGATAGCTCGAAGACTGGCTCGCAACCATTATCACTGTAAGGCAACTGACCAGAGAAGTGAATAAAATTGTGTTAGTAAGTAGCAATACCTAAAGTCACACTTAGATGTTCATGTCTACTGTAGTTCATGTTCTTTCTGCTACCCAGTTTCTCCTTTCTCAGAACAGTCAACTTTGACCTCTCATGGACATGAGTGGATATGGCCCTTTTCTGTGCTGCCAGACAAAATAGGTATTTTCTACCCTCTGGACTCTTCTGGACCGCAGTCCCAGTGTCTACAATGTTACTGAGCTTATATGTTTTCCATGGAAAGTTTCTGACCCCCATAAAAGTAAACTGAGCCTTTGTTTAGCTCTATGCTTTTGGCTGAGAACAGCTTTTCTCTCTCTGGGAAGACCACCTTCACCAATGCAGATTATGTTGGCAGAGAAGAGCCAGGCCTGGCACAGTAGGGAGCAGGGGAAGACTTGCTTAGCCAGCATAGGTGCTAGAATCAGTTCTGGCAAATGGTGGGTTAACAAACATTTGACATATATTGTCTGCACACGTGGTTGATGTCCCTGAAGTCCTTCCTCTCTTGGACAATTCTAAACAACGGGGATGATCAGGTACATCCCCACCAGACTGGACCAGTCCCATCCTCCCTTGTTAAACCACTGAAGGCACAGACCTTGGTTTGCTTGAACCCAGTTGCAAACACCATTCCCTGATTCCCAGAGCCCCACCCCAGGTTGGAGATGAAGCCTGGATTCTACTTTAGTGAGTATCCATTGTGTGTATTAGCTCTTGTGTTCTTTGGACTCTGTATATCAAAAGATTCATGCAAAAATGTTCTGTTACCAAAGCAGCCCACAGTACTGGGATCTTAGCAGTAATAAGCCGCTCTCATGCCTCAATTGTTTTGTCACCCCTGGCGCTTCATAGTGCAACCATACTTTCACATGTGTTATTTCATTTTGTCCTCATAACAACTCACAAGAAGAAATGCAGTGAAGCTGGTTTACTGATCAAGCAGGACATATGGGGGTTAATCGGACAAGTTTATTCTTTTCCCACAGAGACCATTCAAACACCTTCTGAAGAGCTGGTTCTTTGCCAGCCTTGGTATAAAACCTAGAGCCGGCCCCAGAGATTTCCTTGTCACTTGTAGATTTTTTTTTTTTAAGGTCCAGTTGCTTTTAGGCGTAATGTGGTCTCCTGTATGTCAGATTCAGTGCTATAATCACAAATTTCAAACTTCTCATACTAAAGCATAGTATCAGTACTATGAAAGGTGAAAGTGGCTTGTATTTTCTCTAATTTCCAGTCTAGAGTCTATTCAATTGGCCAGCTCAGACCATCTCTATCATTGAGAAAAGGAGGGGTTGAAGAAACCAGAAGGGGCTTACCTCCCTGGCCAGGTGCCCACATGGTGTTGGTATCTTCTGGTCATGGAAGATGGTTAAAGCTTATGTTTTCTTTCACAGGTCACTTTCGTGGGTGCTTCTGAGTCGCTCTAACATAGGAAATTACCATTTGTAATTCATTTAAAGTAGGTGAATGCCCACTTCCAATTTAGTTGGTACTTATCGTTTCTTTCTTATATCTAGGGGCTCAGTATGTACATCCTGAAGTCTTCACTGGTCTTTTCACCACTGTAAGTGGCCTTCTTTGTTGTTGTTTTTTGGGGAGGGGTTCAAAAGGGGCAAGTCACTGGGTACCTTTGACTCGCCATCAGCCCTTTCTTTATTTAGCTCCCTTAACAATTCCAGCTACAACTCTTTGCACTTTTGATTTATCAGATAGAAACCAGGGCCCAGTCCATAGTATCCCCCCAACTGTAAAGCACATCAAGTGTACCCATTATATAGTCTCCTTGAGACCCTTCTCACTAACCTTGAGGTAGAACTGAAGTGTTTCATGTTACTCTCCATGGGAGTGGAGGAAACCCTCTCACATTAACAACTTTCTCCAGGAAGATCCTTCCTCTAATTTCTAACTCCCCCTGTGGTGGCCAACTTTAATCCTTTTATACCCTTAAGTCTTTGGTAAAGATTGTGCAAGGGCAGACATATTGCAAAACTGGGTTTTTCTCGCTGCTGTTCGAAAGTTCCATCTAGATGGTTCTGGTTCTCACTTTGAAAGGTTGACTTCTGTGATTTTTGGGCCTTAGCTTTAACCAGGTCTAAACAAATCCATTTTAACATGGTGACAATTATTATCCACATTTTATATAAAAGAAAACAGAGGTTTAGAGAGTTCAAGTCGTTCGGTGAAATGTTGATGTGTCGTTAAGGAAAGGCTGACCTTCTTCTCCCTGGATTCCCAGGCCCGTGTCCATAACCTCACTGTATCAGTACTAACAAGATCGCCCGTATACAAACTTGCTATGTGAAGAAATCCAAATTCCAGCTTTGAGTGAAATCTCCAAGCCTGCTTTATTTTAAAACCCAGGTCACTGACTGACTTAACAATTGCTTAATGTTAAATTGGCTTCAGAAGTAGTATATGGAGCTCATGAACTCAAACTCCCCCGGTTGAGGTGTGAGCCTTTCAGACTCTTGTAGGAGCCGGGAACCACCACAGTGGGACCTCACAAGGCTGCTGAAGATTTGTTCAGTGTTTCTCCGTGTCTGGATTCCTCAGAGGAAGGCGGGAAAAACGGGCTCTCAGTTTTAGTGTACACAGGTTGCTTTAGAGGTGTATTTTAAATCTCACACTGCCTTCTCATTGGAACTGTAAGGACATGAGCCAGAAGAGTTCAAGATTTCACAGCACTTTGGAAAGAAAAAAGCTGTAGCTCTGTGTCCTGGCACATACTTCCTCTCTCAGTAGAGTAGCTCTTATTTCCCAGGCTGACGGGAACTGTTATGAACGTGCACTTGCCCACTGTGGGAGAGTCTGTGCCTCAGCCACTTTAGATGTGGATTCTGAAGATGGATGGGTGGATGGTAGATAGATCACAGCTCCATTTGATTAGAGTCATTGATTATGAGTATTTAATTCATCACTTCATGAAGCTCTCTGAGATGACTGGATTGTGGGAGACACTGTGCAGTGAAAACAGTCTCCCCCGCTTTGAGGTTCTTCCGCTTCTCTAGTCAGAGTTGCCACAAGAGACTAAAAAGCATCAGCATATGTGATTCTTTGCCCCAAATGTTTATATTCTCAAGAATGAATGACCCATTAGGCAAAGCCTTGAGCTGAAACAACACCAGCCAAAATTAAGGCAGAACACGCTGGAAGGAAAAGATGAGAGCCTGCCTTGACTTCCGTAACAGAATGTGGCAGATACCTTCCAAGCTCTTGTATTTTTAACTTACAAAAAGAAAAAAAATAATAAGAGTGAAAAAAAGGCGAAAAACAAGTTTTTCGCTGAAAAGCAAAGTTTAATTAAGAGAAAGTGTAATAAAAAAGAAATAAGCACAAAAACAAGAAAGTATAAAATGCAAATACATTTTTTTCTGTGTGCACATAGCTTTCTTCTATAGGAGCATATTAAAATTAGTATTCAGATCTATGGGATAGAGATTCTATTATTAAAGCAACTGAAGAGTTTTAATATTATAAATATGTATGACTTTGTGAAACCATAAGAAATATATTCTGCTCAAAGTTCTACTAATGCTGAATATTTTAATGAAACTTAATGCATTTTTATACAAGTGGTATAAATTATCCACTTTAAAATTAGATAAAAACTATTTGAGAAATAATTATGAGTATGTGTTCATTAGATTGGAGTTGGAGGATTGCTGGATAAGGGCATTGGGTCAAATCCGTCATCTGCCTCCAGGCACTCAATTCCACAATAATGCCCCTAAGCATATTATGGCAATTGAATCTCAATATTTAGAGAATTCTAATTCATATCCACTCTTCCTTCACAAAACTCAGCCATTCATGGGAAGTACTTATGTGGTTTTTTTTTTTTTTTCTCTTTCTTTCTTTTTTTTTTTATTTTTTTGGTTCTGTGAGTCTGTGAGTCTCAGCTCCTCATCCAGGGCCAATCAGTAGGCTGGCTTTTTCTAGTTGATGGCAAATGTTGTGCACAGATTGTAGTATGTACTTAATAAAGGCCTGGCTTTATCATTGCTTTAAGTTAATCACAAACAATCCTCCTCTCCATTCTTACCAACAAGTGTCCTGTGGGTCCACTGCAAATTGTCAGTACAGTCTGTGTAAATAACTAATCTGCTCTGATACTAGTTTATCAACACCTGCACGGATAACTGATTACTGGAGACACAGTTACATTCTTATTGAATTTAAGTATCTTTCGTTTTAAAATGCTGTTTCTCTGCTGAATGTCTATTTTTCCTTTGCTCCTCCACATTCTCAATTTTGTACAATACCAACCCTTACCTCTCTTTGTCAAATCCTGATGCCAATGTCCATGAAGGATGGGGTGTAGATGCTAGAAACCGTATATTCAATACAGGCACAATTGTTGAGTTGTTACACATTTATACTTAAGAAAAGGTATATTACATATTTATATTCCTATTTATTTCTATGTCTATCTATCCATACTTATCTAATTATTAAAACACATTTCTCGGTTTACACACTATTTGGATGACCGTTTCTAGACTTGATGTAATACAGTTGTTCATTTTGAAAGAAAAGCATACTGCTCTGACACTACTATATTTTGTGTGAAGAACACTGTTTTTGTTTTCAAAAAGATTCACTCTAAAAAGATTATTAACTGTATAGCAATTTAATCTGAATATTTTCTAACCTGTAGTGCTAATCTGTGCAAAAATGAGGATGGAGGAGGCTATGCATGAGAATGATTGGAGAACATTTTCAAATATCTCAGCCCTTCTCTTCCTCCACAATAACGTGTTATGTTTTTCTGGATTTGCAGGTCTTTCTGTGCGTATCAGAATCTGTGCTTGGGACAGGCAGGCTGGGAATGATGTGCAGGGCACTTGGTAATTTGAAAAGACCTCCCCAAATGATTTTAATACAACTCTTCCCATGCCTCCTATTTATGAATATCAGCAATCTAGGTTTTGTATTGGGAAAATCTATATAATTTCAAACTATGTTGGCTCCAGACCAAAAAATAACATTAGCTATGCTTAGGTATGGAGAAATGGAGAAGAAAAGAGAGGAAAGGTTGTTTTTGCCACACACTGTCTATTTTTAAGCCCTTAGCATCAAGGTTCTTTTCAAATGAATAGAATCTTTGTCACCCGCAGGTTTAGATTCTCTTCCGGGGATGAGATTGATTTTGGTTCAGTTTGTGTCTATTTGGAGGACTCCTAGTGTAGACTCAACACTGGGTCTCCACTAAGACTTTCAATTGGATTAAAAAACACTTGCATTTCAGACCATGGAAAAATCATCATCATCATTATAATCATCTTGGTTATTAATGATTTTGGTTGGAAAAATAAGGTTTGCTTGAATTTTTAAAAATGTGTCTTTTATGGCACTTGGCTTTTGCTAGCCTTAAAGAATGCTTGTCTCTTTATTTATATCACCCAAATACCAAGTGTAATGATAGGAATTGGGGTAATATTGTGTTTCTATAGTGCCTTATTATTGGCAATGTGCATTCACTTATGTTCTCTCTTTAATCCTCTTGATAGCCTTGCAGAGAATGCTTCATTAACTGTATTTTAACATGAGAAAATGAAGGTCTGTACAGTTAAAGCCTTTCCCAATGCCATTTCTCTAGAAAATGGCAGAGACTGAAACGCATCTTTTTACATAAAACTCAAGTTTTAGTCACAATGGAAATATTTTAACTTAAACTTTATGAATATACAGTAAAACTATCTTTAAAGTACCAAATTTTTTTGTATCTTAGTAGATATTTTCTTTCTTTTTTTTCTCTAATTACCATTTGGGAACTTCAGGCTCACTCTCTACTTCTCTGTCCTTGGGTTACTGATCGACATTGGTCTGGGAAGTTACATATGTTTCATGTGATTTTAACGTATCTGTTGCATATTTTTTAAAAATTTTATTTATTTATTTGACAGACAGAGATCACAAGTAGGCAGAGAAGCAGGCAGAGAGAGAGGAGGAAGCAGGCTCCCTGCTTTAGCAGAGATCCTGATGCGGGGCTCCATCCCAGGATCCTGGGATCATGACCTGAGCCGAAGGCAGAGGCTTAACCCGCTGAGCCACCCAGGTGCCCCGTATCTGTTGCATATTACAGAGATACCAGCTTGATAAGGATTTCTTCATTCAGTCTTAATGAACATGTTTATATATGCATCTGGTTGCTATTTAAATAGCAAACATGTATTTAATAATTTAATAAATATTTAATAAACATTTATCTAATAATATTTATGTGTTTCTTCATTTCTAATGAAGAAATACATAAAACGTGTCATAAAGAAAAATGCTGTTGATAGCTGCAATGATTCAGTTGGCTCTTGTTTCTTCCTCTATCACTCCTCATAAAAAATTCCATGCGCTCTCATACGCTCACTGAAGTTAAACCTCACCTTGCCCCTGCAGCATAAACAGTTGAAAAAAAAAATCCATGCTGCCAAAGAGACAGCAGTAATACACCTTCCTTTATTTTAACCATTTCAAAAGTAATCAGGTTCATACCTGAGCAATGACTTACCCAAAGAAAAGAGAAGTGATGACAGATTGCATGGTTTGACAATAAGGAGCTAATAGCATAGGGTTATCTTCATGATATGTTCCTGTGACTGGGAAGATCCTCTCTAGAACTCAATCAACTGTACCTTCAAGTGCAACCTGTTGGAAACAGGGAACACCTCACTTATGACAGTGTGGTGATTTAAAGTAGAGCTAAGAGCTATCTGAAATCTATTCCTTTGTTGCTCAAAGGTTGTTAGTCTGGAAAGGAACATCAAAGAAGGCGCAGCTCAGCATTTATCAAAAGGCCATCTCTAATCTCAAGAATTTACAAAAATCAAGATGTTTAGATTCCACACCAGACCCATTTAATTCAAATTTCTGTGGATTGGTCCTAAAAATCTGAATTTTTCACAAACATCATACTTGATTCTAATGCACATTAAAGTTTGAGAACCACCATTTTAATTTTTTAATTTTAATTAATTTATTTTTTTAATTAATCAATTATTTATTTATTTATTTTTTTGAGAACCACCATTTTAGATCAGCCTTCACTTTAGATAGGAGGAAATTGAGGTCCTTAAAACACTTTTGTCCCCCCTCAGTGTACTATACACAGTACCTGAGTTGGTTTTGTAGCCCAGATGTTCTGATGCCTGGTTGGGTTATTTTATTTAAGCCTACAGATTTTGGTCTCTCTTCTTTGATCCTTTTCCAAACTGGGCAGGAGAAGTCAATAAAAAAGTAAATGCCACAGTTCTAGAGCTAGATTTCATGTTTTATTATTCTGAGGTTATTCATGTTTTTGTAGATTCCGGGAACTCTTCAGAGCACTGAAATCATTAATGTCTTCAGCAAAACCCTTTAAAGATTTGGGTACCACTATGAAAGTTTTAGATTTTCTCAGTTGCTGAAGAATTATTATATTACATGTGAGCAGTTTATCTGTGTGTGCAAAGTACAAAAGACAATGGAATATAAGCCAAATATACAGAAATAAGAGGCAATACTTACAAGTTTCTTCCTTGTTTCCTTTCCTAGTGACTATGGCCAGTTTTTGCCTTGTGGAGGAGGCCCTAAGAAAAGGGGATAAAAACTCCACAGAGCCCCATACTTTAGTATGAGATGGTTATTCCAAGGAATTGATGTTAACTGTATAGATGTATCAAGACTAATGTGGGCTGGAAGGTTGCATTGGAGTTAGAGTGATATCATGTAAGTGGAAGAGACAAGATGTCTGGACTATTTCACAATTCTTTATTGGTTGTCTGAACTTTATCTTTTCACTACCTGAACTATCTGCATGCTTGTTTTCATCTATGTATTATAATTATACATATATATATATATAGTATTGCATTAAATATTTTATTACATATTCACATTTTATTATTTATTTTATTATGTATAATAAAACAATAGATAATAGAATATGCAATATATTTGTATAATACATCTATACATATAAGTGTATATAACAAAATACTAGATACAAGATACTTTATATTAGAATAAAATACTAGATATAATAAAATAGAGACCTCCCAAAGATCAGATCCACATACAAAAGGCACTTAATCAACCATAAGACATAGCTTACTTGTATTTAAAGTATTGCATTATTTAAAAATAGAAAGACCGGGGCGCCTGGGTGGCTCAGTGGGTTAAAGCCTCTGCCTTCGGCTCAGGTCATGATCCTAGGGTCCTGGGATCGAGGCCCACATCGGGCTCTCTGCTCAGCAGGGAGCCTGCTTCCTCCTCTCTCTCTGCCTTCCTCTCTGCCTACTTGTGATCTCTCTCTGTCAAATAAATAAATAAAATCTTAAAAAAAAAAAAAAATAGAAAGACTGTGAGGGTGACATTGGTTGGCTTTGTGATTTATTGTTACTACAGTCAGCCGTGCTAGTTGCTTGAGTCACAAAATCCAAGTTTGCCTGTTATCTTCAGCCTGCAAACTGCCTTCCCTCCATTTGGCTTTGTGGTATAGTATTTACATGGATTTAATGGTACATGTAGGTTGGGTTTACTACAACTGAAAAAAAAATTGTAAGGAGAATCCTTGTGGGTGATTAAACTTTGGTGCAAAGCTCTCATTTTGTACGATGATTGATCTTGTCCAAAGATTGATCTTGATTAAAGAGCTTGACTGGCACAGAGCTTGGTTGTAGCATCAATGGAACCAATGCGCATGGTAGAAAAATTACTTTTTTTTTTTTAAAGATTTTATTTATTTATTTATTTGACAGAGAGAGATGACAAGCAGGCAGAGAGGCAAGCAGAGAGAGAGGAGGAAGCAGGCTCCCTGCTGAGCAGAGAGCCCGATGTGGGGCTTGATCCCAGGACCCTGAGATCATGACCTGAGCCGAAGGCAGCGGCTTAACCCACTGAGCCACCCAAGCACCCCTAGAAAAATTACTTTTAACCATTTATTTTTCTGATACAAGTTGCTTGGGAGGATATAACAATAGATATCAAAGATATATTTTTTAAAAAAGGGAGAAACTGTAATTGTATGGTCCTTTTTGATGCACATGTGCCTGAAGAACATATCATATAAAATTATACAAGCAGGGAAACCCCAGTGTTAAGAGTTCTGTTCAGGGTGCCTGGGTGGCTCAGTGGATTAAGCCTCTGTCTTTGGCTCAGGTCATGATCCCAGGGACCTGGGATCGAGCCCCACATCAGGCTCTCTGCTCAGCTGGGAGCCTGCTTCCTCCTCTCTCTCTGCCTGCCTTTCTGCCTACTTCTGAACTCTGTCTGTCAAATAAATAAATAAAATCTTAAAAAAAAAAAAAGGAGTTCTGTTCAAATTCATCTTGCCGTATTACATCTTTTTTTTTTAAACTATATCTAAAACTTTTTATATGGAAATTTACACACTAATAATAAGGGATTTTTTTTCCCCCTGAATTTATCTTTATGATTGCCTTTGCTATTAAGAAGCTTTGGACTTGTTGCTCAATTTCATGACCTGTTATTTAAAGAGAACAAGAAACAGGATGCCAGAATGAAATTCTTATGCCACTCTATTATGAACAGGAACCAAAACTCAAGTAGTGAGGTTCAAAAAATATGCTCTGCATTTTTTTCTTTCATCTTTCCATTCCCGGAATATGACCAGGATCACAAGCAGCAATGAAACGATATGAAAAAGAATGTTTCCCCTCTATTGCTGGCTTGATAGAAAGCAGAAAGTAACATGGACTTTTATGAGATTCTGTTCAAACGAGATTCTAGCACAATTTTTTGGACCCCTGAGATCTAACTAAACTGGGAATCAGAACTTGAGTTTCTCACTTGGAGTTATTATACGATACATTATTTACATGGTATGTTTTCTTTTGCACTAGAGTATGCTTTTTCATTGTACTGGTTGTTCCTTTGGGCTGCAGGTCCATAGCATTTTCAACAAATCCTCACACTCCTTAATTTCCTACTGATCTTAACATCTTTCCTTAACCATGTCATAGAAGATAGTTTTAAAGCTATGACTCATACACCCTTTGCTAGCCATTATGTTGAAAATTTGTTCATTGGGCTTCTTTAAAGGACAGTGAGTGCCTTTAAACTTCTCAGAACCTTGATTGAGATGATCTGTCAGTTACTCCCTCAAAATAGTCAGAGGACCTTTAATCTAAATGAACGGAGCCTAAGGTGCCCTCTTTAGTTTTTCTGAAGTCTTAATAAAGGATTTTATAGTCACAGTCGCAGTCACAGTGTCATCTTTAGGCCGAGAGTTTCCAGAGTTTGACCTTTACTCAGGAGCCATTTCTTAATTTCAACATTGTTTGCCATCTGGAGAGACTGAGAATTTTCAGAACCAGCCGGCGCTGGCTTCTTTTTGGTTCATAGTTCTTCCTTTAGCTTATGTATTGCCTCTCACATTTCACTATTAGCCTCAAGAAGAAACCAGATGGCATCCTCAACACTGTCTGGTTGGCAGTCTCCTTCACAAGATCACCTACCCTCAGTTCAACGTTCAGAATTCCAGAAACAGTCGTATGCAAGGCACTGAAACTTTCACCAACCCTCTCTTCAAAATCTCTCCAGCTTCTGACTGCTGTTTGGTTTCAAAGTCATTCCCATATATTTGATTTTTTTGCTCACACGCATTGGGTACCAACATCTGCATTGATTATCCATCAGCATGGGACAAGTTAACCTAATAATTAGCAACTTAAAGCCACTAAAACTTATTATTTAATGAAACATATGAGGATTAGAAATCCGTAGATGTCTTAGCATGGTAGTTCTGCTTTAGGGTCACTCTTGAAGTTGCACTCAAGGTATTGCCTAGGGTTGCCCTCATCTGAAACTTTTCCTGGGGCTGGGGAATCTTAATTCCAAAATCACTCAAATAGTTGTGGGCAAATGGTCTCCTTGCCACATGGATCTCTCCGTAAAGCTGTACGTGACATGGCAGCTGGCTGCCCTCAGAGTACATGATCTGGAGCAATTAAGAGTTATAGCACACTGCGTTTTATGACCTAGTTTGTGGGTTACTTCTGCCTTAATCTGTTTGTTATAAGTGAATCAATAAGTCCAGCCCACCCTCAACAGGAGAAGATTACAAAGAATCTGAACACCAGAAGGCAGGGATCATTTGGGTCCATCTTGGAGGCTGGCTACCTCAGTTGCAATTAAAAGAAAAAATTTACTTGAGGAAACTGATTTATTTTTATACCGATGTGTTAACATTATATTTAAAGCTTCAGAAAGGAAATAGAATTAATAGGTTGGTACAGTGGTGTGGCCTCACTTTCAGACATACTTTACATACATACGATATAGCAACAGCTTCTATTCGATAGCGGTACAGATTTTTCAAAATCCTTAACATCCAGTACCTCATAAGACTGTGAAGTGGGTGGATGACTATCATGTCCTATTTACACGTATGAAAAACGCCCTACTGCGTTCTTCCTTCTGGCCCTAATAATTCACACCCTTCCTATAGGCCAAACACAGTTACACTGTTTTGTTTAGTCACGTGGAAATAGAACCCAAATCGTAGAGGTGCATTCCCCTGTGATAGTCAGTATTAACACAAGCCTGTGTGCATGTCTGCCGTTTCAACACCATATTCCATCCAAACAAGGGTGAACAATCTGAGAATGATTGCTGCATCTGCATTTTGAAATGATGAAAAATAATTCTGGAAGCAGTATATAATGTAAAATCCTTGACTCTGAAGAGAAAGCTTATTTTATCATTAACAGTGTTTTGTACACTTAAAGTATTTAATTAAAACAGCTTTATGTATTTAGAGAAATATATTCTTGCACTTTATCTTTCATATTTTATCCTCCTTCCCTTCTTTTTTTAAAATTTCACTCATTAAAAAAATAAAATTTTCACCTGAGAAGTGGTTCTCAACTGTAGAGTGTTTTTATCAATATATCAACAGAAATCTATTACTGCTACTAATAAAGTTGCCATCAGACTTTCTAGATATAAATTTAAAACAAATTAGGGAGCTTTAAGATTGTTTCTTAAGGAAGACTACATTTTTTTCATTGAAATGCAGTTGACACAGAATGTTGTATTTGTTTTAGGTGGATGGTAGAGTGATTCGACAACTCCATGCATTATAATGTTCTGCTCATCATCTCTCACCATACAATGCTAATACAGTACCATTAACTGTATTCCCTGTGCTGTTGTTGGTGGTGTTTTTTATCAGCATGACTTATTCGTTCCATAACTGGAAGCCTGTACCTCTCACTCCCCTTCACTTTTGCCCAACCCTCACACACACCCCCACCCTGGTAACTAGTTTGTTCTCTATATTTATGGGTCTGTTTCTGTTTTTTATAGTATTACTACTCTTGTGTCCTGATACACATAGATTAGGTAGTTTAGGTAAGTAAATAGATAAAGTTTCAATTAGAATTAGAATAGCTTATACAATGAAAATCACATTAGTCCATAATAAGTAGCCATTACTATTACATGAGCAGTTCAGTACATAAAACTCAGTTCAAGAATAATAAAAAAAAAACTATCCATGAAAACTTCTTGAGAAACCAGTGAGGTACGTTAAGTATGTCACACACAATTCCTTATTAAGTCCAGGAGAGTTAGCTTTTTCTTCGTTATTAAAAATAGATTCGTGACTCTGACTTGTGTGTGTGTCTATCTACAACTGATCACCTTTAGCCCAATGAGAGACTCATACAAGAGTTGGAGGTGATAGAGTGGTGGGGTAGGGCTTGAGAGCACCTGGGCCATAGGTAGACAGGGACAGAAAATTCATACTTTTTTACTCCAAGGCCTATACCGGCCCAAAGGTAGGCAGAAACCTATGGCAGGGATGTGTGTGTGTGTGTGTGTGTGTGTGTGTGTGTGTGTGTTTCTATATATACACACACACACATATATATGTATATGATTTATTTATTCATTATATATATAATATATACTAGATTTATTTATTTTAGAGAGAGAGAGTGGTGGCGGGGGAGGGCAGAGGGACAGGAGAGAAAGTCTCAAGTGGACTCTGCAGAGCCTGACGTGGGGCTTGATCCCACAACCTAAGCCAAAACCAAGAGTCAGACACTCAACTGACAGCCACCCAGGCACCCCTATATATTTTTTTTGTTTTGCTTTATGTTTTTCTCTCCTTTTTGGTTTTGCTGAGTGGATAGTTCTATCATCATATGTTCATTGTAAGTGCTTTGTATTATTAGCTGTGGTGCTGATGACACATTACTACAGTTTTAAAATTCGGTGCAAAAATGTTTTCAGGTTTTCTTAAGGTATGATTAAGCCCATGGAAGCATTGCAAGGCTGTGAACATTACTGTTCGTTACATAGGTTGCTACAGAAGAAAGCAAGTACTGGTACTACCAGTTATTTTGTGCTCCTTGGGGAAGAACAGTTTTCTCGTGTGAGATTTATTTTAAGCAGTGGGGAAAAGAGGTGGTTATGGAGGAATACAGAGAAAATCTAAATATAGCCAGTGTCACATTGCTTGTTTATTTTGAAGCTTCTTTGTTTTTTCTGTTTGATATATAGTTCTGTTGGATATAGTATTAGCTAATATAGGGCAGTGCACCTACAATTTGATAAAGCAGGCTTTTAATGTCCAGTTGTCATTCCTTCCCAGCCCAGGATGGGCTGCTGTGAAAACACTAACACTTGAAGTAAGATTTTCCCTTCTAATACAACTATTAAAGTATTTCTTTCAAATGCAAGGAGAAAAAGCATGTTTCTTTGGCATTAGATCTTATTTTCTGTACTTTTTCTTCATAACAATGAGTTATGTTGATATTACCATGATACACGTGTGTGTGTGTGTGTGTGTGTGTGTGTACCATAAAATAAATGGAAAAGGAGGTGAGACTAAAATACTGATAAGTTAAACACTTGCATAATTTTAAAAACCAGTATCTAAGGAAAGTTCAAACAACCTGAGAGTTTTTGCTCTGAGAGAGGCAGGCAATTGAGTATCCCTGCCTGTAATTCTAAGGGTAAGAAGGAAAGAGTAGATTTACCAAATAAATTCATCAATGACTTTACATTTTATGTTTTATATATCTAGTTTATGTCAGATGCGCATACCCATCTCACATTTTGGCTTTTATAACAATTTTTCTTTCCAAGTTATCTGCATTAGAAAATATATTAATATATTATATTAAATATATATGTTTAAATACATATTGCATAATTTAACACGAGGTATAAAATTATATTTTATTTTTCAATATTTTAAAATAATGTTCAAAACGTATTTTAAAATATCCATTCATATCATTTTATATACATCATATATTAATATATTAAATTTAACATACAAAATAATCAGTATTAGATATATGTATTTAACTCAACATGTATTTAATATACAGTTATATTTAATATTATATATTGAACTTCCACTATTATCAATTTGAAGATATAAATATATACTAAGTATATTTATATTAGGTATTTATATTCTTATATGTAATATATGCTCAATAAAGTGCTTAAATATGTAGTGGATTAAAGTATTTCAAAAACCATATGAGTTAAATAAACCATACGACTCTTCCAGCTTTCCTAAAAATTTTAAGATTTTCTGACTTCATTTATGTGGTTTAATTTCATTTTAAATTTTAACAAGAAAATATCTTTTTCACAGTTACCCTTGTCCTACATTGATGGCTTTGCTTTGTTTCCTCTGAGTAAAGGATTGCTTTACTGAATGATGCACAAAATTTTGTGGAAAAACAAGTTTGATTTTGTTGTTGTTGTTATTGTTGTTTTTAAAGGGAGCTTCATATATAAGTAAGTTTTAAAAGTTGGGTTAAATAAAGCTCTGTCAGCTTCTTTATTTCAGGATTTCCCTGAGGTTTTGGGAACTAGTGTGCATTATGAATTATGAAATGAGAATCTTAGAATTTTGAAATGTATTAACATTTTTTGCACTCAGAACATCTTCTCATTTTAACCTTCTTTTTTCCGTATATATTTTTTAGTGGTATTATTCTTCCATGGAAAATATTGTTCTTTTTTCAGTTTCTTCATTCATAAAACTCTGAGCTTCCCAGCTTGGAATCCTTGAAAATTCCACTACAAATTGAGCATATTTCAAAATTATTTGGTGTTTGTCAACATCAGTGCTATATATCTCTGTCTCAAAGCTTATACTCAAAGCCAAATAAGGGTACAGTGAAATGCAAATTGTTATAGTAAAACAAAAAAATTTTGTGGTTAAAAAAAAAATTTGCCTAATGATACCAATGATTTTAAAATCCCATGATTTTATTTAACTCTCTTATGTGAGATGGATGTAAATGTCTCTACTGTATCAGTCTGAGTACTTGGGTGATTTGTCCAAAGTCATAGCTAATGAGTAGCAGAGGCAGAATGTGAACTCAGAGGTTGGGTTTCCATGTTTAGTGACCTGTCTACACTATCTAATATACTTGAATGTGTCACTTCAAACAGACATACACACATGTGATTTTGCTTAATTTCTCACTGCTGCTGATTATTTGGGGAGAGGTAAGAAGCCTAAAATAGTTTATTGAAATTGATGTCATGAAAAATGGTGCTTCAAACTCTGCTCAACCAAAAAAAAAAACCCAAAAACAAAAAACAGTAGTTGTGTAATGATTTGTCTTGTGTTCGTATATCAGATTTCTAGGAAAGTACTTCATTACTGAACTATAAATCTCGTATGTTAAATAGAGCAGCAGGTCAATAATATAAATATCATAGCATGATTGTTGACAGGGTGTGATAAAAATAAATTCCCTTGAAGAAACTAGAAAAATTTTACAAATACCAGTTAGAATTAAGCAACAATGGTAAAACAAAATGTTACATGTCTTGGGGTAGAGCCAAACTATACATTTTTTCTTTTTAAAGTTTTTTTTTTAATTTATTTTTTTTAATTTATTTATTTGACAGAGAGATCACAAGTAGGCAGAGAGGCAGGCAGAGAGAGACAGGAGGAAGAGGCAGGCTCCCTGCTGAGCAGAGAGCCTGATGTGGGACTCGATCCCAGGACCCTAAGATCATGACCTGAGCCGAAGACAGAGGCTTTAACCGCTGAGCCACCCAGGCGCCCCTATACATTTTTTCTTTAACAAACTTGATAAAACCTTCTCAAAGTCAGCAACATTCTATAACAAGATAACTTCAGAATTTGTGAATCAGATTCATTGTACGATGCTGGTAATACCCTGCTACCAAAACTGGACAAATAAGCTTACAAATAAATGTCTCCCATGAGCTTAATTTTAAAAATCAACAAAATTTTAGGAAATTGAATCTAGCAAAGTATAAAAAGACTTTCACATCAAGACAAAAGGAGAGATTATTCTATGTACGTAAGGATGAAGTAATGTTCAGAAGTTAATTAATGCACTCCATTGTTTCAGTAGGCTAAAGAAGAAAAAAAATCATTGAGTGTAGCAATTGATACAGAAAAACATTTGGCAGAATTCAACATCTATTTGTGATATGAACTCTGAATTAAGTAGAGATAAAGAACTTTCTTACATTGATTTTTAAAAACCCTACTAAAAACTGAAGCTAATATCATATTTTATGTTAAAATCCTGAATGTTTTCCCCTTAATGTGTAGAGGAAGAAAAAGATGTCTACACTTACTACATTTATTGGATAGGATATGGAAAATTATAGCCAGCACAATGAGACAAGAAAAAGAAGTAAAAGCCAGACTGGAAAGGAAGAAATAAAATTGTACTTATTTACAGATGTCATGATTGTCTATGTAGAAAATTTGAAGGACACTACAAAAGAATTTATTGAACTAATAAATGAGTCCTGCAAGACTGATCACAGGAGGAGGAGGACAAATTCTGCATGATTCCTTTTTTTTTTTATTAAGATTTTATTTATTGGGGGGAGAGAGAGAGCACAAGCAGGCAGAGCGGCACATGAAGTAGAAACAGGAAGGAGAAACAGACTCCCTGATGAGCAGTGAGCCTGATGCAGTACTGGATCCCAGGACCCTGGGATCATGACCTCAGCCAAAGGCAGACACTTAACTGGCTGAGCCACCCAGGAAACCCTGCATGATTCCTTTTATCTAAAACTCTTAAATGCATAGAAGTTGACAATAGAATGGTGATTATCAGAGGATCAGGGAAGAGGATATAGGAAGTTGTTGTTCATTGCATATAAAGTTAGTTACATGAGTAAGTTCTCGAGATCTGCTATTTAACATTTTGTCTATGATTAACAATAAGTGTGCATTTGAAATTTTTTTTAAGAAGGTACACCTCATACTAGGTAGTCTTACCACAAAACAAACCAGCAAAAGAGCACACAAACTTTTGGAAATGATGGATGTATTTATTACCTTGGTTGGTGATAACGTGAGTCTGTGTGTGTGTGTGTGTATGTTAGTGTGTGTATAAAACCAAACTAAATTGTACACACTAGGGGCGCCTGGGTGGCTCAGTTGGTTAAGCAACTGCCTTTGGCTCAGGTCATGGTCCCAGAGTCCCGGGATCGAGTCCCGCATCGGGCTCCCAGCTCCACGGGGAGTCTGCTTCTCCCTCCGACTTTCTCCTTGCTCATGCTCTCTCTCACTGTCTCTCTCTCAAATAAATAAATAAAATCTTTAAAATAAATAAATAAATAAATAAATAAATAAATTGTACACACTAATTATGTGCATATTTTTGCCTACTAATTATATTACAAAGCTGGGAAAAAATACCCTTAAAGCCAGTACAAAAAATATCAATTGCATTTCTACATACAATGAACATCTAGAAAACAAAGTTAAAAATGCATTTTCTCCAAGGAAGTGTACATACTTTAACTAAATCTAACAAGCCATATACAGAATCTCTGTGCTAAAAATTGCAGTGTTCATGAAAGAAATTAAAAGATAATATAGACATAATGTACTCATAATCTGAAAATTCAATATTAATAAGCATATAAATGCTCCCCAAATTAATTTATAATTTTGATGAAATTCCTATCAAAATCCCAGCAAATATTTTTGTAGACTTAGTAGACAAACTTATTCTAAAAATTTATATGAAAAAGCAAAGTTCCTAGAATAGCTTAAACTACTTTATTCTAAAAAAGAATAAAGTGGAAAGAATCTCCCTATTAGATATTAAGGCTTACTATATATAAAGGCAAGACTGTGGTATTGGCAGAGAATAGAGACTTCGGTCAATGGGACAGAGAATAGAGGACCCATAAATAGATCCACCAATTTTCAACTAAAGTACAAAAGCAACTCATTGGGGGAAGAACAGCCTTTCTACAAATGGTGCTGGGGTAATTTGATATCCATAGGCAGAAAAAGAAAGAAAGAAAGAAAAAAAGACCTTGATCTAAACCTCACACCTTATACAAAAATTAAATGAGTCACAGACTTAAATATAAAATGTTATGCTACAAAAATTTTAGAAGCAAATATATGGGAGAAATCTTTGGGACCTAGGACTAGGTATACATTTCTCAAACTTGGCAAAAAAACATGATACAGAAAAAGGAAAAATTAATAAATTATATATCACAAAAATTGAAAACTAGTGCTTTTGTAAGAGAATTAGTAGACAAACTAGAGATTAGATAAAATTTTTTTCTAACCACATATCTCATTTGCATCTAGAATATAATGAACTCTCAAAATTCAAAAATTAAAAAAAAGGGGTACCTGGGTGGCTCAGTCAGTTAAGCATCTGCCCTCTGCTCAGGTCATGATCCCAGAGTGCTGGGATCAATCCCCATGTCAGACTTCCTGCTCAGTTGGAATTCTGCTTCTCCCTCTCTGTCTTCCCCTTTTCTCCCCCTGGCTTATGCTCTCTTTCTCTCTGTCTCTCTTTCTCTTTCTCACTCTCTCAAATAAATAAATAAAATCTTCACACACACACACACACACACACACACACACACACACACTCAAGCTAGGAAATGGGCAACAGACTTGAATAGGTGTTTCCTTGAGGAACAAATACAGATGACAATAAACATATGAAAGGATGCTGAACATAATTAGTCTTTAGGGTAATTAAAATTAAAGCCAAAATGAGATTTTAGGTGATGTGATAATCATATATAATGATAGTTACGTTAGAATGGCTAAAATTAAAAACAATAGCATCAAATGCTTGTGAGATTGGTGAGAAACTGAATTTATTCATACGTTGCTGGGGAAATATAAAATGGTGCTGTCTCACTGGAAAATATTTTGGCAGTTTCTTGTAAAATTAAACATGTAAGTATCATATAACCTAGCAATTATACTCTTGGGAATTTATTTCAGAGAAATGTAAACTTATGTTCATACAAAACCTATACACATATGTTTATAGCAGTTTTATTTAGAATAGCCAAAAATTGGAAACCCAAGTGTCCTTTCCTAGGTGAATGGTGGAAGAATGTGGTGTATGCATAGCAGGGAACACCACTCAGGAATAAAAAGGAACAGACTCTTGATACTTGCAACAGCCTGGATGGATCCAAAAGGAATTATGTTGCCTTAAAAAGCCAATCCCCAAAGGTTATCTGTTGTATCATTTCATTTACATACATTTTGATGTAAAGCAAAATTAGGTAGGTGAAGTAGAGATTGGTGGTTTCTGGGGATCAGAGACGAGGGGAGGATGAGGTGGGTGTGTGCCTAAAAGGGATACCACAAACAAGACTTGTTGGAGAATGAGCTTAATGAGTTAATGAGAGTGTTTACACCCATTAAAAAAAAAAATGAGGCAGAAACTTCTTTTAACTCCATAGTTTTAGGAATTATTTCATCAAAAAAGGAAATAAGGGAAAGCCATGATAAACATCAACTCTTGCCAAGAGAAAAGGAAACACTATGTAATCCATGAAATAATGTTGAGATTTACTTTAGAAATTACCAGGGTGAAGTTAAGATGACATAAAATACGAAAGCAGATATAAAAATTATATAATTATATCAATAAAATATTTAGAAGAAAATATTTGAATGAGTTTATAATATTGGAATAGGGAGACTTTCTTAAGTGTGAACTTAAACAGAGATGATGTGAAGAGAAAAAAAAAATGTGAAATTGTCTACCAACACTTTAGAATAGCATTATACAATATTTAAAAGGCAAAAGATAAACTGGGAAAAATATATATGTAATACATTGAATGAGAAAAGGCTAATTTATTTCATTAGAAAAATTTTTAAAATTTTCATTTGAAAATCAAAGGAAAACTAGAGAAGGTTGCAAAGAGTTCACTCAGAGAAACAATAATATAAATGACTGACACACACATGAGCAAGGCCAGACCACTGGGTGGCTCATTTTTGAAGAGTGCTAAGGATAAGTCCATGCTTTTATTTCTATTTTATTTCTATTTTACTAATCCAGCAAACAAGAAATCAAAATAGGACTTGAACAAAACAAGCATACAGTTGAGTAGACAAGTCCCCAGGCCTCCCTTAGCTTGTGGGGGAGGTGGACTTATGGTTCTGCTGTCCAGCTCGCCTGTGTGGTAGAAGAAATCCACAAGGTCAGAGGATCTCAGAGCTGCAGGCTTACAGTTTTTACACCATTTGGTCGGGGAGAGATTTCCTAAAGCCTCAGGGAGTCATCTATTCTCACATAAGATTATACACTTTGTTGTTATTTCTGAGCCACAGCACCTACGGTAGACTCTGTCCTATGCTACAACACACATGACGAAGCTCAGCCTAACTTGGGGTGGGGGGAGGGGAAGAGAGGGAGACGGAGACAGGGAAGGAGGAGGAAGGTTGGTGTATTAAAGAAGAAAATGCCTTTTTCCCCCCTTTCACATTGTTGAAGATGAAAAACCCTTTTACATTGAGAGTTGGCAAGGGCATATAGAGTAGGCATATTATTGAGAATAAATCAGTACAGTCATTCTTAGAGGGGGTAGTGTTTAACTTTACTTAAGCACCTGTGGTTCTGGAAAATATGGTCAAGAAACCCTTGCATAGCGTTTTTATGTTCCCAGAAACAGCTTATTGCAAAGACTCACTCTTCCCCATATGACGTGGATAAGACTTAATAGTTGACTCCCTTCTTTCCTCATGACAAGATGACACACAGACCCTCCAAATTCCTGTTTTATGGCCTCATAAATGATTAGCTGTACTGTTTGTCCCCACTGACCAATCTGGACAAAAATACCTGCTAACTTAACTTGACTAAACTTTAGTCAGGCTTCCTTCCTTCTCCAGGCCCTGAATTTTGGCCTAGCCTTGAATATTATACCATGCAGAGCAACCTCTCTTGAAGAGTCCCTCTAAAGAATCGTCTGACTTCAGGGAAAAACATTTTCTGAGCAGCTGTCTTATTAGATCACCTGTTTAGCCCACTCCCTAGCACGTGATTCTTAATAGCTCTGCTTATTCTTTCCCATAAAAGAAAAATCCTTTTCTTCCAGACCTTTGAGATGCTTGCCCATCTTTGAAGTAGGCACCTTCACTAGATTCAATAGTATTTTTGATTATTGCTTCTTTTTACCTATGGCAATATTTGTTTTTATTTGATGGAGGGAAATTTAGCAATGTCTGTAAAGACTTAAAATGGGTATACTCTTTTACTGACTAACTCCTCTCTTGGATTGTTTTTACAAAAATATTCATCCAAGTATGCCAAAAAAAATATGTGTCAAGAACATTCACTCCAGTCTTGCTTAAAATAAATAGTAAAAACAAACACAAACTAAAACATTTAGAAAAAAATCTAAATACTTATCAACAAGGCACACCTAAATAAATCATTTTATCCACACATTAGAATATAATGTAGTTATAAAAAATGTTACTATGATGTAGTGCCAACAGGAAAAAAGGCGGATGACATAACAATACAGTTCGATCCCATTATTCCAAATCTATCTGTGTGTCTGCAGACACAAAGAGGCAAATATAGATATATAGGGATTCCTCTATCTGTATGTCTGTCTGTCTGTCTAACCCTAGGCAGGGTCTATCTCTGCACTAGAGAATGTATACAACTAGAAATTTTTTCTGGAACTACGTAATCCCATAGTAGTTACCAACTGAAAATAGAATTTAGAAGAATAGAGGAAGAGGCCTTTAGTATTTTTCTTTATATGCATTTTTTTCTCCTGTTTGGTGGTTTTACAACACATACAAATATACACACACATGTGTAGGCCTATGCAGTTAATCTTTGTTTTAAAAAATTGTCATACAAGAGTGTTTTTTTCTGCATACCGTTCCATGAATTTTAACACATCCAGATTCATGTAACACCCACTGCAATCAGGATACGGAACAGTTCTTTCACCCTGAAAACCTCCCTCTTGTGATCTCTTTACAGTCACTCACTCACCCTACTCCTAACCCCTGGCAACCTCTGATTTGTTTCTGACCCCATCATTTTGAATTTTTGAGCATATTATACAAATGACATCATATAGTTTGAGATTTTTTTTTTGGTCAGCATAATACCCTTGAGATATATACAAGGTGGTGCATGTATCAATAGTTTATTTATGGCTGAGTAGTGTGCTACTCTTCGGGCCTACCAAAGTATATTCATCAATGCAGGATGCTTGAGTTAACTTCCAGTTTTTGGAGATTATAAATTGAGCTTCTATAAATATTTGCATGCAGATTTTTGTGTGGTTATAAGATTCCATTTTTCTAGGGTGAATGCCCAGGAATGGAATTATTAAATCATATCGGAAAAATATGTTTAAGTTTCTGAGAAATTGTCTAAACATTTTCTAGAGTGGCTGTAGATCATGTATATTTTATACAATAAAAAATTAATTAAAATAACAGAATATGTGATTATTAATATTTTTATGAACGATTTGATTTTTTTGTTGTTGTTTTAAACATTTGATTCATAAGGATGTTCATGTTCTACAGGATTTTGAATTTTTTAGGACATTTGAAACACTTAAATCTGGATACAGAAGGGCTGCCAGAAAGGCAGGAAGATAAATTAAAATATTTACATGGTGATCCTTGAGGTGTTGACATTCTGTGGGTTCTGTATTGAAAAGCATGCTGAGATTTTAGCAATTTGGGACTAGTGGAGAGCAGAGCTTCCCTCTCAAAAGTCAAGTTATAATAATAAGAACTGAAACAGAAGCAAAAACTGAGCTTGGTAAGGGCAGCTGGGTAGTCTGATATTCAAGGGCATTAGACACTCAGCCAGGATTGTGGCAGGATCTGGGAGATGGGGGAGAGTTTCCAATCCCATATGAGCTTTCAGCAGCTCCCTTGTTTGGTAGTCAGGCAGTGTGTCAGAAAGCAGTCCTTGAACCGTATTTTTTTTTTATCCTTAAACTCGTTAGAGTCTTTTATTTATTTATTTTTTGAAATAGTTTTTCTCACTGTACTTCATCTACTTTTTCAAGATCTGGATGTTCTCTCTTTTCACCCAGTGGATCTTCATCTTCATCCTCTTACTTCTGACTAGGAGTCATTCATTCATTCATTCATTCATCCATTTATTTATTCCAAATTATTTCCTATTTTAAAAATTTTTTAAAAAGATTTTACTTATTTATTTGAGAGACAGTGAGTGAAAGAGAGCATGCGCGGGGAAGGGGCAGAGGGAGAGAGAGGGAGAAGCAGACTCCCCGCTGAGCAGGGAGCCCAATGCGGGGCTCAATCCCAGGACGCTGGAATCATGACCGGAGCTGAAGGCAGACGCATAACCTACTGAGGAACCCAGGCGCTCCACAAATTATTTCCTAGTTTTTTTTTTTTTTTTTTTACTGTATTTTAGGTAAATTAGACAAAAACAAAACAAAAACCCACTCATAAAGAAAATAAAGTTAAGAGAGACCAAATATATTTTATACAGTAATAGGCGGCTAGGCAGAGGATTAGAATGAGATGCCACGATAGAGAGTGATCGAATGTCTCTTGTCCACTGGGCAGTCAGGAAAGGTTGGTCTAAGGAGGATCGTGAATTTAAATCTGAATGACTGGAGAAAGCAGCTCTCGGAGGATTGATGAGAAGAACAACATTGAGACAGGCAGAACAAGTGGTACGGAAGCCCTCATGTGCACGCGATCTTGTCAGGAGAAGAAGAAAGACCAGTGTGGGTAACACAGAGTGGGCAAGCTAGTAATATGACGTAAGAGTTGGATAAAATACCACTTTGCAAGCCAGGATAAGAAGTCTGTGCTGCACTCACAGTGTGTTGGGGAATTTAAAAGAAGATCTTAAGTAGGCGAATGATATGATTTGAATTACGTCTTCCAGAGATGACTTTGGATGCTGTGTGGGGGCAGCAGAGGAAGCAAGAGTCCCAGTATGGAAGATATCCCAGTGGTCTAGAGCAGAGTTAATGCAGATCTGAGCTGGTGATAATAGTAGACAAGAAAAGATATAGACAAAATTGGGATGTAGTAAAGAGTTAGGAATTGAAGGGATTTCCCTCTCTTTTATTTCTATATAGGAATTCTATAACTTAGACGTTCATTTTTTATTTTATGGGTGGCTACTGAGACTGGAGAGAACAGAGGTTTGGATCTAGTGTTGTGCCTACTGCCAGATGTTGGGAAAATGAGATGTATCTGGAAATCTTTCAGCGCTAATTGAATTATAAAATGTCACAGACTCACAATCAGCGAATGAAGGCACCAGAAGTGCCTCTCTCCTCTGTGGATAAACATCAACAGCTCCATTCTTCTGCATTCTCTCTTAATAAAAGTCCTGCTTTGTAAGGAAGGAGGATTGCTACACTGATATTCAGATAAGCTTGATTAAAAGAAGATACGTAATCAACAGATGTACTAAAAATATTCGTTAAAAGTTTTCATCTCTAACTTGGGTGTTCGATGCCCTATTGCCTGCCCCAGAATGGCTGGTTAACATCACTCAAACAATGATTCTATGAACGATTTTGGCTATTGTCTTAAATTCAGTATTCTGGGACTTTAGGAGGAATGTATCTATTAAAGGTGGGGCTAGAGGGCTTATAATAATGATGGCATTCTTATTGTTTCTCAGCTTTTCTGTAAAATAGGAAGATTTTATTCTTATTTATACTTATCTTTATTCTTTATACTTATCTTTTTTCTTATTTATACTTATCCATATCAGTTACTATAAGGAGAAAAGAATATATAAATTATCATGCATTATACATGGCATGTAGCCTTGTATGTTGGCTATTATTTATTATTAGACTTTTGGAACATCTCTTTAGATTTGAGGGCCTCCAACCAGTAGGAGAGAAAGGGAAGAATCCAGCCCAGGAATGGAGAGTAGACAGGGGCTATGGACATTACTCAGAATTTAGCTGGGGTTCAATAGGGGTGGAAAGCTAAACAATGTAACTGACACACCCAAGAAGAACTAAATGAAGCTAATGTAGGAGATATGAAGAAGTTTGGATTGGAGGCTTTTCTTAGATGATGGGCTGGTACCTGGTACGAAGTATCTGTGTCAGATTGGCAGAGAGATTGTCTCTAAAACATGGCTTGTATTCCCCATGCAAAACTTACTACTGAGACACCAGACCCCACATCTGAAAAGCATGATTTAATTTTTTAAAAACCCCTCATTTTTCCTTATAGTGGTGGAGCTTGAGGATGCTGGCTGTTCAGGATTGCTTAAGTACTGGAGGGGACTTTACCTGCATGAGGTAAGGCATCAGGATCTCCAAATGAGAAGAAGGTAGAGATAGAAGATACAAGGTTGGGTAGTGGACATTGACTCTGAGCCATGACCCTATGGTTTCTATCTTGAAACTTTCGATTTCAGGGTCTGAGGAGCCTCCCTGGAGGGGAAGGGGTCGAGAAGAAATCCCTCGCACCGGTGGGATCCCCTTGCTTCACTCTTTCCTAAATTTCATAGGAAGGGAGGACTGCACTTGGTTCAGGTTTTGGAGACTCCCCCCAGGTTTTCTGTGTGAGCCAGAGTTTGCTCTTTTTCTTGAGAGCTTTGGAAGAAGAACTAGAGCTTGCCAGAGAAGCTTGTTCTTTGTATTCCTTCCTATCCCTGCCTGGATCTGGCAGGAAAAAGTAATCTGCCTTCATTGGCAGCCTAAGTTCAGGATTGGGAAGTCTAGTGGGGATAAGATCTTCAAGGAAACAATCATGACTGCTGTGTCATCTTTCTCAAATTAATTTTAGCAGGGTTATAATGACTGCATTTTCCTTCATCCACACTACCTTTTTCAGCTTAACAAAAAGACCAGATGTTACTAAATCAAGATCTTCCTCACAGTACAATGCTGTGGTCTCCTGGGTCTTAGGCTCATATGCACAGTCTTTCCATAGTCACATGCCCAGGGAATGCGGCTGTGTTTGGGGTTAGTAACTCCAAAGACATTAATTTTATTTAGCATTTCCTCAGCAATAGCTCTGCGTTCACTAATGGCACCTTAAGTCCCCTGAGATAGTCACATATTAAACCAAAAAAAGACAAATTGTCACAATGGTATAAGTGAGAGAAAATTTTAACTCTTGAGTAACCGTTACATTTTTTATCGGGGGGAATTATCTGATGTACAATTCAAACCTGTAATTTTGAAATGGAACCAAAAATAATTTTTTAGGAGTATACCAGCACTCATTCACACACACACACACACACACACACACACACACACACACAGATACATACACACACACATACATATACATATATATATGTGTATGTATATACACATACATCCATACACAACCACACCCCCCCCCACACACACATAGTACTTAAGTGTACCCTTTTTTGTTTATTAAGAAATTTTTTGATCAAGGCAATTAGATAAATGTGAAGTCATGATGCTTATAATATAATTGGCCCCCAAATAATTATCAGTGGTAATTATTCACCCATCATCGACCTTGGTGTACATCAGAATTATGTCAAGCAGAGAAAATGGGAAGATTTTTTAGAATTGAAAAATGTATTTGATGTCATCTAAGTTTTATAGCCTCATGTAGAAAAAAAAATGAGTCCTAGAGAAGGCAAATGGTTAGAGATATCATAAATTTAAAGAAGACACAGGATGCATAAATGGGCCTTGTGGCCTGAAGATACAAGTTTGAATGTTTTGTCTGCTTTGTATTTGCTGTGTGTCTCTAGGCAAATTAGTGAACCCTTTCTGGCTTCAGTGTAAAATTGGAATATTAATACACAACTCATTATGTTGTTTGGAGGTCAAATGAAATAAGTTTTATAGGATTATTTTATAGACTATGGAACACTATAAGACAAGCCTACTATTATGGAAGAAAGGAACTGATGACCTTTATTGTGTTTATGTGACATTCCAGGAGCTCTTTTTGAGAGTTTAGCATAGCTGCACCGTGTTTGTGAACGTTGCATTAATTTCTTATTTTTGCAGTTGAGAAAACTGAGGCTTAGAACAGTAATGTCTGGCCCAAGGTCACAGTGGAAGGTAGAAGGCCCTATCAGGCTTGGTTTCAGCTTGTCTCCTCCTTTTCTATTATCTTGCACCAGATGATTCTCCTAATAATGTAGGGCCTCTGTAGGTACTTTGATCCATTCCGCTAGAATATCCATTTCAAAAGCATTTTAGTAAGGCTGATAAAAGGGAGAAGTTTGGTGTTTAATTTATGTTATCACTTAGAAAATAAATATTTCTTTAAACTAGTGGGACAACTATGGTAGGAGAAAGTGCCCAAGAAGATGTGGCGGGTTTACTCCCTTGTTGGACAGAGGCAGTCATGGGCGTTAAGGAATTAAGTGATGCCATGTGCGGTGCAGTGAAAAACGTGTCTGAAGGGGCTTTTTGTTAATTTCAAATAAATGGATATTTTTCTTTGCTGGGTCTTTGTCTATCATGTGCATTAAAAGACATCTGTATACATTAGATGTTTTATGGCCTTAGTTCTGAAATTTTTATTCTGTGTATATATGTATGTACGCATGCGTGTGTGTGTATGAAATGAGTGCTCTCAAACTGCAACACAATCTTTTTTCTACCCCCTCAGAGGACATTTGGTAATTTGACATTTTGGTTGTCACAACCTAGGGGATGGAGCTGCTACTGGCATCTAGTAGATAGAGACGAGTGACGCTGTGTAAATATAATGTACGGGACAGTCCCTATAGCAATGAATAATGTCTATAAAAATAATACTTTTCGTTAGAATAGGGTTGCATTGTCTTCAAAACACCTTAACATGCATTATCTTATTGATCCCCACAAAATCACTGCGAGGTAGAAATGTTTCTCTCTAAATATAGACGAGGGAATAGAGGTTTGGAGGGGATATGCTACTTGGCCGTATGATTAGGAAAGTGGAGTGTTAGACCATGGATGTTTATCATCGCTTTGATCAGATTCTACTTTCCAAGGCACCTCCCACCTGCTGGAGCTTCCCACATATATGTTGGTTAATTGACTGTGAAAAACCTCAAGGACAATGTCAACGCATGTCCTTGGGCAGTATTTTTGTGTAATTTTCACATGCATTTTCTGTTTCCTATAAATACTGTTTTATTTCTGTTTTCATGATTTTTCTGTAAATTTTAGACCAGGTCAAAGTGTAGAAATCTGAAATTGGCAACTCACCAAAGGAAGCAGTCACTTTGTGTCCCGCCCCCCACCTCCCCTTCAGCTGAAATATCAGGTACACTTTGGCAGACGAGCCCAGCAGGAAGAACCAGCTTTTTGAATGACAGCACGTTTCAATGGCAGGTAAAGGACTAACTGGAAACAGAACTGGAAGTAGCCTACTTCAAAACAAAACAAAACCCAAACCAACAATTACAACAAAAACAACAATATATATGGCTGTCTGCCAGGATTTCCACCCCAAAACTAATTTATTAAGGTGGTTTGTTAACACTGCACAACAATAGTAAGGCTGCTTTGTTTTATATTTAGCTCAAGAAGGCAATTAAAGACAAAAATAAGAACACCCAGGCTGCACATGATGGACAAATCGCAAGATGTTCAACACATTCGTTTAGCAGATAGTAGCAACAGCCCACCTGCAAATTTAAAACTTTCTCCATCCTTAGGTTGAAATTTTGTAAAGCGAAAGCAATCAGTTAATTTGGTCAATTCACTTGGAAAAAAATAAACCCATAGTTATATGGCAATATGTCAAAATATGTTCTGAGGGAGGAAAAAAAAAAAAACATACTCTTAAACTGATGATTTGGCTGAAATTTTCACTTTTTAATTGGTGCTTCTGTTCTGAGACAAGCTTTCTTTCTTTTCTCTATTTTCCCTTTCTTTCTTTCTCTATCCTTTTTTCTTTCTTCTTTTTTCTAGAATTCTTTACCTTTTCGATGTTTGTAGCTTCATTTTACTCTAACATTTTATCTCCCCAAAATATTCTAGTTACTGCTACCGACTAGTACATTTATCCCTTTTTCTGTCTCATGTTTTAAGTGTGCATTGAAAACTTTTCTATAAGTTGAGGCATTAACTGTGTATATTTACTGCAAGTGATTGATACTTAACATTGAAATATTGAACAGAAGATGAGAAGCAGATTTGGGATCAGCATGGGAGATTGTGTGTCCAAGTTGTTTTTTTTTTTTTAAATCTCAACTTTAGTTTTGTACTTTCTCATTATTTACAAATATATGGGAGAAAATTGGATTTTTTGGGAAATCATCAAAACAACATTATCTTTAATAATAAAAAAAAAAACCCAAAACTAAAAAACAACATTTAGTGCTACTCTGGTGAATAAAAATATCCCCTCTGTCTCTTAGTCTTAGTCTTGCTGCTTATGATCTAATTATCTTAAAACAAAACAACAACAACAACAGCAACAAAAACCCCCTCAGGATGACTGGATGGCTCAATGGGTTAAGCATCTGCCTTCGGCTCAGGTCATGAGCCTGAGGTCCTAGGGTAGAGCTCCACATCAGGCTCCCTGCTCAGTGGGGAATACGCTTCCCTCTCCCTCTGCCCCCCCCAACTCATGCTTGTGCTCTCTCTCTCAAATAATAAAATCTTAAAGAAAAAAACTCAAAAAACCCAACAACAACAACAAATTAACCCTCAGCTTTGGTTTAAATAAATCAGTGGCATTTGATGGAAGGTATTCAACACGGTGAAATAATGCTGTTAGAAAATAAATAAGTAAGCCAAAGTTTCTGCACTGTTACTTTAAAGCTCATGAAGTACTTCTTCACATGGAGCATCTTCAATCCCAACCAGTTTTTAGTTGAACAGTGCTTCTTCCTCTCTTCCCCTCTCCCGTCCCTCTGCAAATCCACTTGAATTTCCAGAAAACAAGAAGCTCAGTTCTTTTCAAGGAAGGACCCCTTCCTACAACCTTACACCATAAGGGGTCTTTTTCCATCAAGATTCTTTATAAGGTTAAGGAAATTCTGAGATCACACTTTATTCTCATTTTATACACTCTGTTACACTTTAACCTACATTACATAAAAAGACATGAAAATAATTTCAGTGCGCCGGCATGGGGGGAAGTATTTCCCAGTTACTTGAGTGATGGCTCCCATCCTCCCTCTTCGTGCCTGGGGATCGTGATGCTGTCTCAGTACCCACCAGTCAGACAAAACCGCTGGATTGTGTCCTATAGCTTCCCTCGCAGCCCATTCCACTCCCGCTGCCTTCCAGGAGTTGACTGTAACATCAGCTTTTCTCCATAAGGGTCAGGCCAGCTGATGGTGCCACTTGAGTGCTGATGAGCAGGGCAGTGGCACCTCCTGGGTAGTGACCTTGTCTCATGGCCTGCAGCACAGCTGTGTGACGCTAGGAAACAGCAGCAGCCGGCCAGCCCAACTCGAAGCCTTCCCAGATGGCCTGATCCGCTTTGATCAAAGAATCAAGATGACTTACAGACCAAGAGAAAGAGCTCCAACCTGAAGGACAGTCTTTTTATAAACATCCTATAATAGACACATCCTATGTCTGTTTTTTCTCATACATGTGAAAAAAAAAAAAAAATATATATATATATATATATATATTTGTCTTCTCACTGCCAGTTTTAAATACAAAAGAAGATTTACATCAGTATCTGTACTTACCAATGGCTTTCACTTTCCCTAAGGCACTTAAAGTGTTTGGTAAGTTTTGGACTACTTATCTTCCAAATGTTACATGTGTATAGTGTGGCAGACAGAGCTGTTGGCTTTTTTGGAGAATCTAGGAAAAATTATGACTTTTTCCTGGATCAAAAAATGGATATGTCCGTGCTTCAAATTTACAACTAATTTTTTCATCAAAAGTTTACAAGAGGGACACCTGGCTGGCTCAGTTGGTTAAGTGACTGCCTTCGGCTTGGGGCATGATCCCACAGGTGTAGGATCTAGTCCTGCTTTGGGCTCCCAGCTCAGCAGGGAGTCTTCTTCTCCCTCTGACCCAATCCCCTATCATGCTCTCTCTCTCACTCTCTCTCTCAAATGGATGAATAAAATCTTTAAAAGAAATAGTCTTCAAGAAATAAAGAATTAAATGATAGAAAAGGAAGAAAATAACTTTTTCTTGTGAACAAAAGACTAAGCATAAGCTCGAGAAAGTAAAAATCCCGTGGAAGACAGAACTCTACACACACTGTAAGCTCTATTTCCCCTCCTTCTGTTTGCAGTGTTACACAACCTTTATTTAAATTCTTTTTTATTCAGATTTGTAGGATTTAACGATTTCTCTTCTAAGGTATCTGTGTAAGGATCTTCTACCCTCTCATCCTTGTTCCTTTCTTTCTTCTTTTTTTACATCAATTTTGATGTCCTTCTATATTTATCTTGAATTTGAAATAAGACAACTCAATTTGGCTGTGATATCTTTGAGATAGTGAAGAGAGGACTGAGGAAAACACTATTTTCTATGCTGGGTGTAAACAATTCAGCGTAAATATTAACAGCTTCAAATTCACAGTGTAATAACCAATTTCTTCCAGTTTTTTTTTTTTTTTTTTTAAAGTCTTTGCTGGGGCGCCTGGTGTCTCAGTGGTTTGGGCTGCTGCCTTCGGCTCGGGTCATGATCTCAGGGTCCTGGGATCGAGCCCCGCATCGGGCTCCCTGCTCCGCAGGAAGCCTGCTTCCCTCTCTCTCTCTCTCTCTCTCTCTCTCTGCCTGCCTCTCTGCCTACTTGTGATCTCTGTCAAATAAATAAATAAAATCTTTAAAAAAAAATAAAATAAAATAAAAAATAAAAAGTCTTTGCTGAGGTGTATAATGGGTTAGTTTCCTTATCTGAATCCTAGCCCATTTGGTTGGTTCTACCATTTTGTGGTCAGTTGCTAAGTGATAACTGCCTACCTGCCTTGTCTTTGTCATCGTCTGGACGCAGAACACATTCTCTTAAAACGACTGGAGTTTTCTTCCTAACTTCCAAATGCCACCATTTGGGGGGGGGGGCATGTATTCTCCAAGTTGGCAATATCTGTATTAATCTTGAACTTCTTCCAGGTTTTATTCAAAGTGCTTACTTTTAGCTATTTTTATATTCAATGTTACATGAATCCACAGAAGCCAAGCAAAAAGACAAATGCTGGGAAGGTGTGTGGTGCTGTGGGTGAAAGGCTAGGCCTTAATTTGGAAAATGACTTTAAATTAGGTCTCAGTCTCAGTTGGTTCCCTATTATTTTGTTCCATTAACGTGGTTTTAGAGAAAACTTTCAAACACTGACCCTTGCAAAGTCTTCCACAGCCACTTGGATTGTCTCCGTAACAGAAAATGAGAGAAGAAAAAAGTCAGGAAGAGCAAACATTACTTGAGCCTTGTACCACACTGATCAGAGCCAGGCTCTAAGTCAGTGACTGCAAAACTTGCCAGAATAACCTAATCACTCCTTTTTGCAGAATGCTAATCTTGAGAATCAGGGTCAAGAACAGCGAGAGGATTAAAGACATGTCCTCATAATGAGAGTCCTCACTGAAGCGGACATGAGTCACAGAAAACATTCTTACTCTAGAAGTCACTTTAATATCAGGAATTGTGAAGAAGTATTCCGTTGCGATGCTTTTCTCCAATTACTCCATCTGCTTCTAATTTTTAACTCGATCAACTTAATAAAGAGCTTCTTCCAATAATGATGCTTTCACCACTATGCTTTTCTTTGTGGAGAACAGTTAGTGTGCATAGATTTCTTTAGCGCATGCTTTTTTTTTTTTTTTTTTGTCATATTAATCACTCAGAAATTACATTGAGAAGGAGGAGGGTCAGTCTAGAAAACCATCAACTGTCAATAAATACATAATTATCTAAAGTAGAAATAGAATCCAATCAGAATTCTTAGTGTGGATATTGTTTTAAAATTAGCACTTTTGTCATCAGTTAACAGAATAGTTAATTTATTTGTTGGGGGGAGTAGGACACAACATGATTAATTAGCTTAATGTATGTGTGCTAAATGCAAATACAGAGACAGCAGTGCCAAATTATGCATGCTTCGTGTTCACTGGGTTGAGCAGGAAAATACAGTCTGGAAGCACACAGATTTCTACTGAGTCCTTTCTTTATTCTCTAGGGACTAATTCTCATATCAACCACACAGCATTTTATTTTTATCATTGAAACTGGGAAACAAGCTGGCAAAATTTTCTGAATTTTAATTAAGCTGTTTAAAAACATTTCCTCACAGCCCACTTTAAATGTATTAATATTAGAGCAATATTTGCCTAAAACGTATAGTATATTTAAACAATATTAGTTTGGTGGCACCGTAATAACCATTCTTCCCTTACACTAAAAAATAATTTTAAAAAGGCAAAAACATATATGTATATGCAGGGGGAAAATGCATTTCTTGTTACTGAGGTGAGTCAAAGGAAAACACTGGTGACTTTTAAGAAAGTAAGATTTTGTATACTATACATAATTAAAGTAATTGGCAAGAAGTGTCCAGGTTGGGAGCCTAGCAGGAACACAACACAGTGTTTTTCTAGGAACTGAGGTGTATTTTGGGTTGGGGGTTGATATACTAACAAAAGTATCGCCTATTAATTCTAATCCTAATGTGTTTTAAGGCCTGACTCTACTCTGGTGTGTTACACCGCAATTCTGGATTTATTACTACTACATAATTGTAATTATAGTCATTTTGTACTATTACCTTTGCTTTCAGTCTCTCCTTTTCTCTCTGCCTCTCTCTTAAAACCTCCCTCAGAGGCATTAAAGCAGGGAGCTAATAAAAAAAATGACTGGATGCTGTAACACAGATGCCGCCTGACAGGTCTGAAAGCCTCGGTCACACACAGACCACTGGACTCTGTGGCTTTTTTGATACACAGTGGCTATGACAATTTGTCCTGAGTTACCTTGAACTAGAAAATTTTAAATACATATTCGTGTGCTGATGAACTGAAGGAATGGAAAAAGCAGTTCATTGTTTCATTAACGTTACGTTTGTGGAACCCCACTTAAAAGAAAGCAAATTATTCCCTGATACAGGGGAGTTATCCACAAATAATGTATAAATATATATCAGTCAGGAGGTGTGGAGTCAAATGGAAAAGCTTGTGATGGCCTCTGCCAAAGATTCTTAATGCAAAGCATAGGAGTCTTCCTGTAATGTCATAATTATCAGCTGGAAGCCCTCCATACAAAATGTAAAAATAACCATGTGCCATCTGGTAATTGGTTTTCCTGGCAAATACATATGCAAAAGGGAATCAAGAGCGACAACAAAATTGAAAATCCAGTGCACAGGAATGCTGTGTGACGGCCGGAGTTTTAATAAACCACTTGCTGTGAGATCAGTTTTACAGTCCCCTAGCATGACAATATAAAGCATTATAAGGTATATACTTAAGCATGAAAGTGCCATTCTATTTATGGATATGGGCAAAGCTCTCCCACTTAACATTTGGGCTTCCCATACTGAGAGGCATCGTTCTTGGAAGATTTTACCTGTAGTTAAATAGGAACTAATGAAAGGGAGCTAAAATCACCATGGCACTTAGCCACTACCGAAGTTTATTTCCCCAGGTTTAATTCTCATGACGGAATCTATGGCTACACCGTTTTCTCTCATGAAGACGTGGGCACACATGTAGCACGTGCATTTTCACATTGGTGTTACTGGTTGGGGGAAAAAAAGTGGTCTTTCAGTGTGAAATTGTTCAATTCTATATTGAAATCCTTGGTAATTGCTTGGACATAAAGGGTTGTCTCAGTCTTTTTGTAACCTTGTACTTGGCTGTTCTTATCCTTCAAATAATTCTCAGCGAAATACTTCTCTTCCTGCCATGGCAAGCAAGAGCACGTCACGGCAAAGGAAAACGTATGGGTAGCTTCAGAGTCATAACTGACATCATTCAGCAAAAAGCTTCATGGTTTACACCAGTAAGAGTGATGGCAGCGCTGGACTGTGGCATAAGGTCTCTTCCTTTACAAATCTCAAAGCGCGTCTTAGTTGTTGTTCCATTCAGTTCTATTCAGATCCTTTTGGGGAGCAAGGAGACCAAAGATGGCTTTCCAGCGAATGCCTTAGAAAATGCAAAGTTTGTCTTCTCCTTCCCTGTTTGCTCTCCCCGAGAGAGTACATCACGGCTAGTCTGCCTTACCAACAGAGGACAGGAGGCCTGATTTCACTTTTTGAGAAATTGAGGGAACAGGAGGCCAAATAACTTGCCCATTGATGCAGGGGTGATAACATACAACTCAGTAGGTATGGATGAGCAAAACTCTAGCCCCATGGCATGGAACAGGGCGTGTGAAATTGTATTATGCTGTAATGTTTAAAGAAGTGTGTCCTTTGGGGAGTGTGGTGCCCATCCCGGCACTACTAACTGTGTGACCTTGGGCAATTTCCTTTAGTCTCTGTACCTACTCATCTTTATCCATAAACTATTGATAACTGTACTACAGTAGCTTTGGAAATGAGGCTGTGTATGATAATGACCCAGAAGATCAGGCTGAGTATAATACTCTCCGAGTGTGATAGTCAACATTTACTGCTTTGTCATCTTGGACAAGTTCATTGATAGCTGTCTACCTCAGTTTCTTCCTTTAGAAAATGGGATATCAGAAATGAGAACCTGAACAGTTTCTGTGATTTGGGTGTAGACTGCTCAGGAGAGTATCTAACACTTCCCATGATCTCTAGACAAACTGTTGCTCTTGTTACCATGCTCTTACAATGATGCGCTAAGCTACTAAGATACGTAACTAGAGTAAAAATTGAGAACCATGAAATTATCTTTTAAAATGCGTTAAATTGTCTAGGAAGTATGGTGTCATGCTTCTGTGTATCCAGCTCTGTGCAAGAGTAGCTGTACCCAAAAATATGGAGAAAATTTGGCATAGAAGAGGGCATATATGCAAACTATGACTTTATCTTAAATTCTATAAAAGAGAGGGAAAAGAAAAAAATAAAGACCACATGTCTGGCAGGGAGTTGGGTGCCACAGATGATGTCAAGTTCAGTGCGTGGATGGTGAATCCACTGTTCTTACCCCATACAGGTACTTTAAGAATTAAATGAAATAATATCCGTAGTGGATTTCTGCTAGTGTCTGGCATGTTGAAGGCATTAATGAAATTCTGATCATTAACATCCTCATTATTATTTGTATTTAGCTATATTTCAGTGTCAATAACTTTTCCTAGGTGAATTATCATTCAAAAGTCAGATCCCACCATTAAAGCTATCTTTAAGGAAGCACTGCGATTGCCTTCTGCTGGTTTCCATAGGCAGCATTTGCCACCCCTTTTTCTAAACCATCTGGTAGTAGCCATAGGAAGTAGCATGAAGTGAGTCTTCGTGGAGGTATCTTCCCTGCTTGGGGAATTTCCTGCTTTCCTGTCTTCATCCGAGTGAGAAAATGTTGATGGTCCATTGTGGGACAAGATGAAACTTTTCTTGTTATTCATTCTTTTTTTTTTTTTTATGGCGTCGTTATGGCGTGGGTTTTTTTTTTTTTTTTTTTTAATGGCGTCTTGCACGGTGCCATTTAAGCTTCAATGATTAAAAAGTCCTCAAAGTCATACTTTTGTCATGAATATGAGGTAGGAAGTGACAACTTCTGTCTGCCTGTTGAAGCTGTTTCTCCAGTATCGATAGAAATGCATTTGCATGTTTTGACATGGACAGGAGTAAGGGACACACTTAATGGCTTTGTGGCTTAGCCTGCACCAATGAATAGAGTTTCCATATTCCTGTATATGTTGTTAATGCACCAGAAACTTCATTATCACTGAATTTTGACTGAACTGGATGTACTTCTTCAAGTTTTATTATGCTTTTCTACTTCCTAAGTGCTTTATTCAATACAAATTTTCTTTTCAAATTCAACACATAGTGTACCAAATTCAATGTTTGTTTCTTGAGACGAGCACGGTAAGTGGTGATTTATGAAAGATGATTATCTCCCAGCCAGTTCTGTGTATCTCTCCCAACTCTCGGCAGAGGCAAACACATTCCTCAGCAGTATTACATACAGAACTACACAAACATGGTTACTGAGGTTGATTTGTAGGGAAAATGAAGGGAGCTTGTTGTTATGAAGTGAGAAAGACTCTGGTTACTATTCAGGTTTTCCTAGGCACCTCACACTGTTAGCCTGTTTGGGAGGAAATAATTCCAGTTCAGCTGCTTAGCAGTAACAAAAAGCCCCAATCACTGGAAGGAAGAGGAAATAAGATTAATATTTTTCAGCATTATAAATCCATATGAAGTTCTGACAGTACAGGCTTTAACTTACTTATGGTTCTATCCTAGAATATGATCATTTAACTGAGATCTGTGAATAATAAAATGAATGCATGGAATTTTAAATTTTATTTTAAACATTGCAATTTTTATTTTAGAAGAGGAGAGAGAATAAAAATATTTTTCAGTGTTTAAATATTAATTCATTTTTTTAGAAGATGAAAAGTGTTAACCATTTTGTATTTTGTAATACAATGGTTATAATTCTGTGCATCAGACTTCATTTATGCTATCATGTGAATGAGCTAAATTAGATGGTCATCAAATTGTGACAGTTATATGAAAAGTTTATTTTATATGACAAAACATTTTGGGACACTACAAGGACTGTTACTCAAGAACCAAGAACAAGTCACTTTATTGAATAACTTCTCTTGAGGCCTTTCAACTCTGCTCATGAATCTTGAAAGAACAATACAGGCTGATGATATAAATAACATAGAGTGTATTTATTTTCCCAGAAGAAGTGGCCTTCTATGACAAAATAGAAGAATTAGTGTTCTTGGGGCGCCTGGGTGGCTCAGTGGGTTAAGCCTCTGCCTTCAGCTCAGGTCATGATCCCAGGGTCCTAGGATTGAGCCCTGCATTGTGCTCCCTGCTCAGCAGGGAGCCTCTTTCTCCCTCTGCTGCTCTTCTCCTGTGCTCTCCTACTCTTTCTCTCTCTGTCAAATAAATAAATAAAATCTTAAAAAAAAAAGAATTTGCATTCTTGGGGGTGCCTGGCAGGCTCAGTCAGTTAAAATATATAAATATATAAATCCATAGAAAATATATAAATCCTGACCTCAGCTCAGGTCTTGATCTCAGGGTCAGGAGTTCAAGCCCTGTGTTGGGCCCCATGCTAGGCATGGAGCCTATTTTAAAGAATTTTTATTCTTAAAATTAGTGAAACTGTTTTTCACAGGATATATTTAAACTCTTATTTTCACTATAGACAATACTGTGCTGCCACTGTTACCTTTTTGTTTTTTAAAGAATTTATTTATTTATTTGACAGAGAGGAGATCACAAGTAGGCAGAGAGGCAGGCAGAGAGAGTGAGAGAGAGAGAGAGAGAGGAGGAAGCAGGCTCCCTGCTGAGCAGATGAGATGATGCGGGACTCGATCCCAGGACCCCGAGATCATAACCTGAGCCGAAGGCAGCAGCGGCTTAACCCACTGAGCCACCCAGGCGCCCCTGGGTGGGTACTTTTTTGTACTTCTTCTTCTTTTTTTTTTTAATTTTTTATTTTTTATAAACATATATTTTTATCCCCAGGGGTACAGGTCTGTGAATCACCAGGTTTACACACTTCACAGCACTCACCAAAGCACATACCCTCCCCAATGTCCATAATCCCACCCCCTTCTCCCCTTTTTTGTACTTCTGATTATCAATATTCTTTTGGTATCCTCTCTTTTGACATAAAAGTGATTATAAAAACAATAATAATGAAAATAAAGAATAACTCATATTCATTGAACAATTATAATCTTAGCACTATGGCCAGCTTATTATAATCTCTTATTCTTATCACTCAAAATGAAAAAACAGTGTCTTATTTGCTTTTCTGTAGATCACATTTCTGCTAAAGTATTAAATATATTTGTCTGTTCAATATATTCAATATACTTAGTTTTTGAAATAATTTAATTCATTAAATATTTTAAAATAAAATAAAAACTCCACGAACCTTCACACGATTACCATTCATTTCTGTATAAGTGAGTAAGTCATAGTATTGAACTGGGTAAAAGGAATAAAAGGACGAAATTGAAAGCTCAAGAAAATAAATAACATATTTTTTAAATTCACTGAAAATAAGATAAATATGGGGAATGGTTTTCTGGTTTGCTTAATGACTGGTATCTCCATTTTCTGTATCTAAATGAAGCCGTAGATTTATATTTAGGTGTATTGTGTAGAATAGTAAGCACTTGGTTTGATGCATTAAATTTATTGAGGTATAAGATGTATAAATAAATAGTTAGAACTGCCATATAAAAGCAGTAATTGGAATTATTTTATTTTTAACCAAAAACACCAGTAACAATGGCAGAAACAGAACAATTCACACACTTCTGCCACCACCCAAACCCATCTCTGGCATCCCCCAATCTGTTATCTGGATCTGCGAGCTTACGTTTTGTTTTGTTTATTCCACGTATTAGAGAGATCATATGGTATTTGTCTTTCTCTATCTAACTTCTAGCATAATGCCCTTGAGGTGCATCCATGTTGTTGCAAATGGTACAATTTCAATCTTTTTTATAGCTGAATATTATTCTATTATATATGTATGTCACAATTTCTTTTTCATTCATCTGTTGATCAGTACTTAGGTTGTTTCCATAACTTGGCTATTGAAAATAATGCAGTGACTATGGAGGCGTATATATCTTTTTGAGTTAGAGTTTTCTCTCTCTCTTTCGCTCTCTTTCTCTCTCTCTTTTTTTTTTTTATAATTACCCAAAAATGGAATTGCTGACTCATATGGTAATATGGTAGTTGTTTTGAGGAACTTCCATATTTCTTGCCAGAGTGGGTGCAACAATTTACATTTCCAAAAACAATGCACAAGTGTTCTTTTTCTCCACATTCTTGCCAGCATTGGTGGTCTCTTGTCTTTTTGATAATAGCCATTCTAACAGATATGAGGCGATATCTCACTGTGATTTTGATTTGTATTTCTCTGATGATTGATGATGTTGGGCATATTTTCATATGCCTGTTGGCCATCTGTATGCCTTCTTTGGAAAAATGTCTATTCAGATCTTCTGTCCATTTTCAGTAAGATTGTTCCTTTTTTTTTTTTCCTTGCTATTGAGTTGTATGAATTCTTTGTATAATTTGGGTATTAGTTCCTTAACAGATAGGACTTACAAATATTTTCTCCCATTCAGTAACTTGCCTTTTCAGTTTATTGTTGGTTTCCTCTGCTATGTGGAAGCTTTTTAAATTTGTAGTCCCACTTGCTTATTTGTACTTTTGTTGCTTTTGCTTTTACTGTCAGATTAAGAGAAGTTATCACCAAGACCTATGTCAAGAAGTTACAGCCTATGTGTTCTTCTGAGAGTTTTATGATTTCAAGTTTTATGTTCAAGTCTTCAATCCAGTTTGAGTTAATTTTGATGTATGGTGTAAGATAGCTGTCAACTTTTATTCTTTTGCATGTGGCAATTCAGTTTTCCCAGTATCATTTGATGAAGAAACTTTTTTTTCTTTGTTGTGTATTTTTAGCTCCTTTGTGAGAAATTAATTGAATACAAATGCATGGGTTTATTTCTGGGCTTCCTATTCTGTTTCATTGATCTGTGTGTGTGTCTGTTTTTATGCCAATACCATACTGTTTTAATTACTATAGATTTCTAATGTAATTTAAAATCAGGGCACGTAATGCCTTCAGCTTTCTTCTTTGTCAAGATTACCTTGGCTATTTGGGGTATTTTGTGGTTCCATACAAATTTTAGGATTGTCTGTTTTATTTCTATGAAAAATGCCATTGGAATTTTGATGGAGATTGCATTGAAGACATATATTGCTTTGGGCAGTATGGATATTTAAACAATATTATTCAACCAATTCTATAAGCATGTAATATATTTCCATTTATATGTGTCTTCTTCAGTTTCTTTCTTTAATGTCTTTTACTTCTATATCCAGGTCTTTCACCTTCTTGGTTAAAATGATTAGGTATTTTATTACTTTTGAAGCAGTTGTAAATGGGGTTGTTTTCTTAATTTCTCTTCCTGATATTTTGATATTTCAGAACATGTTTTTGCATATTTATTTTCTATCTTGCATCTTTACAGAACTCACTTACTACTTCTAACAGTGTTTTTATGGAGTCTTTAGGGTTCTCACTATCTGCAAAAAGTGACAATTTTACTTTTTCCTTTCCAATTTGGATGCCTTTTTTCTTTTTCTTGCTGGCTAAAGCTTCCAGTATTATGTTGAATAAAAGTGGTTAGAGTGGATATCCTTGTCTTATTTCTGTTCTTAGAGGAAAAGTTCTTAGTTTTTCACCATTGAGTATGATGTTAGCTGTGGACTTGGCATAGATAGCCTTGATTATATTGAGATATGTTTTTTCTGTACCAGCTTGTTGACAGTTTTTATCATAAATAGTTGCTGAATTTTGTCAAATGCATTTTCTATATCTATTGAGATTATCATATGATTTTTATCTTTCATTTTATTAAAGTAGTGTATTGCATTGACTAATTTGCAGATGTTGAATCATCCCTTGCATCTCTAGAATAAATCCCACTTCAAGTGTGATGTGTGTGATGCTTTTAATGTATTTTTTTAAGATTTTATTTATTTATTTGACAGAAAGAGATCACAAGTAGGCAGAGAGGCAGGCAGAGAGAGAGGAGGAAGCAGGCTCCCTACTGAGCAGAGAGCCCTATGCGGGGCTGTATCCCAGGACCCTGAGATCATGACCTGAGCTGAAGGCAGAGGCTTTAACCTACTGAGCCACCCAGGTGCCCCTCTTGTAATGTATCTTTGAATTTGGCTTGCTAATATTTTGTTGAGGTTTTTTTCGTCTGAGTTCATCCGGGGTTTTTGTGATTTTCTTTCCTTTTTTTAAGATTTTATTTATTTATTTACGAGAGAGAGAGAGAGAGAGAGAGAGTAAGTGGCGGGGCGGGGGAAGCAAAGGGAGAAGGAGAAGCAGACTCTGCACTGAGCTCTCAATATGTAGCTCCATCTCACCACCCTGAGATCATGACCTGAGCTGAAATCAGGAGTTGGACCCTTAACTGACTGATGGCCTGTGATTTTCTTTTCTTGTGGCATCCTTATGTGGTTTTAGTATCAGGATAATGCTGGCTATCATAAAATGAGTTGGAAGTGATCCCCCCTCTTCTATTTTTTGGAGGAGTCTAAGGATTGGTATTAATTCTGTCTTAAATGTTTGGTAGAATCCACCAGTGAAGTCTTTTGGTTCTGTGCTTTTGTTTGTTGTGAAGTTTTTGTCTACCAATTCAATCTTTTTTACTAGTGATTAGTCTGTTTAGACTTTGTTTCATCATGATTCGTTCTTGGTAGATTGCATGATTCTAGGAGTTTATCCATTTCATTTAGGTGGTTCAATTTGTTGCCATATTTCTATATAGACTTATATGTAGGGATATTGTGTTCAGTACTAAACACTAGGGTTGATGCTTTACATTTCTTAAGGAATAAAAACAACAAATTTTATTCTTAAGGTATAAACAATAAATAAATAATAGGAACTGCCATATAAAAGCAGAAGAATTTTGGAATTCTTTCAAATACACATAAACAAGTCTGTATATAAATACAAGCTTATTTAAAAAGGTATATTGGGGAGTTTGGTATATGTATTTTAGGGATGACATTGCAAAGGACATTACTTCTTAATACTGCTCCTTATTTCTAATCCAACTAACCAGCTAAAGATGGTTACATTTCTTGAAATATGCCACAGATTGAAGTACCAATGACCACTTATTTCTATTTAAACAACAGATGGAGTATTGGGATTGAAACCAGACCTGGGCATTCTGTTTTCATTGATAATGCCTGTTGTTTATTTATAAAATAGGACAACAAACCATTCCAGTAAGCTACTTGCAGGCATCATGAATATGAAATTAAATTGCCATGAGGGAATGAAAGGTCAGAGAAGGGCAAGGCGTAGGGTACAATATTTAAGCAATCAAAAACAAAGAAAAATATGTTGTTGCTTGATGTATCAATTTAGTCAAATAATTACGTCTATATGCAATTATGTACTATTGTTTTCTTAATTGTAGTATCACATAACTAGAAAATGATCACTTTATAAAGAAATAGCCAAAAAAGAATTGCATTCCTCTTGAGAGCTAATGCCAGATTTCAACTTGATCTGGTGTTTCATTAATGTGAAAAAGCAATCATAGTGTTTTTGTTACATTTTTGTAATATTCTTTAATGTATCTTTGAAGAGATAGTGATGGAAGTCTACATTTATCATTTACCAGGTTCAAGAATTTAGAAGTGTCCCAACTATAACCTTGACTTCTCACTTTGTTACAAGGTTCATAATATTCTTACTAAAATGATAATATGTTTTAACAGATATACCCTTAGGTATTTTATTTAAATGGGAGTTAGGAAATGAGAGAAGGCATGCAAGTGTAATGTTCTTCAGTCTATCAGAAGATGTGAGTAGAAAAGAATAGGCTGAAGCAAGTTGTATCTTCAAGATAATGGGGATGATCTTAGTTTTCTTTACTTATTTTAAAGTAAATTTTGAGCATATAAGCCTATTTTTAGATGTTTTAAATCTAGGCTGTTGGTTTGTCTGCATATGTTAACAAGTAACATATGAGTTTTTCTTGGTTCTGTCACACAACAGTAAAAACCAGATAGTATTGTAGGACATAGATGCAAATATCTGGGTCTTCTTTCTTTGATTCATTCTCTTAGAAAGTAAGGCCACACAAAACAGTAGCAACAGCCACAACAATAAAGTTATGTATTTCTTATGTATTAGGCACCACTAAAATTATTATATATATCTCATTGTATTTACCCCTCATAGCAATCCTAACAGGAAGAACTGCTAAGTCAGAACCAGTCATAGGAACTTGTTCAAGGTCACAGGACTAAATGGTTGAGCCACAACGTGATTCCAGTGTGGCTCCAGATTCCATACTCTTAATCACATCTGCAAACAAACACTTATTCAAATTATTTACTTTCTCCCTCTATGTAAAGGAACACACATATACACAGACCTTGTGTAATTTACACAAATGAATAAGAGCAGATGAAAGATAGACTGTAATTTATGAATAGATTGTATTTTATGAGTTCGTGTGTACAAGTCAATTATTTCAGCCTGATCTTTTTACCTTAACAATTGGGATAGATTTCCCAGCCAGATAGCAAAAACTTACTTATTAGCATGTGTTATCTTTAAAACATAACACTCTTAGTACTCTATTAATGGTATTATAGATCTTGATATATTCTGATGTTACTGGAAGAGCTTCAGAAATTGAAATGTTTGATGGTGTTGGGTCTTCTTTGCTGGAAAATAGGAGAGTCTCTGAACTGCAGTCTATAGACCATTGAACTACAGGCCAGTTGTGATGGATTGGATCAGGAGCTCCAACAGGGTCTGGGTTAAGTGAATTAATAGTCCAAACTCTGGGGTCAGACAGAACAAATGGTCTTTCTGACAAACACCCTTTCAAACATTGGGTCTGACCATTTCTAGAGCCTTCTTAATTTCTCTTAGTTTCATTTCATTATATGTACAATGACCATAGCAATAATATTTACTTATTAATGAAGGTTGACACAGTACTTGATAGAAAACTTTGGAATGCTTTTCTGAGGATGCTTATTTCAGAATGGTCTTCAACCTTTCTACTCTGTTTTTTCCAAGGCGTAAGGTTAGTTAAGAAATAAACAAATAAATATAAATCACACAAATCTGAGAATTTAACTCTGAAATCTGAAAATTAACATACGATGTCAAATTACCTGTGGTTGAGGAAGTAGAGGATGAACATTGCCATGAGAATTCCATAAGCTGGCCTAAAATTGGCAAGTAACTAGCCAGGAGGGAGTGTATTCTGAAAATGATGTAGGGAGAGTTATCATTGTTATCATGTGGGAAAATTATTTTTGACATACATATCTATAGATTATGAAAGAATCCATTCAAGAGTGCATTCTGAGTATTTAAAGATTTATTTATTTTATTTGAGATACAGAGAGAGAAAGTGCACACATGCACACATATGCACAAGTGGGGGGAGGGGCAGAGGGAGAAGAAGAAAATCTCAAGGAGACTTCCCACTGAGCACAGAACTTGACTTGGGTCTTGATCTCAGGACTTGAGCCAAAATCAAGAGTTAGACACTCAACCCACTGAGTCACCCAGGCACCCCAAGAACTCATTCTGAAGTAATTTAAAGCAGTGCATGAATTTAACAGTAGGGTGCTAAGAGGTTTTTAACCTTTGTTTGTTCTTTTTTTTCTTTTTCTTTTTTCTATGATTTCACAATCATGGGTAGGCACATGAGTACGTAAGAACAAGAAGAGCCAAGAGTTCCACCAATGAGACATATATGTTTGTAGGAGATGGTCCAAAAGACTTTAAAAGATAAGCATACTGGGGGCGCCTGGGTGGCTCAGTGGGTTAAAGCCTCTGCCTTGGGCTCAGATCATGATCCCAGGGTACTGGGATTGAGCCCTGCATCGGACTCTCTGCTCAGCAGGGGGCCTGCTTCCTCCTCTCTCTCTGCCTGCCTCTCTGTCTGCTTGTGATCTCTATATGTCAAATAAATAAATAAAATCTTAAAAAAAAAAAAAAAGATAAGCATACTGATCATGGCTGACTGTCTTCCTAGGTAGTAGTCTCTTGATCTTTTCCTGTGCAGTATCTAAGCAGAAGGAAAAATAGTGGGCTAGAAATGGTGTAGCAGTAATGTAGCCTGTACTTTCAAGGTTTGGTGTAATGAGGATAATTGAATTCCCATGAGCTGAACAGATACCTAAGGAAGAAGATGGGCTTGAAATGATTCCATCCCGGAAAACTTTCGACCATATGAAACTCTGGCAGTAAGGGGTCATAGCGCCTTCTGCTGGTGGTGGGAGATGGGGGGGTGTAGGTTATGGAGGCGCATAAACCAGAGCTGGGTCTCCCAAATCAAGGTAGCATATGCAGGATGCTACCAGGGATGACATATGGGGTTGACAAGAGTCACACAGGGCATAAAGTTGGTCAGCCAGAGAAACAGTGAGATTAAACAAGAAAAGAACTCCAGTTCTGGCCCTTTTCCCTGCCTTAGCATGCTGCAAGAGGTAGAAAGAACTTCAAGTCTGGTATGAGATTACAAGTTTTTAATCTGAATGGATTTCTCATTTTAATCATTGGAGCTGACCATAAAGTTACGGACTCTTCCTGACATGGTATTGTGGAGTACAAAAGAGGTATTCACATAACAGAGTTGATGACAAAACCTGAAATAAAAATAATTTTATATTTATATCCTCCTGAGTTTAGACTTCTCAATGGACCTGTTACTCTACAAAAACAGTGTGGAGGTAAAAAGTAAGCTGTGCTCATCATTTGAGGTACTGATAAAAGAAGGGAAAGGTTCATTGCTATTTTCCTTTACTCACATCACAGTGGGAGTTTGGGGCATTAAGTTTTAAGAAAATCTGGGTATCTAGAATGGTGGAAATGTTGAAATCCTAACAGAAAATCAGACTGTTTATCTTAAGGAAGATAAAAAGAAAATTATAAATACTGTTTTTTAATTATTTGAAAAGGATCATTGCGTGAAAGAATCTTATTTGCCTTATTTGTTTCCGAGGCCATAAATCAAACTAGTAATGAGATGTTATATAAAGGTAATATCTTGATATCCAGAAGTTTATATAAGAAATTCTATTTTTTTTTTTACTTCATTTCAATGCATGCTTACTTTGGCAATTTAGAAAATGCAAAATAAAGCAAAGTAAATAAAAAGTTTGCCAATTAGCACACAGTCCAGAGTGAGGACAGATACATCTATTCCGATTGGAATAAACTTTTCATGTTTGGGGACAATGAAGGAGAAGGCAAATTTGAAGACAGGTGACTCTCTGTATGAGATATCAAAGATTTCACATCGGGGTAAGTTTAACAATATTAACTTTAACTGCTTTTCAGAATCCTAAAACCTGTGATTATAAAATATAATATGATAGCTAATGTTTTCCTTGCTTTATGTTCATATTTTTGTGTGGCTTGTTGAATAGTTTTTGAATAAAGTGAAGAAAAATAAATACCTTTGGAAACATACATGAATTAACTTCAGGGCAACACTATTTGAGTCCCCATCAAAATGTTCAGGGTGTCCCACTGAACCAATGACCTCATTGTCTGTCATGTACCATGCTGTGCAATGTTCAGGGGGTGTGAGATGCAGCTCTGTGAATTCAGATGTTTCTTGATTGTTTTTAAAGATTTTAGCATGAAGCCAGAAAACTTAAGCTACCATAATTGGGATACCTCTGATGAGAAAATCATGAAAAACTATCACCTTTGACTAAAAAATGGAGAATGTACATAGGATTGCCAGTTAAAATAATAGGGTGCTAAGATAAATTTAAATCAGATAAAAAGGAATAATTTTTTTGACAGACAGAGATCACAAGTAGGCAGAGAGGCAGGCAGAGAGAGAGGAAGAAGCAAGCTCCCTGCCAGGCAGAGAGCCCGATGTGGGGCGCGATCCCAGGACTCTGGGATCACGACCTGAGCCGAAGGCAGAGGCTTTAACCCACTGAGACACCCAGGCACCACAAGGAATAATTTTTTTAATAAAAATGTCTCAAATATTTCATGAGACATATTTTTACTAAGTATATATCATAGTTTATTGAAAATGCAAACTTGAGTATCCTGTGGCTTTATATGCTAAATCTAGAAATTCTTGTTGCCTTTCAAAATGACCAAAAGGTTACTGGCATTAAACTGTGCTTCACCTTCTGTAAATCATAGTCTGAACAACTGTAACAATGCCCATAAGAATGTTAGAAAGACTTCTTAGATCGGTATTTTTATAATGTTAAAGATGGTTATAACCCAATGTTTGACTCCATTGAACATGGTCAGCAATCTTTTTGGTGTAATTAATGAGTAATTCGTTTCATTTCCTGTAGACTTTCATGTTGGTTTTAAATGTCATATAACCAAAAGAACGAAAACTCAGTTTAGTAGAATGAAGAATGGTCTGCTTTCCCTTGTTTTTAAAAGACAATTCAGGGCGCCTGGGTGGTTCAGTGGGTTAAGCCACTGCCTTTGGCTCAGGTCATGGTATCAGGGTCCTGGAATGGAGTCCCGCATTGGGCTCTCTGCTCAGCAGGGAGCCTGCTTCCCTCTCTCTCTCTCTGCCTGCCTCTCTGCCTACTTGTGATCTCTCTCTATCAAATGAATAAATAAAATCTTAAAAAAAAAAAAAAGACAATTCATTTAGGTTGAATTACTAGCCACTTTCTGAGACCTAACCTTCATTTAAATTGAGAATAAGTACTTTTCAGTATTACCCAATAATGGGAATAAGTGGCACATATCTCACTAAAATTTTCCTCCTTTTGGGTCTCACAGAAGACACTTTGCCTTGATCTGTAATAGGAACAAATATTGGACCTTCTGATTTATTTTTGCTATCCCATGGGTAGCTTGTCACTCTCATGGTCTCATACAGATCTATATAGCATTTGTCCATCTGGGGGCAGAATGCTGCCCTTTTCCCCAAACCACTCATTTTCTCCAGACTCCCAGTTTCACCTTAACACTTCCAAAAATTGAGGTATCTGACAAGTGCATCCTCTTGGACACACAACTTAGAGCAAGTAAATTAATTCACACAATTTTATGTGTAAGTTTGTAAGGGCTGCCTTAGCAAAGCACCGCAGACTGGGTGGTGTAAGCAACAAAATGTTACCTTCTTACAGTTTTGGAGGCTGGAAGTCAAAGGTCAAGGTGTTAGCAGGTTTGGTTTCTGCTGAGGACCATGAGGGAAGGATCTGTCAGGTTCCTTTGCTTGTAGATGGCCATCTTATCCCTGAATTTCCATGTGTTTTTCTTCTGTACATATCTGTGTTCAGATTTCTGCTTCTTATAAGAATGCTGACCCTATTGGATGAGGGCTCACCTTAATGATCTCATTTATCTTTTTTTTTTTAATTTTTTATTTTTTATAAACATATAATATATTTTTATCCCCAGGGGTACAGGTCTGTGAATTGCCAGGTTTACACACTTCAAAGCACTCACCATAGCACATACCCTCCCCAATATCCATAACCCCACCCCCCTTCTCTCAACCCCCCCCTCCCAGCAACCCTCAGTTTGTTTTGTGAGAATGATCTCATTTATCTTAATCACTTCTTTAAGGTCCTTATCTTCAAATATAATCACACTCTGAGGTACTAGGGGAGGTTAGGTCCTCAACATACAAATTTTGTGGGGACACAATTCTTGTAGCTTTTAACATCTGATAACATCAAAACATTTTTAAAATGACATTAGGTGATGAAGCAAGGGAAAGAGTCATAGACTAAAGCCAACAAAGTGAAAGACAAACAGGCAGAATGTCTCAGATAAGGGCATTCAGGGAACCGTAGTATTTAGTTAATGTCGGAATGACAGAATCATTAATCCTTGTTCACACTCCTTCCTTTCTCTTGCAGATGATTCCCTGTATTAACCCCCACCCCGCACCCCTGACATTTGTCCCTTGAGCAATGCTGCTTTTTTCTCATACCTTAGTCCTACTTCTCCTGCCTCCTACAGTTTGAGAAATGTGTGTTTATCAAGGGGAACTGAAAACTTCCAAATATCTCTGAGACAGTTTGGGTCTCTTCTCAGAATGTAGGGGGCACTTTACATTCATCTTCACATTGATGAGGGATGTATGGATTCAATATTATCATTGTTGAATCAGTGAAGATGAAACTCTGTTTCTTTACCAAAGAATCCATAGCTTAGAGTATGATATTTAAAGGTTTTTAAAATCTAACCTATTTTTATGTGAATAATTTTATGTAAGCTTTATCTAATACAGTTGTGTCTAATAAAAATTGCCTTTGGGGTGCCTGGGTGGCTCAGTCAGTTGGGCATCCAACCCCTTTTTTTTTTTGTTAAAAGATTATTTATTTATTTATTTGACTGACAGAGATCACAAGTAGGCAGAGAGGCAGGCAGAGAGAGAGAGGAAGGGAAGCAGAGAGCCCGCTGAGCAGAGAGCCCGATGCAGGGCTCGATCCCAGGACCCTGAGATCATGACCTGAGCCAAAGGCCGAGGCTTTAACCCACTGAGCCACCCAGGTGCCTGGGCATTCAACTCTTATTCTCAGCTCGGGTCATGATATCAGGATTATAAAGTGGAGCCCCACATGGGGCTTTGCTGACGGTGGAGTCTGGTTGAGATTCTCCTCCTTCTTCTGCCCCTCCGCCTGCTCTCATTCTTTCTCTGAATACATAAACTAATAAAATAATTTTAAAAATAGGGTTTGCTTTTATTAGCTCTAAAGAATATACACTTTGCTTTGGGAAAAAAAATGGTGTTATATTGAAAATGAAAAGGTAGAGACCCTGTTGTTAAGAACCAGAAAATATTCCCTGTTGTTTTTGTATCTGTGGCATTCTAAGGGAAAGGCAAAACTTTGGATTAGCTGCTGATAAGCATTAGACAACACCCTATGAGGGAGATGTCCTCTGCTTTTACAATATTTTCCTGGTATAACACATGTAGGTACACTTAAGTGAACACACAGAAGTGTGTTTAGGAAACCACATCTGTTGAAAGTGCTTCTGATAAGATGGAGTGATTTTTGAAGTAATATATTGTGCATTACAAATACTGAATTAAGAGATGTCATTCCAAAGCAGGCTGTTATGAAAAATAGCATTCTGGCAAATTTGGAGCTTCTCAAAATAAAATGCAGAAGTTTATTGTTTTTTCTTTAAGAATATATATGTGGGGCGCCTGGATGGCTCAGTGGGTTAAGCCGCTGCCTTCGGCTCAGGTCATGATCTCAGGTTCCTGGGATCGAGTCCCGCATCAGGCTCTCTGCTCAGCAGGGAGCCTGCTTCCTCCTCTCTCTCTCTGCTTGCCTCTCTGCCTACTTGTGATCTCTCTGTGTCAAATAAATAAATAAAATCTTAAAAAAAAATTAAAAATTAAAAAAAAAATTAAAAAAAATTAAAAATTAAAAAAAAATTTTTTTAAAAAAAGAATATATATGTGTGTGTGTGTGTGTGTATGTGTATGCACAAACATACATTTAGGAATATATTTTATAGATACTACATTATATTGATATTAATACATATTCACATTAATACTTATATGTTGATGTTATATTAGTTACATTAGTATATACATAATACATATAATTAATGTGTATTAAAATAAACCTTTTACTTCTGGTAGAATACACATTTTGTGAAGGTAGCTTTAAAATAACTAGTTATATTAATATACATACATTGTTTGAAAAATCATCCTTGGACTTTTGACATTTTTTTTTTAATTAAGTCTATTTCGATTTTTACCCCAGTGATAAAAAATTATACATGTTCTATGTAGAGAAATGTTAAAAGTATATAAAAAAAAGAAAAAGAAATTCAGTTTCTTTATTCAAAGGTAACAATTTGATAAATTTTTTTCACTTGCAAAAAGTAACATTTTTATTGAGTGTATAGCCAGATTATTTTGCACATCTGTTTCTGTTTGTAGTATAAAAGAGAAAAATAAAAGGAACTGAGTCTGTAAATAGGAAACAGCTATTAGCAAATTAATTAATTCCTAGTGTCCTATTTGTTGTTTTACCATAAGAATCATTATTGGCTTAGCTTAGGATCTGGGCTTTGATGAGAAATTCATTATGTGAGATATTTAGAGTGTTGTTGTGTTTGCTTGTGAAATTATACTGGCCCGTGGAATTCAAGTAGAGAATCATTATCAGTAGGTAGAAATAATTAGAGAGGACCAGAGAGACCTGTGGTTTAAATAAGTAACAGTAATCAATGCAGAGGTAATCACTGCATTATTAATTTCAAGAAAAGAGAGTTGAGCTCTCCTTGCCATATTAAACAAGGGGTAATGGGAGTCAGAATACAAGTTAAGGAAAATAAAACAGAACTCTAAAAGAGGGCACATGTAAGAAATGGAGTCAGATTAATGGGTGTTTGGAGTGGGGGTAGAATCCAAAATTGGGGAAGAAGGTTAAGAGCATACAAGATCAGAAAACAGCTTCCTCATTGGTGCCTGAAAAAAACCCAGACATCTCAGACCCAACAGGGAGAAACTGGAGAACTGTAAGGACTAGGCTATTCTATGTATGTCTCCTATTTCACTGGACTCTCACAGATCTAACACCTGTGCCTTCCAAGCCCATGTTATATGTCTAATAGGTCCATACCACTCAGGAGTAACTCTTCAAGTCAGTTCAGGACCCACCTCACCAGTAACCTCTACACATAAATAAACTTGTTTTAGAAGATAACGTTATTTATTTTTGTATTTTCTACATCTCTTCTTCCATCACTGTATAGCAAAGGTAAATCTACACATCTGCAGGGTAACATTACCTAAATGTATTATTGTATTATCTTTAAATAGAGAAGACACAGGGCTTGTTTTCAAAGCATGTAGGATACCAGAAGGGGGCTGTAATTAAGATTCCAGGGATGATGAAATAGAGTTTGATTTGGATTTGGAGAAAAGAGAACGGGCAAACAGTAAAGAAATTAATAAGGTAGGTTAGATTATTTTGAGTTCTTTCACTTAGGATTCTATTTCTTAAAAGAATCCATTTCTTCCTTTTCTTTTTTTTATAAGGATCCATTTTAAGAGATTTATTTATTTATTTATTTATTTATTTATTTATGGTAAAGCAGTTAATGGTGTTTTTCTCAATAGCCAGTAGTGTGCATCCTGTTAGTAAAACTCACACTCTTTTGTTTTGTTTTGTTTGTTTGTTTGTTTGTTTGTTTTTTGCCATCACATTAGACAAGCAGTTCTAGATCCTTACCTAGAAAATACTTGAATCCTGAGGAAGATAGCTTCCCTCAGTGCTATTCTCCTAAGACCAGGGATTGGGCAAACTACCCTGTGTCTGGCTGTCTTTCTTCAGAAATAAAACTTCGTTTTAACACAGCCATACCCATTATTTTTATATTGTATCCAGCTGCTTTTGTGTTATGTAGGCAGACTGGAATAGCTGTGACAAAGACCAAATTTCAGCACACACAGAAAGTTACTCTGATTCTTTATAGGAAAAGTTTCCTGGCTTGTGTTCTAAACCAGCACTACCCAGTAGAATTTTTGTAATGGTGGAAATGGTCTGTATCTGCACTGTCCAATACAGTAGCCACTAAACACATGCAGCTATTTAAATTTAATTTTAAGTTAATTAAAATTAAATGAAATAAAAACATTATTTTCTTCATCACTGGTGGCTCATATGACTCAGAAACCATATTAAAATTGAATTTTATTTTAATTAGTTTAAAATTACATCAAAATAACTGCGTGTGGTTAGTGACTACTGTATTGCCCAACATAGTTCTAGACATTGGTGAATTATTTACCAAAATTATTTATTAACAAAGCTCGGTGGTGTTTAAAGTTGAAAAGATTATTTGTATATTTATATGATGAGATTAACATAATAGATTCTATTATAGTTAGCCCCCTTTTTACTATCATCCTTAGAATGAGAATATCCTGGTTAGGTAAAAATGAATTTTTCCCACATTTTTATCCTTTGGTTTAGCTGACCGAGAATCCATATGTACTTATATGTCTGAAGGCTCTAAATAAAATTTGCCTGTGCTAATTCTTACATTAACTTTGAGTTGGCCTTTTTTACTGTAAGCATTTGAGTATATATTAAAAAGTATGAAATTCCCTATAAAATTTCCCATAAATTTCATTATATAAGTATTGATGTAAAATATTTTCACTCTTTCCCAATTTTAAATATTCATAATTTTTCATTATATTTTTTCTTTTATCTTTGATATGTTTAAAAGTGTGTTTTGTGAATTTCCAGATAGACTGTATTTTCCAATCTGTTTGTTTCTTATTAAATGCACTTAATTGCCCTCTGGCCAGAACCTGATTTGACTAATGTAAAGCCTCTGAAATCCATTGAGCATAGTGTTAAGTTCTAACACATTGCTAACTTTTGTAAACATTCTATATGCACTTGAAGAAGATGTTTGTTCTCCAGTTGACAGGTTCAGTGCTTATCATCTGCATATTACATCAAGCTTTTATATTTTGTGTTTGAAGTCATATCATTATGGATTTTGGGGTTACTCAATTGATCTTTGTTTACTTAGAGATAAATGTTTAAAAATTTTTACAAATACTATGGGTTTTTTCACCTATCTTTGTAGTCATGTTAAAATTTTCATTTTATATTTTGAAGGTATGTTATTAAATAATTATAAGCTGGTAGTTGTCACATCCTGGTGAATTTCAGCCTTCATCTTCATCTTTATGCCTTTTAGTCTTTAATACTGTTTTTTTACCTTAAATTGTACTATTTTCCTGGCAACGTTAATAGAACTGTAGTTACTTTCTTTTTGGTAGGTAATGTTCCCTGTATCATTTTTCATTCCTTTGAGTTTTACACTTTCCTCTCCTTATGTTTAAAGGATAAATGGGATTCATTGCATATGATAAGAAAATTTTTAAAAATCCCGACTGACATATGTGTTTTAACTTAAAAATTTAGACCACTTATATTTATTGTGATTGATAATTGGATTGTGTGCTCCACTATATTACTTGCTTTTAACTAGTCATTTTTTAAATCTTTTTTCTAGCTCTTCTTTCACCATGTCTTCTTCTCTCTCTCTCTCTTTTTTCCATCTTCCCCCCAACTCATGTGGAAGTTAATGGCTACATTTAGTTAATTTATGGTTTATCATTTTTTGTGCTGTTGTTGATTTTACATTTATACTAACTCTTCTTGAAAACCAATAATCTTATAATTCCTTTCATATTAAATGCCATTATGCTATTATTTCAAGTATATTTTAAGTAAAACTGATTTTTAAGCCCCGATGTATATTAAATGTGATTCTTACTATTTTTTTGTCACAGTCAGTGTTTATTTAGATTTGCCCCATATTAAGCAAAGTCTTAGTTAATATTCTTTTCTGTCATGTCCCTGGTCTGAAGTATATTCTTTAGTCTTTATTTTGTCCTTGCTGAGTGATTATTTTTCTGTGAATAGAATTCTTTATTCACAAATATATTTTCTCATCACATGGAAGTTATTACTCAGTTGTCTTTTGGTTTCAATTATTGTTACTGAGAAATCTGTCATCTGTTAAATTGCCATTCCTTTGTTAGTTGAGCTCTCATTTCTCTTTGGCTGACTTGAAGAAATTTTGTTCTTTGTTGATATGTAATGTGTTTTCTTGTGAATTTTTGGACATCTTAGATCTAAGAATTGTTTTAGTAATTCTTTTTTTTTAAACCTCTTTCCCTTTGAGTAGATCTTTTTCCCTAGTCTGTCTCCTTTTATTTTTTTTTTTGCCACCAGAATTTCACACACACACACACACACACACACACACACACACACATATATATATGATATATCTTATTTCCTTTCATCATCTCTTTTCTTAACTTCCTTTTCATGTATATTCCATCTCTGTGTTACATGCAGAGTAGCTTGACTCTCTCTTCCAGTAACTAACTTTCTTCTATTGAGTTTAGTTAAGGAAATCAGCAAACTTTTTGTTAAAGGGCCAGATTGTAAATCTTCCAGGCTTCTTGGCACAAAATGGTCTCTGTGACAGCCATTCTACTCTGCACTGTAGCATGAAAACAACTAGAGGTAATACATGAAAAAATTGGCCTGACCTCATTCTAATAAAATTTATTTACAAAACAGGTAGTTGGCCCATAGGCCATAGTTTGCTGATCCCCACTTTAATCTAATGAGTTTTTAAAATTATTTTCCAGTTTTAGAAGTACCATTTGCTTATTTTTCAAATCTACTTTTATATTTCTATTTTTTTAAAGATTTTTTATTTATTTATTGGACAGAGAGAGAGAGAGATCACAAGTAGGCAGAGCAGCAGGCAGAGAGAGAGGGGGAAGCAGGTTCCCTGCTAAGCAGAAAGTCTGATGTGGGGCTTGATCCCAGGACCCCGAGATCATGACCTGAGCCAAAGGCAGAGGCTTAACCCACTGAGCCACCCAGTTGTCCCTACTTTTATATTTCTAATAGTCTCTTAATACCTGTACATATTTTTAATCATTTTTAAAAGTGTATTTTTAAACATATTAAATACAATTATTTTCTATCCTTTGATAATTCTAATATCTGAATTTTATTTCAATAATCTATTGAATTTTGATAATCATTCAATAATCTATTGAATGAAATAGTTTATTTCAATAATCTCTTTTCTTTGAGATTTATTTATTTATTTTAGAGGGGTAGGGAGGGGCAGAGGGAGAGGAAGAGAGAATCCCAAGCAGGCTCCATGCTGAGCATGGAGCCCCACACAGGGCTTGATTTCACAACCCTGAGATCACAACCTGAGCTGAAACCAAGAGCCAGTTGTTCAACTGATTGTACCACTGAGGCGCCCCTCAATATTCTTTTATCCTGCTTGTTGTTTCTAGTGACTTGCACTCATGGCTCCTTGCTAATTTGTGTGCTTTGTGATTTTTACTGAGTTATGTATCTTTTTTTCCTTAAAATTTAATGAGGACTGAAATAATGTTGTATCATTCCAAAGAAAATTCAGATTATTTTCTAGATTCTCAAGAGAGTGTTACAAATTAGGAAACATTTTAAAATTATCTGTATAAGTTGCTTTTACCACACTTGGGTGGTGTTAATTCAGACTAAACATGTGTATTATTTGTGGTCACCAAATCACAAGATACATACTTTTTTCTGTCTATGTGGCTAACCTCCTTTGGTGGCCATGAAAATAGCTCATTCATATATATCCTACTGCAGGGAGTATAATTGACTGAAGGTCCCGTTTATTAACCTTTGAATCCAATTCTGTGTTTGCACTGAGGACATACTTTCCACAAACGGCTCCCAGCCAGTGTATCTGAGCACAGTGAGCATACTAATACAGGCCTATTTCTGCAAGATATGGGGGTCCTTTAACTGGAAACTTTACCTCTAGGATTCTCCATTGGCCTAAACTAAACTGTCTTGGACTGTGCTACAGTCTAAAACTCTGCTTAATCCTCATGCCTTGTCTCTCCTATATTCATGTTAAATCTGTGTCATTCTGAAGACTCTTCTTACTTTCCTTGGCCTCTACCACTTTATCTCTGAGAGATACTTCTTCCATTATACCTCATGTACAGCTCATCTGTCTTGGAATCTACTTCTCAGTGACTTCAACCTAACACACTCCCATAGTTTGTCTTGAAAAAATAAGACCCCAGATTGTTTTACGAATATGTTTTCAGTATATATACGTGTGTTTGTGTGTGTGTGTGTGTGTGTACTGCCTACAGTTATTGTAGGCAGAATACTGCCTACAATTATTCAGTCACGTAGGGATAAGATATTGTTAAATCTTGCTATTTTTTAAAAATGATGTTAATCTAACCTAACTCAATGTAGGCAATACAGAATGATATAAACAATATAGAATAACTATCTCAGACACTTGCCAGAAAATTGAACTAACTGATCTTAATACCCATCAAATCTGGTTGATTGCCCAATGGATGTAAAATCTAATTGTTCCTCCAGAAGCATTAAAATGTGGCTTATATTAAACTACAACATTAGCCATCTGCTGCATATATGGACCTCATTGTTTATTTCTCTCCTTTCCTAAATTACACAGTATCCCATGCCACAACTTTTAATTACTGTTTTTCTGAATTGTGTTTTGGCATATATTGAGGGATCTTCTGAAAGACTTTCATGTATAATGTATCCAAAGGAATGTATGTGGTTGAGGGCTTTCTTAAATGATAGCAGAATATCAAAGGTGACCCAAATGAAATGTTTTTCTCTTAACACAGTGTTAGAACTAGTGTTCACCTTAAGAAACTAATTTGTTATATCTGATGCATACCTCAAGTTCTGAAACTGACCATATTTTCAGTTTTGTACTGACTGCTTGATTTTATTGTCATTTTACTTTACTTTTCCTACATATACCACGTGTATTTATATATATGTATTTTTATTTTTACATATTCCTACACAATACTACAAAGTATGGCTATAGCACAATTTGTTATTCATCCATCTACTAATGGATTCATTCATCTATGACTACTTTTTTTTAACCATAACACTATAATATATATATACATGTATTCACTTATTTTATTGCTTTCCTTGGTAAATTTTCTGTTTAAAAATGTTATTTTTTTCAGTTGACATTATGCCATAAATATTTATCTGTATGATTCCGTAGTCTTCAGTTATTACCTATATGGCTGCATTATATTCCTTCAAATGGGTACATTATGATTTACTTTTACTGTTTATATTAATGTTGCAGAGTCAAAAATACTAAACATAAATATCCAGAAGCTTTCCCCCCTTCTGCTTTCCTGAGATCATTTTGTATAATGACTTCTGGATCTTTCTATGGTGATCTGTGAATATGGTGGAGAGTAGTAGGGAGGGACGAGAGAGGAGTCGAGTTAGAAAGAGAAAGAGAAGGAAAGTGAACCAGTAGAACCATCCAAGAGTACTTTCATCAAGGGAGAGAACCAGCTGAGGGTAGCTGCTCATGATAGGGGATTTGGAAAGAAAGACAGATAAAATATTTAGGATCTTTGTTGTTTGCTGTGTAGGATAGTCCCTTCTTCATCACCTCTCAAGAATGTATTTGGAAAAATATACATGGTTCAGCAAAGCTTTTGTGATCCAAACTGGGCTTCTTTAAGAAATAACAAGAATAGCTCATGGAAACACAACTATATTGGAATTACACTTAATTTTTTTCTGTTATTTTGCTGTTTTAAGTAAATCTTCAGCAAAACAAATTGATATGTATTTAATATTCTTACTTGTGCCTTAGTCAGTAAAGCTGAAAACACTATCTCTAACTTGAATATGAAAGAGTTTGGCAGAAGTGTTCTGTTACCTGAAACAGAAATTAAAGATGGCCTTATCAATAACAGGATAGGGATAATTCAGTATATCCAGAAGAAGAAACAACCTAAAGAACCACGAATAAAGTGGAGAGATACTGTTTAGACAAATGTACCATGCAAAATATCTGATATGAAAATAAAAGGCAAAATGGTTTAAAAAATAACAGTATCAACGCATGGCTAATTTATATGTAAGATTTTTACATTATATATGTTTGAAATCATCAGCTTAAAGGGAAGAAATAATGAGTGAAAAATCAAGAAATGGTGATCATTTGAAATCTAGAGAGCCAGAAAAGTTTAAATAATTTTTAGTAAGTATTTATAGATGTCTTTTTTTTTTTTTAACAGATAAGGATTATTTTCAGAGGTCTGTAGTCAACACAAGGGCAAATGTAGACAAACATGCTTAAATATTAGAAGAGAAATTGGGGTTAAAAAGCAGAATCTGATTTTGGCCATAGGTGTGATCAGGATGGAAAGCAGCCTGACAGAAAGATCATGGGCTCTTAGACATGCCTGGGAATGTCTTATGTATAAGGATCCATACCTTCTCTGGATGGGTAAAGTGTAGCCTGCTTGCATACATAGGTTCATCTCAGATGATCTTCTTTGGAGGTCCCTGCTAGCTTTCAAACCCTCCAATTCATTTCATCGATGAAGTTGGAAATGAAATAATATTTATATGAATTCTGATTAAGCAATCAACCAGCAGCTTCAGGACAAGTATTTTTGTGATCAGTGGAGATGGAGCTAATCACTGTTCTTAGCATTTCCAGTCTTCTGGCATTCTCAGAAACAAAATTGGTACAAACGTATCTTGATCCTTCCTTCTAACTATTGGATAAAATAATGTAGGAATATAAAATGCATTTCCAGATATAGAGATTGTATGGCATCCTTACTTAAAATCATAACCAGATTGTTCATAAGCTCATCTTGTACCAGTATTTCTTTTCAAGACTTGATTACCAGGAAGGTGGTTACTAGACTCTTTACAATGTCATAGTGTCTAACACACTCTGAAGGAGATTGGGTTGATAAAATTTACTTTTTACTGTATACATTGCTGCTTTTGTTTAATTTTTTAAGAAGAAGAATCATTTTTTAATAAAAAATTAAACTGTAAAATACAATAAAACAAAGATGGACTCTAATTTCATTGTGACAGCCAGTATTTTCTATGCTTACCTGACTAAAGCAGTGTAATTCTTTGCTGGCATCCATATTTCTTACTCTGTGAATAAAGACTGTGTTTCTGCACATCTCTGGTATAGTTATTTATACCAAAGAAGTGTTGATTAAATGTTTGATAAATGAAAAATAAATTGGTTTCATTAAACATGGACTTATCTAATTAGCATAAAACACACAAACACACCCAAAACAGATGCTTGCTCCAAGAGCTGATAGCTGGAAATGAGTCATACTTATTTTTGTTTTCATGGTTCCTGATAAATTTCCAATATTCTTCATCTTCTTTATGTTCTTATTTAATGTGAACTTTGACACTAGTTGGACCCAGCTTTTTCAATTTAAAGGTCCTATGTTTTTAGCAACTGAGATGTTTGGATTAGCAAAGTATAACAGCAGATTTTGGATTAATTCCAGAGTTTAAAAGCTAAAGTAAGCATGGATCAGTGTTTCCCACAAAAAAAGTGACACCCTTTTGCAATTCGGTTTTCCAACTGATAGGAAGTGACTATTGCAGATAATGTTTCTGCATTTAAACCCATAAGAATTATTGTGAAAGCAAGTGGAACTCATGAGAGACCAGGGGGTTAAAGTGAAGGAACCCTTGCAGTGAAAGGAATCAAGGATTGTCTTTAGAACCCATGCTACCTGAGCAACCAGGTCAAAAAAGCTTCCTCTAATGAAGATCCATCCATTACCATGACGTGCAAGCTCTAGTTGTAGATCACTTTCATGGTCTCCAAAGAAGCCGAGCAGTTATCAGTAACATTCAAAAATCCACTGGAAAGTCATTCATTTCACTTTATGGTCCTAATTAGCCATTTGTATAGTTCTATAATTAAATATGTTCCTTTCTCATCAAGTTTTTCACTTTAGTAATGATACCACTGTGCCACAAACAGGCCCCATGCTGCTGGGTTTGGGACTTATTCATAGCATTTAATTGGTCACCCAGTGGTTAGCCAATAACCCCTTCTATGGGAAGCAACACTCTGAATGCTGTTAATGGGCTGGAGGCACAGTGATTGCCTCCTGGTACCCAGCAGTACTGGGAATAAAGCAATTTCCTCCACTGTGTTGTGTGCCCAATAGCTAATCCTCTCAACTCCTGAAATGCACACTATTTGGTTATAAGTATTTGTGCTGGCTTACTTACCGCTGGGTTGTTAATAGGCAGTGATTCTTCAATGCTCCTTCAGTGAAGTTACAGTCTGCTTGCTGACTGCTAATTAAAACAAGTTTGCTCTCTAAGACTGCAACTAAAGGTAGCAAGGTCATCTTATTTAATGCAGTAACCTTTTATTTAACAATGTTGATACACTACTCATAGGAGCACATTTTGTAAACTGGCAAGTCTATTATTGATTGCTTCAAAAGAACAAAAATTGAGCCACTGACTAGTCTGCTTTCCTTTGAAGTGAAATTGCTAAAACTCCGGAGTCCAGGCCTCTGTTAAATAGTTGAAACACGGGCTTGCTGCAGGATTCTGTTTACGATATTTGGGCTTCTGAAAACAAAAAAGAAAAACATCGACTGTACTAACCATAAATGTTCAAGTCATTAAAGTAATACTTGGCTTCATTTCCCATGTGTTTTGTTTTAATTATAGTTTGATGTATGAAAGGACATTATAGAGACTCCAACTTAGAAAGTAAAACAATCGGTAGATGGCACTTCCCAACCGCCTAGTTGGTGTAAGAACACATAATGAAGTCTCAGAAATGGGGTTCTGGACAATAAAATAAAATAAAAATCAAGGTGACTTGCAATACAACAGAGACAGTCCTTTAAAATTTTTTTTTTTAATTTTTCCATTAAAGTGCCTGGATATTTTTATGTCACATCTCATTGAGATCTGTGGGGAAAAAATTCTAATTTGGAAAATTTTTGATGTAGACTTCTTCCTTCAGATTCCTGGGATTCATCTCTAGTGATGACAAAGGAAACAAAGCAATATACTCTATGGGACAATATGGTACCTCTTCCTGCCTTAGGCACTTTTTAGAGAGCCAGGAGTGTCAAAGTGAATCATTCAGGGCCCTTAGAGTTATTCTGCCTCAAAGTTAAACGTTATTGCTGTGGCAAATACAGTTCTAAGTCTCAACCATAACAAATTAGAAACAATTTGAAAATTCTCCACTCACAACCAGAAAGAGAAGAGGCATTTTAAAGACAAAATATTGTAACTGTGGAAAAGGCAATGTTGTCTCCTGGGGCAAGGTGACATCACAAGCAATTTGTCTCTAGTGTTATACATTTTAGAGAGGTATAATGTCAAGAATTTAAATACCATTTGGGAGTTAGAGGGTACTGTATTATATACATTGGGAAATGTGTTCATATGTAGATGTAATTATGCAGATACAAGTGCATACAATCAACCAGAAAAAAATTCACTTTAAAATTCTTTTGATGTATATAGTGGTAATCAGTGTTATCTTCCTGTTGCTTCTGTAATAACAGGCAAACCACTTGGATATACATTTAAGTTGTCTGATAAACCATTATACCGAAGTGCAATAAATATGTTGTAAGACCAACAACCAATAACTTATCTTTGAAAATCCTGTTGGATGATACTTCCTCAGACCATTCACTGAGTTATAGTAGAAACAACTTATAATTAGTTCAACTTCAGTGAATGTATGTATATGCACACACATACACACTCATATGTTTGCACACATACATCTCATATGTACACATTCATATGCATACACTCATATGTACACACACATACATCTCTTCATTAGTAGTGAGGACTTATTGATAGTGAAAAATTATAATAGCAAAATACTTTTAAGTTGGAAATCTCTTTCTGTCATTAACAAGTTACCTGATATTAGGCAAATTATTTTCTTTCTGTTCTTTGTTTTCTCATATGGAAAATAATAATAGATCTTGTACTTTAAATAGATGACTATTAATCATTATCTCCTAAAATATTTTGAAAAGATTTTTCATCTCTATGTCTATATTTATATCTTTATGTTTTATACATATGATTTCTCATACACTTGCATGTATACAAACTCTAAATTATTTGCAGCAAGGATAATTCTGAAAGTATTTTTTTATCTAGTATTTTGTGCTCTAGAGTATTAAATGCAAAGTTTGGGTAATAGTCTAGTGTAGAGAGTAAGAGCCAAAGTTCTGCAGTCAGACTTCTTGATTCTGTCACCCACTGTCTGTGTGATGTTAGACAGTTGATTTAACATGTAGGTACTCTGGTTCCCTTATCTTTACAATAGAGTAAATCATAATATCTATCTCATAGAATTACTGGGAAGACTAAATGAGATAGTGTACAAATTGCTTTTAAGTGTCTGGAAAATTACAAAGATCCAATAAACATCAGCTACTGTCGTCATTATATGCAAAAGCTCATTTGATTCCTGCCAAAATCCTTAATGTATTCATTCATTTATTCAACAAATATATATGGTATATAAATATATGTCATATGTTTTATATATATACATAAAATGTGTATAAGTTTTTAGTATCCTATGTGTATCTGATACTATAAGATGTATTGCTATATACTGGAAAACAATGTAGCAAACATTATTTGTGTTCTCACGTGCTTTAATTCTTTAGAGGCCATTAAATTTGAGTAAATGAGTAAATTTGAGCAAAGAAATAAATTATTACTATAGATGCACATATCAGATGTGATTAGTGCTGTCAGTGAAGGGAATCTCACACTGCCAATAAAAGCAGAGCTTGGATTTGAACCTAGGCTTGATGACAAAGAGTTTTTATGTATGTAACCACTGGTAAGCATCACCATGCGTGACGGATGCTGGACTGGGTCAGTATGGACGCTAGGTGTGCAGTACTATGAGAAGTAGTTTCAGTAGGATAAGGGCTGTTACTTCTAGTGCACATGTAAAGAAAGAGCAAGGGAGAGAGAGAAGAGCAATGAGAACATGTAAGAGAAAGAAAATTTGTTTGTCAAGAATGTTTTAGGCATGCTGAACCTGGATTCTGTCATAGGAGCCATTTGAAGTTCAAGGCAGCTGCAGCAAATGGGACTAGAATAAGGAAGAGAAGGAGAAAAAGGAGAATAATGAGGAAGAAAATAAGGAACGAAGGGAAGACCAGGAGGAAGAGGGGGTAAAGAAGGAAAAGGAAAGGCTTTAAGTGGGATTGTTAGAAGAAGGGAATAAGAAAAGAAGTGGGGAAATAATTAAGAAAAATACATTTACTCTTTTTAAAAATTTGAATATCTCATAGCAACAACAACAAAAAATTAAGGACAGTAGAATTTGTAAGAAAATTTGATGTTCTTTCACAGGGATAAGCAGTTTCCAACAAGATATTTTGTTGTGGGATTCCTGATTCAGGTGGGAAGATAAATCAAAGGAATATCTTTGAGTTTATTCATGTACCAGGGGCTAGAGATCTTAAACTGAGTTTCTGGTCAGCAGAAATACTGTCTTTATTTGGTGATTGCATAAAGACAAAAGCAAAACCCCCCAAAAAACAAAAAAAAATTACAGAACAAAACAAAACAAACTGCCTCCCTCAAATTACTTGAAAAACTTATAGAGATAATTCTACTTATAGGCTAAGTGGTTCTGTGAATTTTTCTCTTGGTATGATTTGATTCCTAAATTTGTTGTGAGTTTCAAAACTAGGAGCAGACATACCAGACTTTAGTAATAATAATTAGCATGAGAGGTAATGAGACAAGAGGGCATAAGCTTGCATTGCTCCCAGAATTTTCCCATTTATGGTCAGAAAAGATTATGATTGGGATCTGGGACAGAGACATTCCATTAGAAGACTAAAGAAATAATATGTGTATGATGTGTCACCAGGAGCAGTGTTCTGGGTGTGAAGAAATAAGATTAATAAATTTTATTATGATATCTCTGTTTATGGTGATAGATGTTAACTAGACTTACTGTAGTGATCATTTCACAATAAATACAAATACAAACCATTGTACACCTGAAAAGAATATAATGTTATATGTCAAGTATATTTAAATTAAAAAAGAGACTTCATTTTTTAAGGAATCTATTCCATAAAAAGAAAAAAATATTCATTGACTTATTGAGCAACTTACAAGCTTATAGGCATTCAATAACTCTTTGTTTATTTTGTATTTATTCATTGATACACAATTTAAAATTTATTGTTTTTAATGCTTCCTGGTGGATTTAGTTGCCCAAGGCACGAATAAATTTGATATTTTGCTGAGACACACAGTTTAACCATAGGCACAGCCAGGTTGTTGTGCCGAGGGTCACTGGGCTAGGAGTGAATCCTATCTGGCTGCCTTAAATGCACACTTCAAAATGACTTAGCTGTTGGTTATTATCCTTGTCACTACAATACTGCAATTTTTGAGATAAAATCCTGTTTCCTTGTATAAATTGGCTCCAGAAAGAAAGTCAATGTCTAGTGTGATAAGAGTATTCATAGACTCGTGCAATAGTCTAGTAGGTCCTCTGACACAGACCTCAGAAAAATTGAGTTTACTAAAAAATTCCACTGCGATGTTTATGAGAAAAGCAATGGTTACTCTGAACTGTTTCAGCGTGGAGAAATGTTCTATTAAACATGTCCAGAGGCATCAGAGGAAGCTTCATTAGAGACATAATTCTCCAGCTGAGATGTGAGGGTTGAGGAGATAAGAGGGCTCTATCTTCTGCTGTCCGTCCCTTATCTGCGCATGTCCGGTGGCGGAGGCTGGCATAGTAGCAGTGGAGATTGAAATGTATGGGCCAGCATGAGCCGTTTCAGAGATGGAAATGACAGTGTTTGAAGATTGCTTTTGGGAGGAGTGGGAAATGAAGGAGTCTGAGAGAACACCCCAAATTTAAGTTTGGGACAATTGTTTTACTAGGGATATAGGAAGTAAAGACATACGAAACAAATAAAAAGGCAATTTGGATGGAAAATCTGTATTTTTAAAGGGGGGATAATGAGAATACTTATCTCATGGGTTAGTCAAGAGCGTTAAATGAGTTAATAAATACACGGTATATAGAAACATGTCTACACACGGTAATCAATAAATGTTAGCAGTTTCTTTTAAAAAGATTTTATTTATTTATTTGAGAGAGAGAGAGAGAGAGCACGAGGGGCGGGGAGGGGCAGAGGAAGAGAGGTGAGCAGACTCCCTGCTAAACAGGGAACCCAACACAGGGCTCCATGCCAGGACCCTGAGATGATGACCTGAGCCAAAGGCAGATGCTTAACCCATTGAGCCACCCAGATGCCCCTAAGAGTTAGCAGTTATTAAGAAACATATTAAGAAAAAAAAAGACATATTAAGTAAACTAATGCATAACAAGCAGATAGACTACCATAGTAAATAAAATGCTGCACACTGAAAAATTTTCCAAAATAGCATACAGAAATAAAAGCACATTAGTTAATTAAATTATCACTCTGAATAATATTATATGAGATATTGAATCAAAGTTTGTAAAGAGATGCACAGAAGTGAAATGTGTTGAGTTAGCCTAATGAGACTAAGATACATTTGTTTTCATGTTAAACTGAATTTTTCTATAAACTTTAGGGTGCAAATGGGCACTGTATGCAAATTCTCCATGAGCTTGTATTAAAAAGGATGCTCAATTAAAGAAGCAAGAAAGGGGGAAAATAAAGAAACAAGAAAGGGTACAACTGAATTTGTAATCTCAGTTCAAAGAAATTCTATGAAATTCCCTGTGGCTGTAAGCAGAATACAGCAAGAAATTTTACAAAGAGGGAGTGTTAGGGGTGCCTGGGTGGCTCACTGGGTTAAGCCTCTGCCTTCACTCAGGTCATGATCTCAGGGTCCTGGGATCAAGCCCCACATCGGGCTCTCTGCCCAGCAGGGAGCCTGCTTCCCCTTCTCTCTCTGCCTGCCTCTCTGCCTACTTGGGATCTCTGTCTGTGAAATAAATAAATAAAATTTAAAGAAAAAAAAAAGAAAAAGAAAATGAGTATTTGCTTAAGAAGGTGAAAGAGAAATAGAGCTCCCAAACTGGAAAAAATGGGACTGAAGTTTCTACACAAATATGAAAAGGAGGGTAAGAGGTGGAAAATGAAATCAACATCGTACCTTATATGGGAAGAAAAAGGAAGAAGTAATTTATGACAGCATTGATGAAATAATTAAAATCTCAGAAATTTTGTGATAAAAAGTTGGAAACTTTTTAAGACTGTATAAGAAAAGAGGTTTCAGTTTTGGCACATTCTGAAACATGAAGTTAGATACATTTTAGCATTAAAAAGTTGACTGGTTTTTAGATATTATGGAAACATTTGCTGCAATTTTTAGGACTAGGATTAGGGGATTTTGCATCAGTTAACGGAGGGCAAGAGCCATGCAAGGATGATATTTATGTTAATATACATAAGATTAATTTGTGAAATATTCAGTGTATGTTGGAATGCGTGAGATCATATATAAGACTTCAGAAAGGTTTAAAAATGAAATGCATAACAATCTCAAAAATCCCAAGGAGGAATGTAAAAAATAAAGCCATTTTAATTTATGGTGATACTTTACACGTAACATGAGAGATTATATTGGAAAGGGATTTCAGCATTCACGGAAACATGCAAATAGATGAAAATTATAACTAAAACTTAACTCTGAAACCAAATATTTAATTGGCATATAGAAATGGAGATGAAAATTCACTTATTTAAATGCATATGCTAACAGTTTCAAGTATTTAACAAAAAGGGATAGAAATATGGTAGCAAAACTGAAAAAAATGTGTAAATAAAGATCACTTTTAAGTCTTCTCATGATTCTGTGATGTTAGATGAAAGAATCACCCCCAAAGTGGGTGATTTGACAGCTGTGTGTGGAGTATCAGTGAATTCCTGTTAAGATAGAAATAAATGGAATCTGTACTAGGGTTGATCAAGGATGTGGGAACTTGCACCTATCCAAGATGACGGAGGAGGGTGGGGCATCATTAATAATAATGTAAAGAAAGCTCTTGAGAGAAGTAAATTTGTAGGATTTAAAGACCAAATTAAACATTCCCAGCGATAGAAGTGTTAACTGAGTGCTAGGGTAAAATAAAAAGAAAAAAAGGAAGAATAGACAATTTTATAATTGTATTTAGAAAGTATAATGATGATAATAGAAGGGTTATGCCAGGAACGAATCAAACATTGCTAACGGAATTGAGTTTTTCAGAGGAATAATAAGTAATGGATACAGTCTTAGAAGATAAACAAGAGATTTAAGATGGTGCAAAAGGAGAAACTGTAGATAAAAATATACATTGTTTGCAGGACTATCTTAAAAAGAAGGAAACACTATGTATTTTCAAGAAACTTAAAAATGAGTGATTTAAGGGCAGACATCAAAGTTCAAAGAATGATCTATGATATCTTTGGTCGGGTCACCGCAGAAGGACAGTGCTTTGGGACTAACAACTATACTGCTGCATTTTCCAAGACTTCTGAGGTCTGACCTGGCATCCTCTGACTGTTGTTTTCAAAGGCAAGAGAGAGAAAGGAGAAATGATCACCACCATGAAACAGAGAAGGTTAACAATGACATGTTTTAAAAGTGGAGAGAGAGGTTATTAGAAACGAGAGGCCACTGATCTCACAAGCGCTAGTTGCAAGGTTTTTAAGGAGTTTTGCTCAGTGTTGGTGAAATATATCACAGGGCATAGTAATCAAGATAGAGCATGAAACAACAGAAAGATAGAAAATATCTGCCGTATTTCTGGCAAACATAACCACATACCATGTTGATTGAAGAAAGAAAACATTGTACATGTGAAAAAAGAAAAAAGCTTTTATTCAGGCAAATCAGATTTTTTTTTTTTTCCAAGTTGGTTTCCAGAACAGGTCTAGAAACAAGTGAGGATAAAGTCAATGCATCCTTATTTTTAACCCAAAGGGTGGCAAGCAAAATGAACTTCACAAAGCCTAAGCAGGGCTCAGCAAACCATCTGTTTTTGGATGAATGGACTTCATACCCTTTAAAAAGAGAATGGTTACCAAATTTGGCTGAAGTAAAGACTTAAAAAAATGGAAATCCATAACTTGACCCTAGTCATTTCTGTGAACATTGTCTATCTGTAAATGACAGCTTATATAACGATTGTGACAGATACATGAACAATATCCACCAAGATTAAATATAAAGCAACAGCAAAGACAGGTAGAGATAATGTAGCAGAGAAATATTGTAAATGCCCATACAAGTTTTTGGGAAAGAATCTAGAAAATGGAATGAAATAGAAAGAAACAAATGAAAATGGATGAGACTGGAGGTTTGGGATTTTAGAAATACATTATAAATCTTGTGAGACAATTTTTGGTGATCTGTTTTCTGCCTCTAAGATCTTTCAGCTATCCAACACGAAGGTACACTGTCCTGCAGACAGTGCACTCTTGGTCTTAGTGAATTTTATTTTATTCTTTTTATTCTTAAACATAAAAGGTAGCTCATATGTTAGATACTATCACAGAATGCTATTAGATTTTGTATATTTTATTTTATTTTTATGATTTAACCTCAAGAAAGCAACATGTGATGATAAAGAGGTCAAATTTAATATTCCATATGCTGACTGAACCCTCTGAACACTTAGAGTCATTTATTCGAGCAGGTGTTTATTGAATTCCTGACGAATTCTGTTTACCATGCTAGCAAATGGAGATTTACATTTACTTACTGATGTAGGGAGAAGACAATGAAACTTGACTCTGCTTAACTCAAAGTGAATGGATATCAAAGTATTTCCTGAAAAATTTAAGCTCCAATTCTATTCTATTTCTGTAGAATCCACATTTTATACTAGTTTCATGGTTCAGGCAATAGTAAACTGAAAAAGACCACATGCGCACAAAGCTTAGTCTCAGGGTTGTGGTTTAATTTCTGTCAAACAGAGGCAACACAAAACTCCTTTAGGAAACTACTCCCATAGTCCATGCCCTACAAGATACATGTTAGTTCATATTACCCAAGTTTAAAAATACACAAATTATAGTCTACCAAAAGTAAGACTTGGCAGGGGAGAAAAGTTGCAATCTGGAAAAAGTTAAAAGAAAAAGTTAAAGAGCAAATATGTTTAAAATGATAATTGAAGTAATTGAAATCCAAATAAACAAATAACACAATATGGGGGGGAGTATTGGCATTTTGAGATAATTTCCATATAACTTTAGAAAAAAATACAGTAATTGAAACTAAAAATACAATAAAAGTGTCACATGCAAGTTTAGATGCAGATAAAGAGAGAATGCATAAATAGAAATATTGACATAGGGAATCTACCCAAAATGTAACACTGAGATAAAGGGATGAAAATGATAAAATAGAGGTTACAACACAGGCAGCCTAATGTGCATCTAATAGAAGTAATAATAGGAAGAACAGATTTCTCTATTCTTCATTCTCATTTGGAGATAATGGCTAAAATTTTATCAGAACTTATGAAAGTCTCCAACTTTTAGGAAGTGAACTAGTTCAGAGAAAGAATTTCAAAGTGATTTCACACTCAGACACATGGTAGTGAAATTATAGCCTTCCAAAGATCAGTTCTTAAAAAGTACGAGAAAGCAAATGCAAGTTTTACCAGGATGAAAGAATAGTCTGAAATGCTTTTCTCAAAGGTAAAAATAGGGATCAGGTGACAATAGTTTATATTTAGCTTCACAGTGTTACAGGAAATATTATGAAACTAAAACTGTACCCATCCAAAAGCAAACTACCTGAAGAGAAAACAAATTAATATTTATTTTTTTCATGCAAGACAGAAATAACTTACTGCAAGATCTGTAGGGAAAAAATTAAAATGTTTTACATTAGCAGGAAGGGAATTAAATTCAGAAAGAAGGATTAGTAGTAAATTTTGGATAAATTAAAATACTTATGATACAAAATAATGATGGCAAAATAATAATAGCAATTTCTTTGTAGGAGAAATAAAAATAGCACTTAGGTTGCAGACAAAGATCATGCATTCGTTGAGGATGATCAAATTTTATTGGGGAAGAAGATAGAGAAATTGAGCGCTTTAGATTTTGCTATACTACATATTTCATTAAGATTTTAATGGCAATACCTAAAAATATAGAAATATTATGCATGCCTTTAAAATTGTAAATAAGAAAAAGAGAAAGAGAAACATAACTCCATAGAACCAATATAATGTAAGAAGGAGAAGACCCAAAGGATATTCATCATAAAGAGTAAGCCCTAAATAAAAGGATAAAAATAAAATCAAATATATTTGAAATCACAAAGCTTTAAAGGATTAAATTCACTAAAAGAGAAACTATTTTAATGGTTAAAAAAATAACAGCAACTTCACCTTGCTGTCTGCTCTTCCTGAAGTGACATGTAAAAGATAGGAAGATAGGTGGGAAAATGGTGAAACGAAAAGTAAAAACAGAAACAAACCCATTTGAGATTTTCTGGGTTCTCTATCTTTGTGATTCTTTCACTTATGATGTCCTGAGTTTTCACATACTCTGTTATTCTGGGGTGTTGGTCTCTGACACCTGAAGCTGTGGGGCTTCCGCTCTCTTCTGCCCAAGCTGTGTGCAGGTTGGAGAAGACACTTAATCAAAAAGCAAAACAAATTTGCAAATCTTACTGGGAGCACTTCAGTCTTTTGAGGGTACTCTTCCAACCCCAGGCCCCCTCCTCTCTGACTGACCTTTTGTAGGCTTCTTTATAGATTTGTAGCTGCTCTATTGTTCTAAATTCTGCCATCTGCTACCTAACCATAGTAAAACTGCAGTTTTCTCCAATTCTAGAACTAGGGAGAATGAGGTGTTCTCTCAAGAAAACCAAAATCTTTTAGATTTTACTCAGTAAGTAAAGATTTTTAAAGAGCAGACACTATACTAGTTTCTGCTGGCCTTTGGTGTTTCCCATTGCCTCCAAATAGTTGGTTTTAGTATTTTTGTTCATCTTTAATAATTATATTCTGCAGGAAGAATCACTCAAAATCTTTATACCATCATTTTTAGAACTTCCACCCCATTTTGTTTTTGCTTGTTTTTAGATTTTTTTTTTAAATGTGAAAATGAATACATACTAACTTTGTATTAAGACAAAGGTCATTCTTCAAGGCCTCACATTGGGGCATTCGTTTTTGGTGTAAGGTGTTTTCACAGATTCATTCTAGAATATTCTCAAAGGCCAGGAGTCCTATCCAAGTGAATGGTAGCAAATGAGTAATATAGATGGAGGAATTACTTACAAATCTTTTTTTTTCAAGGAGCAGTAAATTAACTGCAATTTCATCTTGGATTGTAAGACCAACTCCACTACTGCAGAGCTGTCATGGTGCTGGACAGTTAGGAGTCAATAGATGAACCATGTATGTCCTTCAATGAATGTAGCCTGTGTTTTTTTCTTCATATTATCAGTACATTTCCCTAAAATATATTAATAATTTTGGAACCAACACTTTTGAGTTTTTATCAAAACATATTTTAATATAAAACCCCAAATCAATTAAATATAGGGTATATGTGTGTGTAGGGGAGTCACTTCTTTTTTAAGATTCAGATCAACTGAAGAAAAATAGTATAAAACTGATGTGAAAATTATGTTTAATTCTGTTACTTACGCTTTTTTAAAATATGGGGTCTAAAAATGTACATTAAAGATAAGGATTTATTTAAAAAAAAGCTGTGTGTCCTTCCTGAAGTAATGTGTTCTGAACTTTGTAGCCCTATTTTTCTTCCCTTCAATAAATGATAGACCATATATTTACATTTATTTATTGCCAAAGCATTGTGTTTCAAATTTTGGGATCATGAGTAAAAGTTGATGTGGCCACATTGAAACTATGGATGGCAATAATTTCTTTTATTCTGTATGTTGACAATATCTAGAATCTCAATAAAACAGTGCAATGATTTTAACACTAGAGAATAAAACATTGAAGTACAAAATGGATACAATAACATTAGGTTGTGGAGCCCCTGGGTGGGTCAGTTGGTTAAGGATCTCCCTTTGGCTTAGGTCATGATCCTGGGGTCCTGGGATTGATTCCTGAGTCTGGCTCCCTGCTCAGTGGGAAGTCTGCTTCTCCTTTTCCCTCTGCCTCTTCCCCTCCCCCAATGGTGCTCGCTCTCTCTCTCTCTCAAAAATAAATAAAATATTTAAGAGATAATATTAATTTTCAAATTTTAGTCTTCATACATTTTATATACTTTCTCAATTTCAATAGTATATTGAAATATTGAGTTTTATATGCAAATTTCAAACCAGATACTTTCTATTCAAATAATATAGATATAGACATAAAAATATTTATAGGTGATAACAAATGTGCTACTGTACTATGTGGATAACATCTATTTTATCATTTTATATCTACCTTGTTCTTTAAAATGTATTTTAGCAAATAAAAGTAAGTATTCATCTTGCTTACCTTTCCTGTTGCTACTGAAAGGAATCTATATGGTATCCAGCTATACTCAAAATACATTGAAGTGTTTGGCTCTTTCATCTTGCGGTACTTCCCTTTCAATGAATATAAAAAATGTGTTCTAAAAGTTTTTGAAAATAGTGTGTAGACATGGTAGGTTTTACTCTGGTATTATTTGAAGTGGTCTTTCCTAATTATCTAGTATTTATAAATTATACTGTGTTTAGAGAGCCAAATGGCATGAAAAACCCATTTTTCCCTTCAAAATTCATCTTGCAGTCTTACCATAACTATATAAAAATTTTAAAGTGTTCTGATCAAATTTTAATGCAAAATTATTGCTCAGTAATGAATGATTAACTACATGGTACTGAAGCATACTGAAAGCTAGTGAGGAGAAGCAGAAACCCCCCAAATTGGCAAGAGATACTATAGGAAGTTGGTAATATTAATAAGATGATTCTTTTCTTTTTCACTGTGGCTTCATTCATGACAAACAACAACATACAAACAACTCACAACAAAATAAATGAATAAATAAATAAAGTGGCTGTCAAAAATATTTAAATGTGGGGTTCAAAATAACTTGAATGTTAGAATCAAAAAATTCTGGTTTAGGCAGCTGACTTGTTTGCTCCTTAATTACAGATTTTCTTAAACTTTTCATTCATTTTCAAGTTCATAATCAAAATGCAAAAATTGCTGAAACAAAACTGGTTGCAGAATGCATATATTCTGCACCATCAGAAACTGCAGGTTTATTGAATGGAGTTAAATTTTCTTTCCCATCCCTCATCATTTTCACTTGGTTCTTTTACAGAAAGGTAAGATTAAGGAATGCTCCAACAAAAGGTGTAGATTAAGGTAAAAGGATGGGGCTTTAGAAAATAGAAAAACTAAAATAGATGGATGTCAACATTAAGTAAAAATAAAGGAATGGCACCGTTAATGGAGGAATAAAGAAAAAGAAAATTTAGAGTAAAAAAAAGAAAAAGAGAGTAGCAAAAGGAAAGCAATAATATGGTAGTCAAAGAAGGTTTAAGAAAAAGGCAATATAAAGATGTGTTCACATGTTTGGCAGATATAAATATCTTATTGAAAAGTTCTTGTCTTTCAAACTATGAAATGAAATGTATTATGTAGCATTTAAAACAAAAAAATTTCCTTGACCTTTTGTTAATAGAAATGTAGACAGGCACCACTAAGAAACAACAAATACCTTCTTTTGAATTTTATAGATTTCCAAGGTCAGGAAGTTTTATTTTTCTGGAACTGTATGTAGAAAACTATCTGTATCATTCTTGAAAAAAGTTAATTAATACTACCTTGAACTTTAATGTATAAAAACCCTCTTCTAAGTTTTTTTTCTTTTAGAGTTACAATATAGGTTAAAAATAAAGTCTTATATTATCAATATATTATTCCAGAGAACTTTAACTTTTTGCAAGATTATGTCCACATAACACAAAAATCAAACATAACTTTAACTCACTCCTTTATATTCAGAAATTAGTACTTATTCTCCAAGGGATAGCTCTAAAAAGAGCTGTTTTGGGGGCTCCTGGGTGGCTCAGTGGGTTAAGCCTCTGCCTTCAGCTCAGGTCGTGATCTCAGGGTCCTGGGATCGAGCTCCGCATAGGGCTCTCTGCTCAGCAGGGAGCCTGCTTCCCCCCTCTCTCTGCCTTCCTCTCTGTCTACTTGTGATCTTTCTCTCTGTCAAATAAATAAATAAAATCTTAAAAAAAAAGAGCTGTTTTCAATTTGTGTCCCTTTATCAGTAGGTATGGTATTGTCACCAATTATACATTTATCAAATCATCACGTTTTACATTCAATGTGATGATTTGATAAACGTATACATAAAAAGAATTCCCCTCAATGAGATAATAACACATTTATCACCTCAAATTATTTACCTTTTTAATTATTTTGCATGAGGACATTCAAGTTCTAAGCTCTTACCAAATTTCAATTTTACGATACAGTGTTATCAACTATAGTCACCATGTTATGCATTAGATCCTTAGACTTGGTTCATGTTGCAACTAAAAATTTGGAACTTTTTACCAATTTCTTCCTATTTTTCTTTCCCTCTAGTTCCTGGAAACCACTTTCTACCCTTTATATATATGTATATATATATTTAATTCCACATGTAAGTGATGCCATGCAGTATTTGCCTTTGTGTCTGGTTTATTTCATTTGGCATAAATTATTCATCAATGTTGTCATGAATGTCAGGATGTCTTTTTCTTTTAAGGCTGAATTTTATTTATATATGTATATATATGATCATTTTTCTATCCATTTACTCATCTATCACCACTGAAGTTTTTTCTATACTTTAGCTGTTATGAATAATGCTATAATGAACATTGGAATTCAGATATCTCTTCAATATCCTGTTTCTATACCCAGGGTTTGGATTTTTGGGTCACATAATAGTTCTATTTTTAGTATTTTGGGATCTTCCGTACTTTTTTGCATAATGGTTGTACCTTTTTATATTCCCTACCACCTCCCAACAGTATATAAGGGTTCCCTTACTCCATATCTTTGCCAATAGTGTTTATCTCTTTTCTGTTTGATAATAGACAGCCTAATAGGTGTGAGTTGATATTTCACTATAATTTCAATTTGCATTTTCCTGGGGATTAGTGATACTGAGCATCTTTTCATGTATTTGTTAGCCATTTAATGTCTCCTTTGGAAAAATGTTTATTCAAGTCCTTTCCCCATTTTATAGTTGATATATATTTCTTTATATATCTATATAGATATATATCTATATCTATCTATCATATATATATATATTTATATTTATATTTGCTGTTGTCTTATTTGTGCTTACCTGTGCATTTTGGGTATTGACCCCTTATTGAATCTGTGATTTACAAATATTTGTTACCATTTCATCGGATGCCTTTTCATTATATTGATAGTTTCTTTTGCTATGTAGAAGAATTTTAGTTTGATGTAGTCTCTCATATGTTTTTTGCTTTTCTTCCTTTGCTTTGGGTGTCAAATGGAAAAAAATTATTGCCAAGACCTATGTCAGGAAATTGACTCCCTATATTTTCTCCCACGAGTTTTATGGTTTCAGGTCCTATATTCATATCTTTAATCCATTTTGAGTTGATTTTGTGAATCGTGTTAGGGATTCAGTTCCATTCTTTTATATGTAGATGTCCAGTCTTCCCAGCACAATTTATTGAATAGCCTGTCCTTTCCCTATTGAAGATTCTTGTCTTCTTTGTTGTAAATTAACTGGTTGTATATGCATGTGTTTATTTCTGCGTGTTCTTTTTTTTTTTTTTAAAGATTTTATTTATTTACTTGAGAGAGAGACAGTGAGAGAGAGCATGAGCAAGGAGAAGATCAGAGGGAGAAGCAGACTCCCCATGGAGCTGGGAGCCCGATGCGGGACTCGATCCCGGGACTCCACGATCATGACCTGAGCCGAAGGCAGTCGTCCAACCAACTGAGCCACCCAGGCATCCTTATTTCTGCGTGTTCTATTCTGTCCCATAGGTATATGTGTTTAGAGAATGTTTAAGAGCCAATTTTAAAAGTCCCAAAATTTAAATAAGTGAGGAAAAGTAAAATATAATTTTATCAATCTGGATAAAATTTATACCCTACAAGTTTTATCCAGGAAGATAGAGATCCAATTTTATAAGTAGTAAGGACATAGAATGGAGAAGTAAGATGTGATGTGTATATATATATCTATAGATAGATAGGTAGATGAATGGATGATAGATATACTATTTTATACACACACACACACACACACACACACACACACACACAAATGGAATATTACTCAGCCATAGAAAAGAATGAAACCTTGCCATTTGCAACAATGTAGATAGAACTAGAGAATATTATGCTAGGTGAAATAAGTCAGTCAGAGAAAGATAAATACCATAAGATTTAACTCTTATGTAAAATTTAAGAAACAAAACAAATGATAACAGGTTAAAAAGAGAGAGGCAAACCAAAAAACAGAATCTTAACTCTAGTGAGCACACTGATCGTTACTAGAGGGGAGGAGGGGAGGAGAATGGGTTAAATAGGTGATGGGGATTAAGGAGTGCACTTGTGATGAGCACTGGGTGTTGCATGGAAGTGTTGAATCACTAAATTGTATACCCGACATTAATATCGTATTGTATGGTAACTAATGGGAATTTAAATAAAAACTTCAAAGAAAGTAGTGAGGACATAGTAGATACTAATGAATTTGATCTAATGCTTAAAATGAACCAGAAAATCATGTTATTTTACTTGTATTACTCATTATATCAGCAATTACATAAAGGAGATTAATGTCCCCTGACTAGAAAATAACTTTAATATCATATAATATGATGATAATGTTTATAAGTTCTTGAGTGAAGAGACTAATGGGCTCAGAGATACTATAAGTTAAGCATGCCTAAGTCTCTACTTTACTCTGGCATGACCATGGACTAGAAACAACTGTCACCACAAACCTCCAAGTAGTCATAGAGTTTCACTTGCATCCAATCAACTTCCTGTCTTTTGCTAAAGGGAAAGCTAGTCTCTTCAAGTTCCATCAGGCATGCGCTCATCCTTTCACTTCCCCCCAACATCATATTCAGGGCATGGCGGATGTATAAATACACTTCTAGCTTCACTCTACAATTGCAGACTTTGACTTCTGTCATTGCCTGAATGACACACACTCCTGGAGCTGGTAAAACCCAGTGGGAACAGAGCCACCGAAAGTGTTACCAAGAAGAGAGAGTTGTAGAGGCCATTCATTGTTTCATTACGGAGACCACAGTTCTTCAAGACATTTTCATAGGCTACATGGCTTTCTGTAATAAACATCTGTATCTTCAATTTTGTTTTTCATACACTATTTTTTTTTTTTTTAGAAATAATAGTCCTAATTCTGTTTAGAAAAAGAAATCAGGAGAAGAAAATAAATGTGATGGCCCAGACCTATTTTTATTCTTCTTCCTTTTTAGAGACCCCCTTGTTCACCCCTGTCAATATTGTAGCTAAAATATTATGTAATGCCAAGAAATTAGTTAATACAATATCCTT